>NW_024609839.1:82654924-83403619 GCF_016920785.2 Ixodes scapularis | reverse complement strand
CCTAGCGGAGTAGCGCCTCAAAAAGCATCTTGGGCACTTTCTGGCCACCGTTTCGGTTTCGATTGGCCAACCTCAATTCACAACCACATACATTCAACGAGGTAGAGGGGCTTAGATCGATAAACTGGCAGCTGAAAGTGACCCCCACCTGGCCGCCGCCATGTTGCAGAATTTGTTTCCACTAGACACGTGACCTTATGAATTTACTTCTAGATTTTATCGAAGTACCGCGCGCAGATAATTGCTTATTGACCTTTAATAACGGTATCGACGATATAAGTTACGCTTCGTTAGTTTCAAGTCCAAAATAAGCCTTTACGACAAAAACCCGGGCAGCTTCTCAATGGCTCCGCTAGATGCCGTCAGCCGTGGTGCTGTATCTAGGGTCTTTTATCGGAGCTAGACACTGATCTCTGGGGCTAACAGTATAAAAAAAAATAGTTTATCAGGTTTTTAACAGCGATCGCGATAAAAATCTCGGCTCAGTTTTGCCTAAGAGCCTCAGTATTTGGTACGGTGAGGTCAAAATTGTACAATACAACATGGCGGCAGCCAGAGGGGGAAAGTTGGGGGGGGGGGGGGGGGGGTCACTTTTGCCTTGTGAACGGGATACCAGTTTATCGCTCTAAGCCCCTCCACGTCGTTGTATATAGTGCGTGAATTTTCGAATATGTGACTTTCCTCGAATTTAAGGTGTCGTCCCAATACGGATAGAAGTTTGGGGCACGTTTTTGGGGGGCTTCCGAAGTAAGAGCTTGTGCGGAGGTAAACAAAGGAAAAAGAATTGTACTTTGCCGATCATCCTTTTTCACGGTCTACTCAATGTCCTAGGCTTCTTAAATGATCCGTGAGCCGGGAGGGTGATGCTGCATTCTGGAGTGGCAGCCAGGCCGCCAGAAAGGTATAGGACTTGGCAGGCCTTACTCCTACTCCTCGCTAAGCCTAGCCAGGTCCTTAGGGCCGCTGGAGGTCCGTATTTCAACGGCAGGGCTCTCACGAAGATGAACGGGTGCAATGCACGCGAGCGCGGACTTTATTTTAATCCACTGGTGAGACGCGCTACTTCTTCAACGTACCAGTCGAAAGCGAAGCCATGCCCCTCCTCTCCATGGCCAAAGACGTCTCATAATGTAACGCGCGCAATGTTTGCGTGCAGGGATTTTTAGAAGTAGTACATTCCAGCCGGGACACTCTCGAAAATCGGAAACATGCCTCTAATATTTAGAACCCCTTTTTTTTATATTAAGGGAAGCCGGGGGCGGCTGACACGAGCAGTGAAGCCATGCTCGCAGTTAGTAACGCGCGGGGAAAATATATTGGATCGACACTATCGTTTAATCTAACTTTATTTTTATTCGCTGCTCCGACGAGTCTCCAGGCTGCGAACCCAATGAAGAACGCAGAAAACGTGCGACGCTGTCACGTCCTTTCTTTATGTCTTTACTTTTGTCAGTAACGCTGTGTGATTCCCGTTCTTTATCTATTTTTTTTTTCACATCTTTTCTTTCTTTTTCTTCTGTATTTGCAGCATTTGTTGGCAGCTGTTCTTCTTCTAGCGGAGTTTCGGTCTTGGAGCGAGCCGGCGCAGTTGGCGCTCAAAAATACTTGCGTCTCGCAAGTATTTATGGGTCTCCAGCGAACAATACGGGACTCGAAGCTCTTTTCTTATTTCATATTTGTCTTACTCGTTTCAGAAGTGCGTTTTAGTGTACAACCAGACATACAGAAACGTGCTTTACTATCGCATATATCTATTTTCTAAGAATTCCTTAGGGAGGGGCGAGCCTCTAACGCTACGCTCTTTTTATTTCTCTGGAAATTTTCCTTCTCAAATTCGCTAACTTCATCAAAGCGTGACGGATTCCTTAAAATTTCGCGGCCCCCCCCCCCCCCCCCCACTCGCGAACTCCCCGCCGGCAGCTAGGAGTCTCGTCGCGCGTAAATCTTCCAGGAATCGTTATCCTTCTCTCCACGTTTTTATTTTGTTTTCTAACAAGCGCGCGCCCACACACACGAGCGCTTTGAAGCGCACATCCGCACACATGTGTGCGTGCATGTGCGTTCGTGCGCGGAAGAACGTAGCGCGCTCTATCTGTATCCTTCAAAATGTATGTGGTTTGCTGCAACTAAACGAAACTGGAGGCGGGACCGGAGTGAAGGGGGGAAAGAGGGAAAGGGAGAAAGTGGGGGGGGGGGGGGGCTTGTGCACGAGTGTATGATTTAGGAAGGTACACGAAACAGCTCTTTGGGGAGACGACGGGTCTTCTGCCCTTCACACGTGCCGGCTTCTATGTGCGTGTGTGCGCACGTCCATGTGCGTGTGTATCAGTGTGTGCATGTGTCTCTTCATACGTGTTCGTCTGTGTGTGTGCGTGCGTGTGTGTGTGGGTGTGTCGAGTTGTACATCTGTAGTCTTCTTCGTGTGTATCTTTGTGTGTGAGTGTTTGCAGTGCTGATTGGACTAATATTAGCTTCTCTGCGCGTGCGGATGTGTTGCGATCTGTACTTATTAGTCAAAACTCTCGCGCTGCGAATTATGAACTCGCGTGTACATTGCATGATCGTTCGTGTGTGCTGCCATTTTTTCCCCTCCGTTTCTTTCCACTATTTATTTTTTCTATCTAAATTTTTTCTTTGGAAAATGAAACGGGAAGGCAGGTCATGTTTCATCCTAATGATGACGAAATTTCTAAACGCTACCCAAGGGTCGAGAGAGCGCTTTCTTTACGTTTTTTTAGAAAGTTATTTCTCCTCTTGTGTCGCTGACCGAACAAAAAATGTTCTGGCCGAGATTAGGAAAGTATGAAATACATTTTTTTTCTCCCTTTCTTTGCGTGTTTAAAGAGAGGAAAATGGACCCTTGAGACAAAAACGCCGAAGCGGCAGAGAACGAGTGGACGCACAAGCAGTGTGTGCAGTACTACATATACGTCCGAGCTTTATGGCTGTATTGGATTAATGCGATGCCGTTACCTTTTTTTTATAGCCTTATTTTTTTTTGTTTGTTTGCGTAACGTAATTCTTGCGTGAAGTAGAACGAGCGAGGGCGAGCTTTCGAATTTTTATTAGACGCTTCTTTTTTCGGTAATAAGCTTTTTTTTTTTTTTTTTTTTGGGGGGGGGGGGGGGGGGAGGTCGGGTTTTTTTGAGTGAATTATGAGATAGTGAGGCTCTTTCAGATGAAAATGAAATGAAAAATTTTCTCCGCGCTCTCTTTTCTTCTTGGGAATTACGCGAAGATAGTAATTTCTTTCAGTCCTGTCTGTCTCTCTTTCAACTCCGCTTTTATTGTTATTTTTTGCGGTTAGGCCAGAGGTGTGCCCCGACAGCATAACCTCGAATTTTAGAAGATAGAAGCAAACAGTAAAGACACTTTCGAGATTTTTGCTTTGTTTTGAATTGAACTTAGTTCGGGATTATGGGCAAGCTCACAAAGTTAAAGCAATTTTTTGAGAATTTCTATAGAGCTGCTTTGTTTGTTGTTTGTTTAGAGAACGCGAGCCACGCGGTCCTCGCCTTTTTTGTTTAAATTTTGTTTAGAAATGTGACTTCAGAGTTTAATTATTGTGGAGTTCAAGCTCGCGCTACATACTCAGTAATATTTATTTTTTGGGGGCTTTTTACAAAGGAGAAGGAAGCGTTTGAGAATAGAAATAGTTGAGCAGGAGAGCGGAACTACGTTTGCAAAGCTGTTAAGCAGTAGTCAAACTGCGCGTACTTCATATAAAAGACAGATTATTCGCTGAAAACGTCACGAGATGTGTCAATACACATTAAGCATGTTTGTTTCATACGTGAAGAGAGGGTTTTTGTAACCGTCATTCAAGAAACACGCCTCAGATAGTCTTTTGTCTAATGTTTGACCGTGGCTGGTCTCTCGACTGGCTGCTCGAAAACTCCATTTATTTCAGATTCACACGCGCATTTTCTTCACAAAGCCTCGGTGGTTACGGACACACGATATTCATGGCAGCTTCCGTGCATGTCGTCAACTTTTCTCCGAACCCCGTTCGGTGTGATGCCCTTTATATTGTCCTCCATTTCATTTAAATCTTTTTTTTTTTGTTTTGTTTTGTTTGGGCGTTTGAGGTTGTTTGGTTATTTGTTCTTTACACGCTCGGCTTCGGAGTTTTTTTTTTTATGTTTACGATTGGTTGTGTGCCGATTTTATTGATCCGTTCGAGACTATCGCAACTTTGAATTCCGTGCTGCGAATTTATGTTCCCTGGTTGAAAAATGCGACGCTGTCTTCGTGCTCTTTGCATTCTTTTTTTTTTTTTTTTCGTGCACTCCGCATTTTTTTTTATATATATTTATGTACACATGTTCGTTGGTTCCCGTGCGTTGAACCTCGATATGTCATTTTTGTTGTTTTTTTTTGGTCTTGCGAGTTAATGTTGTTAGAATAAAAGTCGGCTAGACCGATCTCACCGTGCGTTCGATTCATGCGTCGGTAGCTGCCAAAGCTTTAGTTCGCAAGAGCCGGGCGGCAGTTCCCGAAACGGCCATGCCTTCTCGTGCTCTGCATGCACGGAGGAGCTCCCACGAGGTTGTCGTACGTGCAGAATGACTAAAGTTCCCTTCATGCATTGCGGCAGCGGTGGCGTATCCAAACTGGCAACTGACATTGGTCTATTGAGCGTATAAGTAAAATGTATGTGGTTCGGTACAATCACGAGAGGTTAGAAGAAAAAAACTTTCAGCCTTTCTGCTCTGGTGAAGACAGAAGAGCAGCGGAGCTGTAGCTTCTGTTCTAGGCGGTGACTTTCCAGGCTCTTCTTCCTCCGAAGAAAGGGGGCCGCCATCTATGAGCCACGGCGGCAACCAGTTGTCTAGTTGCCGCCGTCGCTCATAGATGGCGGTAGCTGTCCACAGTTTTTTGTAGGTTTCTGTCGACAGTTACTTGGTACCGGACACAAAACTGGGGAAACTAGGGAAACTGGGGAAAAAATGTCTTTTTTTTTGTGTGAATAACGGGGTCACGGGTGTAAAGTATGGTTCAATCTCAAAATCTATTAAACTTTAATCTAATATGACATAATTATTACAGCAAATTAAAGGAGTTCTACCGCGACCATACATGCTCATCGTATGTAGTACGCGACAACTCTAATAGTGCCAGGTTTAAATATTGTGCGAGAATTTGACAAATGTAACACTTTTTTTCGTACATTAAGATTATCGGCATAAATATATATAAAATGCGTAATCCCGGACCAGAGATCCGAAGAAACATGCCTCACGTATCTTTTTTTCCTTATATAGACGAAGCATTAGACAATTGTTGCGATCTCAAACCAGTTTTTATTTCTTTTTTTTATGTTTCTTTTCTGTTACGCGATTAAGTAATACAAATTTAAAGTATATATATATATATATATATATATATATATATATATATATATATATATATATATATATATTGATAAGGACATGGTGCTATTATATTTTGGGCAACAGGAACATTCCATCCCGACACAATATTGTTTTCGTTTCTTTCAAGTTAAACCGCCTAAACAAAAACTGTTTACGCTGTGTACAGCGAAAACTTATGCAAAATAGTATGCAGCTACTGCCAATTAATCACTGAAGAGGCGTTGCGTGATTCTCGACTCACATAAAAATCTCTGCAAATATTTGTTTAAACCTATTTGGGCTGAGCTGCAACGGGAACTATTGTTTGGAACTACACATACGGCATCACAGTCACTTCACGAACGACGTGCAGCAGAAAGCCTATTTGAGATAATCCGTGGTAACGTGTGGTACACCACGTTTCGCTCCAACTCGACCGCACAGGAACGTAACGGGTTCCCTATACACGCTTCCCTAATCGTTATTTCATACTCCTTTTGTCTATCCTTTCCCTCGGCTCCCTCATTTTGTTTAGCGTCACGCCCCGGAAGCGAAGCGAAAGCGATAACGACGTTTCCTGGCACCGAAGATTTGCGAGCTCCCCTTTCTCTTTCTTCTTCGTTCGCTTCATCTCGGGAAGTCGTCCCCAAAATGTCCCCAGGGGCTCCCAGAACGCCTCGTGCAAAGAAAAAAAAAAGACACAAAATAGGGAGAAGAACTGGGCAAATAGAGGCAGAAAGAGAAGAGAATGAATCCCTGCAGTCGTATTGTCCGGATTTACACCTCTTTCCCTAGTCTTCCCTTCATTCGCGCCTCTTTGTATCTGTGAATCTTTTCCTTTCTTTCACGGGAAACGAACCCCCCACCAACCTCTCCCCGCTACACTCTTTCTTCACCCATCCCTTTTCGAGATAAAAGAGGCGCTCTGCTTACGGTACTTTTTTTTTTACTTTTTTCGTAGCGCGCACTTTTGTGGCTCCGCTGCTACTCCCCTGTCTCTGAGTGTGAGGTTAGGTGGGAGGGGGGGGGGGGGGGGGGGGTACGCCGAGAATTTACGATGTGCCGTCGCGTCGACGGTGGAGGGTCAGCCGTTTTTCGTCCGTTGTTTCGGTTTCGGTTTGGGTACTTCTTTTTGTACGCGTAGGCTTTAGGTGCGCTTGGTCTCTGCCTCACGGCGCGGACGGCGGGCTCTTTCAACGGAGCGCGGGTGTTTATGAGTCCGTGAACGCGTTGTTTTCGCCCTGCTTCCTGTCCCTCTCCGGGGAGTTGTTCGCGATGTTTGCGTCGAGAGTGTAGGAAGCCTCCGACGTCGTATGTGAATAACTCTGGGGACGACGCTTGAAGATGGTGTCCCCCGTACAACGCGTCGCGAGCTGTGTTCTTTGCCGAGAGTTCTTCTGGGCACACCGTCTGTTCGCGCTTCTTTAAATTTGTTTGACAAGCAGTTCTACTACATTTCGTTTTTCTTTGCTCGTACGTGGACGGCAGCCGTGATTTGATATCCCGTTGTCTGGCTTTGGTTGTTTTGTAGAGTTCCAACCGAAGGGAGAGAGGCGGAGCTGTAGTTTGGCGGACTCGGTCGCAAAACATGGTTAGGCTTTTTTCTTGGTTTGTTTGGCGCGGGCAATACAGTTTTGTTTTGGAGTGAGTGCGTTGGCGGGTGTAACAACTTACAAAAGTATTACGCATATAAGGACACTACGCGAAGAGTACAGCGCAGCAAGAAAGATGTGCTTTCCATGTTCTGTACTTGATTGCGTAAGGGTTCCGTAAGTCTTTAAAAGGGTCGGGACGCGCCAGAAAATAAAATATGAAAAAAACTATACTTATAGGACTCATTGTATGCTACTATAATCCTGCTAAACTTGTCTAAAGAAATGGGTGATAGTTTTGTGGAGAAAGCGATCTATATGCAGGACTCTCGGATCCGCCCTATTCGACATGGAAGCCGTGGCTGGCGGGCGAATGACGTAGCCAGCCTCCCGCGCGGCGTCCTGTTGCACGCACTCACAGACTTGGCTCTCTGGGCATCTTGAGCTTCAGCCTCCTCGTTTGCCTTCCGGGTTTCGAGAATGCGGTCCGTGACGATTACGTCTACGACATCGCTCGCTTCGTCCAAGTCTTCGGCACTAATCGTAGCAGTGATAAGAGTGATTGTTACCGAGAGATGTTGGATGCTGTTCGTTTTGACTGCTATCCCCTGGCGACCAGCTCCAGCGGCGGCGAGTCAAAAACGAACTCGCCGTTGTCGCCGTCGTCCGGGACAATCTCGCACGCGCATGCAGGCGGAACGGACGTCGAAGGGCCGGAAGCAAGGGCGAGAGTAGCATTCGGGTTGCCGAGTTGCGTGAGCGCTTTTGACCGTACCGCGGCGATTCGAGCTTGGGCAGTCGTGGGGGCGCCTCGAATGAGAGAGCGCTCATGATAACGTGATTTTAGGGGCACCATGGGGGTGTGACTAACTTGGGAGGTGTTGCCTAGTAGCCTGATGAAAATGAGAAAAATTCGTAAATTGGCTATTGCGCAATTACTATAGCTCTGAAAATCGCAAACCTTGATGTGCATACTCAGGTGCCTTTGAGCATTCCATTTCCGAAATAATCTATCCGTTTAATTTTTGTGTCCTAGCACCCTTAATACCAATATTGATGTTACTTCCTTGTTTTTGCTTCTACATCTTATGTTTGGGCCCTGAAAACCGTCAGTTAAAACTGGGTCGTCCTAGCTCTTGATGTGCTATACAGTAGTGGGTTAGACTGTGAAGCTTTAAATCTTTCGAAAGAAGGGAAAGTTCTGCGAAATATTGGCGAGACGATCGAACTATAGGGGGCGCTCTGACCCGTTTGTTGTCCCCACACCTCAGTGTTTACCCAACTCAAGGCCTGTGGAGGTGTACACAGGCCTTATGGACATGTGCACGTCACCGTGTTCAATAGAGCCCGGGGCACAGTGTAGCGTAAAAATACTAACAACAAACGAAGGGACGTTTTCTCTCAGTGCTCGATATCTCCCGAAAGCAGTCGTGAGATACTGCATTGTTCGTGCAGGCCTTGAATGGTAACAAAAGAGCCCCTCCTCTACCTCGGGCGACCGGAGAATACAAACTCCAGGCGAACGCTGACGCGGCGTTCGGTTACCTCAGCCGAGCGCTGAGTTATTGTTATTTGTTGTCTAAATCCGTGTAGTTCTAAAGTTAGCCGCTTGGGGCGCAAGGGTCTGATCTATAAGGCAACTTTTTTTGAGCCCTGTCACTGGGTTTGAAGCTAGTCTCCCACCGACCTCCCTGCTAACCCTAACCGAGTGGACTGTGATTTCGATAGGCGCAATTTCACACGCTACTGGCGACTAAACTCTCGTCTTTCCCACTTCCTTTTCTTTTTTTTCTTTTAGAATTTTGTAGAATATGCATTTTTCTGAGGACATTGAAAAAAAAAATGAAAGGCGTTTACAACACCCTGTAACGCCGAATTAGAGCGCAGCTTTTGAGGAGGAGGAGGGAAGGGTACTGAGGGGAAGGTATACCCCCTCCCTCCTTCTCACTTCCTCATCCTCCCTGCTATACCTCCTCAGCTCCTCCTCCTCCCCTCATCCCTCAAGCTGCTCCCCCTCTCCTCTCTCCTCTCCCTCCTTCTCCTCCCCTCTTCCTCCCCTCTCTTCCCCCTTTCCTTTCCCCCTCCTCCTTATCCCCTCCTTCTCGTCCTCCTCCATCTCCCCCTTCTTCCCTCCCCCTCCTCCTCCCTGCGCGTTGCATCATGGGAAATGTCCCATAATGCACCGCGCGGTTACGCCCACGGCGACGGCGACGCCAGTCAAGCCGGAACCCGGCGCCTAAAAGCTGCGCTCTAAAAAACAAAAAAAAAAAAATTGTACCACAATTGGAAAAAAAAACCCAAAAAAACCTGTAAATTGTTTGGTTTGATACGCGCGAAACAGAACAAACGCGACTGGCATGTTTGTTTTATTTTACGATTCAATTTGACCGCGCCGCCCGCTCAGCCGTGTGTCAAACGACAAAGCGCTTAGCTATCGAAAATAGTTTACGACAAAAGATAACCGAAAAAGGATGCATATTTCGCGCGCAAAAATAACGTGTTTACCCATGGACAGGACTCGGACACACAATTTAGCAAGTGTTAACATTGGAACAATATAATGTACGTATCATACGGCGCGGTGTAATTCGAAAAGGATTTTGTTGAGAAAGATCTTCAATACCACAGCACTACAGTGTCGACGGCAATCACTTCTTGACGATGACGGAATCCATGAGGGCTTCGTCTTGGGGCACGTTTTAGGGAGAGCTTGCTATTTTAGAGCGCAGCTCTTAGGCGCCCGTTTCCGGCATGAGAAAAAAAATTCCCCATTAATTTAGCGGGAAAAATTTCCCCACTAAATTTAGCGAAAACATTTTCTCGCTAAATTTAGCGGAAAAATTTCCCCGCTAAATTTAGCGGAAAAGTTTACTTGCTAAATTTAGCGGAAAAATTTCCCCGCTAAATTTAACGGGAAAACTTCCCCGCCAAATTTAGGGGAACATTTTCCCCTAAATGGGAGGCGAGCAGGAGAGGACGAGGGGCATACCCTCCTCTCCGTGCCTTCTCCTCCTCCTCCTCAAGAGCTGCGCTCTAATTCGGCGTTACAGGGGATCGTAAACGTCTCTCATTTTTCTGACACTAGCACCAAGGCAAAGGAACCGACGCTACTGACCCGTTCCCCATCCCAACCCGAACAAGTATTTTTGGCGATGACTGTGAAGGACTTTACGCAGATTATCTCTAGCAGAAGAAAGAACAGTCGTCATTATTCTCAAAATCGCGTCGAGGCCCTTCGATGTCCTTCCTCTCCCTCGTTTCTCGTGAATGTCGAACAGAAACGTTTGAATGGCAGGCTTTTACCAGCCCTATTGCTCACAGTAAAAGACAATACAAAAAAAAATAATAAAATACCCGCAGCATTCACGCAAAAAAAAAAAGAAAAAACTTTTAGGAGAGGCCAGAAAATTTCGAATGCAAAAGCGCAAAACATAGGTGGAGAATCGCGCTGAGAGGGTTTCATCAGTCGAAGAGAGTGGCAGAAAACTTGTAGCTCATAGCACTACCTCAATATAAGCTTCACAGAACAAGACTGAGGAGCTTCAAATATGTGTGCGCGAAAGAACAAAGAGGGACGGATATAAACAGCGTCCGGATTTATTTCGCATGCATTTTATACATTTATTTTTATAACCTACGCTGCTCTCGACTCTCCAATAAAATGTTTTGTCTGAACGGCTTTTTTCTTCTTTTGCTCTTTCTTCTTTTTTGTTTGTTCTGCATATTTGTTATTTGACGCACCTCTGACACCCACTCGGGCTTCAGTAAATGATGCCTGCTTTTTGGAGTTGCAATCTTCCTGAGGTCGAAACCGGCTATTTTATATTGGAGTAGGAAAAAAAGAAATGCCAAAATTTATATCGAAACACACTGAACAGGAAGTGTCTGTCTTAGAATCACAGATGTAAATTTAAAAAACAAATAATCTGGGGATTTTTAAGATATTCTTAGGTGTAAGAAGAGAAAAAGTGCCGCTATCCTGAGATCACAGCCTAGTTTGTGCGGTGCATTACTTCACCTGGCAGCCTGCGTTTCCTTTTTTACCTTCAATATTCTCTCCAGCTCTTTAGGTAGTAAAGAGTCTTCAACCGGCAGATAATCGAAAACGTAGCAAAGAAATAACTAAGAAGACCATATAGATGTTTTTTGTGTACTTTCGCCCTTAGCCAGGTGTTGCGCATTCAACCTGGAATGAGTGAGAAAAATAAATGGAGATACAAAAGAGGAAGAGGAGTATTCAGTGATAGCCGACATTCAAATGTAAACGTTGCCCAGTCGCGTGGTGAGAGCAAAATGATGTCTTCACCCCTACCGGAAGTTCCAAGTTGCGACATTCATTCCATCTGCAATGGAACGGAGCCTTCGGAAGTTTTTTTCGCTCAAATGGCAAGTCAGCTTCGCGTTCGAAGTAAGCGACCTGGGAACAACACAGAAAAAAGAATCCCCGCGAAGAAGAAACAGCGCACTGAATGGCGTCGACGACGAAGAAACGCCAACTTCCCCAAAAAAACTCCGGGATTGGTCCCTCACCCGGCTCAATTCGCGCTCGGAGAAAACAGCACAGAGCCTTCTTCCCGGATCCCGTATTTCTTCCTTTTTACGTCGTCTCTTCGTCCCTTTTTTTGTATTCGTTGTACCCTGTGTGTCCTGCGTGCACGTGAGAGAAAGGCAAGGGGAGAGCCTTGGCTTTGTCTACCCCTCCTGGGAAATTAGCCAGTCCTTGGGACTTCCCTATTACGCCTTCGTCGCCCTCTTGGCGACGCCGGGTCCGAGGATATTTGGGGAGGGGGTGGTGCTTGAACTCTCGGGTGTCCCTAAGGCTGCTGTCGTTTCGGTCGTTGTTTAGGACCCGTGTTCCATTGTGTTTTTGTTTTTTTTTTGGGGAGGGGGGGGATTTTGTGGACATATATAGCGGTATAAGCGAACCTTGTTGTCTCCCTAGTACCAGGGGACTCAAACACGCCGTGAGCTTGCCGGACGCGGCCCGCGACTCCTTGAGACGCGGACGACAAATATGTTCCCTGGCTTCAAGCTCCCGTTCCTATATATGCCTCGAGCGCTGCATGCGCCATAAATAATGACATCTTGTCGTCTATTCATTTCCACTGGAAACGCAGCTCTGCTCTTATGACGTTTTAACATATTTTGCACTAATCTGTTTTGTTGTTTTTGATTGAGGATTGTTTCTTGTAATTCTGATATAAACACTGTTAGTAAAACAAAAACCACCGCATGAAAAGTGTTTCGTTCGAGACATATTGAGGCCGGATAATTCCCGAGTGAAATGAGCGGCAGAATAACGTTTTCGTGTTTGGTCTCTAGTTCTATCGAAAACTTCCGTCGCGTTAGCGGAACGATGCTATCTTAAATCTGTTGATTACAGCAGGTGCAAACCCGAAGTAGACGTACGAATAAATTCAAGCCAAAGGTGGCACTGGCAAAACGGCTATTTTACAGAAGGCAAATATCCCTTCTTTAGGAAATCTCTGAATGACGCTGAAAGGCTCGGCTGCTTTGCAACGTGCAACGCCATCGCTGTTTCTTGTTCCCCCCCACTCCGCCTTATGCTGACTCTCGTCATTTTGGGAGTGGGATATTGCCCCAAACAAATATTGGACACTGGTTCTGGCGTTCTGGCGGCGCAGAACGCAGTAAAAGAGCTAGCGTATTGCGTACGCACGCAACGCCGGAGATTTAGCGTTGCGGGCCAGCGGGCTTTGCGGGAAGCTCTCGAGAGATCTCGGGCCCAACGAGAGCACCAGTTTCAAGATGGCGGTAACCTTTAGTGGCGCGACTGGCGTAGCATGGGTGACGTGGTGTTCCCGAAGTTCAGTGTCACGTGAAATCACGCGGTGTTCAGTTCGGCAATTCTTTGCGGGACCTACCGCAATGTGCGTGAACATTGCGATCTGCTCAACGCCCCTTCGCGCATTTCATCGCCGACGGACGAACGCCTCTTCGACAAACCGCCGTCGCCGTACGCTGAACATCAGTAGGTCATGGATTTCTTCCTGCGGTAGCATCGATAAAAGGTGCTCTTTCCACGGGACGATTGACGGTGGCTCCGTGATCAAATTTATCTACGCACTCGTCTCGTAGCCTACATACCCCGCAGAAATGCGCGCATGACCAGGCAGCTGCGGCCTGATTGAATTTGAAATAGAATTAATGGAAACGTTTTCATTTTTTATATTTCTTTCAAAGAGCCTGATGGCGCTGTAAGCACGCGAAATTCTACGGCTCTGGCAAATTGGATTTAAGATGTTGCGGGATGTTCTTGGCGGCAACGTAACGTACGCCTGGAATCGATCCGAGCAGGTAGTTTCTAGCATACTACGTACGTAACAGCCAGCAACGATATACTGCAACTGACTAACTGCGTTCGCTTGTTTCTTTTTTTCTTTTATTTACGTAAGACGCTTTTGGTAATTTCGATAAAACAATTATCTACGATAATCCTCCTGTTTCCGTCTGTATATACGAATACGTCACACAGGAGGCTTTCAGAATTGCACATCACATCCGTGCTATAAAGTGATTATTAGCTACGTTTACTTACTTTTTCACAGGGAGGGGGGGGGAGGGGGGGGGGGATAGGGTGTTGGACAGAGTTGTTCATACCGGAAATCTAGAACAAAGCTGTAACACAACGAGTTTGTTGGTACAAGAGTAAACGTCTACGAACAATGAATTTTGGTTTCGCATTAGCTTATTATAGGTTTAGTAACAAGAAATTTCACAACACGCTCGTCGCGTTTATGAGAAATTACGGAAAAAAATGAAAGACGTTTACAACTCCCTGTAATGCCAAATTAGAGCGCAGCTCTTGAGGAGGAGGAGGGAAGGGTACGGAGGGGAGGGTATGCTCCTCCCCCTCATCCGTACCCTCCCCTTTTCCTCCTCCTCCTCCTCCCTGCCACGCCGTGCATTATGGAAAACGTCCCATAATGCAACGCGCGCGTCACCGCGGTGCATTATGGGACTTTTCCCATAATGCTCCGTGTTATTTCTGCCGTTATTTTTTTTTTAGAGCGCAGCTCTTATGCGCCCTTTTCCGGCTTGAACGGCGTCGGCGTAACCGCGTGGTGCATTATGGGACGTTTCCTATAATGCACCGCGTGGTTACGCCGACGCCGTTCAAGCCGGAAACAAGCGCATAACAGCTGCGCTCTAAAAAAAAAAAATAACGGCAGAAATTATTATGGTTCCTCGTGCAATAAAGATCAAAAGTACTTACGGCACATTGTTGTATTCAAGTTTTCTTTAGCTTAAATGTTAAAAAAATAACAGTGAGAATTGATAGGCCCTCATTTAGACGGTAATAACTTTCACCAGAGTGTAAATTGATTTTAGCAGTTGATATTTGGATTTGATCCAGGGTTTGCCGTTTTCGCGAAAGAGGTACAAAACGTTGTCCTCGTTACAGAGTGACGCAATATTCTATCGTCAACACAAGCCCTCGGTGAGCGACCACTCTTCATCAAACCGGAACCGGAAGTTCCGCTTAATTGAGTGCGTCAATCTTCCCCCATACTCTGACCTCCTCCATCGACCTCAAGCTCGCCAGAGGAGAGAGGGCCGCGGAGAGCATCCGATGACGAGGTCCTCCCGCGCATGCGCGGCGGCGAGAACAATACATCCTTCCACAGCCTTTTACAAAGGAGGGGGGGGGGGGGGAGGGAGAAAGAAGAAAGAGCATAGACCGCATCGCTAGGCGATGGCGGTGCCTGTCCTGCTTTCATCCCGCCGAAGGTGATCCTTCAAGTATTGATCCTCTGATCTGAACACACTACCATCAGAGGAAAGAAAAGGACAAGAGAGAAAGGGAACGGGATGACTTTTTTTTTTCTTTATGAACACTTTCTTTCGTTCGTGTGCCGATCTGTGCCTACAAGGCCACTTCCGGTTTTACTCGCATCGTATATTCTCCTCGAGGCAAAAATGTGACACTATTCGGATTTCGGCGCAACTTTATCAAATGTAATCGCGTCCTGTTTTTTTTTTTTTTTTGGTGGGGGGGGGACGTCAACTCTATTTGGTTTTTGTCGTTGCTTGGTTAGTTGATATTTGAGTGGCCATTAGACTTAGCTCGATGAATCGCAAAATCCTCGTCATCTCTGCGGGATATGTACCGGGAGTGCTTCTACTGAACTGCGTTGCTGAAATGGCTACTGCGTGATGCACGTCAATTAAAGACAACCATTAAATGGTAGCCTCTCTTTAGAAAATAAAAAAAAAAAAAATAAAAAAGGATACGTACACTTTCTGAAGCAAAAAGGTATGGGAGTGAGTTCATTCTCGGAGTAGGATCGTATTTTACGATCCTACTCAGATTCTCAGAGTAGGATCGTATCTGTTCACAGCGTTGGCACTTGTAAAAGCCTTTACTGAGAAGGGAGTAGCCGGCTTTGTATCCATATGGTGATCTATCCGAACCTTCAGCGACGTATCAACTGTATGGCAACCCTTTATTACTTTCTGGACTCCTTAGTTTTCCTACTAATGTTGTCGTATTACGCTTAATTGTTTTTGGAAAATTCCGCATCTTCCCGCAGATCATTTTAAGTAACAAAATTACATTATAACCGGCGACGCAACATGAACAAGTAAAAAAAAAAAAAGTGCCTTCAAAGCAAGGACGCAGTTTGCCTAGAATATCGTCGCCACAATAAACGAAGTTGAGTGCTATACGCCATCCCTGTCATCTTCGTCCTTTTTGTAGTAGCTGACGGTAAGAGAGCTCCCACTAATAAGAGAGGTGCGCCTCAACCAGGAGCAAATAATGAGCTCCTCGAGCTCGTAATTAGGTCATAATTGGCCCACTCGCCATTCGGGGGGAGGAGGAAAAGAAACATAAAAAAACAGAAAAGACGTGGAAGTATCAGTGTACCTACCTTGAAGGGCTCCCTGTCATGGCCGACTCAGCGTCTCCCTGAAGGACTGCCGCACATTTCTCTCTCTCTCTCTCTCTCTCTCTATATATATATATATATATATATATATATATATACACGTGTCTATATTGTGGGTATCTAATATATATCTATATATATATTTATTTATTCTTTTCGTGCGGCTGTCTTTGTTCCCGGCGTGTATATAGGACAAAGTGGCCGTTTTCCCCTTCTTCCTCGGTCCACCCCTCCTCGCCTTCGCATTGAAGCTTCATTTGAAGGGTGCTGGGGCGTGTGATTTGGCGTCGGTGCTCTCTGGCTTTGATGGGTCTCGTTCGCTGGCCTTTTTATGGCCGGTTTCGTCATTATTCGACCCGTTTGATATCTCGAGAATACCCCCCCCCCCCCCCCCCCTTTTTCCCTATTTGTTTTTTTTTTTTTTTTTCCTCTCTGGTAGCAGAGCCTAATAAGACGATCGGTTGTGATGTCCTCACGACCCGCTTTGATTCGGGACACTGCTGGTTTGGAAAAAGGCTTCCTTGATGGGAGAGGGAGGCGATGGATCGATGTTGCCTCGTGCCCTTGTTGAAGGCTTATATCTTTGCGCGGAAGAAGAAAACAAAGAAGATCTTTTTTTTCTTTTTATCTTTTTTATAGGTGAAAGTTTTGGGGACGAGGGTGATGGGGGTGAAGCGGTTGGTGCTTGAAAATGTTACGGGAAGTTGGAGCTCGGTTGGATTGTGTCGCGCGCCAATTGACTAGGTTTTATTTATATTGTTTTTTTTTTTCCATTTTCTGTGTCGGTACTATGGTCGGAGTGTTTCGAGGAGGATGTTGGTTGCTCGTTTTTGTTTAGAACATGTGGTGACATTACCGTATTTTCCGGGCTATAGTCGGCGGACTACACATGTTTAAAAGTTGAAATTTTAGGCTGTGCGGACTATCTTCGCGTGGGGACTATACTGGAATTTCTTTTTTCAAGATCGTTCATTACGACCAGATGGGACGGATCTTGCGATTAAAGGACTGTGTTAATTATTATTTGTCAATAATTTAAGGTTCTTTCTGACCAAAGAAAGCAGACATTTGTCAAGGTGTGCCGTGTATGAGAAGATTTGCGTGTCGACTAAGCACCTGTACGGAATATGCACGGCTTGCGGACTATGCACCGTGTGCGGACTATCTACTCAAAAACTTTTCTTTTCGACCCGAAATTTGACCTTGCGGGCTATACACCGACCGCGGACTTATAGCCCGGAAATTACGGTACTTTTAACCCTAAAGAGTAGGGAAACAGAAGGACAGGACAACACGATTTTTGTTTTTGTTCTGTCCTTTTGTTTCCCCACCCTCCAGGGTTAAAAATGTCAGTTTTCGCCTGCACTTTTTCATCAACTCAAAAAAAAAAAAAAAAACGTGGTCCTTGTTGTTTCTACGGGACTTAACACACAAATGTCGGCATGCATTTTTTTTCTTTCGTATTAAATATGAAAGGCGGTTCACACAGCACCGTTTGGTTAAGTTGCGTTATTTAACGGAAGCTTACGTCTGCTTACGTTGAGAGTCGCCGAGACCTGTGTGCTTCGTATGACCCGTGTTACTTAGTTCAAGGAGTCGTGCATGGGTCATTCGAGGTTCGGATGGTTCGATGACTAATAGCGTAACGTAAGAAAACGCAAGCAAATGCTCCTGTGGGAAGGGACCTTAACCCTGACGTTGTAATAGTGCATTCAAACTAGTGCTGCCAGAATGTAGTTTTGTCAATTATGCCGCGCAGATATTTAGACAGCGGGAGGGGCGTCTAGTGTCTTCCCTGTGGGCAAGAAACCGGTACCACTGCTAGCCTGGGCTCTTTAACGTGCATCACGCAGTATTGATGCACGCCGCTGCGCCCGCCGGTACGATGCTCTATCAAGGATACAAAGTCAGCTTTTCCTCGACCCAAGAGAGTTTTCATAGCAGCGTTTGCTCCCAGTTCCTTCGTGGCAGGCACAAGACGAGGTGATCGAAGCACAATAAAACTGGATACACTCCGTTTGAGCTTACCATGGACCCACGGAGGTCGCCACCCCTCCTTTGTTAGGCACAGCGTGCTTCAGATCGGGCGGAACTGACAGTGAGCTTTTGCAGCGAGCCTTTTTTTGACACCCATCTTCAGTCACCCCAGAAACAGACAGGTGCGTCGCTTTTTCCCGCGCCTCCCCGCGTGGGACGCGCAAATCTGAGACAGGGATGGCCCTGTCTCGAATGGACACGAGCAACCCAAGCACGGTGGTCATCGCTCTCCACAATCCACTTTGCTGCCTGGCCGTCCGACCGGGCCGCTGAGGCGTCGTGTCCGGGGCGGCGTCTCGCGGGACTTCGCGAGAGCGCCGCGACGGTTCTAGCCTTTTGCTGGCGGTCCGCGGCGTCCCATTGGTCGGATGACGGATGATTCCGGCTGCAGAAGGCAGCCATTATGGCGCGCGGAGCCGCCACTCGCGAGCTGGTGTCTCCTCCTGGTGGCGCAAGGAGACGCATATGGATATCATTCTCGGACGTGACTGATGAAGACACATGCCCCGGTTGACCAACCGCGAGCTCGCATGCTGGGGGGCCTTTGCGGGCCTCCTTGGGATGGAACGCTAGGGTCTTCTATCTTGGAGGGCTTCCCTTAGCGAACGACGCCGTTCCTTTTGTGCTTCCAAGAGAGAACGACAGCTTTTGTTCGGACGTCGGCCTCGTTCGCAAGGCCGTCGTTCGAGTACGGTTGGTGGGTTTCGCCCGCCGGAATTTGATGATGGCGGTCTTGGGAAACTGCTTCCTAAGGCGTGCCTCGGCTCCCGGAGGCATACGTCGCTCCGAGTAAACATATATGCTTTCGATTATATGTTCTGCTAATATCATTCTAGAACATGCTATGACATTTCTTTTACATCACCGCGACAGTTTTTAGAGCGCAGCTCTTAGGCGCCCGTTTCCGGCTTGAGCGGCGTCGTCGGAGTCAGCGTAACCGCGCCTTGCATTATGGACATGGGCGTGTGACGTCACGTGTAACGTCACGAGGGACATTTCCCCGTCGGCGTTGCTGTAACCGCACGTTGCATTATGGCTATGGGCGTGTGACGTCACGAAGGTTAATTTTCCCCGCTAAACCTGGCGGAAAAATTTCCCCGCTAAATTTAGCGGTGCATATTTCCGCCAAATTTAGCGGGAAATTTAGCGAAAATTTCCCACTAAATTGGAGGGGAGCAGGAGAGAAGGTGGGGAGGGTATGGTCGGGAGGAGGGGCATACCCACCCCTCCGTACCATCCCCTCCTCCTCCTAATTCGGTATCACAAAGAATTTCGAATGTCTTTCGTTTTTTTACATCATTACTATTACCGTCATTACAAGAACTACTACGCCTAGCATTAATTGTGCTTCGGCTTCTACTACCATTACATTAGTGCAGGACGTAGTTGTTTTAAAACTTATCGGTTGTGAAGTTAAGGCACTGCAGATTGTGTTTTAAACATATAAAGTAGATATGATTATATATAGCACGTTAATATTTATTGCTTTAGTAAAAAAAAACAACCTTGTGAGGTTTTTAAATCAAGAAAAGAACACTCACGCAAGATAAGGCTTTTCTTCTGTGGTATGTTTTATTTAAAGGCGTCTTGCTGAATATTTTCATATAACACGACCGTAATAAAATTAACAGTATGACTAAACCAACCAAACGCATGATAGTATTTTCGAGACCAGTAATGGGTCAGACTTAATAGCCCTGTAGCTGCTTTCTTCCAAGAAGCTTAGTAAAGAATTGCTAAAGCTCCCGCCAAACTCCTGTGAACGGGCAACCTGTCCCGACAAACACTGGCACTACCGCTCTCAACTGTCGATGCAACGATCGTTGCAATTTCCCAACTGTCATCGAGCTCAACTAAGTTGTGTGGGCCCGTTTGCTCGAAGACGGTTAACTTTAACTGCGGCTAAGTGTTAACCGCCTTTCCCTATACTTGGTACGTACCTACAAGTACCGAGGCGAGTTTGACGAGGGCTGGATGAGCGATAGCTGCGTGTTTTATTGTGAGGTGGTAGCTGGTGTCACCTACTGGTTGTTGCGAATCTAAGTGACTTTCGTGGAATAGTTCCCGAAAAGGGTGAACCGAAGAACGCGCGCTGTCGGGTTCTTGGGCCGCAGCGCAGCCTACATTTGAGTTTAAGAAACACGTTTTGGTGCTCGCAGTACTAATAATCGGTAGGGTAAAAAAACTAAATTACCTCCTGTTTTAAAAATTGCTCAATGCTTGGCTGTCCAAGTGAAGACAAGCCTCGTTGAAATTTCCTTCCAAGTTCGAAAGAGGACGACGAAGTTCTGTCCCAAAAACGATGAGGGAGAAGTGAGCAGTGTAAGACCTGAGGTACACTTGCACCATGGTTTACCAGCGTGTAAGATATAAAACATTAAAAAATATAAAGCAGTTTATTTCTGCTCTAGTGAAAATAGACATATTACTGAATTACCCAAGCATCGAGGAGAATGCTGAAAATAATTCTGCATTCCGTGCGCGCTGGCCTTCTCCGTATAAAAAGTAAATAACCAAATAGAGCGTCGACGACGTGCGTGTAAGATAAAATTTGTTTTAGGCTTTTGCTTTAGAACAGTTACTACTGCAGACGCCAGCGCGTGTAATTACACTCGTAGCCTGCTCCTTGTGCTTGGGTAATATAGGAAGAGGTCTTTTAAGACGCGGTCTGCTTTTGCGTGCTATCAATATTCCGCCGATTGAGCCAAGGCAATTCACTGGTATTCATAATTACCGCGTTCATTTAGGCTTAGGAATGGCCAGAATCGAAAGACTATCTAAAAATATAGGCCGAGATCAGCGCTCAAGCTTCGCGATTTAAGTGAGGCAAGGCAGATCGAAAACCTCCTGCACCATTCATTTCTGCCTAACGCGGCAGAAATTGCAGCTACTATGACATAGTATTTCCAAAGCTAGCAACAATCGCTCGCAGGGGCATCGTCATGTTTCCCCGCCGTCCTTACCCTGCCGGTCACGTGATCTCATTTCATTTCATTTCATTTCATTTTATTATACCTCAAAGGCACTTCTACCGAAGTGCATTACATGAGGGGGGATAAGAATACAAACTCACATAAAAACAAACAAAAGCAAAAGTAGATTCACAAACAAATACAAATAGTAATATTTGCCGAAAAATGGCTAGGGTTAAATCGCATCAGGATGCATAAAAAAGAAAACTAATGACTAGCTACCGACATAAACATTTAGACTAACGAAAAACACTTTTGAGGTGTGCCTTGCAAAGATCGCGGAATTTAGCTGGATTATTTTCGAGAGCAATAGCCTCAGGAAGAGAATTCCAGTTATTGATGGCTAGAGAGAGCGGGGAATTTTGAAATTTATTAGTTCTCGCAAATAGAGGGTTTATTTTCTGGCTGTGGTCACGACGTAAGGAGATGTGAGATGGAGGTTGGCAGTAATGGTTTCGGAATGACGAAGAGGAATAGTAGATTTTGTGGAACATGACAAGACGAGCAAGTTTAGTTCTTTCGGCCAGTGGGCAAAGGTCTAGATTTGTTTTAAGTGCGGTTACGCTTGATGTCCGTGAGTAGTCATGAGATATGAAGCGAGATGCTTTATTCTGAACTGATTCAAGTTTGTTAATAAGGTAAGCTTGATGCGGCCACCAAATAAAGTTGGCATAGTCCAATTTAGCCCTCACAAAGGATTTATAGGCTGTTAGTTTAACACAATGCGGGGTACTGTGAAGGTTACGTTTGATATATCCTAGAGATTTACAAGCACTAGAAACTACAGTGTTAATGTGGATATTCCAGGTTAGGTCGTCTGAAAATGTTACACCTAAATATTTGTAGCTGGACACTTTTTCGAGAGGCAGAGTTTGTAATGTATAATTTCGTATTGCAGGCGTTCGTTGGCCAGTGAATGTTAATAGTTTACTCTTGGTGACATTAACTTTCATCTGCCATGTGATACACCATAGTGAAAACATATTTAAATCCTGCTGCAATATTAAAGACTCTTCAGGTTTAGTAATACGACGATAAATAACACAATCATCTGCGAAAAGCCTTATGGAAGATGTTATATGGAGAGGAAGGTCATTAATATAGATAAGAAATAAAAGCGGACTTCCTCCTCGTAGGGAAATGCGGTTAACTTTCTGTCGCGGTTAAGGTGAACCAGATTTGAGCAACTGGGCCCAGGTGGTTCTGCAGCGCAAGCTTTGGCTCCAGGCTCCGAGCTCAGACGCGTATATAGCCCGCTGGGCACAGTCCACAAAACCACAGACGCTCACTATCACTACAACGCACAAGGCCGTGGAGGAGGGAGCGTCGACTGCCCTCAGATGCATCATTTACCGTCACGAGCGTCCCTGCTCGTTGTTGCCAGCAAAGCGGCAATTAGCGATTTGGAGGTGTACGCGTAAAACTCGAAATTCGTTTTCTCGAAAGAAAATAGTTTCCTTTTTTTTGCTGGACGCTGCTGTGCGAACCTACCTTAAGAAGAACATTCGTGTTATATTTTGAAAGAGACTTCATGGACTTCGACGTTATTAGATTACCTCAGTTGTGGAACTCCCGCAGATTGTGGCACCCCGCTTTAATCCCTGCGGTCCGCCTCCCGTCGTTTTAAGCTCCATCCTGATTTTCGTCTTCCAAAGCTGTGTGTTCCAAAAAGTGCGGTGAAACGCCATCTAGGTGCTGTGCTTCGAAGCATACGTATTCTATAGAATACAGTGCAGTTACCACAGTCTACTATAGATTATTATTTTTATTGTTCCTCAACATCACGGGTGCTCGGAATAGCACGCGCTCATGCCGAAACAAATTGCCCACATTTCGTTTTTGAAATTCTTGTCACAGGCCGTCGAATTCCCGAAAAGGTAGAGGCGCTCAAAAGCCGCTATTTGTAAATAAACTTAAACCGCGCGGCAAAAAAAAAAAAAAAAAAAAAAAGATAGATAGACAACTTTTGTTAAATTCACGGGAAAGCAAAATCTGCGTAGCTCAAAAACGTAATGTAAACTTTCAATTTGGGACGGTGGACACTTTGGAATCTGCACTGCTCAGCTTCTCGAAGACACGGTCTCTGCTTTCGATTTTTGTAGCACATTCTGTTCCAACAACATATCTTGATTTTTTTTTTTTTTTAGTTAAGGTCTTTTTTTCGTAAACGATAGAGCCTAGCTCTTCGTATACTAACGTTTGTATTTAGTATTGCGTTTAATTTTTTTTTTCTTTCGCGCGAACATTTGGGTTTGGTAAAATTCTAACACTGCGATGTTAGCCGGTAATTATGTTTTTGTCTTTTTTTAGGGCGATACATCAAACACTTCTTTGTTCACTCGCATTTTTTTTTTCTGCAAACGTTTAATCAAGGAGAAAGGAGGTGACTCGCAAAATATAAGGACGTGGTTGAGTTCTTTTTAGATAGTTCTCCCAAAATTGAAGAGGGTAGAGCTTTCGCGCTCCGAAGGTTAGCTGACGAAGCTTTACTGTTCCACAAGAGCCGTGTTCCAGGTGGGTGAACTCGCAAATTTACGTTTTTTTTGTCAAAGTATTTTGCAATCTTTTTTTTTATCATATATTTGAAGTTTAAGAGTATTACTCGAAGGAGCTAAGCGCCTGATATTTACCAGCGTAAAACAAAAGAAGTGACGAGGAAGAGAGAGAGAGAGAAAAAAAAAAGGGAAGTCGAGATTCTGTGAGACCGGTGACCGGAATCTTGCCTCGAGTAGAATTCCTGATGTGCTCACTCTCTCCCCTCTTCCTCCCCAACTCGCACGTGCACACCCTCGCTACGCTCCCATTCCTCTTATTCTTAGATACTTCGAGGAAAGCTTGCTCGAAACATTTCGCAGGTTCAAACATGCGTAAGAAATCCAGCAAAAACATTTTCTTATTTTAATTTGTACATTCTCAGCGACGTTCATTTGATGTCTTTTTTTTTTAAAGGGAAATTGTATATGATTTACAGGTTGGATTTCTGGAATTTCTTGGCGTCGTCTTCCTCACAAAAAAAAAGAAACTTTAGATTGAAGCGAAAAGTGCATATGACGTATACAATATAAAGCACAGCATCCGTTTAATTAAAGAACAAGCACAAAACAAGCATGCGAAGCACATAATGATATGGCGCTCCTGATTACAATGCAAAGCACGTAGCACTCACCGCATACGTTTCGCGGTAACGGTTCCTGTTGCGCAAGGTGCCGCGGCGACGGCAACTTGCGACGTGGGGAGTGACGTCACTTGCCTTTCATATATAAAAAAAAAGTTTTGGTACAGTGGATTTACTTTTCTTTCGTCAATCAGTTGAAATAGACCCTTTTGCTGTTTACATACATCAACTGCCGCTTGCATCCCAAGCAACTTCCGGTCGCACCGTCTTGTCAAGCTTGTTGAGCTTGAATATGTCATCGGTGCGAGAAAGCATAAATGCTACACGGACAACAAAGTTGGAGATTTAAAGAGGCCCTTCGGATGTAGAATATTACATCTTGGAGGAGGCAAGTTGGTTTACAAGAATACTGGAAACAGTTTAACAGATCTTGCACTCCTTCGTTCTTTTGGCGTTCACCTGGAGAATTGGTGGTTAAACGTTTCATCTACGTTTCAAGCAGCGATGTGAAGGTGACCTTTGTTCATTCGTACGTCTGGTGCTCCACCTGGTGGCATTTGCCATAAAAAGAGCGTTAAATGGGCATTGACAATCCCAATATTTTTTATTATTTTTTATGTGCTTCAAAAGCAGGCCGCACGACAAAAAAAGAGTTGCATTGCCCAAACAATTTTTTTTTGCACGGCAGGATGTTTTTTTTTTTATTTATTTAAATGGATCTTCCTGGGCTGTTAATCTCTTTCTTTTTTCTTCTCTGCCTTTGGAACGGCGTATACGGTGTAGAGACTCCCAAAACTCTCGATTTACATTTCTGCAACATTAATTCAGGTCGTTTATTAAAGTTTTCTTCACAGCCCTTGCGAATACACGTGGCGTTTATACACATTGGGAAAGAGAGAGATTGGTCTCCTGGGTTACACGAAAACATTAGAATAACATTATTTTTATGTTCGTCCCAAACCTTCGAGGAATGTTCTTAATGTCCGCCTGTATAAAGCTATTTGAACGTTTGGCAAAACATTTTTATAACGTTTTGATAAACGTTATTTGAACACTTAGAAAACAATTTTGCACCGTAAATATAATCTCTGGAAAACATTAACGTAGCATTACTGTAAACATTGTAATAACATTTGTCAAACATAAATAAATCCTTTACGCAGCGTTATTACAACATAAATATACCGTATACAAAACATTACAATTATGTTCTGGTAAACGTTATATTAACATTCGTAGAACATGTTGTTACCACGCTATAGTCGGCGACAGGTCAAGAATGAAGTGGAAGCTCCTCCCACCCCTTTCCACTTCAGCAGAGGAAACGATGGAGAGGAGGTCGCCTCCTCTCCAGCGTCCGCTCTACTAAAGAGGAATGAGGTGGGAGGAGCTTCCACTTCATTCTTGACCTGTCCCCGACTACAGCAAAATGTAAGCAAAATGTTCGGAGGAGCGTTCTGAACCACGACGACAAATATATACTGTAAAAGACTGGTTCTGACAGTTGTGTTTGACTGCATTGCCAGGGCTGTTGCCGAGAGGAGGTGAATTAACATTGCAACATCTGTCACGTACGTTAACTCACCCGTCTTACCGAGGTGCAAGCCCTGCAACACAGTCAAATTAAAGTGTCTGAAGTAGACTTAGTTCAGATGGCCCATTTGCCTTAATGGTTCAGAACTGTTCCTCCACTCTTTTGCAGACATTTCACCAGTGCAGTGACATTCCCTCCTGTTTCACACGCATTAACGTTCCTTAAAACAGTATATGGTGAGCTAAAACAATTCTACACAGCAATGATATGACATCCTATTATTGAGTATTGTTTACTCAGAAGATGCTTCGCGATGAGCACAAAAATGTGAGGCACGATTATTATTAAGTCTTTTCAAGACAGCAGATTAACATCAACATTTCAATCTTCCACACCAGTGAAAAACCTAAATAAAACAGACATGTATGGTCTGTCTCCATGGCTCTGAACAGTCTCTTTGAACATTTTTCTATGAAAGCAATTGCATTGCTTGCTGCGCTTTTTGCTGGTACAGGCGTGAAAAAAGCCAACAAAGCCACTGTAGCCTGCGTCCTCGGACTATACGTGTGTGCGTCATGCCGGTGGCGTAGGAAACTACCCCCTCCAAGTAGTGGCAGGTTAAGAGATTAGCGACTATCAACATCCAGTTATATGACCTGCCCTGCTGCCTTACTGACAGTCATTTGCCTACAGTGGCGCACTGTACACTGACATTGCAATGTTTAGCCAGCTGAACAGACAATGCGCTTTTCGAGAACTTTATTTGCAACGATGCATGCTTTTGGTTCAATGTGGCTGTCGTGGTGTTAATCAAAGAAGCTTATTGTGCTTCATTGGAACTGTAGTGAAAACAAAGAGGAAAGACACTCTGTTGCGTCCCGCAATTCCAAGTTTACACCGATCAGCTTATTCGATACAGATAACCAGCCTTATCGAGACGCAGTGTAGAGTGTGCCGCTCTAGGCGAATGATCGTTACTAGGGTAGCAGGGCGGCAGAGCAGGTCATATAACCGGATGCTGACAGCAGCTAATTTCACAGCTAGGTGCGGCAGCCATCGATACTAGTTCTTTTTGCTGCCGTCATGAAGTGCGCGAGTACCTTGAGGCAGTAGGCTCCTGTGACTTCGTTGAATCGTTCCACGTCTGTACATATATGGCAGAAAAGGATTCTACTCCAAGTGGCCTTTTAATTTATGGTTATTTTAATATCTTTGCTCTCTTCATTAAAAGCTTCAAGTGAGATCTAAACAGAGAATGATAAACAAGCAAAACAAAATTTGATCAATGTTTTTCATTCTCCCAAACCTGTCTAACCTGTTTGACCATATACTGGTTGACCCAGTAATTGAACAGAGTGTGTATGTGAGAGGCATAATAATTTAAAAGCTTGAACACTAAACCATCACAAAGCTTTTTGTGACAACAGCTGTAAGCATAGATATAGAAAGACTTGTTCGGAATATAAACTTCTGTGTGCGCCTCAAACTTTCCTGGAGAGGAATGATCATAGAAATTCATTTAGTCAGCTTAGCCATAATGCCACTCAACACACCACTAATTGAAGAAAAAGGTGTTCCTTTGGTAAAAAGTATTGAATACGACTATCACCAGATTTAGCTCAGCACAAGCAAGCATCCATGCAGGTTATGAACTGTTGAAGAACTTGTAGTTGGACTAGTTGGTGAACGTTGAAAATCATAGTGCAAAGCGAAAAAAACAAAAACGGACACAAGAGAAAAAACAGACACACAGGTGCCACTCACAATCATATTTGAAAAGTGCAGAAAGAAAGGAACACATACATTGTCATCTTCATCACGTCCACGCATGCGCTTAGCCATGTGTTAAATGAAGCGTACATCACATAGCTAAGCCCATGCGTGGACGTGATGAAGATGACAATGTATGTGTTCCTTTCTTTCTGCACTTTTCAAATATGATTGTGAGTGGCACCTGTGTGTCTGTTTTTTCTCTTGTGTCCGTTGTTTTTTTTGCGCCTTACACCATGATTCCCAAGTGATTAATTGCAGTCTATCCCTGCTGTGAAAAGAAAACAGTTTGGTACATGTTTATGAATGCATTTATTGACTCTCCAAATTTGAACCATGGAAGTGTACATGAGCAGCAACAATATTGCTAGACTATGCAGTTAAAATTATTTTCCTGTAAACAAAAATAAAAAAAATAAAGGTGAACAATTATGAAAAAAATGTCACGCTTTCGAAAAAGCTTCAAGGCCAGTAAATTGGGTTCATGAAGCTCACATAATTAAAGGAAGGCGCGAGAAAACTCCAACAGTGTTTCTCTACCGCAAAAATAAACTAGACATCACAGCGAGCTCAAACTCTGGTGGAATGTAGCCCTGGCGATTGGAGTAGGGTGCAAAAGTTTGAGAACACGACATTACATGTATCAAAAAATAATAAAGAAAAAAACAAATTTCTCTATGAGCTGACATCTATCTTAAGCCTAATTTGCGGTACATAAAAGATAGCACCGGGAATGCATGTAGCACTAATTTTGGTGGAAAAAGCTTGTCATCATGAAGGAAAGCATGATTATCTTTCATGCTCACAAACTTTCTCATTGAAATGAATGCCACAAGAACTAAAATGTCATCTTACGGTTTTACAGTGGACTCGCTTCATACCAAAATTGTTTCCCTTTATTACCATTTTACTAAATGAATTTTCAAACTTTCTCATCCTACTCCAACCGCAAGGGCGTTTCAGAGGAGTTTGAGCTCTCCGCATTCTCATGCCGAGCTGCTATAAATGTTCGAGTTGCAAAAGTGAAAATAGTGCTTTAAAACGTTTAAAAACCTGTCTGGAACACATGACTAGGAAAAGGCTTTAAAATAAATGTCCACAACCGATGACTAGATGACAAGATATAATAAAAAACAAACAAACATTATTGCCATACTGAGCAGGTGGAAAATACTCATGAATAAATTCTGTGTTTTTAAAGGATAAAATAAAAGTAAACACCGAATCTCATCTTTCGAGAGCTGAGATTCGCACCAGCACTTCCTACTTAGGACACGATGCTTAGGAGTCCTTCTTTGCCTGCCAATAAAACAACACAATACTAAATGCAAACCACCTAAACTTGTTAACAAGGCTATATTCAGCCCTTTGTCAAAGATTTGCAGATGTGACGGAGAGATAATGTGGGAAGTTTTCGACTAATAGCAAACATTTTCGTTGAAGAAGTAGTGCGAGTTGCACCTGTTTTCAAGCAAGGTTCTCGAAAAGTTCTCGTGCCCTCCTTGCCATTGTGCATACCTGTGCGGACTGACATTTTCAGCTTTTGCAGCAGTCAAAACAAGCACAGTCGTGTCTGCATGTGGGACCAGACCTCTCACTAGCATTTGCCGAAATTTCACGAAGAATTTCCAAAATCGCAAAAAAAGTGCTAGGCACACCGTCGCACTAATGACCTAGCCCATGTCGCTAGCCTCGCTTGCCAAGCTCAAAGGACCTTCACTTAAGCTGGACGACTGGGTTTCAGTGCCACTCGACTCGACTCTGATTCTGTGTCCACTCAAAGTTCACTGAAACCGTTGGGTGGCACAGTTTAAAACCTCTTTCGCTCCGTTGTCGCTGCCGTCTGCTCTGTCGACCATCAAATCCTTATCCGCCGCGACAAAAACCGAGTTCGGAAAAATGTCTGCAAGATGGTCGCGCACGCTTCCGGCAATTCTTCCTCTTTTTTGCCGGTTGCACAGACAATGTAATGGTTTTCTATGTCACTTCATTTTTCCCCCTCTCGTTACTTTTGAAACAAAGAGAACGACAGGATACCAGCTTGCGTCGGATTGTTTTCAAGAAAATAAGCACTTGCACAGTGGTTATCAAAAAGGTGGTTACTTACGGTTCCCGAGTCCCGCCGTCCAGGGGCTGTTCGGTTGTCCGCTTTATCAGTCAGCAGTCACTATTGTAAACGCTGCTGGACGTAGCTTAACCGAAAGCAAAGTAACTCAAAGTTCAAACCAGTTCAAGCTATTCAAACTTTCCCAGAAGTTCGCTCGAAGAGAATCGAACCGGCGAAACCAGCGGTGGCAGTGGCGGGAACACGGATGGATGAATATTGGCTGTTCCCTTTATACCGGGCGGTAGCTTGCGCCACCTAGCGTTGAGTTAATAGAGAAAAAAGTTTCATTTTTTTCTTCTTTCCGTTTTCTCCCGTACTTAATCTTCTTCTCCCTTTACTTCTTTGCAACTATCACAAAGCAGGTAGAGTGCTTAAAAAAAAAAACCTTTAAAAAATCGGTTGAAAGAAAAGGAACCGGCAAACATATATTTTGAACATTATTTTATTGTGTTACAAATAGAGTTGCATTAATGTTTCATTATTAACACGGAAGTAACGTTTGAAATATATGTTCTAAAACCATTATTTGAATGTTTTATTTTTAACACTTTTTTGTCGTTCTACAAATAAAGTTGCATTAACGTTTTATTATTAACACAGAAATAAAGTTAGGAATAAATGTTCCAAAATCATTATTTTAACGTTCTATTTCTAACGTTATTTGACAGTTGCATATGTGATGTTACATTAACGTTTCATTATTAACACGGAAATAACGTTAGTAATAAATGTTCCAAAATCATTATATTAATGTTCCATTTTTAACGTTATTTGACAGTTACATATGTGATGTTACATTAACGTTTCATTATTAACACAGAAATAACGTTAGTAATAAATGTTCCAAAATCATTATTTGAATGTTCTATTTTTAACGTTATTTAACAGTCACATATGTGATGTTACGTTAACGTTAATAACACATCATATACCATTATATGTTTTACTGGAACGTTATACTAATGTTTCAAATTCAGGGTGTCACAAAATAAAATTTACAGGGACTTTTTTACCGCAAAAATAAACTAGGCATCACCGAGCGCTCATTCTCCGCCCAAACGTAGCACTAGAGGTCACAACCAGATGCCAAAGTTTCAGCCCGATCCGATACCTTATTCAAAAGTTATAAGTGATTTTCTGAAAAGTTATCGGGTTCAGCTGACAATATGGCGCGTATTAGAGCAGTGGCGAAAGTGAGATGAAGGACCCTGCGCTCTACTCCAGGTCGTGCCAGAGTGGCAGTTTCGTCATTCAGGCAGTGAACACGGATGACTGTAGTCAAATGTCTGAGTAATCGACCGCGTAATTAGGTTTGCTTGTCCCGCCAAGTCTCGTTGTAAGCTTTGAAGTCCCCCAGCATCAGCGTATAGCTGGGTCGCACTTAGAGACTAACGTACGTAATACTATGTGTCCCAGTGAACATTAGGTAGCACAGAAGCCGAGACGATGATGTGGTCTGAGTTTGCACTGCCGATTGCCACAGCCACTAATTCAGCGTTGTGGTCGCAGATCAGAGAGGTCTAGTTGAAATCGAGATGAATTCCGCTGATTATACAGAGATACCTCGGGTGGCTCTGTTGTTGTGGGAGTTGTTCGGGACTTACTGTTGTAAATGACGTATAGGGTGACTGCCCAATCGCTCCTGGCTTTAGGTTAATTTCTTGGAAGGCTAACACTTCGACCTGATGCCATTGTAGGTTTTGTCGCGAGTCACATGTACGTCCGCGAAGTCCGTTAACATTCCTCGGCATTATTGAAGGGATGAAGGTGTTCTTGGAGCGGCAAGGACGTCTGTTGCTCGTTACCGGCATTTCTTATTGTGTGGGCGAATTTTCTGTCGAAGGTGTCTAATTACACCGAGAAGCTGCGAGTGCCAGAACCATGTCGATTATTGTTATCAATGACTGCGCAAACTGAAAATTCAGTGACGTCAAGATGGTATGTAACATTGTGGCGAGTGTGCACAACGCGTTACCCAGGCTTTAAGGCTGAGGTTCAGAGTAAAATCTCGATTTGTTGTTTGCGCAGAATATACTTTTTTATTTCGAATTTGTTTATCTTTTGTAGGACGCTCCGTGATAGTTTCCTGAGTACCGCAAGATATAGTCGGCTCTACAGAAGTAGCGGTTGCGTTTGGAGTGGTTGTAGTTGGTTGCTTGTCCAGGGGTGGATATTCTGCTTCGCTGTTCTGTGGTATTCTGACCTCTTTGTCTTTCTTCGTGAGTTGTGGACGCCTGCGAGGCGTTCACTATTTCCTAGCACAACGGGACTCTTGATTGTTCATGGTGGTTGATTTTGCTGACGTGTATTCCATATTGTTGGAGCTCTTGTGGTTCGATATCTGTTTCTACACTTTGTAGACTGGACATGTTCGTAACGTGGCATCATGGCGTTTGTTGCGATTGACACATTTAGGTTGCTCTGCTCCGCTTGCGCTGGTGTTATGCTCGCTGCCACATCGGCTGCAGAGCTGTGGTTTAGAGCAAATGCTTGCAATACGTCTGAAGCGGTTGCACTTGTGACTCTGTCGGGTTCTTCCCAGGTATGGGAGTATTTGATATCGGGTGTGGCCTAGATGTATGCACTCGTGTGGTGTTCCTGAGGTGAGGACGAGCTTGACTGCTTGAGCTTGAGCCACGGATTCTTCTTTTCGTATGGCCATCCATAGGTCAGCGTCTTGGAGCTTAGTAGAAACACCGCGGATGACGCCGACGTAGGCGGATTGTGGAGGCGGTTCATACACCTGAACCCGAATGGAAACCAGGCTCTTAAGTTGAAGCAGGGATTTTGTTGATTCCTTATTGCGTGCATCAAGGGCCAGCAGATTGAGGAGATAGTTGGGTCTGATCTGTATAATGCCATCACGAGCCAGACGACTCAGTTTTTCTATGAAAACCAAAGAGTAGATGTTGGTGACGAGTTTTGTGGGATCAGTCGGCTTGACAATGACAGACTACGAGCTGGTTGGGTAATGGTGAGGAAATCACTCGAGTTGGTGCGCTTGGAGGCACGGTGTCTCTTCTTCGACATCTTTTTGTTCAATTCGCCTCCGTCCTGAGACTCAACCATGGTAGAAGAGTCGTCAAGCATGTCGGGTGGTTCACCGAATCCAGCTTCGGCGCATGTTGGCAGTGGTGCGTTCAAATGGCTCATGTCCCGTTTACCTCTAAGGGCGGAGACAGATCCTCGTGACACCAAGTGAAGTGGCTCCGGTGACTTTCAACCGAAAGTTAGGCTGATAATTGTCACAAATAAATACAATTTTTTTTTGAGCGATCGAAGACGGTCGTCTTTCTGAAAGCGTTGTCGTCGCCGTTTCCTCAGCTTAAAGGTCGACGACCAAACTCGAGATTCTGCAAGGCAGAAGATCCTCTTGACGACGGGGGAGGAGGAAACAGGCAACGGCGGACAGAGTAAAAGGGTGGAGAGGAGGAAGCGAGAGAAAAGTGGAAAACGCGAACTGGTCAACGGTCTTTAAGGGTGAACGGAGTATACAGTGCGTGGCTAAACTCTATTGGTGCCTTTGTAAGATAGCCTAATTTAGGTTTGACGCGGCATCCTAGACCATTCTGGTTCATTTCTTTATACCTTAATCATTCACACATCATAAATGCCTCCGCCGATTCGAACCGAAGAAAGAAAAAAAAGAATCGTGAAAGATTGGTGTGCCTCGAGGAGATATTGCCTCGCTGATGTACGACCTCCTTCAATTCCCCGAAGCGAAAGGGGCTGGCTAATTTAAACGAGATTCCGAGATTACAATAAGCATTCGAACGTGTTCGGGGGAGTACTCCTACTCGTGTAGTAGAGGACGCAAGAACGAAATTCAAATCTGCGCCGCGGACTGAAACAAAAGAAAAAAAAAAAAAAAAGAAACGTGAACAGAACGATAATAAAAACGAACGGAGGTTCTGAAAAAATATAATAAAATGAAGCTCGGAAACGAGAAGAAATTGAAGCACAAAAAAAAAAAAAAGAAAAAAAGAAAAACGGCTACAGTTAGGACTTTGAAGACAAAAGAGCTTCGGGTCATCCCCATCAATCCCCTGTCTAATTCTCGTGTTCTGTGGCCTTGCGCCTCCTTTTTTCCCCCGTTTATGCTTTTTGTGTGTGTGACTTGCGTTTTCTGTTACAGTTTGGTGCAGGCTTGAGAGGTAGATACGTATACAGGGAAAAAAAAAAAAAAAAAAAAAAAACTACCTTACCAAAAATAAACAAAAGCTCGATATAACGAGGACTTCAATTCCCTCCAGGGTGAGGTTCTCGGTTTTTTTTTTTTTGTTTTTGTTTTTCTTTTTAGTGTCGTCTTTACTTTTGCCGTTTTCGAAAACGAGTTGGTTCAGCCGGCGGAGGAGGTTTTTGCCCGCAAAATGAATGTCCCCTTCTTCGAATTTGGCCCCGGCGTTGCTTCCTAAGAAAGCGAATCGTGGCACAACGATGTCCGGCAGGAAATCTGGCCGACGAGGGATGGGAAGGAAGAACCACCGCTTTCAACGTGGCAACTCGAAGAAGAGAGCTCAGCCTCGCGTAAAACTCAGAAATCACACTCTCTCCTTCCTATCCTGTCCCTTTATCGCTTTCTCAGCTCTTTCTCAGCTCTTTGTCTCGTATCTCATTTCCCTGCCTCGTTCTCTATTTTCCCTCTTCCGTCTTTTATATCCCTCTCTCGTTCCCCATCTTCTCTCTCCCGTTCTTCATTTCGATCTCTTGTTCCAAATTTTCCCTCTCCGGTTCCACACTCCCCTCTCTCTCGTTCCCCATTTCATGTTTCTTGTCCACCATTTTTTTTCTTATCCTGTTCCCTACTTCCCTCTCCCATTCCCCAGTTTTTCTCCTCTCTTTCCCCAGAACGATCCCGGGGTATCCATCCCAGTTATCCTCTTACCGTTTTCTCGTCACAAAAAAAAGAAAAGAAAAGTGAAGGAGCTCTAGAGAAGATTGTTGTCTTTCGCGCATCGTTTGGCTCAAGTTGGCTTGTCTCGGCTTGTCTCGACCGCTGGCCCGTCTCTTGAAAGGCGTTTTTAGCTTTTTTTCTTTTTCTTTCGTGTTGCAGCTTTCGATGCGGAATAGCTGGGATGGCCGGTGGCTGTCCCGTTTCTCTCCCCAGGCTGGTCTTGTTCTGCGTCTCGTCCTTTTCACGTCGTCTGCTTGCCGCTTCCCTTTTTCCCCTATCCCCTTTTGAGTTAATCTTTTAAAGGCAGCCTCTGTTTCTGATATTTTACTCTCATTGTTGTCGGGGGTTTGCTCGATTTTCATTAAAGGAGTAGGTTTTTTCTCGCTTCTATTTCTTCAGTTCTGAAACGAAACAACAATTTATATCCACAATTACGTTTTGGGCAACTCCAGCGAGATCGACGGCAACCAGCAGCTAGAAGAAAAATGTCTGACGGCAGGATTGCCGGCTGGCTTGCTCGAGCGAATCGGATATTTAAAGCGCCTGGTGATCCAAGATGAAGCCTTAAAAGTATAGGTTCATAAACACGTGATAAATATTGCCATTACTTAGATACACAGTGAAGCATAGAGGGACGCTAAGTAAACCATTTCAATCAATCAATGAATCAATCAATCCGTCTATCAATCAATTAATTCAGACCAATTTGGAGACGAGTGCTGCGTTAGTGTTCGGCAGGGTCACGTGTCGGATCAAACGCGTGGAAGGACTCTCGGCATCTGGCTCTAGAGCCACTAAATGAGCTGCGCTTAGAGTATCGGCACTCCGTTCCCCGCCATTGTTGTGGGCGCCGCCATTTTGGCTCGTATGCAGAACAGACGCAACGGCCGATCGTCATGATTCAAAAGTGCGACTTCCTCAGCATTAGATTCGGTGTTAGGAAGGTCATGTAAAGCTGCTTTGCTCTGTCGAGAACGGTTTAAACATTGGTGGAGGGCGGAAAGGCATTTCCTGTGATTTCAGATAAAGCTTCAGATAACCGGCAACCATGATTTTAAGCCACAATATGGCCAAGTGTCGTTACTCTAAGCGTAGCTTATTTAGTGGCACTATCTGGCTCGAGTCAGCGATCTCAGCGAGCGTTCCACGCACCCGCGACGTCGCCATAATCGTAGTTCCCAGGAGGCAGGCGACAGCGGACGGGTCAGCTCGCGCCGTCTCGTGCTCTGACCTTGCCGATTCGCAGCGGGGTTGGCGCGCCTGCAGAAAGACTACGGTTCCCACGATGCATGTCGGCAGCGGCGGCGTAGTGAAACTGGCTGCTGAGATCGTTCTCTCGCTCAGTAATCTCCATCCGACTTCTAGGACGTTTCACGGAGGAAGAGGAGCATGTTCGCAGGTCATGATAATACCAGGCGATACTACAACGAGATTTAGGCGCTTATTTCTTGGCCTATACGTGTTCCAGGGTGCAGTATCATACGAAAGAGACGAAAAGGAATTTTAAAACGAATTAAACGATTAGCAAATGGCACCAGGTGGATGTCACTAAAACCTCGTTTGTCATGTCCGTCTAGGAACATTGACAGGTAGTGACGGTGCCTGTCTAGCCTAGATCTAAACACCTCTTCTACAAGGGCGCAGCCATCTTGAATGTCGTCACTTCTGGTATGCGGTAAAAAATTGTTTTGATCTCTCGGCGCCACTGGAAGGTGTTTACGAAAAATGCGTGATTTTCACACACTCTTGTTTTGCTTCACCGACGTTTTCTCGCATATTCCACGTTGAAATGTTTTAATATTCTTTTCGTCCCGCGAACCATATACGGAACCCACGTGACTAAGAACGACAGGAAACTGAAAACGTCTATAGATAATTTTCGCATAACCTCATACCAGCGCTTGACTGACGTACTCCCGGCGCATTTTTGGATTGGCCGCTGACACAGGGTATGCAACCACCGACAGTATGGCCGAAAAGGCTTGGGAAAAGACGTTGTGCGTGAGTTAGTTCAAAGTCTTTTTGTGTTTGTTTTTTTGTGTTACAATTTTCAAAATCTACCGTTGCCTGACTATCACTGCGTCGTCGTGGTGTGCACAAATATAATTAATAAGAATGAGAAAACTCGCGGAAAATGTGCGATGAGCACAAGACACTGCAGCGCGAGTGTGACTGCATTGTTTTTGAGCAACAAGCGATATACAAGGATCCTTATTTATGAAGTCAGTCGATTGAGAGCCTGAATCGCAAGGGCTTTGTATCAGATTTACGTCAGGTTTTCGCTCATACGCGTGTCCCACTAGAGCGACATACAGAAACAAAAGACAACGACAAGCCTCAAACCAGAGTCTTTCGCAATTTGAGGAGCTTTGTAGAGTAAAGCAGGCTATGCTCAAACATGAGCATCATGCACGCGAGGGTATCTTTGGCAGGCTTGCAATCGCTTGTGCTTACTTCGCGAGCAAACGCCCGCCAAAGGTACCATCGCGAGCATGGTGCATGGGTTTGAGGCTTGTCGCTGTTTTTTGTCTCTGTCTGTAGCTCTAGTGGGACACGGGCATCACGGCTATTTAATTCGTCCGCGGCAATGGGACCGATTTGAACCCAGTGTTGGTGCTACGATTAAGTTATCACTGCAAGGCATGCTATCGCGCCGTGGCATGTGGAGTGTATGAAAATGTCTGCGTGCCATTAACTCAAGATGCAGCTATCAAATGCCGGGAGCTTACCTGCATAGACTCAAGGAGGTTACAAGTACTAGGAGGGGGCACGTTGCAATATTGGTGAAGCCTAGTCATAAAAAGTTTAAACGATTTTGTGCCCAGCGTGACCGCAGATCTCTCTGGCGATTGGTACGTGTGACATGTCACGTGTGAGACGGATGGTTGATTGTAGGAGGACTCCTTGCAGGCTTGCGCGCGCTCCGTCCGGTAGGTTTTATCAGATCGAAGGCTAGACTGTGGTGCATTCTAGTACCCCGCAGCAAGACGAAGGCTAGCTGCGGTCACGTGATGTGGTCACGTTGGCATGGTAAGTGAGGAGAGTAAGGAGGAAAATGAGAAAGAGGCGAGGCGTCAAGGGAGCATGGCTTGTGGAGGCTACGCGGCCGACGTCATGCCCTCTCCTACCCTTCTATCCTCCATGCATAGACTACTGTGGAAACTATATCAAAGCGCCTCACCGTCGTCGTCCTCGTTCTTGATGGCCTGTTATTCGTCAGCTCGATTCAACAGCGCTCCGGCCAAATCCGCCCTTCCCCCCCCCCCCCCCCCCCCCCCCCCCGCCCTCGGGGTAAGGGTGCAAGCTTTGTGCACCTCAACACCACATGCTCTATTGTCTCGTTTTCCCCCTTGGCATACGGCACACCGCGTATCCATTTCCTAATACTTTGTCCTATATGTCCCAGCCTTCAATACCCCTGTTCTAGCCTCGAATAACAACGAGCTCCCCCGTGAATTATCATACCGATGTTCCTTCCTCATTTCCTGTTTTCGTCCCCTATAAACAGTTAAAGGGGCACTGACACCCCAGAGGTCGTATTTTTTGTTGTCTAAAACGATGCAAGTTGTTGTCATAGACACACAAAAAGAAAAAAAAAAACATTGCGAAAAAGCAATTTTCCCGCACGCGCGCTCGCCTTTTTATTTTTGGCGCTTTTCTCCCCCACTGCTCACCTCCTTGCTTCGTTTGATCGGTGACGTCAAACATCAGGAAATTTAGAAGCTTTGTAGGCGACATTTGTATAACATTTAATGACGGCAATCGTGAAACATGTTTTTTAACGCAATTGCGAACGCACTACGGCCCCTCTTTTTGAAATACCAAAAAATCAGAGTCCGGTGTGATGTCGCTTCCTGGATTTGTATCCTCCCTCGGAAAACTTGGCGGCACTCGAGCAGAGAATGATCGGCGATTCTGGTAAGAAACCGGTTTTTTTTCCCGCGCCGGCGCCCTTCTATCCCACCTGCTCACCCTCCTCCTCGCTTCGGGTCGCGGTGGCAACGGCGCTTTGCTTCCTAGCGTGGAGCGGAGGTCCGAAAGTAACTTGACTCGCAGGAGACCGCAAAATTTGACTCACTGCACTGGCGTGGATGGACCTTTTCCGAGAAGCGTTCTGCGCATGCGCGAGCGCCCGATGCCAAGCGGTGAAAGTCGGCACGAAAAATCAAGAAAATTTGGAATGAGGCTGTAGATCGACGAGTAGAGCACGTAATTGTAGCATATATATAACTGTGTTACACAAAAAAAGAAAGTGGACGGAAAGAAAATCACGACGTTTGGGTAGACGCCACGGATTCCCCTCTTTAAAACCACGTTGAGCACGCGACGCAGCTCAGAGAGCGAAGAAACTGGTAGCGTAGCTTCCATTATCGATTGGTAGTACAGGTAGGTCACTTCCTCGATTTTTAGTTCGTGCAGCCACCGCCTGGTGCCGTCGGTATTTGGAAAAGGCCCATTGCGCGGGAACTTCGATTTTGGCTTTTAGAAATTGTTTTTCTAACTCACAAATACTGAATTCCCAAATTTCGAATTTTGAGGGTGATGTCCCGGCATTGTTTTCAATCGTTTCGCATAATAAAAAAAAAAAAATGATTTTGATGCCTCAGTGCCCCTTTAAGGCTGATTTTCCCTGCAGTCTTTCCTCCCACATCTTTCTCTCGGCTTCTTTTACTTCCTTTTTCGCAGGGTTAGTCTGTTCTGCATCCACACTTGACGGTTGGTATTTTAATATTAGCTTTCGTGTTCGGTTTATTAATTTTGTGTTCTAACGTTTCATGTACAGATGTTTATATACCTTTCTCGCCCATCGTGTATCCCGAATTATGTCCAGTCTTTGTTCACATTTCAACTTGCTACTCGCCTCTCAAGCCTCGAAAGATGCTCAGCTCAGGGCCGTAACCAGGGGGGGGGGGGGAAATTTCGGGGGGGGTCACAACCCCCCCCGAAATTTTTTTCTGTGTACGGCCCTGGTCGGTGCACTTGCAGCCAGCCGATTTTAATCTCCACCTCTGCGCACGCGCAGTGGCGCCGGTCGGCTACCGGGTACCAAACCGGGACCGGTTCTCCGGTTTGCTATAACTCTCCATTATGTGCCACCGATGCACATGATTCATAGGCGAAAATAAGACAATAGACATTTTCAAAATGACCGCCGTTGTCCCCGAAACCCCCCCCCCCCCCCCCCCCGAAATTTTTTTCTGGGTACGGCCCTGGCTCAGCTCATGTCTCCCTGCACTCCTTCATTTTGTGTATTCCCTTGCTCCCCCAGTGCCAGTTTGCCCACGCTCCTCTGCCGGGTCTCTAACTCTAAGCTTGACTGGACCTCAGACTACAAAACCGCGCGTAACATTATAAAAAAAAAAAGAAAACGCGGAATTTGTTTGTGATAGGAGAGTGAAAGATATCCTAGGCAAAACAAAAACTGTTGATCCTAGTTTTGCTCCTCTCGGTGACTCGGCAAAAGAAAAGTGCGGCAGTCCGTTAGTACTGTCTTCCATAACTCAAACAGTGTGCTATGTATGGAAGACAATTTGGGGAAAAGGAATCTATTCTTCTCTCGAAAGAGGAACAGCTTCAAAAGAAAAAAAAACAGGGACGAAAGGAAAGGTGGCGTTTATGGTGGCGTTTACGATGGGCTTTGAGAGTTTTACGAGTTTGGAAAAAAGAAAAAAATATTCTAAAAATAGCCCGAAGAGCGCACATTACGCTGGCTATCCGCGCTCGCATCCCTCAGGAACTTGCTCCTCACTGTTCTCTTTTAGTAACCTTCTTATTGTTATTACGGTTTTCTTTATATTTTCCTGAATAAGGAGCACTCCGTCGCTCAAGGTTTTGGGCTTCGAGATTTCTGTAGGGAAATCCATCACCGTGATTTCCCCCCCCCCCCCTCCCCTTTCCCCATCGCATGAGCGGAATGGGTGAGCAGGGTCGGGATTGCTATACTAGCGCGCATGTGCAGCGAAGGGTTACGGGAGCCTCAAAGAAAGTAGGAAAAGGAAAGAAGCCCACAAGCCAACAAAAGAGTAACAAACACAACAGCATGTAAACAAACACGCGAATAGGGGATGCTACTGGCAAGGATACTAGTACCTAATTTGATCTAGAGAGCTTTTTTCTGTATTTTCTTTTTAAGGCTGTTTCTCCGTCGTCGACCGCGGATCCATCACCCTAGTTTCTGTCTATGTCTTTATTCGGGGAAGATTTAATAGATATAGGCTTTTCTTTTAAGGGCGCCGCCATCTTGAGAATTACGGCTCCGACGACGCCGTCTCACGGCTTAAAACTCGAAAGACCGGCTAGTTCTGGCAGCACAGCTATTTGGGTAGGCAACAGCGTCGGTACGGAGAGAACTTGGCTAGTCTTGGCTATGGTGGCTACAATAACTTGGCTGGAACTTAAATCCAGCTTGCTAATGACAGGCCACCCCTTTTCCTCCTCGAGAGAACGAGGACGAAGGCGGTGGTGTGTTTTGATTAAGTTTTCACAACGAAGGTATATATTAGCCGTTTAATGTTGTCTAGGCAGGTAAGCTCTCGGCATTTCATAGCTGCATCTCGAGTAATGGCACGTAGACTGTTTTCATAGCGCTCACGTGTCGTAGAGCAGTCGCATAGTGTCTCTGTTTTTTTATAAATGGGTTTACTTAGCTTTGTACACATGAGGTGAGGTGATAGATATAGATCTCCCTCGCATAACCTCATACCAGCGCGCAACTGACGTACCCTCGACTCGGTGCATTCTTGGATTGCCCTCTGACACAGGGTAAGCAACCTCTAAGGGTTTGTGGGAAAAGGCTTAGCAACGGACGTCGAGCGTGAGTTAGTTCCAAGTGCTTCTTTTTACCCTATTACGATTTCCGAAAATCTATGGTTGTCTGGCTATCACAGCGTTGTCGTTGGAAGGGGAAACATTTTTATTAAGCATAAGAACAATCGCGGAAAGTGCGCCACAAGACGCTGCAGCGAACGTGTGGCTGCAAATGTTATTCAGCTACACATGTTTCCCTAGAATCCTTATTTATACACCTTTTCCACAAGTTTGCCGCCATATTGAATATCGTCACTTCTGGTATGCGATAAAACATCATTTTGATTTCTCCACACCGCTGGAAGGTCTTTAGAAAAATGCGTGATTGTCAGTCATTCTTGTTTTGTCTGACCTTTATATTCTCGGATATTCCAGGTTGAAACGTTTTATTATTATTTATAGCGCGTGATACAGAAAGATTTCAGGAAAGAAAAAAAACGGAAAACACTTCCCATCAAGTTTCGCGCCTCGTCGCGAATCGATTCGTGTTTGTAAATTTAAATTGCCTCTTTCGAAAAGCTCGGGCAGGCACACGCGCATACGGAGCCGAAAAGCGCAGAGGACTGGGCTTGTTCCAGAACGCTCGGTTGGTTCATCGACCACAAAATTCCGAGGAAATCACCGTATAAATAAAGTAATAATAAAAATGTGACACGTTTAGCTTGCTTACGAGTTTGTAGCGTAATTGGGTTCGCTCCGACTTGACGAGCATTATTAAATCTGATGGAGGAAAATATTGTTTGAATTTTTACTCGAACTGTATAACGACTTTAGCGGTCGACTAAAGAGCCTTTTCACGCTAGTGAAGAAGGAAGACCAGCGGAGCTGTACAATGGAAAGTAATGGGCGGCCGCAAGTCGGTAAGCCAGGGTGGAAACGCTGCCGCCATCTATGAGCGATGGTGGCAACCAGAGACGTGGCTTCCCGTCGTCGTTCATAGATGGCGGTAGGTGTCCAGAGTTCGATGCCTTCATTTCTTTGCGGGGGACACAATCTTGAGGAAACTAGGAAAATCGAGGAAGTCTGTTCCCTTTCATGTTGCTGTCTGTAGTACATTCCATCAATCGTACCCTACAACAGGTGCAGTACATTGTTCGTCGTAAGCTACGCTGATCTCTTATACCTGTTTTTTTTTTCTTTCTTGGAATCTACAAAACTCAAAGTTCGTCCTACCTTATTCAAATGACGAAGGTACAGAGACAACAAACTTCCCGGCTTTCATGCGATCGGTAGAATATCTTCCCCTTGATGCTTCGGTTGTTTTGTTTTTTGCTTCTACAGACGCATTTCAAGGGGGGGACGGTGTACGCGTTGCGCATACGGCGTGCATCGGCAAGCCGAGGAGGCACTTTGCGAAATTGCTTCTTGGAAACAGCGCTGCCGTGGCTCCTATATACTGTCTCGTCCCGCGTCTTTCGTGTCGAATTTTTTATGGGTTTGATCGCCTTTTTTTCTTCTTTTTTTCGTTCAAAAGCTAACCGGAAGTCGCGGATCCTGCGGATTTTCTGCCACCCGAATGGGGGCCCTGGTCTCCCGTTTCCAGAATACGTGAATTCGACTTGGGCAAAGTCGTCTGCTTGCAGAATGATTTGTTTTTCTTTTGTCAGGAAAAGCTCATCATTGGTGTGTGGTGGGTGAGACTCGTCGCCGATCGACATAGTATTATAGATACAGGGTATTTCAAGTAAATTGAACCAAGGTTTAAAAAATATTTTGGTGCATTTAAGGGAGACGAAACTAAACGAATGAGTTTGTTCATTGTTTGGAGCAAGTCAGACTGTTTTATTGCATTTTTCTCAATTAACTAATTAATTAAAGTTAATTAATTAACTTTCGAAATATTCAGTTTAGAGCAAAAGCTGCAAAGACAAAGTCCTCAGAAACATCCAATGCAGTGGTTGTTATCAAGAAACCTTTACCCTTTTTTTTATGTGCTTCAAAAAAAGTTTGCAAATTATGAAAAAGAAAACGTGTGTCTTTGCGCATGTGCACCTTGTATTGCAGTGCTCTCAGCCGTGGCTTGAATAAATTAGGCCCGCATGCTGAATCAAACAATGTTTCCTAAACGCTGTTGAAAAATTCGAGCTTTTTCTTTTCTTTTTTTATAATTCGGGCATTTTTTTTTTTGAAGCCCAGAAAATCGAACCGTAAAATAATAAAGACATTACTTTACTGGTTAGTCATTTGGGATTCTTAAGAGTACTTTAGTACGCCAGTAAAAACACTAACGCGTTGCCAGTAACGTCGTTACTTCTAAAGCGTTAGTTCCAATTAACACTGGTAGTGATAGATGGTTTCGGGAGCAGCGTCGAAAGGTGTTGCCAACCAGCGAAAGGAAGCAGACGGCACACAGAAGAAATCCGTCCACAGCTAGAACGCCCTCCTTATGCAATTGCGTTTTTTTTTCTTCTTTTTTTTTTTTTATATTGCGACAAAAATAACTACTCCATGGTGCGGAGTCGGCGGCGTCTGTAACCGCCAAAAAACGCGAAACAAATGCCCATTCTCTCATTGGCTGATCAAAACGGCTCCTAGATAGCCATTGGCGGGTGCATCATGAGAGCGTGCGCTCGGCCGCCGCTCCCGTGAAGGGCGTTGCCGGGAAAGGGGGGGTCTGCGGCCGCTTCTGCTTCTCTCGGCGCAGAGAAAAATGGCAGCGCCTGAGGCGTTTGTACCGTTGGCGGCCGCAACCTCGGCGGTAGCGAAACGTGGAAGTCCACGCCAGTACACCGCAGACGAACTAAGGGAGCGGAAGAACGACATTCATGCTTTCGCATTCACAACTCATAAGAAGTGCTGTGGTTTCTTGGAATTTTTTTTTTACTTCATGTTTTGCTTTCATTGTCCTCATTTAACTTTAAACCAAAGGTGCGCTGGAAAAAAGATTATCTTCATTTTAGTAAATCACGATCGTCACGAGCAGTCTCGATAAGGATGTAGCGCCATCTATCCATACGTGCGCCAAACGCGCCCCGCCGCTCGACTCAGTCGTCTGCGTCGCCGCCCGCCGTTGACCCTGGCAAGTTTTTTGGCCCTAATATTTACAGATAGGGAGCTACGCTTTGTAATTTTACGAGAAAAATAACGGACCTGTTAAATACACCTTTGAAGAAAAGTTTAGATTACTTCCTGCAGGCGTCGATTTTTACCGTCCATTTTAGTTCGAGCCGGGTGTCTTCAGACACCCTATACATATAATAAATATTCTGATGTGCGCAGCCCGCATTCGTCGTCCAAAGCTGAGCTTGATACTCGAATCCAGTGAACTCTACTTGAGAAAAAGGACGTACAGGCGCGCAGAAAGAAAAGCATATAAATCAGATATTGCTGAGAGGGAGCGTGCTTAAATAAACGTCTAAAAAAACGATACATTTTTTTTTATGCTATGCACACGGCCGAATATTTTTTTTCTTCGACGTGCGTGCTCAGAATCAGAGCATCCATAAACTGAGGAAGGGTCGGTTCAAGGATCTGGAACCTCAATGCTCAAGCCGTGGACGTTGCTGCGACCCAGCGTTGCAGATCTTTTTTTCTTCATTAGATGTTGATACTTCCCCCTTGCGACGCGAGCGACGAAACAACAAGAACGAATTCAAAACGCACGGTAGCCAAAAACAACGATGACAACTATAAACAACAGGAAGCAATCGCAATAACAAGAAACAAACAAGAACACGGAGCGCCACATTGGGGAGAATGCGTTGCGCGAGTCGCTCCGTGCTTTGAATTCTCGGAAATATGTGCCGCCTTGCGTCCGCGGATGAACACAGTTTTTTTGCGTTCGGCGCGCCGAATTTTGCGTCGGCACACTGAGATGGCGTTGTTGTTCCGCGACAGGCACGAAACAAAAGGACTGAACAAAAGCAACGACTTGACAAATCAGTAAGAAAGGAGTAAGAAACAGTGAACAAGCTGTGCTGCGATTAAAGAATAAAAAATTGTCGAGATTGGGTGAAGAAAAATGTTGGGGGGTTTACGGGAAGTAGTTCCCCGTCTCTCGGGTTTGGCGGCCTATGGGCGAGGAATCCAGGTTTTTTCCTATATACGTTTTTTTTTCTTTATTTGTTCGTTTGTTTGTTTGTCATCGCGGAAACGCGCCTACCATCTCCGGTGTCGATCTGTCTCGACGGAAAGTTTACTTTACTCACGTTTCGCGAAAATGCGTCGACGCACGGAATTCACTGAACAAGCTAGGTTCTCTTCTATCGGTTGTTTACTTGTTGATTATTTTGTTTAGAAGTTTGATTGTTTGTCTTGTAGTTCATTTGCTTGCTATTGCTCGCTTTTGGTTCAAATTGTCGGATTGTCGCTGGGTTTTGTAATGTGCTTCACATGCCTTTCTTCGGAGGAGCGTTTGCTATGACATATATTGGTTGCGGAAGTTTGATACGTCTGTTCTGTGTGTGTGTGTGTGTCTGTGTGTGTAAGCGTTTGTGTGTGCGTGTCTGTGGGAACTTGGTGTGATAATGTGTCTAGGTCAGAAATTCTACAGTGTATATATAGGTAGAAGCTGAGCGTCATTAACTTTTGGCCGATTCAAAGAAAAAGGTCAGAATCCGAGAGACAAGATTTTGTGTTTCATATTTACAAAAAAGATGGTTTGTGTCACTGATAACAGCACGCCTTTTTTTCTTTTCTATTTTTTTTTTGGAGAGGGGGGGGGGTAATGAAATATATTTTTTCCGCTTTTTCCCGGTGACTCATGTCTAACTGCTTACACTGCTTGGCTGTTGAAACGGAAGGGTTTCTAAGACAAAAATAAAAAAAGTTAATATAACGGGGTATCTTCGCATCTACAAGCAATCTTTGGAAGAAGAGTTCTGCGCATGTGCAGGCCCCCCCACGTAGCGGCTAAAGCTTGAACCACGGTTGGCGTTCGGCCTGCCGCATGAAATGTAACAGAACTCCACTAGCTACGGGACGTCAAACGTAGTTCCAGCTTTCGACGCTGCGCGTCGTCTTCACGTGTTAGAGGTCCGTTGAGTTGCATTCTTTGTGCTGTTGGGCACAGGGTCGTCGTAAGTTTCGAGTACTTGTAGCTCGAGTCTAAGATATATTATGCAACCTTTAGAACATAACAGTACAATCTTTTCAATGTTTATAACTTCACGATTTATCTTGAAATAGTGCGTTATTGTTTTTATTTTGCATATTTTCTGTCATTGTAGCCAGTGTTCTCACAAGCTTGCATTTGTCTTTTCAGGTATTCAGTGACGTATATGGGCCACCTTTCAAGTCTGTCTCTGAAAATCGACAACTAAGGTGAGAGACGTGCAAGCCTCCTTGGAACCCGTATGCGCAGATACATATAGGGTGTCCCAAGTCACCAGGTTCGATCTAAAATGGCTTGCAAAAATCGACACCTCCGCGCAGCAACCTAAACTTTTCGTCATAGGTGTATTTCACAGGTCAGTTTTTTCTTGTAAAATTAGGAACTGTAGCTCCCTTTCTGTAAAAAAATATGGCCAAGAAACCTGCCAAGGTCAACGGCGGACGATGGTGTAAACGACCAAGTCGAGTTGTGGGATGTGCTTGGCGCTCTTATTGATAGATGGCGCTACCTTTTTATCGAGACTGCTCGCGACCACCGTGGTTTATTAAAATGAACATAATCTTCAATGTGCCTTTAGTTCAAAAACAAATGCGGACAGCAAAAAAAAAGAAAAAACGCGTATGCTAACTGCAGCGTATTCTATGGAATACACAGGTTTCGAAGGACAGCCTCTAAATGGCGTTCCACCGTATTCTATAGAGCACATAGTTATGAAACGACAATCTAGATGGCGCTTCAAACGACGGGAGGCGGACTGAAGTGAGTTAAGGGGGGTACCCCCTTCCGGCGGGAGTTCCACAACTGAGGTAATCTAGTAACGTTGGCTACACCTTCGGACGCTGCTCCCGACGCCATCTATCAATACGAGCGCTAAACACTCCCCGCAACTCGACTTGGTCGCCTGCGTCGCCGCCCGCGGTTAACCCTGGCAAGTTTCTTGGTCCTTTTGTTTACAGAAAGGGAGCTACACTTTCTAATTTTACAAGAAAAAAACCGACCTGTGAAATACACCTTTGACGAAAAGTTTAGATTGCTTCGTGCAGAGGTCGACTTTTACGATTCATTTTAGGTCGAGCCTGGTGACTTGGGATACCCTATATATTTATGTATATAAAAATAAATGGAAGCCCTTCCGACATTCCGACTTCACTGGCTTACTGAATGCAACGTACGATGTGAGGACGCTGTGCGATTTGCATCGTTACGAACGCGTACCCTCCATCTTATTTTGCATGATATGTGGTATAAGCCCGCGACAATAGGAGAGCGACCGCTCATTCGGAATAATGGTAGAGTCTAAAACGGCAAAGCAAGTGTGCAGGCGAACTAATTCGGTATATGGCTGTAACCCTGGATCGTGGGAGGAAAAGCACTGTAACCTAACCTAACTAAACTTTTTTTTTTTTTTTTTTTTTGTTTCGTCCCTTTCCTTGCTGCAGGGTTTGAGTGTCAGTTGTAACTTATAGCTTGACATTACCTAACCTACCCTATTACAACCTATCCCCTCCAAATTTCACTTACCCAAACTGAAGTTGAGGTAACTTAACCTGATTTCACCGGTCCTGACCTGGTCTTACTTTAGGTAACGTAGCTCAACCAAACCGAATCGAACGTAATTTAAAGCTATATCCCCCGACCTGGTTCAACGCAACTCATTTAGAGTGGACCTACACAAGAAGCATAACCTAATCTAACTCAATCGAACGCCTTCTAAGGACTGGTTCACGCAAATGGGTTCGACTGTTATCGACCGCGTCGCTGACACCACCTGTAGGGTAGCCCCGGTACAGTTTCGATCTGCGTGTATTTTTCGCATCATTCCTTCACCGTGTACTTAAAAAAAATTCTTGAAAATTGTATGGGTAGGTGTTGAAGGATTCACGGAATGGTAGAAGCTGTATCTGCGATTGACGCTCGTCCGGTTTGAAGGTGGTTATTAATTACAGAAAGGAGGAGTTTGCATTAGGCTCTAGTGTAGCTCCCGTACTTCGTGTTATGTATTTGGCTAAGTGCGAGCGATCGAACTATTGAACAGAACTTGAACGAAAACAGTGCTTTAAAACAGTGCAGGTATGCTACCTGGTGGTAACAAAAGGGTCTTGTGGGAAAGAGGCTTTCGAGGATGAGGTTGTCAATGTCAATGGAGTGCTCTACGTTTTCCTTCAACACTCTGGGGGACTGAGGCTCATTCACGAACTCGTGGAACGGATGACCCTACAGTCGGAAACTTTGCTGAAAAAGATGACGGGAAGCCCTCATCAGCGGAGGAAGAGACCGAGCAAGAGGCAACAAGTGATCCCATACCAGCACAGAATTTCTCACAACTGGAAAAAGGCGCCGGCGCGGTTTGGGGTTCCCGTCGTGTTTTCGCCTCCTCGCAAGTAGGCAGGACTTTGCCCTAGAATTGCCCAAAACAGGGGGATGGGAAAGGGGGAAGGGGGTTATAGAAAGTATTGCGCTGCAAAACACAAAAGCCAGCATGTGAAATGTGCAATAAGCGTGGTGTCTACATCGAACAAACCGGCAGGTGTTTTATTGACAAAGCACGGAAGCATGATTGGTCGCTTCGATGAACAGAGAAGGGTCATTTACCTCTCCACTGCGACACTTCTTTGCGTCATCCCCTTTTCGACAACGTTACGATCATTGCGAGATGATTAGATAAGACAGCCAGGCCAGTACTAGAAGCATATAAAATAAATAAGCGGGGGAAAAATGACTGGCGTAAGCCATATTGCTGTTTACTTGCAAAGAAAACAAAAATGGGATTGCCTACTTGGACAGGTGTTGATACGATGATGATTGGGTTGTTTACTTCGCCGGGTTTCACTTTATATATAGGTCCAAGTTCAGCGCTCGCCCTGTCCACTTTTGTTATCCAGTCCGCGTGGTTTTGGGCCCTGCATCCAATATTGCTTAAAATGAACCAACTCCCTCACATCGCCACTTTGATTCGTATAAAGGACCGTTTTTCGTAGATTTGATCTGGCAAATAGTGCGAAACATTCAGTCTCGTCATACCCAGATCGTAATTGTTTCCACGGTTACCTGATAGTAGATGAGCGGCCCCGTGTGCCACTGCTCCAGTACAAAGAGCCATGACCGTGTTCTTTCGCGGTAAACGTTTGTTTTGCAAGTAGCAGCGGGACGAAGTTGAACACGCTAACGCGCAAATATGTTAACTAGCCTTTACCTAACCCACCCTGGCTTGTATTTGACCACGAAACCTCATAGACTCGTTCCCGTTGACATTAATCTCAATACTACATTACACTTTTTTTTTTCTTTCTTGCGGGCGTCCGTGCCGGTGTATTCAATTGAACCCCACGCTTAGGTGTTCAACTGGTGGCGTCATCTGCCGAGCCAGTGCAGGAACACATTTTCTTCGAAGCGCGCTGATAGCAATTTTCCCGATTCCCGCGCGCCACACACGCAAATCGAGATGTCTTGCTCTCGCCCCTCTTTTACAGTTCCGTATTCCGCTCGCTCGCTGCTTCGCTCTGGAAGCTTTGGTTAGCCAGAGCTGCGTCTTTGTTAGCCCTGCCAGTGGCGTTCCTGGCTAACGATCTTCGCTGGGAAGCTTTCCGTTTGTTGTTCGCATCGTTTTACTTTTCTTTTCTTTTTACCCGCAACGACTAAAAGAAGGCCTAGCTTGCGCGATTTTGGAAACGAGCTATCGATCTTGACTTTTCGGAGGGGCTTATCTTCTTTACAGCCCTCCTATCCTTGTTTTTGGTGTTTGTTTTTTTTTCTCTTTCGCTTTTAATTTTTTTTTCCTTTTATTTTTGACATTTATTCATGTTTCGTTCGGGCCGCACTCCTTTCTTTCCGGGTTTTGAAAGCGAAACGCAAACAATGGTACCCTTTGTTTTCCGACCCCTGGCGTATGAAATATGCTTTCTCGGGATCCTGCCACCGAAAGGACCCGTCTCCTGTTTCTCTTTGGGTCGCCGCTCGCTTTTTTTCTCTGGTGCCGCCAACGCTGTTCTTTTCGGTCGGAACGTTTATTAACTTTCGATTGAGAGGCACCGATCGAAGTGGGACACGTGACAACCGTCGCGTCACGTGACTGATGACGTAGAGACTCGCGGGCGCACCGTCTGAACCGGGACTGAGTTGTCTTCTGGGTTAAAAATGCAGAAATGTATTACCCTGAGTACGGACATTGAGGTAAGGGAGACGTTTAAGCCGTGGGTAGGCTGTCGTCCTCCAAAGTGAACTCTCTATAAACCGTCTGAAGTTTTCCTTGGTTCCATGGGCCATACTGTCTTCGGACATGTTCTAATTAAGCGTACATAGTCCTACGAACAATCATGGTCGCGAGTGATTCTCTCATTGTGTTTGTAGCGAACGCCGTGTCTCTTTTGAATGAAACAGCTGAAGAAATAAGTGCTCTTATTAAATTGTTAGATAAGTTGGTACTAATCAGAATCGGAAGTGTTATCTGAGATGGCATTTAAACGATCTGCGCTCTCGGCTACACTGACGATATGTGCGAATACGTCCGAAGTCCAGTGATTTCGCGGGCATGAAAGACTGATAAAGACAAGACGTATGACCGACAATAGGAAATGCCAACTGGTTGACACGTGGGAAGATAAGAGATAACAATAGGCCGTGGGTTTGTGGTAATAAACGTTGGGAGACATCTAAGTTCGCAGATTTATTGAGAGAAAAAAAAATGTAGAGGTAAAGCGAGGGAGACGAGAGCACTGAAAGAATCTTCTGCTATCATTGAAGATACACAAGACGTTCATTAATGGGAAAGCTGCGCAAATCAAGCGCGACGATTGTGAATAGTTTATATACTGAGCCTGCGATTGGAACACCGACATTTTCGTCACGTGAGGTTTGTTTTTCAGCTTTTGTACTTGCAGTGATTGAAGTATCACTTTTCTCCATATCTGCTTGTTACTAAACACAAAGTCGGAGCACAAACGAGCTGATGGAGATTACTATACATAATACAGCCCCGAGACTGCAAGAAGCAAAAACTGTGGGTGTGTGGTTTTTGATTCCCGTGGTGTCGGGATTGTCTTATATCTAGTGATGTTCGTTACAGCTCCGTTGACAGCACAGAGTTAATCTATTATGCAAGTTAATATCACGCTCAGAGACTGCATATTTGCCGCTCATGAATACTTGAAGATTATCTTATACAGAGTATTCTTTGTAGCATTATACGAGGGGCGTACCATATTGATTTACAATTTATTAATTTTTTTAAATACAAATACAGAAAAGTTAGAGGTCGGCCCGTATTTTAACCTTCTCGACAGACTTTCCCAGGAGCCAAATGCCCATGACCTGTGTGGCAACCTCTTCATGCTCTGATGCCCCACTCTTGGACAGCGGCTTCCATCCGATCAATGACTGCAAAATAACGTCCTCGCAGGGTGTTTCTTTTTTTTTTTTTTTGTTACGCCACCCAATTTATGCTAATCACTGGGGGACCGGTCAGGTCACACGCGTGCACCATCAAACGCCCAACCTTTCCCACGACATGTCCGAAAGACAACCAAACTTGACCAGGTGCCGCTCAATTACTGCATCGTGAGGCCGGCATTGTTGGCGTGTGATCGGGTTCAGCCGTCTTTTTGGCGCGTCGAACGATCAGTCGGACGTTTGATCGCGCGTGGGTATGGCCTGGCACAGTCCCCAGTGGTTATAACCTGTTGGATGACACAAAAAATCTCCCTCCGAGGACACCATTTTGCGGTGTTTAATACGCTAGAGGCAGCTGCCCATGCGTTGGAGTGACGAATTCTCAAAAAGTGGTTCCAGCAGGGCATGGGGAGGCTCTAGGGATACACTGTCGAGCAGCTGAACATATCTGCCAACCTTTAACTGACTGCAGCAAAAAATAAAAATGAGAAATTGAAAGTTAGATGGTACGTATTTTAATTGACTGTGTTTATTTTAGATGTGTCGATGAGCATGTTTCCTTTTAGGCAAAAGTTTACGTGCTACGTTTTGTTTACCGTGACAATTCGCAACTTTCAGCGACGGTGGTGCCCCGGTGTGAGAATCCCGCCCCCTAGCTCCTGGATGATCGGCTTCAAAATGAAAGCGCTCACTTGCACCTTTCTAACGTTGAAGTGTGAGCTAAGGCTCCGTTATCGCTCGTATATTACGAAATTAGAGTTACGCGTCGCAGGCCCAACCTCGCACTGCTGTTCTAGCTGGGTCATCCAGAATACAACTATTTGTTTAGGAAATAGTGCGCCCCCTATAGACCGTGAATGTAGCGAATCACAATAAACATCGAACGCTGTGAACTAAATCACTCAATATATGCATCGTTATTTTTTTAAATATTAAAAAAAAGACTTTTAATTAGAATTTGGAAATTTGGAACTCGACTTACGCGATCTCAGCGATGTAAGCGTGCTAAATGCTTTGGCATTTGCTGCGACGCGTACGAGGACCAATAATAAAACTACCTCTATTTTCTCGTTTCTTTCATATTTTCGTCAGATTTTCGGTTTCGCTCCCATTGTGACTTAGCAGTCAGTGTTAGTGCTAACTAGAAAGCAACCAATATGATTACAGCCTCTCAGCCGACTGTTTTCGCGCTCGCCATTACAAATACAAAACGTGGACGCATTAATGGCCCAGCCACACTGCTTGCGAGCGCAGTTGAATATTGCCTGAAATAACTCGTGTACAGCAAGAAAAAAAAAAAAACGGGTTGGTGGTGGGGGAGAATTCTAAATAAAATCATGTACCACTCTGTTTTTTTTTTCTAAACATTTGGTTTTTCACGTTTTCTTTTTTTTTTTGTATGTTTTGTAGCTCTTACGATAAAAATAGGTAAGGGAACAAACGTGCATATGAGAATGGAAAGAAGGGAATAGAGGAAGCAGAAAGAGAACGACAGCAGCCATCTTTCGTTTCACCTTATGTTGAACCGCAACTGACGCTACCAGCCAGCCTAGCCAATCCAGTGTAGCGATTGTCTCACGTGACCAAGAGCGCGGCGCGTCGCAGCGCCCCCCTCGAAGGTCACGTGCCGTTGATACGGCATTAGATTGGCTTCGCCGCCTCGTAGTGTCCTCTATGGTTCATCGTGAGGTAAAACCGTGTAGGGTATGTACAAGTTTTAGTCACACAGTCTCGCCTGTTTTATAAACAGTCGTTTGATTGTTCGCGGCACGCTTTACACGACAAGCACAACGTCTGAATTCTCAAAGCAACTATTTAACCTATTTGTTTCAAGTAAAAAAGAAGGAACAATAATGTAGATTGGCTCGTAAAACGCAATGACAGGCGTGATAAACGTGCTCGGCAATACGTGGGCAACACCAAACGAAGCCACTTGGCGCGCATTGCTCTAAGCGCGGTATAAGCACAAGCCTTGAAACGCAGCTTCGAAAGCGCGCCTTCCCCATCCTTGTGCGTGCGGTTTAAAATTCGTGCTCATCGACCCAGTTCTCCCTCTGGCTTTCCATACTCTATTTCCCCCCCCCCTCTCTCTCTCTCTCTCTCTTTGTTTCTGAGACACTGTCTTTCACTTACAAATTACTCTTTCTTGCTCAGACACACACACACACGTGTTCTGTTACCCACGCTTTTTCTTCCTTTCTCTCAAATAAACTGCCGCAACCCGTTTCGTCACTTTCTCTTTTCTCTCTCTCTCTCTTTCTCACAGACACTCACACATACGCAAGCTTTGTTCTTCTCTTTCTGATAGACATACAAACGTACGCTATGTATATCTCCTAGACCTTTTACTTTTCCCCATTTTCTTTCAACTCTTCTTTCTATGCCCAGTAAACGTACTTTCCCGCTGCCTTACACAACTTCACCAAGTTTGTCCTTTCTTTTTCTTTTTCTTACTCATTTACCCGGAAGGAAACGAGAACGTTTTCTCCGCGGAGCTTCGAAAATCGCTCCCTGCAAGGGAGGCCTGTGCATTTGCCTAATGAGATTACAGCTCCTTTGGCAGTTTTCAAAAGCGTTCGCGATCGTTTTCACGCCCCGCACTGGGCCAGGGCAGGTGTGCGCGTTAGGAGTGGAAGAGGCGAGGTGAGGAAAGACGGGGGGAGGTTTGCATACGTAAGCAGCGAAGACATTGGGCTGGAATGATAATTTAGTACTTCTACGGCATCGCACGCGTTGATTATTATCGTTCTTTCGTGTTGGTGCGTTCTACGAGACGCAACAGTGCGGTAGACTGCGCTCATTTTTTCCCTGAGTCTGCCACGAGGCCTAAAATATGCGAAGTATTTTTCGATCCCGTCGAGAGACGATATTAACCGAGCCGGTATGTTGTGGAAATCACATACCGGTCGAACACACCTGCGTACATCGGAGACATGTGACGCCATTTTTGGCTTACAGCTGTCTAAACATCTGCACAACACCGTGGCCGCGCGCGTAGTTTAGAGGACACTGCTCGGTACATTATACAAAATAAAGACATCGCTGCGGACATAATGACATCTGCGCACACGCCTCACGTACGGTGCCTTCATGTATGCTTGTCTGCGGACAGTTCTTGTCTTATTGTCACATGACTGTCGTGCAAGGGGAAAAAAGCCTTTGTGCTAGACATCACTCGAGACGTTGCTCAAGCTCTTTAATCGATGTACAACTATTAACAGCAAGGAAAGTTCATTGTACCGACGGAACATCGGCAGATCGCTGAGACCATCGAGTTTGATCTGGCTCACGCGTCCGCTCATGATACTTCTTTTTTTGTCAACGTTAGTGCGCTTTTACGCTCGCGGAATTAAGATGCTGTCCGAGATGCAGCATTCTTCCAGCCTTAAGATGAGTGTCGGTGAACAGGTTTATTGGGCCTTGTAGGCAGCCAAAGTCCTGGGACGGCTTCGTCTTCCGTTAAGTCAGACTGCGCTGGTGAAACTGCACCTTGATCGGGTGGCACAGCTGTCTCGCTCAACGGTGGTGCGAGTGTTGTGTTCTCTCATGGACAAAGTTGGTCCATATGCCGCATCAGCTCTCCCACTGACGTCTTGACCGTGTCCATACTGGAACCCGTTGCTCCTTAACTGTTCCTGGAAGCCAATTTTCTTCTTCACCGAAGTTGCGTGCCTAGACGGAGTCGCCAGGGCAAAACCTGCTCGCAGCATCTTCCTCCGAACAGAGAGAAAAAGAGACAGGAGGCGGGAGGCAGGCATTCAGGCGGGAACGGATTTGGTACCATAGAAGCCGCTGGGACGGAGATCTTGCGTTGTCCAGGGGCACATTACTGTAGTTGAATACAACCTTTTCGAGTCGCGTAGACAAACTACCAGTCTCAAGTTTTTCTTGAGACCCTCCGTGATGGTCCGTGTGTTGTCGAGCTGATGAACGTATTCAGGTAGCTCACCAGTGGCTTCCTCGGGAGTCTCTATTGGAAGTCGACTGAGTGCGTTGGCGTTTTGGTTGTCTTGCCCAGGCTTGTACTCGATCTTGTATCTATAGGCTCTCAGCTGCCAAGACCTGAGCTGGATCCTAGCCGCGGCCATGACTGGTGTGGGTCGGTCCTCACGAAACCATCGAACCAGAGGCTTGTGGTCTGTTACTAAAATAAACGATCGACCAAGAATATAGTCGCGAAACCTAGACACTCCGAACACCTACGCCAGTGCTTTACGCTCGAGTTTAGAGTAGTTTCCCTCAGCCTTGGACAGTTTTCGGGTTCGGAATCCAGTTGGCTTGTCGATATTTCCGACGCGATACGAGAGCACCGTTCCTATTTTGTACGACGATGCGTCGCACTGCAGTCGGTACGGCTTAGACGTTTCGAAGTGAGTGAGCATCTTTGCTTGTCGCAGTGCTTGCTTGAACTTCTCGAACGCCCTTTGCTGCTCCGGACCCCAGGTTTATCGGCGGTCCTTGGCTAGAAGGCCGTAGGGGGGAGCGAGCAAGGTAGCCATGTTAGGAAGAAACTTACTATAGTATGTGAGAAGACGAATGTACGAACGTAGTTCGCTTACGTTCTTGGGACTTGGAGCCTTCGTCACAGAATCGAGGTTCTTCTCAGGGCGCTGCTGTCCGTCGCTGCTGATCTCGTGTCCCAGGTAGCAGATTTCCGGCATCCGGAACGCACGCTTTTCCTTTCTTAACTTGACGCCGTTTTCTCAGAATCGCTGCACAACCGTGTTGAGGCCCTTTCTGCCATCTCCCTTCTTTTCTGCAACCGGGGCGTCATCAAAATATGCTTGCACGCCTGGGACACCCTCCATCATGGTCGCTATGGTACGTTAAAGAATGACTGGCGCAGAATCCACCCCAAACAGCAGACGGTTGTAACAAAACAGTCCTCGATCCGTATACACAGCTTGCAAGCGTCATCAATGCTGGGTACTGACGGTTATTTCTACTTACTGGTTTCTTCGAACCACAACTTCTGCGGTGTGAAACTTTCACGGCGAACCGAACGCTCGCGGTGCCTAAAATACTGTCATGGCCGCGAATGACGTCATATGCAAGCCATGCATACATGACCGTTAGCTTCTGAACGTCGACACTTTAAATTCTACACACTAGCTTGTCTTGTAGCATGCGGTCTAACATGTCGCCGAACTTGCATTTATCGGCCAGCTGCCGAAGTTCCACGACAAACTGCTGAGATGACTCATCCTCGTTCTGAACCCTGCTGAAGCTTTCAGCTATCTCGTTGGGTCTGTCGGTGCGTACAATTCTTCGAGAATTTCCATCGCTGGAACGTAGGTAAACTCTTTAACCGTCCTTGGCGCGCAACGCCCACTCAAGACGTCGATAGCGCCGTAACGAGAAGCGCGCTCTTCTCTACATCGTCCACGATGCCGTTTCCCTCCAAGTAGGACTCATTGCGGATAATATACCAAGTCCACATATCGTTCGTGCCGTCGAACTGTGGTACCTGGTATGTCATCGCGGCAGACTGGGAGTTGCGTGCATTGACTTCAGTGGCTGGTTCGGAACTTATCGCCATTGCTTGTCATTACTTGAGACGTTGCTGAAGCTCTTCACAACTAATAACAACGAGGTAAGTTCGTTGTACCGACGGAACATCTGCAGATCGCGGAGACCTTTGAGTTTGATCTGACTCGCGCGTCAGCTCACGAGACTCTTTTATTTTTTTTTCAACGTTAGTGTGTTTCCACTTGCGCGGAAACAAAATGCTGTCTGAGATGAAGCCCAGTGTATGCGGACTGTCCATCCATTCATCATGCCACATCATCGTCATCGATGATATTATACTGCCCACCAGCTTTGTTTTGATTGCCGTAATTTTCGAGGAAATCTATAAATGTCCAAATATCGCGGAAAGAACACCCCTACCTGGGAGTTTCGACACCGAACCAAGCTGCGTATAGGTGACACAAACGGAACGTGACAGATTGCCGTTTTCGCAATCCGATCCCGACGTGTCCTCTCCCCACACTCGGCGAGTTGTGAGAGGCATCTTATCTCGCGTCCATTTCGGGACGATAACGAACCGCCGCGGCACTCTTCGCGAACAGCAGCACTCGGTTGACTCGCGATTCGGAAGCGTCTTTGCCACGTCTGACTGCTCGATGCGGTCGAAAGTGCTCAACGCCGCGATTTTGGTTTCGTTTGCTCGGGTTCCCTTTTTTTCGCCTGGTTGGTGCGTGCTACGTGACGCGAGACCCTGCTCCTAGTGTGTGTTTCCTCCGGATGAGCTCGTCCACGATTTGACGGAAGATGGTGGTCCATTTTTGATGCTGCGACGTCCGGTGTTGTGTGTCGGTTGGAAGGTGCTCGTCACATCTCGGATGAGCGAGGTAATCATTCGTTCGATCGGGGTCCGCGCTCCTTTACGCGTAGCCGGACGTAATGTCTCCAACTTGCAGCGTACGTAACCGCACTGCCATTTTGACTGACAAGGTGAGAACAGCGGAGGGTGGCTTGAGTTGTCCCCGCCTCCAGCGCGAGCTTCCTATACCTGTCAACGGTTTCGCGTCTCGTGCGCGCAGCCCAAGCAGGCCGGAAGGCGCGGAGCGTGTGCTGGAGGCTTTGCCTTCCACTGCCCTTTGCGTTCTCTCACTGGCTACACTAATGAATTATTCTTAAGAGTAATTCAGTCTGGCCACCTTGATAACTATCATCGTCTAATTGTATATCATCTGTACACCCGCCGGCAATATGAAGGTGAACACCTTACCTGGTTTCTTGCCTGTTTTACGGCTCCCTATTGGCAACGTTATTGTTATTGTTATTATAAAGCTATTGGCAACGTGAGCGATCGAAAGCGTCGCTGTGGTCGGCCCACCACAATTGGCCGAATGCTGACAATGACGTCAGCAAAGGATGTCTCATCGACGGAAATAAGAGCAATATAAGAAATTCAATTTTGACGGTGTTGGCAGTGTTGCTTTGAGAGCGCTATGATTTCAGGCTTCCCCCATGCTCATCACAAACACCATCGAACTTGTTCTTGACAAGGTAATGACGTCACGAAAGGTAACCAAACGAGGGCGCCACCGAAACATCTCGTCGCTAATATTAACTCTCAACGTCTGAAATGGTACGTGGCTTGGGGGTCTAAACTTTGCGTTCCAGCCCTCTTCTGGAACAGAGCTTGTTCTAAAACTTGCAGGAGCGTCAAAAACAAGAAGAGGGCTGTTCACCTTCATGTCGCTCACGGTTGTACGTGCTAATGGCGGCCTTTGATGGCTGGTGAAGCGAAAATTTGAAGACGGGCACCGACGCGGAGCCTGAACATCCCAGACGTGCGCTCGCTGTGATCTGGTTCGTGAGTGAAATAAACTGTTTATTAAAGGAATGCATATACATCGCCATCTCTCGATAAAGCTATGTCAGCATGACAAGTCTTACAAGCTTCTATGCGCTACGCTTTTTAAGGGTGTCACGTAAATTCGCGGAATGCCCAGCTTCGACACAGTCCAGACAGCTCGGGACAATTAGAGACAATAAAATTCCAAGAACTTTATCGAGAGTTTTACTTAACGCCTCGAACGGAGAGGTAGTTAACAGCATCGAAACTAAAAATACCAGAGAAATAACTGTACATCGAACAGCGTAACTTTCGTATGTCGTCCATTGACTAATTAATACTAGATCCAAACCGCTATTAGCACACATAAATTTAGATTGATAGTTGAGCCACTGGATGGCACTGAATTTGTAAAAAGGTCTATCGTGGACTTAGGCAACAGTGGTTAGGCTGTCACTCTTCGCGAGACAAGGAAAAGAACGAGCGCGCGAGGAGAAAAAAAAAAACAATTGAGAAACTACTCGAACTTATTTTGTTGCACGTATAATTTGATTACGATTTAAACATAAACATGTGTGGAATAATAATGATAATAGTTATAATAATGATAATCAAATTAATATTATTGTTATTAATATTTTTTCCCCAAAATACTAGCATATCCACGTCACCACTCACGTCTGTCAAAGCCATTCAGGGCTTGTGTGACTCAACTCCAATGCTGCAGTGGCCTCAGGAAAATAACTGTGCCAAGCACTAAGAGTCGTCGAGTCATTTCCAAAGAAACTCGTAACACTAATAAAAAAAAATCATTTTACGCGAGGAAGACGCACGTAGGCACACACGTGCACAAACGCACGCACACGCAAACCAGTCAATTGTGACCGTTGAAGAAGCTCTTGAGACGTGTTATGCTCTTGGTGTATCTAATCTTGGTGCAGAAAAGCTGGCTATTGTAAATCGTAATGATTTTGTTAGACATTATAAAAATGTCAAGAATTATAGAGTGACACTGTGAAGGATTACAGGGCGTCGTCGCAAAATAAGAGTTTCTGTTTTTGAGTTTGAGAAGTCAAAGAAGTCGGAGGGTTAGGAATTGAATATCTGAGGAACATGAAAATACCGCAAGCTCTTGCAATAACGCGTGTACGAAAATGGAACTGGAAACCGTTCGCAGTTCTCGTGTATTCGGTCGAGGTGTTTTCAAATCGTTTGTCCAACAGTGACCTGGTACAACTGTTTCTGAGAAGAGTGATTCGAAGTTGGGCACAGAAAAGATGCGAAAAAAAGATTCACACTAGAGGATGCAGGTTTCTTATTGGCCTCACGTATGATACATTTAAAATATTATTTTCTTACGCCATAATTCAGTGCAGTGGCCGGAAACTGTTATGCCATAACGTAGCACACTATATTTTAAAGAGTAGGCTAGGAGCTTCCGAATGCAAAATAGTAAAAACGTTTTAATCTTTTAGAGTAAGCATAGGACGCTCTTTAGCTGTGAGCATACTATTGTCACTTGTGAATTCCGTGAAAGGTCCGAATCATAATGAATACCTAGGTATTTCATCGTCTCTGAGTAAGGAATTAGATTGCAACGAATGACGCTCTACACATTGTGAAGTGTGTAGAAAAAAAATGGAGTCCTTGGAATCGCAGCTTTTAAATGATTACGGAAGAAGACCAGCTTTGTTTGGGGGATATTTATGTCTATAAGGTTGTTTGAAAACCATTGCGTGCGTTAAAGGTGTATACATTCCTGAAGCAGTTGTATTGCTGTATAATAAGCAAGGTGGCTCGTTAGTCGGAGAGTGTCATGAACATTTTGAAAGAGCTAGGGTGCAGTTTGAGACCATGGTAGACCTGTCCTTCGCATATGGATAAATAGAAGAGGAGGAATCCTATTTCTTTTTGGCCGCAATCTAGCGAGAATGATTGATTGATGTTCGGGACGCCCTTGGTTTCTTCACTTGTAACGACTACAAGAAACAACTTGCTTGCTTGTCAAAGAGTGAAATAAGGGCGGTGGAAAATCACTCGCATGCTGATTTTATCATTTTACTAGTGCGACAAGCCGAAAGTAGCCACGTCAGTGAAGATGACAGCGTCTGACTGTATTGACAATTCGCATTGTCGTCGAAACAAAGGCAGCGGCGTTTGCCAACGCGTGCTGACGAACGGCTTGCTAATTCTTGACAGCTTGTTGTTCAGTCATGAAAGCGAAAAACAAAAATAAAGAAAGGTCGAGGCTTTTTTTCTTAATGAGCACCCTTCAACGAGGAACAGTACGACTAGTTAATAAAATAATATAAAAACTACGAGAAGTCGTGCCTCGTCAGTCCTATCTTTATTTGAAAAGCGTTTCCGTTGAAAAGGAAAAAAAGAAAGAAAAGACGACGCTTATTTGGCTAATCTTATAACAAACAAAATAAATCTTAGAACACGGACTCTTCTAAGATTTGGTAAAATTAGGTTGACCTCGTAATTCCCCTCGTCTTTCTTTTTTTTTTTTTCTTTTTGAAGATGCCTATGAACCGAAAACACTCCGCAAAGATAGCAAAGATGAATTTTCGATTGTGCAAAACAAACACCGCGAAGGATGCATGGCAAGAAGAAGAGGCGAACACGCCACAGCGCCGACTTACAACTGGTCGTTATTTCTTTTGAGAACACAGTCTTATATCATGAAAACTATGACGTTGGCGCAAGCACGACTCTGCTGCTAGTCCTCTCGTTGTTTCGTCAAAATAAGCGGTGTTTTTTTTTTTATCTATCTATCTATATATATATATATATATATATATATATATATATATATATATATATATATATATATATATATATATATAAAACAAAGCAACTGCATATTAATAAGGGTAAAAGCTGAGCTAGTTGGTTCTGAGACATCTTGGGTAAAACCAGCTGAACAAAGGAAGGAAAGTGACAAGGAGAAAAGAAGAGAAAAGAAAGGAAGGAGAAAGTGACAAGGAGAAAAGAACCAGCGGTCGGTTCGCCAATCTTTTCTCCTTGTCACTTTCCTTCCTTTGTTCAGCTGGTTTTACCCAACAAAACTGCATATTGCAAATGTTCAGACTCCCCTCCAAGTAAGGTTCCCTACCGGCTGGGATTGGGCGCAAACATCTGAATCAAAATTATCAGCAACTTGTGAACATTTCACATGAGTTAATGACAGGAAGCGAATCCCGCCAAATCGTGCCGATGAAGAGCGTCTGCTCCCTGGAACTTGCCCCATTTTTGCGGTGAAAGGTTTCGAAAATGACCTATAGCTTTCCAATTAGATAGCGCAGAATGCAGAAACTTTGTAAGGAAAACCCCAAACGCCCTATATACGTATATTCAGTCACAGTCGGACTTACGTTGCGACAGCCGGTGGCAGAGCCGTAATCTCTGAGCGGTTGGGGTCTTCCTCGTCCTTATCAATAGAGCCAAAACAAACCTGTTTGCTTTTCCCCTTTTGAGTACGGCTGAAGGTTAACGGTCAGTGTTGTTCACAGAGTTGCTGTTGTGTTCCCAATTTTAGAAGCTGAGCAATCCGCCATCTAGACAGTCCTGTCGTGCCTGATTCACATTATTAAATTTTATCTGCGATTTCGCAGTGGCGACGCCGAATCTCAAACAGAAGCTCATTGGACAAGAGCTCACCGGACGAAAGCTCACCCGGATAAAACTGTTTCCTTTTGTACGTGCGCTTAGAGGGACCTTGAAACGATTTTGAAATGGAATTCCATCCCTCGCACGTCGCAAAATGTCTGAAAAGAAACCCAAAAATACAAAAATAGAGCAAAAAAAATCTTCGCTATAGAAGTTTAAAAAAAAAAAACCGGACTGTTTTACACCTTCTTTCCTTCGAAAGCTCTCTGCCTTTTCACTGCGATGCATCCGCGAAACCGCAGCACGTCAGCCGAATCCACGTCGCCTATTGGGTAAGAGCCAACCCCACCAGCACCGCGATCATAAAAATAAATAAGCGGCGAATGTTTCCTAAAAGTTTTGTTAAATAATATTTAGATTCACATTTTGTAGCATAATTAGAGATGTGGCAAAAATTGCCGAATTGGATAATGCTGGAAGCCAAGCACCATCTATCGTGTGGTAAACGAAGCAAGTGAAACACCCGACTGTGCCTGCTCAGTCAGCCCACGAGCGTCGGCTGCTGAACAAATTTGCTCCTGGTAGCGCTTTCTTCGCAGAGCAGACTCGTTTCTGGATGCTCGAGTAGTGTTTACATAGGCCGTGTTCCAAAATTTACTCGATCTTACTCTAGGGTAACGGTTTCGTACCCTTGGCGTTCTAAAACCTACTCGCGTCCAGCGTTTTTCAACCTGTGCTGTCACGTGACACGATCCGCTGGAGTAACTCGGATCCATTTGGGTAAAATTTGAAACACAGCCATTGTTTGTGATCGATCGTTCGGTCGCTATGCTGGAAGGCTGCAGTGTACCGAAGTGCCCGAATTACACTTTCTGCAGTCCGGTGGTTAAAAAGAAACCGTTGCAGTTTCACCGCTTGCCACTTGATGAACCACGTCGAAGCACTTGGTGCAAGCTCATCGGTTTGAGGGACCTCAAACCGATGTGTACGCTCGGAAACCTTTGACACCGAGCGTGATTACAGCCACATTCATGAGTGTTCTCCGCGAATGCGGGCAAGTTCCCAAAGGCCCTCCGCCTGAAACCCGATACGATTCCGACGCTTCGGCTACCGTCGCCCCTCGAGCAGGAGAGAGTCGGTGGCATCAGCGTCACCAGTGCAGTAAAACCTACCGGCACACACCCAACTCCCCACCGCTAACGCTCCCATTCTCCTACTGCCGAGAGAACTTCGGGTTCCTGTGCCCGAGTACGTCACGACCGTCAAAATTACGCCGCAGCTTGTTTTGCGGTGAGTTGGAGAGGAAGAAAAGGTCGATATTTCATAAATTTTTTTCTGTAGGAGTTAATAAACTAAAACGAAAACGGATGCCTGTTCGGCACTCAGTGAACATTGAAGGTTTAACGTAAAAGCTATTTTGCAATAGTAAAACGATAATTTCATTAATTACCATAAAAAATAAAGCAGCGTCTACTATAGAAAAGCGCGTATGACTTCCGCAAGATCTGTTTCTTTTTTTAAGAAAATCATGCCTGTTAGTCAAACTTTTAAACGCGAATGCAGCCACCCTAAAACTCGAGCAGTTTTTGCATGTCTCTGTGAAGCTGATCGTCTTCATAGAGCTTCCTCATCCGGTTCTGACGACCCTTTCTTGCATTCCGCACCTTCTTCAACGGGGGTTCACCTTGGCGTGTTTGCAGCGCAGCTGTTGTGACCAGCTCTCGATCCTATTGAGGACATTCAATCAGCCACCAGACAATTTGATTGTCCTACAAGCTAGTAAAACCTGCCGAATAGGCCAAGACAGTTGCGAATGACCAATCACAGACGGAGAGAGATTCTAACTGCTTTCTCTTCGACTAGGGATTGGTTCCCCGCAAATACTCTATGAATCAATCGATCGGCTGTGACGTGGTTTCGAGGAACGCGCTTTGCTCGGTGACTCGGACACTGTTTTTGGCCGCAATCTTCTTTAAGGGTTCGGATTCCGTTCTAACTTTTCTTTGCTTCCCTGCATTTAATAACTGCAAGGCTGAAGACAGCACTTTCTGTACTTCCGTGTCTTTTGTGTAATAGGTTTTACAGCTGTCGTGTGGCATATTGTATTTTACAATCCTCCTTCCTTTAGTGTTCCACCAAATTGTCGCTAGCTTCGCGCGGAAATATTTAAGAAAAGCAAAATGAATTTATATTTCGGTAGAAGAAAGAAAGAAAGAGAAGAGAAGGCGTTCGTTTTTGTCAAAGAGAGGACGGTAACCAGGACGAGACAAGCTTTTCATCGACATAGAATTTCCGCTAACTTACATATCTTCTTACAAACACGAATAAAAAAAAAGTCCGGACTAAATGCAATTTACTTGCCAGCTCTTACCTTCAGACATTAGGCGAAACCGCAATAATCACGATTCGCCAGCGCAATCACCGGGAGGCACTGACACGCGAGCAAATTGATACTCTGGTGTTTTTTTTTTATTTTTTATTTCCGGTTTTGATTTATTTTTGGAACGCGATGTATGAATAGACCGACCGAGCGCAAAAATGCAGTTTATGAAAAAATAAAAATAAATTACCGCTCGTGTTTTACCACATCGCACGGGATCAGCAAACAAACTGGAGTCGTGGTGGCGAGAACCATTGTTCCGATTAATTTTGCCATCCACACGCTTACGAAACAAGATGATTACAGTTTGGTCGCTTAATTTGTATTATTATCTTTTATTCAGTCGGTCCATTAGGCGAAAACGTCTGTTTGTTCATTGTGTGGGGAGACTTCGTACAGTTCCGCTTTGTCCTTGCTCTTTGAAAGGAAACTTGTTTCGAGGGTCCTAATTGGTCGGCAGCTTTGTGCAACTCCCGGATGACGCCTCGCATTCATAATACATGGCGCCGACGTAAATTAGCAACCCACAACGTGCCTACTATTCTCGCCTTCTATATTTTTCTTTTACTGTTTTCTCCGCTTCACGCGTACGGCTTGCGGGGAGCAAGTTGTCCCATTCCTTGTGCGGAACGTGCCGTTAGGTCACAGCGCGAAGCTCTGATTGGAAGGATACTTGGTAGACAGGAAGACTCGCTACCTTCGTGAGTACACACAGCAACCCTCCAGACAGAGTGAGCGAGATCGTCGTCGTCTTCTCGCCCAGGGGAAGCGGAGTGCGAGAATCGTCTGCTAGTCCTAGCTATGGCTGCCTTACGTATATACGGCTTTCATGGTGTTCGCCGCAGTAACGATGAGAAATCTGCGCCTCCAGCATATCCGAAGCATGGTTGTTTCATACATACACGTGTGCAGAACGTTTTCCTATGACTTTAAGGAGTTCTTACAGGACGGTCACACAAACATGCTTCAGACGGTGCCTCCAGACTGTTCTTGTTCTGTAAGATGCATTAGTGTCACTACGGCTTCAGCCTTTTGGGTAACGGGCAGGGAAATATACGCCGAAGGGTTTCTGTGTGCTTGCTTTCGCTCTACATGCTTTGAGTTGCCGGTGTACGAACGTACTTGGCGCCCGATTTCCCAAAGTAGCGATGGATGAATAGATGAGTAGGACTCAACCGCGCGTGAATTGGGCGGCGACTGCCGCCATCTATAGCCCATGGCGGTAAACAAACGCGGGTCCTTGCGCCTGCTTTTGGAGTTGAGTGAAATGTTGCAGCTGTAACCTCGTTGAAGAACGACGCTTCGTCGTCGTTCAGGCGAGACATAAATTTGAGCCGTGTTTAGGCGGCCGCGAAGGGGGCGCCGGAATGGATGGAACTACGGCCGCGGGCTCACGGCGTCCCCGGCGAGAGCTCTTTGTCATTTGGGGCGTCGCCGGGAAAACGCGCGCTTAATTAAAATTAGCGGTGGATCGTGGCTTAAGTCGCGTCGCCGCCGACGACACGCCTGGCTCTCTGCGGACGATGCTTGGTTTCGTGGCCCCATTCTCTCTAATGCCTGTCCACAAAGTTTGGATATAATCTTGGTATTTATTATTTTTATGTGTTTCTGTTCGTGCAAAACATAGGCATCCCTTCGACGAGTGCGTTCGTTCGGTGGTGATTACTACGATTTCAGTATTATGTTTCGCATCGGGGTTAGTTTATTTAACGCGGGGATGCTGATTTTTTCCTCTATGTCACAGACTGTTAGCGAACGTTTTGATTCGGCGGGGTCAGCTTGTTTTCGCGTTTCGTATTTTGTTACAAAAACAAAGTCGCTTAATACCTTACAAAGCATAAAAGTGGGTAGCGAATTGATTCATGCGCCACATTGCGAAAAACATGTAGCATTCGTAAATACTCGCAAACGCCGAATGAAGTCACGCTGGAGGCCTTAAACTCCCAATATATCGACAGGAATTTTGGCGGGGGGACAACCGTCTTTTAGGAACAAAACTGTAGTGTAATTAAATTAATTAACTTTAGCCCCCCCCCCCCCCCCCCACACACACACACACGCAGATAAAACCATGTCAGTCTCGTACATGTTACTCGAACAAAGTAATCGATTACAATTGCAATTTCTCTTGATAACTTTTTTGTTGCTTCCTGATAAATGTATTCAAATTATTTCAAGATTACTCCGAAAAGTAATTGGTTACAAGTAATCAGTGCCGTACCCTCACACACACACACTATTTTTTATAGATGAACATGACAGTTTGCTCGACAGCTGGTAGAAAAACAAAAACGGGTGCCGAATTTTCGTTGTCTCCATAAGAAGGTCTACGCGGGGCACAGATCAGAACCAACGACTCATGCGTCAGCGTTCAGCTGAGACCACGAAGTGTTCTTCACTTTGTAGAGACGTCACTCTTCTCAGTTCTCCGCTAAACTGGCCCAATCCTCATTTCCATCCCACGGCCGACTTCCTTTGCAGGCACAGGATGGGCGTGCAAAGGAAGTCTCTTAGGACGAGCTCCGCTGTAGCGCATCCGGTCCAAATAAGAAGTCGCAAGAGGCTTAAAAACCGGTCTGGTCTCTCTCGGTCGTACTCGGTCGCAAGAGTGCGAACGGGCTTTAATCCCTTGGCCAGAGATATAGCACGTAGCTTCTTCCAGTCCCACCTCGCTGTTCGCTTAGGGCGGCACCGGCGAAATTTTGAGAGTCACCGATTTGGTGAGAAGTGCTTCGCCGCATTAATTTACAGATTTAAACGAGTAACCCGGCTGACAGCAATAATGCTTTTTTTTTTTTTTTCTCAAAGTTATTAAATTTTAAATTTGGTTCGGGGTGCTAAAGTTCTGTACTGGCCACGCTGAAAACGTGGCGCTAACAGCTTTGCAATGTGGGGGAAGCACAACTTATTCTTAACGGGCTAGGTGAAGCCTGATGGTGTGAAATAAACCCTAATAAAACGCACGCACGCACGCAAAAAAAAAAAGGCTCGCGATATGTTGTATTTTTAGGTTGCCTGCTTTACTTTCAAGTTACACAATAGGCTCTTTCGATTCAGCTTCACCTTCTGCATCGGTGGAAAAATGCGTAGGGCGTGGTACTTCCGGTCGTATCTCAATACACATACCGGAAGAAGACTGCCTTACACTTTTCTGCACCGGTGCCGGAAACGGAGGTAAACCGAATGGGTCTAATATGTGACGTTACCCCTCTGTAGAAGGTGGGGAAATTTGATCGCTGCTTTTATTGTAACCTTGATCCACCGTTTTTTTAATAGCCATTTTGAATTGAGAGATAATTAATAGACTGTCGGGCGGAGCAAAAACCTGGGTGTTCCGAAAATCTGGATAGTTTAAGGTAGCTCGAAAAACATCCGAACTTCCCCTTTCAAATCAAATAGTTTATTTTCCCTTTGAACAAAAAATGGCGGGAGGCCGAAGGAAAAAAGCTGATAAATCAGCTTGACATGGTCCTCGGACATCTTACAGAGGCAGTGGTGGCAGCAATGAAAAAGATGTACACTGAAGAGTTAGGAAGTAAAATAGTTAGTGAAAATAAAAAAGGGCGTGTCAGGAGCAATGGGTAGTTTACAGAATGTTAGCGGAGTTTACAGATTGCCCAAACGCGCCGCGCTGATTCGGCAGCATTTAAGTGTCGGAGGAGTTATACCGAACGAAAAATGGCACCCGAACGTCTGGCGCTTAGAACAAGCGCGATGCTAGAATTCTGGTGGGGCACAAGAACAGAATCGGGAGAAAAATCGTCGAGTCATTTCTTGTGTGCGCAGTTTGGAACAATATTTATGCTCCATCGCTCTTACTGACGAAGACGGAAGTTTCAATTCCTTAAATCTGAACTTTCCAGACTACTGCATACACGGACACGATACTGTGTTTTTAAGCTTTTGATCTCAATTTTTAAATAAAAATTCTCGTATTTAATTTTTTAACTCATTTTCCCCCTTCCCATATTTCCTTTTTGTTCGACATTATTTACACCTCTTCATCCACGATTCGTTCACAGCCTTTGGAGGTTCTGTTTTATCCTTTTTCGTTGTTTAGTGCAAAGATTGCGTGTGTTCTGTGCTCCTACCTATTTGTTTATTCTTTCGTGCGGAAATCAACGAGCCTCGAAGCCGTTCGAGTCGCTCGGGACCCAGACAGTCTAAAGAGGTTCACCCGTTGGGATCCGTACTTCACTCGCTCAGCCGGTTTAATCTTATCAGCTGTCCGGCCCTATGCTCGCGCACGCGCTCTCCTTTTGCAGACGCCACAGGAATATTTCTCGCATTCGCTCGTTATCGGAAACTTTCTGCCGCCGCCGTCACCCCCCTGTCATTCAAGATAACTTTCTTCTTTGTTTTTTGTTTTTACAGATGGCTCTTTCGTCAAGCTTGCGCGAAACTGCGCGAGAACGCGAGGGAAAGGAGAGCACGACACCGTCCCCGACGTATTCCGATTCGAGTTTCGAGGGTGTTGTTTCCCCGGACGAGAAATCCTCGTATCTTTTGTCGTCTTTTTCTTTTTTTTTTTTTCTTGCAAAGAGATTGGAAGGTAGCTCGTGCGTCGAGATATTACTATTGTGATTCGATGATTGAGTCATCAGGGAGGAGGGTTGCCCTTTTGAAAGAGGCACGGTGGACGAGTCGATAAGGACATCGATGTTTGACGGTGAATGAATGCGCTCGTTCCAAAGCTCGTTCCAGCTTAGGATGGGCCGAAGAGGGGATCTACGTGTTATCGGAGCCAAGGGAATGCCGTGTCGGCGTCGTAGCGAGACACCCAACGCGTGGTCACGTGGTGCCTTCCGAGCGCTGGATTGGATGGTCGTAGCCTTCCCCGCGGTCCATCCTACATAGTTTACGAAATAAACACCCGCTCTCTGTCTGCGCTGGTATCCGCGCACCGGTTTGTCACGGACTCCAGGGACGTTTGACATTTAGATTCAATTCGAGAGCAGCCGTTGCGAAAATCAAGTCAAAAAAGGAGAACTCCATTTTAAACGCAAGCGCACCGGAGAGGCGCACGAAAACGTGCCGAGTATTTATCTACTCGAGAAAAAATGCGATCAATTTTATATCTCGACCGTTCCTTTTTTTTTTTTTTTCATTTCTGGTTTTATAGTTTAAACGTACCAGTCGCTTGTTTGGCGTACATGTTTGATGCGCATAACCTTTTTCCAATTGGAAGAGAAAAAAAAAAGCCTCCTTTTGGCGTTTTGAGCGGGAGGGGGCATAGTGACGTGCCGGGTGCGCGGTCACGTGATGTGGTAACAGCGCTGGGCGCTGTTACCACATCACGACGCTGTTAGCGCGAACGAGACATCGAGGATTTCCAGTTTTTCTCTCAGTACCGAAGGACGCGAAGAGCCGCGGTCGAGGTCAGCTTGGAGACGAGGCGTGCCTGCATGAGGGACCCGTTGGTCTTACAAAACTGTTGGCAGACATGTTGGAAACACGCTTCTGGAGGCATGTCCGCCGATAAATCGCGCCTGCAGCAAACACGGCGTCTTCCGCATGATGTACGACCAGGGTGACTGCGCCTTCGGCGGGAATTTCTGCCATCCTCCAGCACCCTTTCCGAGCAAACTGCGAGAAACCGCCCAAGTCACGCTAACAGTGTCACGCAGCCTACGTTTCCACCCTCTGCTAACGAAAGAATAAAACGATAGCTTAGGCAAGTGTCAACCGAAGCCATCCAACACCGTAGGGCACTTTGCCCTAACGCGTGCCCGAGTCCCTACCGTACTGCCAACGCTTGGTCTCGTTTTTTTCCGGACGAACGGTGCCACTGGGCGAGTTGGTTCGGATAATCGGGATGAGGGGAAAAGGACAGAGTGGGAGAAGAGCGAAGTCGTCGGCACCAGTTGTGCGCGGAGGAGCAAGTGAGGCGGACACGCTCCGAGCAGTGGACCGAACCGCGTCGGAACTTTTCGTGTTCTTCCGCGCACCCCGGGCCTAGACTAGAGGGAGAGAGAGAGAGGTCGCAAATGAAAGGGAAGGGGAATCCACGTTTTCACCGACCCGAGAGGGAAGAGGGAAAGAGGGTGAACGAGGAAGCGAAGAAGGAAATCCCCGAATCGTGCAGTCGAGCGAGGTTGGTTGCCATGGCGACTGGACGATCGCTGCGCCTCCTCGCCCATCACGCGACATGTTTCTTTGGCTCCTCCGTCTTTGCCCTGTCTTTGCTCTTTCTGGACCTTGTATTTTTTTTTCCTCTTCTCTCATTCTTTCTATCGAGTTCATCCTTTTGGTAATGTCGTTGCAGTGCTAGAAAGAAGAGGGGAGAGGGTGGCGGTTCAAGTAGTGAGGAGGGGAATATGACGAAGTGGGGAAGACCGACTGCCTCGGAAGATGGGGAAACGACGTAATAAAGGGAGTCGGGCGTCAAGAAGTACGCAGATGTAACCGGACATGCACGCGCAGAACTCGAACTTCGATTCTTCGAGATGTAGCGTTCGTTTGCTTAGTATAACTATTTCTTGTTGTGGTTTTTTTTTTTCTGTTTCCTTGCCAGTGAAGAATAGTGTGTGTGTGTGTGGGGGGGGGGGGGGGGGGGGGGGGGAGGTTGTTTTTTTTCTGGCAATAATTTCGTTTATTTTTTGTTCCATTTTTGAAGCATGAAATGCTTCTTAACGCTATCCCCGATCCCGAAAAATTTGGCCGTCCATCCATCCGTGCCCTTTCCGCTAAATTTAGCGGAGAAATTGATATTGCCAGTACTATATACAAATTCAGTTCCTCAGCTATATTTAGAGGGAAAATTAATGTCACATTACCTGACGTCACGGGACCTACAGACCAATTCTATTTCCCGGCTAAATATAGTGAAAAAAATGACATGAGTTGGGCCATACAGCCATTGAGTTTCCCCGCTAAATTTGGCGGGAAAGTGGCGTCATGTGACGTCACCTAACCTATACACCTTGGGGACCCGGGAATGTTCACGTCTTGTGACCAAAACATCAATTAAATTTCCCCGCTAGATTTAGGGGAAAATTAGCGCCACGCCACCTATGCACTAATAGACTACTTCCATAAAGCCTAGCATGCAACACGGCGCGCGTTGCACTCTGGGAACTAGTTGGCCAGGGGGGAGAGTGGCATGGTTTCGGTTTCGATCGACACGTCGACAAGAGATTACACACAGAGCGTGGACTATTAACGGCCGTTATCTCATGTTTTCTGGTCCCGACAGCGTCATTTGTGGTCTCTAAACTAACCTAAATGGCCAGACCTCGAAGCTTTAGCACAAGCCCGAGACGTATAGCTTGTCTTAACACATGCTTGTTGTATTTTTGTACTTGAGCCTTCCTGTTAGCGTTTCAAGGTATGTGGACGAGCCAGTGCTGGGAATGTCGACGCTGCGAAGCTCGGGGATCTTGCTTGTGTCCGAATCAACAAGCTGTAGCAACCAATAAGTATGCATACATCAAGCCCGCGCCTTTACATTAGTGTTGTTGATTAGGAAGTTTGTTTGTTTCGTGCGTTCATAGACGGAAATATTACTTTTTGCAATTACTGTTTTCTTAATACGCCTGTGTACGCGAGGTAAAACTCGGAGGCGCCACTGAAAAGCACAACTATAACGCACTTCTTATCTCTTACCTGTACTGACCCACAGCACTGCACGAAGTGAAGTCTGCACCCACTTGCATTATACTAACATTCAACATCGCGTATGCGCGTAAATTTATCCTGCCCAATCGTATAGGCACATTCGCACGTACAAACCGTTTTAAGAAAGCAAAAGTCGAGCACTTGAGGGAAAAATGTCACACCATTCGCCAGAAGTACGCCGGTCGGGCATGAACCCTTATGCGGTGCGCCAAACGAACGAAATTATTCAAAGTGCATTTGACGGTTGCTAATGGCCATAATATTTGTTATGTGTTGGCTTTCTTCCTGCCTGAGTATGCCGATATAATTTCAGACACACCGTTCAGGCACAGATCTTGGGCGTCAGGAAAAGCTCGTCCAAAAAGGCTTAGCGAGGAGTAGGGGACGCTTGTTAGGGCCTCTGTCGTAGCTAGCCGATCTCAGCGTTTGCGAAAACTTAATCTTCTATCAGCATAAAATTTGAGTGGGAGATATATGATGACACAAGGAAGATAGAGTAACTTTGGTGCAGTAGTGAGGTCGAATTTATTGCGTTTCCTTAAAAGTTCATGCGTCAACGCTAGGCTCAACTTTGATACTCCTGTGAGGATGCGGCTTGCTTTTCGCCCAATGAAGTAACAAGAAGCGGACGTTTGGCAAAAGAAATACGTCTAATGCTTCAGGTGACCGAATTTCACTTCTAGTTCACTGGTACTAGACGGGATTCTTGAAATTGAACTCAAAGATAAGGTGACTAAGCCACGTCTTACTACGTTTGCATACGCACTCATAATATCCGGTGTTTCAGGAACCAAGGAAAGTGTCCCGGCCTTCGTTTAGTATCGCCCGAGAATGAGTGTATACATTCGTAAAAAAGTCAGGTAATCGAAAACGCAAACAGCGCGTTCGGTCGCGGCGTGATAGCATGAGATGAATCTGCTGAGTCGAAACCGAAACTGAGTGGCCAACTAGTTCCCAGAGTGCACTGCGTGGTATTTCGCCGCAATCGGTTTTGGAAAAAGTCCATTCAGTTACCCGCTAAATTTAGGGTGAAAATGCATATCTTGTTGCCTAGACACCATTCAGTTTCCCCGCTAAATTTAGCTGGAAAATATAGTCACGTGGCAAACCACTTCCCTCACCAATTCCTTATAGCGCATTTCATGCATCATAGAACTTTGAAGGCAAGGGTCGCTGCGGAGGTTATTTCGTTTTCCTGATTGTGTTCAGTTCGTCGATGCCGTCTTTGCTTTATCGTGAGTTAACCTTTCAAAGGTCCTTACAAGTACCCTGATGATGATATTCTAAGCTATGCGCTGACCTCTTTGAGCATGCATCGTATCGTTGTCGGACGCATTGGTATGATACACTTAAGGGGCTACGGAAACTAATTTGTTTGCTCTTACTTCTTTGTTTGGATGTAGACTATGTTGTTGCAGCAGCCTAGAAACGCTAGGCTAGACCAGTGTTTCTATGCTGCCGGCAAAGAAGTCAAAAGAAAACTAAATTTAAAATCAATGAATAGATTTCAAGACTGCGCCGGTGAAGCACCGTTGGAATGCCGCCACGTCATCGGCCTCTAAGATGTAGCGCCACTTCGCGGCAGTATGGCTCCCTCGTGGAGTTACTTAGTCCTAAATTTGACCTGGTAGAGAACGCTAACTAGTCAACTACGTTGTATATGTAGAAGCTTCTACAGTTCATTCGCAGCGTGCACTCCACACAATCAAGATCACCGTTTTTCGCAGACGTTAGGTATAAGGCTTGATCTGAGAATGCAAAGAACTCTACCGGGTTCACCATAACCCCCCCCCCCCCCCCCCCCCCCCCGGGATGCGCTGTGAGTAACGTGCTCCAGTACGGCACCCAGTGAATACCGTGTATACATAGCTTGCAGCTGTCGCCATTGCTGGGTACTGACGGTTCTTTCTATACTTACTGGTTCCCTCGAGCTGCGGTGTGAAACTAACACTTTGAACCGAATGCTCGTGGCACATAAAATACTCGCATGGCCACAAATAACGTTACATTCAAGCTATGCATAGACCATAGGGTGTACAGTCCTCGGATATCACTACTAAACGAGATTGTAACGCGTTGACGCCACCAGGCGGCAAGGCTCGCAACTACAGTACCCTTGGCCGTGCAGAGGAACTTGACGTCACGAGCACGCTACGTATTGCGCGTCTCTCTAGCCGCTTTTGAAGCGAGCGGTAGAAAGCTCGCGGCGACGTCATTTCGTGTCCGTCCCCCTTTAAGCCGGGGTCGCACTGCTTATTCATCATACACAAGACAGTATGCAGACACGAGTTACCGCGATATCCGTGGTTCGAATGCCGCTTGTCCAAGTTTCTCCTTGGACTCTTTGCCATGCGGCATTCGAAGCACGGATCTCGTGGTGACTTGCGCTCAAATCTGATTGCAGACTCGATTTTTATGATGTATATGAGCGGTGGAATCCCGGCATAAAACTTCCTATTATCTGTGATTCGGTGTGACCGACTTTTGATGAATCTTGCGTGCGGCGGTTTTGGGCTGCGTTTTTTGTGTGCTTCGCCTGCATGCTGTGTTTGGAAGGCGTTATATAACTTAAATCGTCACTTAATTGTAAGAAAAGACAATACAGGAAGAGACAGAGGGCCCGACAAAGAGACTTTTCTTAAAGGCCTTTTTACACAGTAGCCTCCATTACAATAAAGGGATTGTTCGGTGATTTCCGGAACAAGTTTTTGCGCTGGTCACGTAAAGAGAGCCTAAATATAGTCATATGTGATACTTATTTCATTAAAAGACGCCCCAATATTCGTCAAATCAATTATGAACATCAATACGAAACTTCACGCCGAATTTCGCAAGTATGCATGGCTGGTCGTGTCGTGACGTCACATCAGGTAAAGTAACGTCAGAGTGGCGGGCGTTGACTCATTTGCGGTTTTTGATCAACATGGTTAATGGTGCGTACACAGATCAGCGTCGAAGAACTGAACTTCCCTCAGTAACGTAAATCTTGTCTTTCTTAGAACGAAGTCATTTTACGGAGACAGCAATCAAAAGCTGAAGTGGCTCTTTTTGCCTGATCTCACATCAGAGCTTCCGCTATTGCCAACGGAAAAACGCTGTGTGTCTTCCAGGTGCAATCTGAGCAGTTGGGTTTTGTTTAAAATTGAATTACTTGTTCGGCGGAGGATTACAAAAGTACCTTTCCGGAAAATCCTAGAAGACCTTGCAAGGACAGGATTTGTGGGGCTGTTCGGACGTAAGTACGGGCTCGTGTCGGCTTGAACGCTTCAAATATCCTGGTAGCGGCACAATTTATTCTTTCTTATTATTGTGAGCTCAGAACACACAAAGAATAAAGCGAACGAAAAAGAGGCCATCACGTGCTCTGGTTTCCTTTCCTTCTTCTGCCTTGTCTGCGTTCTGAAACAACAAACTGTTAAACCAGCGTCGTCAAAGTTCGTCTTTGCTTCTTGGATAATTTCGCGTGCCGCAGATCTGAACCTCACAACGCGTAAAGCAGACGCCGGGGAGCAGCACATATTTGCGGAAAGGTGCACTCGGATATTGTACGGATTATGTTCGTAAAAACAATGACAATATAAATGAAATTGTTTTCCGAGAGGCAAACTTTTACCGGACAATCCATTTAAGGAAGTGGGCAACCGGGATAGCCAAGAGACAGAGAAAGAAAAAATTAAAAAAAAAAAAAGTGTCAAGGAGTAAGGGATAAAATAAACCTGTTCACCCCAAAAAATTAAAACGCAAAATTGAAAGGAAACTTGATTATTTAGGATAATGGGACCGTGGGAAGATACCGAATATTTTACTAGGCTAAAGAAAAAGAAAAAAAGAAAAGACCCCGGTCGAGTTTTTGATTATACACTTTAATGCGAATTCCTTACGTTTCATGTTCACGAGTTTTCCGGCTGTTTCATAAGCAGCTGGAATATATATATACTTTTTTTTTTTAATTGCATCGCTCGCGAATCCTTGGAAGAGGAAAAATTTTCATTATCTCGCGAGATTAACTGGGTATAACTCGCTCGTCTACGGATTTTCGGGTTTGGAACTTTGGTAAATGTATCGCGTGATGTAGGATGCTAGAAAACTGTACCGCTATGTTGTCGGAAATTTCAAATGAATTTCTACCGTGAAACTAAAAAAACGATGAGATCGTACAATGGATTTTTTTTTTTTTCTCTCCATTCCGATGAACCTTTCTAATTTAGTTGGAATCCGTCCGGGAGGAAGCGGTTCTGAGACCACCACTGTTGCGTTTCCAGTATCGGCACCGCATTCCTCGATTTTCTCACGTGTACCGCAAGAGTGTCGCCCAGCGTTGTGCCAAATACTTAATGCAAGTATTTACGATAAAATACGAAATACCCATTTTCAAATGAGTACAAATACTTTATTAAGGGAATTCAATTACGTTAGAAGATACTTAGCAAGTATCGTTACAAGCTGGTAATATGAGAATAAAACGTCAGAGAGGGTTGCTTTATTTGCGGTGACTTCGCTGAAAATCACATTTTTTTGTGATGCTAATGACTTTCAAGAAAGCGCTTTAACTGCTGCAATCGAAGTTTACTAATAAATAATTTTGAATAGGCAACATAAAGGGTCCCGCAATATTGCACGAACCAACGGGACACATGTTCTGTCTTGTTCCTCCTTCTGCACCAGTTCAAACCAGGGACTCAAACCGAAAAATATAACGTTTCGGTTACGGTTACGGTTACCGCTTCCTGTTGATAACGGTTTCGTTTCGGTTTTTTACGGTTTTAATTTTTACGGTTTCGGTTACCGGTTACACGTTCATAAAAACCGGTTTATTTCGGTTTTTTCAATAATTTGTGTAATTGAAATGCTAGACAGCCATTTTAGAAAAAACTGTTTAATGTAGTCTCAGATATCCAATAACGTGAAATACAAGGAACCTAGAAACGTCTTAATACTTCTAATTGGTCAGAAGTTGCACACGTTCCTAGCTCCAACTCTTGTTCACTACATCTACTTACATTATTTAGTTTGATGCCCGAGCATACATGTTACTTCTAGTACTCGGGGATCATCGCGTTCTATATAATAAAAATTAAAATAAACACCGCTACTCTGTTGTTTGGCACCATTTATAAACAATTACCCTAAGAAAGTTCCCACTTGATGCTGGAAGAACCATTCACACTTTCTCGTCGCTACAGTTGATTTCAACCTCATACATGCAGGCGAGTCTTCGCTTCACTGAAGGAAGGAACAGAAGTACAGCCATCCACTAGTAAAATACTGCTAAGTGGAATGAAGTAATAAAATTGAGAGCCGGGCTGGGCGGGCCGTGAGGCAAGAAGCCTTCGTGCAGCGAATGGAAAGTCCGCCGTAGTCGGGCGGCCCGTGAAAACTACTTGCCTCACTAAACACTGCCCAGTCGACTTCAGGTGCCTGCTGGGTCGAGTGGACTGGCGGTGTAGGTCCCGTCGCTTTTGACTTGTAGGCAGTGCTACCCAGGTCCGACTGAGAGTCTTCGACGACGCTTTGTTTGTCTGTAGTGTGTTCCTTTGTGTTGGTGTGGTTTTCCTCCTTGCCATCGTACGTGTCGAAGGAGCCGTCATCGGCGTGGGGCTCAATGACAGTGTCGGTCCTGCTGAGCCACTCCAGGATTCGCTCGGGGGCGGTGGTTGTCGAGTCGGGATCCATTGGGTCGTTTTCTTCGATCCAAGATCAAGCTCGCGCACGGTCGGCCGAGACGCCAGCCTCGCAAAGAGCATGGGCGAGAATGTCCTCGACAGGAAAAACGCACAGGAGCGTCGAGGAGACGACTGTGCCGTCGATGACGGCACTGGTGGGTTTCGAAGACTCAGCGTAGCTGCCGGACTCACGATTAGGGGGCCTCTTCGACTTGGTGTCTGGGCGGTAGCTGGTGTGCGCGGGAGCACGAGGCGTGTGGCGTCCGCGTCGAGGCTGGTTGGGTAGCTGGTCGGGGAGCTCTCTGAAAACCTCAGACTCGAATCCTCGACGTCTGGGATAGGACTGCCGTCCTACAGTTCCCTCTCGCGACGACGTGGAAGAGTTCCAGTCTGTCGAAAATGAGGTGCTGGTGTTCGGGGAGCATGTCATCCCAGTAGAACCGATGGCGGGGGAGATGCCTGATCTCATGGACATCTCTCGTGGAGAAACTTATGGTGTCCTGGGCAAGGTCGCTCAGAATGTCGTAGGCATGACGGACCCCCGCTCCGGCATGGGTGGTGGGGGCTCTATCAGAGGTAGTTGGATTGCGCTGGTGGCTCTGGTAGAAATGATTCTCGTAGAAGCCATACCTCCGGCGGTGGCAGGGGGAGGCCTCCGGCGATGCTGGAAGCAATCTCTCGGCGCGTCTGTGGATGTTCGAGCTCACCATGCCGACGTTCGAATAGCTCGTGTTCACAGTTTTGCGAGAGAGACTGTTGAGACTGCTGGCCGTGTGGGGCGAGATTGGCCAGGCCATCGACGATTGGAAGCAGGGCAGCTCCCAAGGTTCAGGCGAAGGAGGCAGAAATTGCATCCCATGTCTGTTGGACGAGGGTGGCGCGTTGGCGCGTTTGACGAGGAGGCATCCTTCTCCTTGGCTTTTTCTTTTGTCATGTTGAGAAGCTGAGAGGCGTGGCAGTGCCGGCGACGGTAAAGCCCCTCTATCCTGGGAAAAGTGGCGCCGTTCATTGTTGTTAAATGCTCGAGGCACGTGCGACGCGCTACTTCTGGGAAATTCATGCCGTCTGAAATAGCTAAGTGTTGCGCTGTGCCGCCATGATCTTCCCAAGGGCTGCACATTGCACGTGCCTTGTGCATCGACGAACATTGCGCTACTTTTGAAACATGAAGGGGCTTTAGGCGGCGGGTGCCACTCGGTTTGAAGAAGGGTCTCGGCGCGGGAAGGAAAAGAAAAAAACTCGGACACCCTTCTGACGTTTCCTCGCTCCTTCCCCCACTCTCAGCCCGAGCATATATATATATATATTGTATATATAATACAAAACGCCAATGTCAAACCCCTGACTTTTTTTTTTCTTTCTGTGTTGTTTCAAAATCGTCACTCGCGACACGTTTCACACTAAATGAACAACATAAACATTATTAATAAACAGCAGGGCCCATTAAAGCCCCTTCGTGTTTCAAAAGTAGCGCAAAGTGCGTCGATGCGCGAGGCACGTGCAACGTGCATCCCTTGGGAAGGTCATGGGGGCACAGCGCAGCACTGAGCTAGATTTCAGACGCCATGTTCTTTCCAGAAGTGGCGCGCTGAACGTGTCTCGCGCGTTTCCACAACAATGAAGGCGCCACTTTTCCCAGGATACAGGGGCTTTAGGGCCCGTTTGCTCGAAGCGCTAACCGCGGCTAAAGTTAGCCGCAGTACCTAGGAGAGGGGTTCTGAGATCATGTGAGAGGGATCGGTAGGGATGCGGGAAAACATGGCGGTGCCCCGCAAAGTGAGCGCCGCTCACTTCGGAACTAATATGTCGTTGTACCTGCAATATCGCGCGCGTTAGTCAGTAACTAATTGTGCAGGAGGCTTTCGCTTTGCCTTACCTCACTTAAATCGCAAAGCATGAGCAATGACCTCGCCGCATTTTTTAGATAGTATTTCGATTCTGGCCATTCTTAAGCCTAAATGAACACGATAATTGTCGGCATGCATGGAAACGTTTTTGGAAAGTGGATTGCCTTGACTCAATCGGCCTTGTATTGATAGCACACAAATTTCCCAAGCACCGAGGTGCATGCTACGAGTAGTTGCAGGCATTGCGCGTGCTGGCGTATGCAGTAGTAATATACCCATTGCTCTGGGCAGGGGGCGCGAGCGCGTCCGGAAGACTTACGCAAGACGCGACCAAGTTTTGCTGGCTGCATCATCCGTGTGGCGCTGTAACGTTCGATTTTGCACGTGCCACGTTCGAATACAAGCCGCTGTCAGCATCTGTAGATGTGCGGTAACAAAACGTCTAAAAAAAGTAAAAAAAAAAAGAACAGAAGTATGCTGCTTGCGGCCGCAGCGTTCCATTAAACATTCCTTTCATATTTGCTTTCTTTCACAGCTTCCGCGAGCACGTATATTTCACTTTACGTGATAGTGAAGCCGAAGCTACTCGGAAAAGCGCGTCATCCTGAACCATGCTCGCACTGCACGAGCGCGCGTGCTTGGGTGCTTGGCAGGGACGCGGAAAGCTCGCAGCTCGCTCTTGTAGCCTCTGCTACGCTGGAACTTAGAATGGAACTGAGTAGAAAAAACTCTAGTGGGGAAGCGTATTGATGCATGTTCGAAACGCGAGCCAAATATTCTATTTTGCTCGCCTGCAGCGCTGCTCAAAACTTGTGAGCTACGGGCCTATCGTTCTAAAGGAAAAAGTCTAAAACAAATTTTGCCTTGCACGCGCGTTCGTCCAAGTCTTATAATGATTATTTACTTCGAATCTTTTATAAGAGGAAGGACAGCGAGCGCGGACCATAGAATTACACTTCCAGCGTTCTTCTCGATGCTTGGGTAATTTCGAAAAAGGTCTGTTGGGGCGGGACGCTGGTCTTCTTTTGTGTACTATTAATATCCGGTCGATTGAGTCAAAGCAATCCGCTTTCCAAAGACGTTGCCATGCCGACAATTATCGCATTCATTTAGGCTTAGAAAGGCCAGAATCGAAAGACTATGCAACAAATGCCGCGAAGTCATTGCTCGTGCTTTGCGATTTAAGCGAGGTAAGGCAAAGCGAAAGCCTCCTGCAACATTCGTTGCTGACTAACGCGCCCGATAGTGCAGCTACAACGGCATATTAGTTACAAAGCGAGCGGCGCTCACGCACCGGGGCGCCGCCATGCTTCCCGGCATCCCAGCCCCCAGTCACGTGATTTCAAACTCCCTCTCCTAGGTACTGCTGCTAACTTTAGCCGCGGTTAGCGCTTCGAGCAAACGGGCCCAGGTTTTCTTCGCCAGCTCTGCATGATGGCCAATTTACCTCGTTTCTTTATACTGGCTACTGCATGTCAGGAACATCGGTGGTTTTGATAGAACCGAGTTGGATGGACATCTGAGAATTCGAACTTATTAGTTATTACACTGAAAGCGACACGTACTGAATACATGTAGCGATGTAGGAGTGTGGCAGATTTAGAAATATAGAATTTTTTTTAAATTATAAGCTCGACCACTAATTCAATATCAGTATTCTTAATCCTAAAGTCAGATTGAATGGAAATATGTAACCAGATGCACCACTCGCTGACAGTAACTCTGTCAAATGGCCACAACAATTTAAGATCCCTCCTCCAGGTCATACTTCAGGAAAACTAATAGTTTATTTTTCGGTTAATATTGGTTAAAACCGGTTACCGGTGAATAATTTACGGTTCCGGTTACGGTTACGGTTTTTATAAATATCAAATAACGGTTTCGTTCCGGTTCCGGTTACAGAAAAAATTTCGTTCCTAAACGGTTTTCGGTTTCGGTTACGGTTACGGTTTAAGTCCCTGGTTCAAACCGTTCACAGAACCTGCCCTGCTTTCGTTTAGAGGCTGGTTCAGCTCATGACGCCTTCCGCAATGACTTCCTAATATGCCTTGCCTTGATTCGGGGGACTTGACATGTAGTACCGCGTTGCATATCCCTATACTCTGTCTCAAAAAACAAAACAAAAACACATCTAAAGTGCAGAGAAAGGCCTGGGTGGCTTTAGAAAAGGCCTCCCTTGCAGGCGTTCTCGTACAAGCAAAGACATTCTGCCGAGCTAGGCACTCGCGCCTTGGTCTTTTGTCTTTACTGCAGACATTTGTGAGAGGGAGCGTACCGAGGATAATAACAGCCGAATTATACTCTGTTTCAAACTAAAGAAAAAAAAATGGAGTGTGGGTACGTTTATTCAGCCTGAGTTTAGTCTGCCTCAACGAGCGACTTGTCTCTCAGCTGTAGACGAGCAATTTAGAGCCAGTGCAGTACAACCGCTGGCCTGGTATCTTTAGGGAGTTTTCGTAGACCGCGCTGCCCCATCCGCTAAGCCTTCCGCAACGAAGAAGTTGCTATTGCGCCTGCGCGCCGATAGCCTTGACTGTGGAGTTCCCGCTATTGTAGCGGATTGCGGAGGACCTTGCGGAACGGCGAAAACGATCTACGAAAACTCCCTTTTAACGTGCACCACGCAATAGTGATACACGACCGCACGGTGGTACGATGCTAAATTTAGCGGGAAAATGTTTCCGCTAAATTTAGCGGGGAAACGTTTTCGCTAAATTTAGCATGAAAATGTTCCTCTGAATTTAGCGGGGAAAATTTTCCGCTAAATGTAGTGGGAAAACGTTTTCCGCAATATTTAGCGGGTAAATTTTTACGTTAAATTTAGCGGAAAAATTTACCCATAATTCACCGCGCGGTGCCGTCACGAGTGACGTAACTGGTGACCCTCGTGACGTCATCATGGGGAAACGTCCCATAACGTACCGCGCGGTTACGCCGACGGCGACGCCGCTCAAGCCGGAAACGGGCGCCTAAGAGCTGCGCTCCACAATATAGTAGCAAATACTCTAGACGAAAGTTATTTGCAAGATACCAAAATGCTCGCAAAAGTATTTGAAGTAGAGTATCTCGAGTGGAGTGTTTAAGATAGGCGCAAGTCTGGGGTCACCTAATGGAGAGCGGCTGCAATCCGCTACAGTTGAGATTCGACATTCGATCGTGCGACTTCCCGCGCCTCCGTAACACGGCTCACCCTCAAGACAGTCCGTTGACACTGTCTGTTTCTTCCTCGTATCCCGGCCACCCAAAACAGTCCGCAGACATGTTCCAAGCAGACGCGCTTCGAACATGCGTGTCCGGAGATGTCGTCGTGTTTCCTGTACGATGTATGACCATGTGGGAACATCTTATTTACCGCTCCGCAGCCGATGGAAATTCGGCATCGACCAATAGGAACGCCGAAGCAAGAAGCGTTAACAAAACAAGCCCCGCCCCGCGTTTATGAACTTGTCAGCGATTACAGCTCGGAAGTTTGTTGTCCCAACGTCGTCCGCTTTCTTTCCCATTTTACTTTTGTACGTGCGTGAGAACGCGCAATCGCGCGCGAGGAAATATACGACGTCGGGGATGGGAATAGAGCAGCCTTCTGACGCGTATCTCCTTCCGCGTTTAACGCCAGATACAACACCCTTTGAGATCGTTATGTGCGCGGTGGATTTTAGCGCGTCGTTAAAGCCAACTGCCGCCGTTGCTGCGAGGCTTAGCTCGGTCTATAATTCTGTCCGCGTGAATTGCTACGCAACTTGCTCAACAGCCCTAACGGCTCGCTGAGTGGCAGACGTAGTTCGTCTGCAGTCTGGGGATTTCTTGTTACTGTAATCGCCGTAATATCTTTTTTTGTTTGTTTGTTACGTTGAAGGAGTAGACGGATTATCTTCGTACGCTATTAGCGAAGAAATATTAAAGCCGCTGTCGCGCCGCTTACATAGCGTACAAAATACTGGGACGTGTCTGAGGCCTGTTTGAAGCATGCGTTTCTTCTGCGCGAGTCTGCGGACAGTTTTTTGCACGGCGACCGTCAGACAAGCACGCCCAGACTGTCCTTTGTACGATGTGTTTACACTACGACCGTGGCCGTTCGGCGTACGTCTTTAAAGCGGTATAGACTCTCTACAGGTGCCGAATATACGAGGATTTCTTTTTTCTGGATCTCTCATCGTGACGAGACGTGAAAGATTTGGCGAATAACGGAGTATGTTAATGATGACTTTTTTTTGTATTCATAAAATGTGTTACACGGCAGAATATGGGGGGGGGTTCAACGAAAGAAGTGCTGTCCAGCGCCGTGCAGGAACTGCACGGCGCTGGACAGCACTCCTTGCTGTGCAGGAACTGCAGGAGCGGCTTGTAATGCTTGTCGTCATTCATCTATTTGGTGTAGTCATCGTGTGGGTGACCCTTTAGTCCGGCCTCTCTAAGTATCTTCTCACGGCTGGTCTTGGTCCCAGAGCAGAGCCACAGCAGATGATGACTTGTGTAAGGCGCGAGTTTCTTTATCAGCTAGTGAAGCGGGCTTTTTTTTTTTTTTAGGTGTGTCGTGCATGATATTTTTGTTATATGCGGGTCAGCATCAGAATTATAGGTGCCGATTATATTAGGTAATACTTTTCTTTTTAGTCGAATTTTGACCCGGCAAACAATTGACAGCGGGTGCGAATTATAGTTTGAAAAATACGGTATTTTGCTTTTTAAATGCTACTCGGGTTAAAGGCCTTTCGACGAACTGCTCATCAGCTCGCGCTTCCGACTTCTGACTCGTGATACTTCACACGTTGTCTGTAACGATTCCCCCAAAGGCTGGTTCACATATATGCGTTTTACTGTGACCCTTACGAAGAGAAACCGCGCTGGCGCCATCTATGAGGTAAACCTGTAACTCCTCCAATTTTGCTTTTATTTTCTAATTTTCTACCCATAATTATTGCACCATGTGCTCGAAATATTTTTTGACGACGCTATAAGGGACGATTTCCATACGTAGTGCGTAGATTTGATCTTGTAAAAACCACAATACGTTGATTATAGCTCTAGACACTTCCAGTGCTACCCGATAGATGGCGCCAGCTACCATTGTGTTCAGTCGTGATAACGGATCACAGCAGACACAACGCACTTGGACACGGGTGAACATAAATATGTCTAGAAACCAGCCTTCGGACCTTTGGGAATTCATTTCATTTGAAATGCTCGAGATGCAGGAGTCTCAAGTGGTATTTCAGCGGCCTCCGCTGGACTTTATCGCACACTGGGCTGCGACCTTTGAACATTAGAACAATGTACGATAAAACGGAGCATCGGCAGTTTATATGTTAAGTTCTTCGTACCAGCTTCCGTTACCTGTTAACAAAACGAATGAAGCTTATTGTTATGATCGCCGCCGGATTAATTTGTTCGAACGCACAACTAACGCGAAGCTCGAGCCGTGTGCCTCGAAAAGGGGCCAGAATGACACGTCTAACCGAAGAAAGGAGGAAGATTTAACAAGTAACCTTTTGTTCGTTTCTTTCTCGCATTCTTTTTAGAGTCCCAAAAGACAGGAAGAGAATATATTGTCCGAGTTGTGGGTTTTCTTTTTGATCGCACTTTTGATCGTATTTCTTGACCTGTGACAGTACACCTAGCCGCCTTTTTTTTTATAGATTAATATTATTATTATTCCGGACCGAGCAAGGTCAATTGAAAATCGAGGTGGTGGGACGCGAGAGAAGAGGGGCTTCGCCGGAAGAAAAGGTTCTCTTAGAATTTCAAATCGGGATTTCTTTTCTTTCGCGCTTTTGGGAAGGACAAGAAAGGGCCTCCCTTCCAAGCTTTAGATGGGCATTTCGAAACAGACTTCACTCCATTTCGTTTTCGCCCGTATCTTGATTTCCTTGGCGCGAGATTCTTTAGGTTACTTTTATACGTGCTTTTGAGGATGGAGCAGTATAGTATGTGTCTCATAAAAAAAAAAAAATAAAATAAAATAAAAAACAGGACACATTTTTATATATTTTTATATATTTTAGTTGAATTTAAAGGATAGAAATTGACGAAAGAGTTAAACTCAATTCCATGGGAGGAGAGGCTTTTAATGCGAATCGGAGCGTACACTCTTTTTATTTTGTCACGTATAGTTGAAAAAAAAAAGAAAAAAAAGGTGGCCTGTGCCTGTGTAAAACTATGTTTTGGCAGCCGTAAAATTAATGAACCCTCGCTGACAAAGATACATTGGAGGACCCGTTGAAAATTATATTATTTTCTTCACTGCCCTCGTTTTGTTTTTAATTTCTTTCTCTCAATGCTACCTTGGGTCGTGAGAATCCGTACACCTCAATGTGCCGCCTTGTATGAATGTGCGCGAAAGGGTCAACTGTTTTAATGGACCAATCCAAGGGTTTTGGGATATTGCTGGAGTTCCGCCGAATTAAATCGGCTCATTCGAGGAGAAAAAGTTTTGGTTGTTCGAAATACGGGAATGTTTCACCGCGAAGCTCGATATAAAAATTGGACGTCTCGAAATGGATCCAAGTGCTCTCAACCAATGCAAAAAGGAAAAAGAAAAAGATAACATAGTTGGCCTTTTTATACTGGCCTTCAAGAACCTTCAATAACAGCATTCGTGCTTTAAATAGACCTTTGTAGAAAGTAGCGCGCGCCAACAAGCGGCGCGTGTGAGGCATTATGGGAATAGTAAGGGCCGCCTCTCTGCCGCACCGCCTGCTAGGACCGCGTTGCCTAGATCCCATTGGGTACCTGTGTACGGCAGGTGGCAATCTTTGCAGCGCCCGCTGCACTGCGTTGCCCACATGAGATGAGAAACCCTCCATCACACGCAGCACGTCTGTCCACTGCCTTCTTGTTGATGGGTCATCGTTGTGGATCGGTTGCCGTTCTTTATTGAATGGGCCATTGCGCGTGGGCCACGCGCCAAAACAGCGAGGTATCCCTGACGCATCCATTGTGTTCTTTTTTTACAGCGGAGCTGTTAAGGGCTGTTTAGGAAGCAGAACACATACCTTGCCCCCCCCTCCCCCCCCCCCCCCCCCCCCCCCCCACACACACACACACACCTTAGTGACGTGGCGCATCCTCAGCAGTTCGCTGGATCGTTAATAAGCGTAACGAAGTGACACGGGGGAATCATCAATAGCGTCTGCTCTCTTTACTTATGGATAAAAAGAAGGATACGGCTTAACTTTTCAATCGGACAGCGACTCGCGCCAGCCGATTGCCTAGCCAAAGCTTTTCATTTCAACCACAAGCTAATTTCCAGCAAAAAAAAAACAACAAAAAAGAAAAACATAGCAGGGTTACATTTTCAACAGGATATTTTCTAATGTGAAATTAATGGAGCATGGCGAAAAATTTCATATGGCTGCTAAGCAGGAGCATTAATCTTTATCTCAACCGGAAGTTGTGTGACGGTGATCCGTCTTTGGTGCGCGCACTTTCCGCCCTACGGATTTCCCGACGGACTTGCTCCATCGGGAGTTGCGCCACCCAGCGGCAGCGTATCGAACCTGAATAGTGGGGAATCACAAATCACCACGCTAGTCTTACGCAACGATTATGAAGCAACGCGCTGAGTCCAAAAGTGGCTTGCGTTGCATTCCAAGCTGGCCGTCAAAATTAGATTGTTTTGGAGTGAGGAGAGTCAAGAAAGATTTATTTTCCGGGCACTTAATTCATTCTAACAAAAAACAACAATAAAATGTACAAACCTCTTTCTATACCTCGAGCGCCATGTATATTTGTTTCCTCCTTTTTTGGGGTGTTGTGTAGAGTGTCCTGTGTGTAAAGGATGGGCCGTTTGTAAAAGATACGGCGAAAATAAACGAAGCAACGAGAGGAACAAAACAATAAATAAAACGGATCAAATCGAAATTTATCTGGCCGAACGTGACGGCTGTCGCAACACCGGCACCAAAAAGTGGACGCCGGTGGATGTCTAAACGAAAATACTTTGACGCTTAAAAAAAAAAAAAAAAAAAGAAACTCGAAGGAAAGAAATAACGATTGGGGTCTACAGAGAAATATTGTCGCGACAGAATTTCAGTTTCCATCGCAGGCGGGCAGGCAGCTTAAAGACGGCTGGGTGACGGGTAAGACGCTTGCGGTTCCGCCAACGTGAACTAAAAAGATTCGGTGAACTCCGAAAGAAAAAATCGAAATTGACAAAAGAAGCGCACATGTTGGGACATCAAGATGAAATAAAATAAAAATTACCGTCGGGAAAGGAAGATCGAATTTTAAGCTGTCTTGTTTGTTTGCTTGAGAGGGGATTTTTAACGGCAACTTTCTCAGCGAGAGCATCTCACCTCCCCCTCTTCTAAAGAAATATATATAAAAAAAAGGAAACGGGGAATTCTTGTTGTCTGTTTTGTCAATTTGAAGTTCGAGTGTATTTTCATTATTTTATGTTACTTATTGCGGGGAAAGCGCTTTAAACTGGTTGGAAAACGAAAGAGGGAGAGAGGGGCGGGAATTGAAGCGAGAGGACGAAAAATCAAAACCGGAACGCGACGAAAGCAAAAAAAAAAAAAAAAAAAGAATGCTATCGAAACTTTGTGAAGACGGACCTTTTTCGTTTCTTGCCCCAAGATGTGTATAAATTCGCAGCGGTCGAGGCTTTCAATCGAATCGATGGCTCTGTCAGACACCGTTGCCGCCTGCACCACGCCTGCGTGGAGATTGGAAAAAAAAAGAAAAAAGTGTTCGAGTAAGTATCTAGTGCGCGGACACGTTTAAAAAAAAAAAAAAAAAAGACGACTTGCTCACGCGCATGCGCGTGTACAGACACACACACACACAGATACACACACACATGGGCTCACAAACACACGCCACCACACGGACGCACGCACAAACGCGCACACACGCACGCGAGCACACACGGGGTCTCACACTCACTCTCACGCACACACGAAAACACACACACACACACACGCGCGAAAAGGGATCAAACTCTTTTATCCGTGTCTCGTTCCAACATCTATCCTCCTTGCTCTTTTTTTCTTTCTCGCCCTCTCCCATTTTTCCCTAGATAGAACTGAGGGAAATGGGAAGGGCTCGAAAGGAAGCGTCCAAACATAAAAAAAGTCGCGTCGGATCTCGAGCAATCCGCGAGACGACGTGATTTAGCGTGTGTGACCTTGTTGGAAAGCGGCCAGCAAAATGCCCTGCGGCATTTTTGGACATTCGGACGGGTCCCCTTTTTTCTTTTTTATATATTGCCTTCTTGTTCTTATGCGGGTTTGTTTGCCTACCATTATTATTATTAATAATTTTACTATCCCTTCAACCGATCTACCACAATGGTCCCAGTTTCCTTTTATTTATTTGGCTATACATACACTTTTCATTGCGTGTCTTTTTGTGCGCAGTTGTTAGCTATCACTGGGGTCTGCAAATCGTTACGAACGCAAGACGGCACGTTTTTATTTCTTTCGACTCTGCATGCTTTCCTTCCCCACAATGATTTAGTTGGTGCTTGTAGAACTGTTGTTATTTCTTTCTACGCTCCCGTGTTTTATGCGGCTCTCTGAGCTCCGACAACCGTCCTGAAAGAGCTCCATAGCTCTCAAATTCACACTGCACAATACTTCGCGCCCGAAATTGTACGAGAGCCAATTTGATTCTCGTACCGACTGCGACGTGTCATCACGCATAATAATACTATGCGTACAATCTCGGCGCTAACGTTTTAATGCGAAAGCATTGATTGTCTCAAGAAGTGAACTGACCTCATCAGTTTGAAGCGCGAAAATGGCACCTAGTTTCCTTCGGTTCCATTGGCTGGCGCGCGTCGACGGGGCTGCCATTGGCCGCTGCGCTTGTCAGTTTCCACGACTGCTCACCCCATGGCGCTGCGTGTTCATCAGCGCGCCATGGGGCAGAAAACAGACAGCTCTGGCTGGCATTTCTGGATATCAAGGGTGCCTATGACAATGTGAACCAAAGAAAACTGTGGGACATAATGGAGAACTTAAACCTAGATGAAGGACTAACAGCACTATTAAGGAACATTTACAAAGATAACAAGGTGATTATAACATGGGAAGGAAAGGCGACAGGGAAAATAGAGATAAGACGAGGCCTTAGGCAGGGGTGCCCGTTATCGCCTTTGCTGTTTATGTTGTATCTGAGAGGATTGGAGGATAGACTAGAGAAGAGTGGGCTTGGGTTCAACCTTTCTTACAGTAAGCTAGGCCAAAAAATTCAGCAATCCTTACCGGGATTGATGTATGCGGATGATATTGTACTAATGGCTAACAACAGGACAGAGTTGCAGGAATTAATGAGCATCTGTGGTAGGGAAGGAGAGGAATTAGGTTTAGAATTCAGTAGCGAAAAATCGGCAGTCATGATTTTTAACGAGGATGAAGTTGAGAGGCTGAAGATACAGAATATTACAGTTGAGAGAGCTAGTAAATACAAGTATCTAGGAGTATGGATATGTGATGGTGCAGAATATCTCAAAGACCATGAAAAGTATATAATAGGTAAGGGCAACAGAAATGCAGCTGTAATGAAAAATAGAGCACTTTGGAATTACAACAGGTATGAGGTGGTGAGAGAGATTAGGAAAGGGGTCATGGTGCCTGGCTTGACTTTTGGAAACGCAGTGCTATGCATGAAATCCGAAGTGCATGCGAAACTAGAAATAAAACAGCGCGGAGTAGGTAGACTGGCTTTGGGGGCACATTGCAGAACGCCAAACCAGGGAGTACAAGGAGACATGGGATGGGCATCATTTGAGAGCAGGGAAGCGGTGAGCAAGGTAGAATTTGAGGATAGGTTGAGGCTAATGGACGGGGAGCAATGGGCACGAAAGGTTTTCAGCTATTTATACATGAGGAGTGTAGACACCAAGTGGAGACAGCGCACTAGGAAATTAAGAGGAAAGTTTTTGGGCTATAGCGAAGATACGGAAGAGCAAGTCTCAGTTAAGAAGAAAGTTAAGGCCACAGAAAGAGATCGGTGGCTAGAGGGAATGCAGACAAAGACGGCTCTGGAAAGCTATAGATTAAACAAAAGAGTTATTGCCAAAGAAAGCATTTATGACAATTCTAGGGGAAGCTCATTGCTGTTTGAGGCAAGAACGGGTGTTCTGCGAACCAGAACATACAGAGTGAAGTACCAGGAAATTGATACAGTGTGCACTGCTTGTGGAGAGGAGGACGAGACGGCTGAGCACTTGATACTCTACTGTAAAGGGCTTCACCCTATGCCTACCGAAGACAACATAGATTTAATAAAGTCATTGGGTTTTAGAGACAGCGAAGGGAGAGTGGATTTCAAGACTGTAGAGATTACCAAGCAAAGATTAAGTGAATGGTGGCAGAAATCGAGAGAAAACTAGGTATTTTCTTATTCACTGATGACAAGGGGGTTTCATAGCCTCACTTTCTTTGCACTGCGGAGTGAATATAGATTTCACATTTAAATATTCTAAGCTTAAATGGTAAAACAAAATGGCTAGGTGGCGTAAGCTACCGCCCGATCCAAAGGGCTCAGCCGTATTCATCCATCCATCCATCCATCGCGCCATTAACACGGAGCGTCCAAGGTCACCGGGGGAGCACACGCGCTGACCGGCGACCAAAAGTACGCAGCAGACGAAAAAAGGAGCGGACGAGCGGCTTGCATGCTTTCGCATTCACAACTCATAAGAAGTGCTTAGGTGTACCTCGAACTTTTTTTTTTTCCTTTTTTGTTTTGTTTTGTTACGATGTTGATATGGGCTACCCTTTCTCGCTCGTAGCCCACTAACTTATTAAAAAAAACATGACCGTATCATAACTTGATTTAAACCTTTATTTCAGTGTATTCATTAGACAAGTAGCTCCCCACTGAAAGGGAACAGGAAACAGCCAGTGTTCGCATACATGTTAAGTGCATCTTGTCAGCAAACTCTGCCTTGGATCGGCCAATAAAAATTTTCCAAAATTTAATAAAAGTATTAAATGAAACGAATTACATATTGTACTGTACATTTCATGACGTTAGATATCTTCACGGAAGCATTTTGTTTTCGAGATGGATCCTACGCGAGTGCGTGATCGGTAAGCATTAAAGCGACGGGTTGCCTTTTAAATATTGTTTTAAACCAAACTTTTTTTTAAAGCTTTTTACGGGCCGTTTGATGCTAGGAACTGCTTTTCGCGATGTTACTGTCGTTCTCGCAAATTTTTGTAGACATCTACTTTTCAAGCCCCGCAATTTTGGGTTAGTCTTCTTTCTTTTCCTTTTTTTTCGATCTAGTTTTACAACGTGTAAGATTCCTTCGAATAAGCTGTCTTTCCTTCTTTGAGATGAGACTTGAAAAACAATGCCAAGGCGAACAAAGAAGAAAGAAAAATGCTGCTATAAACACACATCCGCCAAAATACATTCAATTCAGACAAAGGCTTTGATGTGACGAGGAGCTAAGTGAATTCTTTGGAAACGCTCTTAAAAAAGATATTTCTTGGTCTTACGTCTCTGTTTTTTTTTTTTTTTTTTTTTTTTTTACCCACTGTTATGTTTTCTAACAGCCCGTTAGTTTAGATTGTTTATCTTCCGCAACATTCTCTCATCCCCCTTTTTGTGTGCGTGTGTTGAGGCCGTATTAGAGTTTCGGTTGCTTTAGCGCATGGAACAATGGGAAGGAAATGGGACGCAGCGGTGAATAATCCTTACTGGCGCGCCGCTGTACTTGTCGCGTTCCGTGTGGGCTTCCTTCGTGCGACAGGGAGCGAAATCAGGATTTTTCTTCGCTCCTCGGCGAGGAACAAAGGATTCTGCGGGTTTCATTATAAATTTTAAACAAAGGAGACGCGTGCATAACAAAGCTGAAAGAGAATTTTTTTTTCTTAAGGCCGCATTTTGCTGCTTTTCAAAAAGAGATTTTTTTTCTTTTTATAAGTTAAGGAACGCACTCGCGCGAGAACGAATCTCTAAGGAAACTCTGATATTCGTGCTCACGTTCCCGTGCCCAATTTCAGGTATGTACATTTGGAATTCGAAATCTTGCAAAGGCATGCTAAATGTGTTAGCCCTTACGGTCACACCCTTTGTTTATTTACCCAGTTTGTTGCCGAATATGTAATCCATACAGAAGTATATATTATTAATAATGAAAGAAAACTGGTTCCGTATTAACGAAACACGTCTGTACCGGATCGAATTGAATGGGTGTAGGGACAAATGATCCCAGAACTAATGGTTCCGAAATAAATAGTCCCGGAATAAATAGTCCCGGAATAAATGGTCCCGGAACAAATGGTCCCGGAACTAATGGTCCCAAGTCCAAGGTAGGAAAAAATGGTCCCGTTAGAATATCGTTAGAAACTAAGATGCACCGTACGGTGCATCTTAGTTTCTAAACGATAATCACTCATTGCATAACGGATGAAGTATATTGTATATACAATATACTTCCTCCGTTATGCAATCAGTGATTTCCTGGTGGAATGAAGGATCTCGTATGTATTTTGAGTCCGGTTACTTCGAAGAAAGTGGTCGGGTATTGAACTTAATTTTCTTCAAAATCGTCAGAATATTTTCGAAATGAATATTGTCCAACAGTTATCTCCTAACTGTTAATTTAGAGACCTTATGCGATATTATATTACCTCTTACTATTTTCATATAAGGGGCTTTAGGATATTTATAATATCAGTAGGCTCTTTTGAAACAAAAAATGAGTACCCTTAGTCATTCTGTTGAAGCCTCGAAACTCGAATTACTTCCATCTCGCCATGACGCGTGATGCTAGCACACAGAACGAGCGGAGCTCGATTCCTTTATACAGTAAAACCTCGTTATAATAAAGTTGAAGGAGCGGTCGTAATTAGTTTGTTATAGCCACTGTCCGTTTCTTCCCACCATTAGCAAGCAAGGGGAATTATGATTGCTTTGTTATATCCATTAGTTTGTTATATCCCATTTTGTTATAACGAGGTTTTACTGTAGGTGCATTAGGTTTCCATGCACATTTGGTGTTCCTTCATGTCTCTTTAACCAGATCAGCAACTACGCTAGCTAGGTTAAACTATATTTTACGACAAGATGTTCAGAAATTATACAATTTATTGATAACACATATATGGACGTGTCTTAACATCTTACTCCTGGTGTTCAAAACCGAACATTGCGACTGACACATGGAAGGAATTCCTCCATCGTCTTTGCTCCCTGGTCCTACTGGGTGGAGAGTTTGCAGTCCGCGCTGTATCTGGACCAGCGCTGTTTTTGTTTTCTTCTCCGTAAAAACTCCTGAGCAGATTTTAAGGAGACATAAAGCTTCCGCCCGCAAAGCGTCGATCGCCTTCCATACAGTTGGATGGCTATCTATGCCCGATATATGCTGCTGAATCCCCAGTTACATGCCTCGCAATTGTTTTTGAGCATCTTTTTTATATAGCAGTGCTTTTGAGCAGTATATTTATATAAGCGAGCCCCATTCGATTAGTGTCATAGAGAAGCTACCTAACTTTTCTTTTTTATATGGGCTGAAAATATATTATTTTATGACACTTGTAGCACAAAAAGTTTAAATTAAAAAAAAAAAAGAAAATCAGCGCAAAACATATCTGAGCTTCCCAGAAAAATATAAAAACCAGATGAGTTCGTGCAAACGGCTGCATCGAAATTCGGGGCTTTTCGTATAAATTGGAAACCGTAAAATGTTTTACCGGAAAGTGTTATTGGATATTATCGGATTTATTCGAAAACGCGAAACCCATATTGGCAATATTTATCTCGGACCATTTTTTCCTAGTTAGTACTTGGGACCATTAGTTCCGAGACCATTTATTCCGGGACCATTTGTTCCGGGACCATTTGTTCCGGGACCATTTGTTGCGTTTCCCGAATCGAATAGCAGCTTGCGTCATTGAGAAACTTTACAGTAGGAGGGAAAGCCACGATAAACTTCCCTGCGGGACGGAAGGCCAGGGGCCGCAAACGCGATGCCCAAAATATGGCGACCGCCAGCGTTACTTGCTGGTATGTTGGAAAGGATCTATGGGATGAGTATAATTGAAGTTTCTGTAGAAATGGAGCTTTCTACGCTGTCTCGCCGATCTTGGCGAAACGTCTTATATTGTAAATTTTATTTTTTATTTTTTGTTCCGGACACGTTGTATCAATGAGCTTTGAGCACCTGGAAGGTAGGGTTCTAACTCACCTGAGGGCGGCATACCGCGTTTCATACCCGTCCTTTCAATATTTATGACGACGCCATTCATTTTTAACATCCCTCCTTATCCGCTGCGTAATGCGCGGTAGTTTACGAAACGTTAATTTTTTTTCTGTTTTTTTTGCATTATGAATTGGGGGCGATCTTTTATACAGACAGGAAAATAAAATATTTATTCATTACTCGAACGGGCAAAGTTTTGACGTTTAAAAAGAAAATAATTAATTACTCAGTATTTACATTAGTTTCTCTGCTTTATTATCTCTGCGCTGACTTACGAGAGGCTCGTGTGCTTTTATTGATTTTGTGCGATCCTCAATCGAGCGGTTTCTTTGAATGAAGGTCATTAAATATTCGACGGAAGTAAACGTATTTCAGTTTTTGTCTTCTTTTCTCCTTATTTTGCCGCTGACACGTTTTGCAGGAACGAGAAATTTACCTCACTTTCTTATATATTTATTCCTTCTGAAATGCGAGGTACCAACGTCAGGTAATTGAATCAATAAGGGAATCAAGTTGCGAAAAACAAAAATCAAGATGGTTTGTGCGGTCTGCTTTTCTTTTTTTGCGCCTCTAATTAAAATGTTGTGCTTGTGTTTTTTTTTAGTTTTTATTTTGAGTTTGTATATGGGTTGTTCCAAAAGAGCGGCGAATATAAATTTTTCTTGAGCATCGAAACAAGTGCTGCGCGTCCATTAAAACATTTCGAGATGAAAACTTTGTGTATCATTTTTGCGTTCTCTTCGTAATTGGGCAAGTTATCGAGTTCCTGCGGGGTTTCGTTCTTACTAACTGAATATTTAGTTGATAAATGCGTTAAAGCATATTATTGCACCTTTTTTTTTTCAGATTTAAACAAACACAAGTCCGGAAGTAATGAAGTCGTATTTTAAATCAAGCTATTACGTGATTTTTTTGTTGTCGTTGTTTTAATGTTTGGCAGCTCCTATCTTTGCTGCATTTCGCGGGCTCTTCGTAAAAAAAAAGGAAACAACTTCCAGTTAGAGGGCACATTTTTAACGTCAAAACAGGCATGCTTTTTAGGTTTTGTTATCTGCAGAATTAACTGCGAATTTTTGGAGCAGCCAGTCGCGGAAAATGAACAACTTTTGGGAATTTATGGTGCTCGGGTGCAGGGACGGAGGAGAGAGAGAGAGAGAAAGATAGAAGTAAAGAGAAAGAAATCGGGAGGAAAGATAGGAAGAGGTATCGTAGGAGGAGGGTTAACTTACGATCCTTCCGTATTACATAAACAGAAACGGGGGGGGGGGGGGGGGGGGGAGGATTCTGGGTGCACCAAGATGGCCGCACGCGTTCGCCGTCCGCAGTCTTATAGATAGAGAAACACCCCATAGCGGATACACACTTGGGCGCAGGCACCGAGTGAGAAAATAAACTAACAATGATCACTAAATCAACAAGAGGCGCGCGCGCGAGGACACCCTTCCCTTTCATATATCACCATTGTTGTTATTAGGGAGGTAATCCAGCTGAAGCCGACGTCCTCAGTTCGTGCCTCCGGTATTGCGACAGAGCTTTCCGCTTATATTCCATCTGTTATAAGCCATACTTATAACAGATGGACTATAAGAACACGATCGAATCGATCGTGTTCTTTTTTTTACCTGTTCGTTCGACAGGACGAGGCGTTTGACGCGAGAAAGTTTTAGGGAACCGTTTTAGGGAACCGTTAGGGAACCGCTTTAGGGAACCGTTTTTGCACATCTAATACGTACGGTACCCTCCGGTTCGAACTGCGCATGCGCTAACCGCAGAAGACTCACACATGCGCGATGCGTACCGGAGGGCCCATTGTACCGTATCGGATTGTGCAAAAAACGGTTCCCTAAAACGATTCCCTAACGGTTCCCTCAAACGGTTTCCTAAAATTCTCTAATGCCGCGTGCGCAAACCGACGTTCGGATATTCTGAAGGGGGGTGGCCCTCAGTAGAAAATCGGGGCACGTTCCATCAAATTACGATTGTAAGAGCACTACGTCCTATTGTATAAAAGATCGGGCTTTGGTATTCCTTGTGTTGTCAGAGATAAAGTTTGGGTTCATAGTAGTCGGTAGCTCGGAGGAAATATTCGCTTTTTTTTGCGTTGATTTTTGGAATTGTCGAAAGAAATCTGGATTCTTCCGGCAGTTTTTGTCATCTGTTATACGCGAACTTCATTCTTCACATACCGCCCTTTTTTTGAGCAATCTGTGCTTTTGACTACACGTTGATACAAAAATTGCTAGTGCAGCTTTTTTGTTGCTACCTTGTTTTCTAAAGTTGTAACTCCCGAGCGAACTTTAGTCATTCCGGGATGTCAAAAAACGCTTTTTTGATTTTTTCCCAAAAGAAGAGACGATAATTTAAATGGTCTTCCCGAGAATTTATCGAAACGATAATGAAAATTCAAGTGACTGTTTGCCTTCATCAAAAACAAAATCGCAAATTATCAAAGCGGCCTCCACGCATTTTATATTTATTTTTTATAAAGCGAATTTTGGAGGTTTATATTTTAGCGGAAATATAGGAGCGCCACCTTTTCGTCAGAATTTAACTCGTCTTCGTAAAGGTCAGTATTCTTTCCTGGTTTTACAATGATCTCCTCTTAGAATACACCAAAGTAATTTTTTTTAATGTACACGACGTGGTGAAAAGCTAAGCATCATCCATGTGAACACCATTTCCGGTCAGCTACTTAGCTTTCTCGGTATTTTGTCGCGCTTTGCATTGCGTAATGCCACAGCGCAGGCTTCATTTTTAAGTCTAAACGAATGTTCCGCCTCATCATTCGCTGAACTGATTTACTAGATCGCAATGATTGGCTCATTGGGTGTTTTGCGGGTAAGTAGACGCGCAGGCATTTCTGAGAGTGTAAACTCTCTCGGTACTGGTATGGGTATCGTTATTGGTGTTTATTGAGTGCCCAAAACAGCGTGAGGGCTTTAATATTCGTGCACATAAAAGTCATAATGAGTTGAACATGCAAAGTCGTGAAATACAGGAGTGACCACATCACTCATAATAAAACAAATTACAGACGCAACTCGGTATTCAAAGTTCAATAAGGCATGGAAATGAAATCATGCTGCATAAGGCTATTAAAAGCAAGTTGAATTCTATGCATCGGTGACCCTTCCATCTGCTTGTCATGATAAAACGTATCGCAGAGTCGCGTATGTTTAGCTGGCACACGTAAGCTTGTACTGCTCAAAAGATCAGGTACATCGAAACGGTGACTGGACGCGGGTCCTCGTTACCTGTGGAAACAAAACCCCCAAATCTCCGTGGTGTCCGTGGAGTTTGTTTACACGTTAAAAAGGATGGATGGTCCGTGCGCCGAAATTTTTTTTATATTTCTTCATACGGGGATGTTCCGCTCATATATAGCGACAATCACTGTACAATTTTTTTTTCTCCTCTTGAATATCGTTTTTTCCGGCTCTGTTGCTGCTTTCTGTAGGCGGTCAGGGACCCGTCAAGCTGTACCTGACAGCTTTTTTCCCTGATCGCCACCATCTTATGGTGGAAAATAAACATTATTATTATTATATTATTATATATGGCGACATATCTTGCCGTTCAAGGTCTGACTCGAACACGAGGTCTGCTTCGTAAAAGCGCCACCTTATCACCGCGTACCGTTGGTGCATACAGTGTATACTATGTAGAATCGGGGAGTGGAGAACAGAGAAAAAAAAATGGATCGTTCTTGATTTTCGCTCCGGGGGAATCGTCCGTCTTTTGGAGTTCCTTGAGGGCTTGAAGAACCATATACCAAAATAAAGAAACGTCAAGATCAACGGACTGAAAATAAATTGGGAAACAACAACGTGGGCGGACCACGTGTCCTTTCTCTCTTTTTCCTCCCACCCTTTTATTTTTTAATTTTTTTTTTGTTTTCTTCCGGCGAGAAAGGCGGAGGAGACGTTGTGGTCTTCCCGAAAGGATCTTTGAGCGATGAAAGCACGTTTCTACGTCGGCATCTCGGGAAAGGCCGCAACGCTCGCGCTTCGAAACGGAAATTGAGTCAGAATTTTTGATGGGGCGCCGCTAACGTTGAGGCTGGAAATGCGGCACAGCGCGTCTTATCACGATTCTTTTTGTTCGTTCATCGGTTTTCTTCAATCTCTTTTTTCTTTTCTTCTCTTCTTTATCATTTGCTTTCGTTGTTCGTTTCAGTCTTTTTATAATTTTTGTGCTTTCTAGTTTTGTTACCGCTACACGCTTGTGTTTGTGTTTACTGTTTATAGCACCGCAGTGACATTATTTTTGTGCGATTTTAAAGTGGCCATAAAGCGATTATTGTTTTCGAATGTCGCGCACTCTACAGAAGCATGCTGACGCGTGTGACAAACGGATAGCGTCGCTCGCATTGCCACTATATGAGAAGTGACGGCAGTTTGACACTTGAAAAACAACCCAATCGCTGGATTGGCAAAAAAAAAAAAAAAATAAGAAACTGCCGTTTGTGTGAGATTTGTCAATAAAGTAGGCGGGAAGAAAGTCAGCAACTTGGTTTAGGCTCTAATTTCGAGCTCTCTTTGTTCGCGACTGGCCCAATGAAAAGCAGAGCGAATGAACCCAATTACGCGCAGCTGATTTCGCCGCAACACCGTGTCCTTCCGCGCGCTAAAGTCCGTCTGCTATGGTCAGCGTCACCGTGGCAACGAAGCGTCTACTGAATGGACGGACGAGCGAACGCAGAGTCCGAATCCAGCAATGGCCGACGCCACTCTTCGAACACTGCCAGCTAAAGTTACACAAGAAAGCGTAGGCTCTCGAACCGCCGACGCAAAGCCTCGTCGGAACCGCCAAGTGTATGCCATGGTGTGTGCCGCTCTCCTTCATATTCTCCTAGAGCTAATTCACAAGCCGCGTCTTCTATTGTCACTGACAGTTTAAGAAATTCAGGGCCTGGCGAGCTCCGTGTGTCTCATCATCCCTGTGCGGCCAATTAGATTGCGGCATTGGTCGATACAAACGCCGAAGGGTCAATCGTGATGCAAAGAGCGTGAACGTCCCTCCCTGCCTTTCTTAAAGGCATGCTGAACGAAACATTTCAGTGTCTATATAAGCGGCGCACTATGTTTCCATGAGTCATCAGCCGACGGTGTGCGCGAGCACACGCAACGAAATTGACGTCATCATATTTCCCATTCGAGCTTATTACGCGCGAAGGGGGATATGATGACGTCAATTTCGTTGCGTGTGCTCCAGCACACCGTCGGCTGCTGACTCATGGAAAGATAGTGCGCCGCTTAATATAGACACTGAAATGTTTGGTTGAGCATCCCTTTAAGCTGTACTGGATTGTGCTGCGTCGAAAAAGAACAGCTCGCGATAACCGAATGTCCTTAAGAGTTTATCTATGTTTTCGACACACCGCAGACGCCGCATCGGAGCACCTGAGGCCGTGTTGAAACTTGAAGGTGGCGACGCGAAAATTTAAAAGGCGCATTGTGTCATTCCAGGGGCTCATTGGGAAAAAAAAGGGGCCGTGTTCCATTTCTTTATCATGTCGTGCTGAAAGGGCAGGCAGCCTTTCTCTGGGGGCGTTGCAGCCAAGAGGTGACACTCCCAAGTTTCCATCGATTTTGCGCCGATGCCAGCGAGGCACGGCCTGTTGCTATCCACTCCCGTCGGATAAGAAACTTTAGTCTCGAAGGCAGCTTCGGCGGACTCTCTTCAGCTTCTCAGATGTTGCCCTTTGAAACTGCCTGAGCTCAAGAAGAGGAGTAGTGCGTAAAAATAGAACCATAAAATATTTTTTTTTTTTTTTTTTTTTTTAGAGAAGTCGGCTTATTGAAAGTGGGCTCCGGTCCTTGAGCCCCTTAGTCGTGAATAGGCAGAACAAAAAATGGTGGCGAAAGAAGCTTAGAAGAGGCAATAACGACACACTTTAACGTTCATGACTGCGAGGTTAAATGTTCGCCAAGGCCGCTTATTCATACTTTTCACGTTAGTCAGGCACTGAACGGGCGTTTTAGCGGGGCACATTTGACGCACTTGAAGACTGCCGGTTTGCTGATGTATGCGGCTTTCTCTCTCCGCGGTTAAAGTAGTTGCAAGAAGGATTTTAAGGTCACGCGACCGGTTTCGTAGCGATGAATGACCTAACGTTAGAACTATACCTAGTGTTCCAGCGAAACCCGTTCAGCAGACTTAAACTTTGCCTGTCGTATTTCTTTTTCATTCTAGCTTGACACGACTTTTCGGAGGAAAAAAAATACCTGTCTAGTACACGAGTACGGTTCATTTCACCAACATTTTGAGCCCCTTTTCACCCTCTTTGGCGCGACTCGATTAATCGAAATGAGGACGAACTTAGGCAGCCATTTGCCCGGAACGCCGATATCTTTAGTTTCTTGCCCCACGGAGCAGGTCACGTGACCTGCTCCGTGGGGCTCTCTTACGGCTGTTTTAACAGCCGGGTAAAAATGCCCGCCTTCACTAGCAAACCGGTTCATGGTAGCGGTGGTACTGGAGTGACGATGCTCCGGGTCCAGGGCGTGTACGCGACTAGCCAAAATGCATATTTCAGCGGGTGTTATGGATGTTTTTGCAAACTTCTTAAAACTGGTTCAATCTTTCTTCTATTCTTACGCTTGGATGGTGTCGTCCACGTGCTTGCACCTTTTCCGGTGAATGGGGAAATCAAATGACAACGTAAATAGTCGCATAAAAATAATAAAAAATATATTGAAAATTAGAATGTGCGACAAATTGGTGATGAGAACTTTTCTTACCATTGTGTCTCTGTTGATCTGGGATCGGAATACAAAGGCTGTTGGTATAATTTCGGGTGATCCACTTTAACGTCTTTAGATATTTTAATTCCGCCTGTTTCAACCTTCATTCCTGATTTGCAATCGATTAAATATATTTTGTGTTCTTTAGTCTTCGCATAATAGACACTACCAGAAGGAAAACAAAAAGTTTGATAAATGCATACAGTAATATTTAAAACATTTTTTTTGCGAGGAGGTGCAGTTTTTGATGGCGCACTGTCTAAAAGGGGAGCGGCAGATGCAGCGTCTTGTTTGCTTTCTAAATTGTCATTCAGATTTTGTTGACAAGTTTTTTTGTCTTATAATAGAAATTAAAGGTTCATGATGTGTCTCTACAGAAAGCTCTCTTAAATTGCTCTTCCGATATTTTTCTTACTCTTAGGCACATTCTATTAAATGCTTTCAAAAAGAACCACCGGTGAATGCCTTACCGCGTATAAAAAGAAACTTAAGCTCAAACACGCGTCACGAAATTTCTTGAAATAGGCTTAAGCAATGTCCTAACGCTCTTAGTCTTCTTCACTTTACCGAATATTTGCTGCTTGGGTTCACAAACTCTGTTCAAAAGCCTCGTTAAATCCAGCTAGTGCCCGGGAAATTTGGACCGAGGTAAAAGGTTGGGCAAGTTTTCCGCCATGTTGTAACTCTCCCTCTCTACTTAAAAGCTATGCCCTTTTTCTGTATTACGTGCCCTTTTCTAAAATGTTAACGACCACGGTGAACCCCTCTATTCGCTTCTGGGGTCCGACTAACCCTGCGTTCGTTGCCGATGTCATCCTAACTAATGTTACAACATGAAATGTGCAGTAGAAGTTTTGCCTCTAACTGAAGTTGTTCTGCCTTCAATAACATCGCAGCCGAAGCACGACGAAAGGCAACTAGAGGGTTCCGGAGGCGGAGCTCTTTATACCGAGCGTGCTTTGCACCAGACTACAGTAGCGTCGCAGAAAACTGAGCTGTCGACTCTCTATGTCCCTGGTCGTTTGCTGTCCAAGAACGGAAGCGGAGTAGCTCTCCCACCAAAGAAAAGAAAGGAAAGAGTTCCAAAGCTGACAGGAAACGGATGATAACCTCCTCTGGTACAGCAAATGCCGTGGCTGCAGAAAAACGCCTGTCGTTGATAGCCCTTAACTCGGTCTGTTTGTTATTCACACGGGCAGTCTGAAGCCCCGGTCGCACCGCACATACAAAGGAGAATCTCCAGACGTTTTCTGAGGCGTGTTTCTTCCTTGTAGACACTGGTCGGACAAAGAAATGTATCGCAAATGGCTCGTCATTGTGTCGCTACGCGAAACGCTGTTGGTTTAGCGCTAGAAGTACTAAACCTTTAGCGCTAAGTCAAGTGTTTAGTGGGGTTAGTGGTCAGTTAGAGTTTGTGTTTGAATTAGTGGAGTTAGTGGGGGGTGCGAGCTCGACTCTCCAAATCTGCAACCGGGGACTCCATGGCTCCATCGTCGAACTGCCAGGCTTTGTGAGTACAGAGGAGGATATATGGTTGAGCACATTCCGCGCGCGAAGGATCGATAACCGAGTATCCGCCGACCCTAAGGGTCCCTTAGTGAAAGGTATACCTTTATGGTCGTGGTAATGAATTATATCGTGTGAGCGTCTAGCTTTTACTCCCTTCGGACTTTGCATTTGCGCATGTCGTGTGAGCCTTCTGGGGAAACGCTTCGTTGCCATCGTGAAACGGCGTCGAATTCAGGCACCTTGCACGGAGAACACTTCCAGCGGCGTCTTGGGAATGGCTTTTTCTGCAACCAATTGGGTGTCGAGAGTATAGAAAGGTGACTTGGGCTAGCCTCGGCCTCCGCTGTCTGCCAGGGATCAACCAGTGGAGAAGGTCAGCCCTGCTGGTCAGGTCGGTTGTCGTCTCCACGATCAATGCGCCTGTCGGTCGAGTCTGAAAGACTGTGGCTTCGGGAGAGGAGATGAAAGGTCGAACAAAAACAGGGGAAAGGGAAGAAGAAGTCGGACTATGGGTCGTTTGTTTTGACAGTGTTGGGGGGCTCAGGGTGCGAGTTGACTGGAATTGGCGGAGCGTGAACTCCTTCTGGGTGCAGCGCCTCGGGCAAAGCGTCATGGCACGCGCCCGACCTCGTTTTTTTTTTTTTTTTTTTTTTTTTTGTTAGTTGCAAGTTTTGGTCTCGAACGGCTTAGTTTCGAATAAAACTTTGGTTCGCGCTAGTTGTCTCATAATGGCAAAGGGTTAGAAGCACCAAAGAGCAAGTAGATAAAAACACAAACGACGTGGACAGGCGCTGAATTTGAACTGATTTATTGCGAGGTCATCCAAACGCTCATATGTACACACTCTACCTATACGTACGTCACCTGTCCACGTCGTTCGTATTTTCCGCTTGTACTGTTTTTTTCTTCTTTTTTTTTTGCATTTTCTAACGTTTTTACTAAAAGTTCAAAGAGTTTCATGGTTGAAGAGCGCAACGCAATTCCTGGACGTTCAGCATCACGGCCTGCGTCCACTTTGCCTGATGACATCTTGGTCGAAATATTTTTCCTTGCGCTCGAGTTTTGGATTATTTTCTTTTGTAGTTCCAAGTTTAGATTTGTGCTGGATCGCTGTGGGTAGCGCCGTTGCATTTTATCATGTGGCGAGCTATTTTGCTTTAAAATGTATTAGTCGCAATTTAATTTTTACTGACGCTCACCTTGATTTATACCTGTGCCACACGGGCAACTCGAATGCCATTTACAACGAATGACGCTCGTGTGATCGACGAATCGGCTCTTGATCTGTCGCGCATGTTACGCTCCACGCTCGGAGTGTCGCGCGCTGATTGACCGATTGTTCAAATGTCATTCGTTGTAAATGGCACTCGAGTTGCCCGTGTGGCACGGGTATTAGCTTTGAAACAAAGAGCATGTTTGATTTAACTTTGGGACAAAGAGCATGGGATATTGGTCCCGAAGAGCGCCTGCGCGTCGCTATTTGTGTGACCGTCCCGCTTTTGTTGAAAGTTAAACGAAAAGAAAGACTCGGTGGCATTATGCGTGTCATTAAATGCGCCAAGGAAAAAGAAAACCTGCGTATTCCCTCCCAAAATTACCGTCTCCGATCGTCGAAGAAAACATTTTTTTTTTCTTTCTACAACCAGATGGTTGGTCCCTCCATCTCGTCGCTGATCGGTCGGAACCAGAGCGACAACTGCGGAACGTTGTTTGCGCCCAGCCGGGCGCCACCATTAAGAAACGTTGTGCCTAATGTATGTAATTCGCTGCATTGGAGAAGTGCTCCTCGGTCCGCTAGTTTCGTATCGATGTGTTTCTGTTTTCGTGCCGCTTCGGCAAAGAAGAAGAAGCTCGGTGTCGTTTTTGCGCATTTGGCTGGCGTCCGCGTGCCGAGGTTATCGAAATGATGTCTTGGCCGCCGATTCCCGCTCATAGTGATAAATTGGATGGCCTCGCCGGCTGGTTTCAGCTGTCATTAGTAAGTCGACTGGCAACCCCGAGAGAGCGGTAGACATGGTTAACAATGGCGTCATTACTAATCGCTTCGCGATTGCTTCCCGATTGTTGTTATCGGTTGTTGCCTCGCCATCTCGAACGCGCGTTCATGCAACACCACCTTTACTCGTTATATAAAAAAACAACAAAAAACAAACAAACAAGGGAAGTTTTGCCTTTTGTTTATCCGGTGCGCGAAGTATTTCTTGCTAGATTTGCTCGTTGAAGGAAGAAACAACGCTTTCAGCGTTTATGAAGTGTACTTCTCGATAAAGTGTCATAAAGCTAATATAGGACGCGACGACATATACCTTAATGCGTCGCGTGAAGGAGAAATTACTTTTCGCGAGGAGCCGGACTTTTTTTACCATGGTTTTTTGAGGTGAACAATCAAAGCCCGTGGACTCGAATTTCGGCGTCACGACAGAGGAGTATTATTGGATACGAGTGCTGCGTCAGTGCTCGGCTGGGCGTCGTGTCCAATGAACGCGTCTTAAGGACGCTCGGCATCGTGCTCGGGTCCAATCGCCGAGTTTTCGATGAGAAAACTTTCCAGTGGGAAAATGGCGCCGACCGGTCTCTCGAATACATAGGGCTGTGCGGCTGAAGTTTCGCCGCGCATACGCAGCGCCACGCCTCCCCCTGGCGAGGCGCGCCGATACTTGTTAGAAATACGAGGAGCAGACGACGCGGGAGGCTGGTGCGCCTGTCGGGCTGGCCTCGCGCTTCGTAAGGTAACGTACCGTATGCAAAAGTTACCCAAATGTCACAGCATCGTATTAAGCAGAAAGGTATCCGCCTCCCGAAAAGTTTTGTTTTGTTCCTGGGACGGTGATTCATGAAAGGTCGCGAGAAGCATGAATCGCCAGCTGTGCGGAGGACAGGTTTAATTATTGTTTCTCTATCTTGTCGCGTGATTCAGTAATGCAGCCACGCTTGCTTGTCACATTAATAGGGACTTTTCGTAGGTCACACACGAGAGCATGCAGGGGATTTGCGTTGCTTCGGGGCGGTATGAGCTGGCGCCCGTACGTGGGGCCCGCAATTTGACACTGACGTTCTACGATAAGTCCCTAATGTAATAACTACGATGGTTCCACATGGCTGCCTACAAACGAAACCCGAGTATGCAGTTATTATTTTTTTTATAAAATACTTTAAATTTGAGAATTAAGCTCACTTTGCTTACCCGCCCATTTTGTTCCCCGATGTTAACAAGAGAAAGTGGGTAAGTGGCAACAGACTTGGGGAAAAATTAGGCAGATAATCTTAGCCCCTATTGCGTACTGACTTGAACGCATAATTGAAAAGAAATTGACGGCTGTATTCTAGTTTTTCTATATAATATTAAAATGATGTAGTTAGCCTGCAACAGGCATCATTACTTCCTAAGGGCGTCACAAAATTAGACACTAGAACATCCTTAGGTCGACCAATTTGAGCGTGTTGGCGATGTTAGATGTTCCTAATATAATAGCTAGGATGGTTCTCAGTGGGTGTCGACAAGATAAACCCGATTATGCAGTTACTAGTTTTTAAACAAGTTTAAATTTGAGAACCCAGTTCACCTTGCTTACTAGCCAGTTTTTCATTTTGATAGATTAGTGGAGGCTGGGTCGTGGAAGCTAGAAACATCAACCGTGGACAGAAAGAGGTATCTCTCATACATGGTTGATATTTTTAGTTTTTTTCGCCCCAGTCTCGGGCAATTCATCCAAATTGTTAATACACGCACCGGCTCACCTGCGCTCTCACAGTAATTTCTATAAAGTTTGTTCCCTGATGCTTACAAGACAAGGCGAGTAAGCAGCGAAAGACATGAGGGCCAATGAGGCAGATAATCATAGCCCGTATTGAGCACTGAGTGACTTGAGCGCATAGTTGAAAAGAGATTTACACTGACGGCCGTACTCTTATATTATTTTTATACTTTTATAATATTGAAATGATGTAGTTAACCTACAACAGGCATAATTACTTTCCAAGTAACTCTAAAACATCTAAAACATCGAACCCGGACATTCCTCGGTCAACTAATAAGAGTGTGTTGGTGATGTTAGATGTATACAATGAAAGCAAAATAAAGAGGACGAGGACAGGGCACGTCACAAAGGCCAGTAACTAAGCAATCATGACTGAAGTTTAAAATTAAGTGAACTTTTCTTGCAGAGAGAGAGTGAAGGAATATTGACGATCCTCTCCTGGCATACATACTCAAGATGTATCAAGTTTAATTGTACCTAAACAGCAAACAAAACAAATAGTGACGCAAAATGTTTTATTTGTTGTGAACCGGAACAGTGTTCAAAATTATCATTCTGCGGTCACATAAAAATAAGTTTAAAAAAAGGGGGACGCTTTACAACGCAGAAGCAAGTCTATTGAAGATCCCTCTCTTCACTAATAAAATTAAAAGTGGGTTACTGACGCACGTACATGAATTGCGCTTTTACCGCTTTCACGGCAGCGACAGATTCGCGCAAACACAGCAAGGTGTTCCGGCGTATAGTAACATATATATATATTTTTGTTGGACCCGCTCAAAATAAAAGCGGAGGCCTTATTGACGTACCGTTTTGATTTTTTTTATTAGAACTTGACCCAGTGTTGTGATCAGGCTGTACGTGCCGTGTCATTGACTTCATTCGGACGAATTAGAACAGGCCCGGCATGCTTCTATCAGCCGGTAACTCCGAGAACTGAGCTGAGTTCAAGGTGTGTATGCGACAGCGCAGCTGTGCGCTTAACGACAATTTAAACAATATTGCATCCTCATCTTTGTCCGAATAGCCCTGACTTTGAAGAGCTAGCGAAACCATAAAGAAAAAGAGCATGTATCTCGAGGCGGATGTTACAGTCGACCCTGTCTTGCACTTGCGAGAGACACTTCGCAAACGACAAATATTCCTATGCCTGGATTATTTGCTCCACCCTGGAGACCTGACACAGAGGGAACCTTTCTCTGCGGAGGTTCGCCTCCCTAAAAAATTATCACAGTTTTTTAACGGACAGAAAGCTTCAACGCGGTGCCCGCCATTGCAACTGGCAGCGTGAGAACACGAGCGAACGGCTAAGTAGGGCGAATTTGGGCCACGGCGCGGCGCCACTGGTATCGCTCCAGCGCGCCTCCTGGCCCAGCTGAACGGTCCCATAGAGCGGAATGGCGCCAGCTACGGAAAACGGGCAAAAACAGGCCCTTTTTTTTCTTCGAAATTTTCAGAGAATTCTTAATAAGTTATAACTTTTTGATAAGATAACGATTAGTTATGAAACTTTGGCATCTGAGTCGGAACCGCTAGCGCTACAGATTTGGACGGAGAATTAGCGTTCGTGGAGGCGTAGTTTTTGCGACGAAAAAAACACTCAAAGCTTCAATGGTGAACGTACGTGCCATAGAGCGGGATAACCTCACCCTCCTTCTTCACCGCTCGCGCTTATAACGACCATTACGACGAACCCCTTGTATAGCAACCAACATTAGTTCAAGAACTCTTGCAATTTATTTATATTTTTCGTGTCCGTTGTTCGGTTTTCGTCGAGCTTACATTTCTTGCATTTTTGTGTAGTTTTGTTTCGGTACTTCTTTTCCTCTATATTTTATTTTTAATTTTTAAAGTGGTCGTTATGACGGTTTTGAATAAGGAATGTAGTGCGCGTCGCCGGACGTCGTTATATGAAAGTATTTGCACGAAAAATCGCAAACGACGAGGCTACGCTACCGGTGAGCCACTAAGCGGGCGGGAAACAGACACGGGACCCTATCTCAGTAGTTTCGCTCTCAAACTTCAAAGACACCTGCGGGATACAGAAGATGCCGCTTTTGTAGAAATTTTTGACTGACGCTCTAATTTTTCTAGCAGGAGGAATGCGACGAGTGGGGCTTCTCGCGTTTCTTTTTTAAGCTTCTTATCACGAAATCAGAAAAAATGAAAGACGTTTACAATCCCCTGTAACGCCGAATTAGAGCGCAGCTCTTGAGGAGGAGGGAAAGGTACGGAGAGGAGGGTATGCCCCTCCTCCTCATCCGTACTCTCCCCTCCTCCTCTCCTGCTCGCCTCCCATTTAGGGGAAAATTTCCCGCTAAATTTAGCGCGGAAATATACCCATAATTCAACGGGCAGTGACCCTCGTGACGTCATTTATGACGTCAGTGGTGACCTTTACACGTGACGTCCCAGGTGACGTCACGTGTGACGTCATCATGGAAGACGTTCCATAATGCACCGTGCGGTTACGCCGACGGCGACGGCGACGCCGACGCCGCTCAAGCCGGAAACGGGTGCCCAAGAGCTGCACTCTAAAATGCGCACATATGTTCAAAGTGGTTACATTTGGTTTCTTTTTGTCACTCACAGCTTCAACAGCCGTTGTCGTTCGATGTTCTCGTCAGTCATCTTCCCACGTTTCCCGGTGAAGATATCTTCCGCGACGCTGAAGACTTTCTGGACGGACGCTCTGGAGGGAAGAGCGGTGTTGCGGCGCACGAACACTTAGCGTACCAGTTCGTGGTTGTGCAGAACTTCGACGGACGCTTCCGAGTCCTGTAGGCAGCGAAGCGCTTCGCTGTTGCGAGCGCCCGTTAAAAACGTTTCAAAAAACAAAACAAAAAAAAAAAAAAAAACTTGGTGCTACGTAGACGAGTGACGCACCGGGAGACGGCGAGTTTTTACGTAAAAAACTCAACGCAATAGTTTAGCTCTTTCGGAAACATATATTTGTGACCTGTAATGGTACGCAGAAAAAAGTTTAATTGAATTGAGGCGAACTTTACCGAAAAAAAAAAGTAATTCAAGTGTTAAAAAGTTACAATAAATCGTAATTGACTACAAGGAATCAATTACGTACAGGGCTGTCTCGTGCTTAGCCTCCGTCTTTCTGATTGGCTAGAAGAAGCCGTAGCGTTCGCTCTTTGCCAAGTCATGCTGATACCAAACATACAGGTGTCCGTCTCGGATGTGAACTCTAGTCCAAGAGTGCGCGCGCACATTCAAGCCTCTCGCTCTCCGCTTACGCTTTCCCATAAAGAAAAAAAGAAACAACCTAAAAAGGAGACGCTGATCGTGCAACTTGGCGGTTTGTTTTTTCTTCCCTAAGCTCTTCTGCTGTTCGGCGGCGCATTAGGATTACGATTCTTATTCCTTTTGGTCGCCATTTTCCTTTCCTTCCTTTTGCAATCATTCGCCATGAGTTCTGGAGGAGTCGCTGCATATCTTCTTTTGCTTTTTTTTTTTTCGACGCGTGTTTAAGATTTTCTGTTTACGTTTTCGAGGAATGTTTTTTGTACATTTTTTGCTAGCAACCGGGGCCGACGGGAGAAAGCGTTCGTCGTAGTCCGCTTCCAATTATGGAAAACGGCGTGTACCGCATTCCCGCATCCGCGAAATGGTGTTCGCGGAAGATGCGCTGGGGGGCACCTTTCTTTACGATGATTCCTTCTCGTTTCGAGCCCGTTAACAGTTAGGCTGCCTCTTACTTATGCGAGCCCTATTTTTCCAATTAGGTTCCCGTTTTCTTTTTTTGTATTTAGTTTTTACGCGATGTTGTTTATTCGCTTCGTTTTTCGGTTCATTTTGTTTTGCATTTTTCGTTTTTGCTAGAACGCGTCTCTCCATCACGATTCTTCCGTTTTGCCCGTAATGGTTTGAAAAAGTGTTGCCACGTTTAATGTGACGTTTCCCTATCATTGCTTCTTACATCTCCCTCTTCTAATACACTCTGTATCTTTTTTTTTTATTTTTCTTTGTCGCATTACGTGGTACGTTTTTTTCCTTGCCGTCTCTCTGTCTGTGGCAGATTTTACTTCCCTTCTTTCCCTCTATTGCAGTCCCTCTTTCGATGCGGTTCCATGAGGAGTTGGCGCGCGTCTGTACAAGGGCACCGCGTGCACTAACAACAACAGTGCTAGCTGTCCTCGTATTCGCACACTCTGATGCTCGAACACGCGGGCACATATCGCGCTCAAAAATCTCGTCTTGGCTACCTCATTTCAATGCTATGAAACCTACTCGCACATAGTTTGAGTTGGTTAAAAAGCTGTCTGGGGATAATCAGTTACGGCGCTACGCTTTTTAAGCTCTCAGTGACCGCACTGGTAACTGGTGATGATAATAGTGATGTCTCGTAGCATAAATATTAAAAAAAATTGCGTCACAAAAAATAAAATAAAATATTTTAGCGTTGGAATTTGAAATACTTTGATCGTGATTCTCGAAATATATTTACTTTGAGATCGTTTTATTTATTTTTACATAAATTTTAAGGTCTTTTGTTCTATTTTGAGCCTAGTTTTACCAACCACTTACGAAACTCAGAGCCTGGCAACTCCCGAATAATTTATTATCTCCGCAGCCAATGAAATTGCTGCATAGACCAACGATGATGATGATGATGATGATAGTTTATTCTGCCTCTTTGTTCCTCATTGTAAGAGGCGGGTCAATCAAAGCCAATGTCGGCTTGTGTGATTAGGCCCAGCAGTGTTTAGAAGTGTCAATGCAGGAATATATATATAGTTCAGTAACTGATTGGTCCCAGGCGTGGATCGGTGTAATGTATACACAATTTGAGGTGACTTCACCAATTATACGCACGTAACTAAATTATTAATATTACTACTTATAGTTATGCTATCGAACAAAAGTAATGCCTACACATGCACCCATATGCATGCAACACCAAACGGCACCACAGCACGTACAGGCGTACACACCTAGATCTACACATATACATAAACATACACTTAGATAGAACGTATACACTAATGCTCACACAGACACCTTCGTACGAACAATATTCAGCTCCCGTACGACTTTAGAACAGTTTAAACTGGTACATGAGGCAAATACCCTACGGTGGGCTGCTACTAGCACATTTGCTTCGGGCATTTGTTTTGAAAGGCACGCTGGGAGTCAATTTGATCGAGAAGATCTGGTAATTTGTTTAATATGTTTGAAATATAATACGAACGTACACTCTTTCCTTATTTGATGTATATACGAGGAATTATGAGGCATTCACTGTTTCTTATAGAGCGCAGGATAACCCGAGGTTTTTTTTTAAATTGACTAAACCAATAATTTCTCAGGATGACGCATCGATAAAAAACAGGTATAGAACGCCGCAAGCCCACAGAAAACAGTTCATCATCTGGTATCTGGTTGTGATTCTTTGAAAAGTGCTTCGCGATGTTTCTCAGAATGGCGTCAGTTTTCGTTTTCCAGAGTGTTGAGCAGTTGGCAAAGATAGTCATTCCATGGCGAAGAGCTCACTCAGTACGCAAGTGTGTTGACGACCGTCTTTCTGGCGGAAATCGGTAGGAAGGTATTTGTATGGTATAAAAGACACGATGCGAAGTCTTTTAGCCAGAAAATCTAAGTCGGTGTTCCACGAGAGCTCGCTGTCAAAGAAAATTCCCAAATATTTAACTTTGGAATGTGTGTACAGCTGAAATATATGCAAGACGAGGAATGTATTATAAAAGCTATGTCCTATTGCTTCGCTTACGCCCCGAATATCCATCGAGACAGAAGATCCAACGACCCGAAAGATCCAATTATTTACGTGACAGGCGAGACGGAATATCCATCGAGACGAAATGTCCAACGAGTCTTAATATCCAACGAGACGGAGGATCCAACAAGGCCGGAATGTCCACCGTGACTGAACGTCCCTCGAGATGGAATGTCTGATTGAGACTGAATGTTCAAGGAGTCCGAATGTCCAACGAGACGGAAGATCCAACCAGGCTTGAATGCTCAAACGTGTCTCATTATCCAACGAGCTTGAATATACACTAGTGGATCTTTTCACTCATTGAATCTTTGGACTTGTTGGACATTCAGGCTCTTAATCGTTCTGCTTTTCTAGATAGCGGGAAAAAAATAAACTTTGTTTTTTGCACATTTAAACTGATAGTTAAAGTTGTTGTTCCTCCCGGTGGGTGTGGGAGGCAGGTTCCGCTTCGATGGTCTGGAGCGTGGTGGCACGAACGTCGCTGAGTGACGGGTCGACTCACTGCTTGCAGAGAACTATGTGCATTTATTTACACACTAGTTACAATTCCCAACTTGGGAGACCATCCCGCCTCGTCTAAAGTCTCGACCCCCGTCCCCAATTTCTCTCCATCAAATCCAAAGTCCGAATCCCTCAAAATCCTCTCCGCGCTCCTTTTGTAGGCCCGTAGGGGCCTCCTTTCCCCTCAGGAACCGACCAATCTCTTCAAATTCCGCCACTCACACGTGGTACACTGTTCTCCAATGGTCGGCCAGCTGTCATTTTAGCGTCCCAACCGCCAAACCCAAACTCCTTGTAGAGTTGTTCTCTGCAATTTTCCCAGCCTGACTGGCGCCAACCGCTAAATTATTGCATCGGACAAAAAGCGACAATTTTATACAAAGCGGCAAAACCCTCTGCATACACGAACATTCGGCTATAAGCCACAAGCATCTTCCAGCGCGGGCTCTTTCGGTCCCGGTCCGAGCAGACCCCCGAAACCCGAGACGCTTCTTAACGACCGGCGGGGGGACCGCTCCCGCGTCGCGGCCGCTCTGGCCCCGCCGACCCAAACGTAGAAAGCTAAAAAAAACACAATGCCGACGCAACTTTGGAAAGATAAACTTTCCTAACCAAAAGAAAATCACCTTAATTAATAAGCATGACTCCTAAATACTTAACATAAACTTTCCTAACCAAAAGAAAATCACCTTAATTAATAAGCATGACTCCTAAATACTTAACTCTGATTTTATTGGCTTCAAACCAGTTCATGACTCGTAAAATTTATTTGCAGAATGCTTATTGCACTACGCAGGATGACATGAGTAGATAATCGCAATATGTCACTTGCGTATTAATAATAATAATATTAATAATAATAATAATAATGTTTATTGTTGAGTGCTCCAAAAGAAGCAGCAAGGACGCCGAAGAGCAAACCTTGTGAAGCGGAAAGAGTGAACATAATAAATCTCTCCCTGCGTTTCTTAAATTCTGTGTGACTATACAACCTCATCTTTATGTCCTTGTCGCCTTATTTTTAATCTAATCTTTCTTACTTATCTCTCGGCATCGTCATTAAACACTCCACACACACAAAAGAAAACTAAAATATTGTTTATTTTTGTTCGCTCTAGTATTCAATTCGATTCAATCCAATTCGTTCATTATTAGTGAGATGCATATACATTTTACTGAAAACGCAGATTGACCCATAGCCAGGTAGCTAGTTTGGGTTCAATAAAAATAAGAAATCTGAGGCATAGAATCAGCAACACAAAATATTAAGAAGCTAAATCAAAGTCTACGAAACAAAACATACGCGACATATAATCATCCTAGGAGCAACACTAATTTCGTTAAACTGGTAATGAGGGTGAAGGTGACTAAAAGGGTTAGACTAAAATTATGGGAACAATGAAGATCATTAGAAAGGAAATTGCCTAGTTTTGTGATGCAGAAATTCATTAATATTTCTCCATGTGTGTTATTACATGAAGGAAGATTCAAATGCCCAGATAAATTAGTCCAAGTTAGAAGGGCTTCTTTTAGAAGTATCGTTATTGGAAAGGGGTTGTTATCGGTTACAGTTCTATGGAACACTCTTTGCAATTTTGTGTTTTATTATTTCTGAAAATCTAAGAATGCAAAGTTGATTAAATAAAACGCTCGAGTCTGACGTGTAATGTGAGTGGGTTATAATTCGAATTTGACTTTTTGTAAATTAATTATTGGTACGAGGTAACTATATCATACTATATCAACTATATCCCAAGCTTTTGTAGAGTATGTGAGATGACTTTGAAATATTCGCAAGTAAATTATTCGTGACGCGTCTAAAATCAGGCTTGTTTTTGGTCTATAGCCTTTGGGCGACGATCCTGGATCAGTTGCTTATTTTCTGCGTGTTTTCTTTCCAGGGTGGATCGCACCTAGGCCTGGAGCGGAGTTGAACATCCTTCGTACATGACCCGTGTCCTCGACGATCGGATGACAGCCAGCGCGAGACACTTGCACGCCCTTTCAATCGAAGGTGAGTCAGCAAAACATTTCGCCTCTTCAACCGCCAAATGTACGGTGGGATATATCGAAGCATGGTAACCTACGCCATAATGTAAAAACAATGATTCATAGAAAAAAAAAACGCATTAGTATTTTAGAGACACATCTACGGTTCTTACCACCCTGGCGAAAACTGTGAGTCACTGGTTGCCAGGCGCGGAGTCTGACATTTCTCGGAAGACGGCCGCTGCGCATGCGCAGAACATGTTTCCCGGCCGAGTAGACAAAGATGGCGCTGCGTGCAAGACGATTTCTGCGACGGTCTATTCTTACGCTTCTGCGTTTTCCGCTTTTATCCAATTTTAATTAATTTATTCGAGAATGCAGAACGCTATCTGTACTCCACAGCCCCTTTAGTACCACAATGTCTGTGAACTTGACGCCCAGGTGGCGTTGACTACGAAACGGATGTTTGTTTGCCTCTCAACCCGTAGGGCGGAGAGAACGCGCACTGGGTTGCAAAGAGGCACCGCCGTCACACTTATGTACCTGGAACGCGTCTCGGACTGGCGTCCAAGAAAGTCCTCGACGTCGGATAGGCGACGTCATAACAGTGTCACACTGTCGCCGGTCGCGATCCTGGCGGCGTTTCAGCAACTGTGCCGGATGTGGCAGATGCCTGTTCCGCTGCAGGTCGCCCTCCAGCTTGACAGTCCACGGAAGCTTCGACAGCCAGAAGTTGGGACGCCGCGACGACAGCGACACTCGCGTTCGCTCCTGCTTTTCGCCAGCATTTCTATCAACCAACCGCCAGGATCGCGACATCCGACAGCATGACACACCGGCTTCTGTGTGACGCCATTCTTTGTCGCTTCGGGTAAAGTTGATTGAAAGTTTTAACCCGATTAATCTCCACCTTTCATTCGATTAACTAATGGATTATTCGGTCGCCTCAATTTCCAGACATAATATCGCCAAATGGAAAAAGTACTTTTTTTTTAATACTTTTTATTGATAAACGCCACAGTGTACATTTTCAGCTTTAAATAACCATCTGCAATTTAATAAAAAACAATCTCTCAGATTATTATTTTCGTTGCGAAGGCATCGAAGTTTTCTGGTATTCTTTGACGTTGGGAAGTTTCTTGCGTCTTCACAATCCTCATTGACGCACCACAGACAGACGCTCGTGAGACGTTTTAATCGGGGGAGGCATTACTTTTTTTCGCCAAACTGTCAGAGAACCGAAGAAGCACTGCGCTCGCCATTGCAATCCACCGTTCGTCGCGTCAGCAACGAAAAAAAAAAATTACAGCGACACACCCCAGCTTTTCCGTTGACCATTCGAGGACCATGTCCTAACGCCATTGAGCGGCAACACGAGCGGCTGGAAATGTAAAAGTCAGTGGCTTTGAGAGGATTCACAACGTCGGTAGTACAGAGCTCTTCACAAAGGTCGCATCATGGTCGTACCAACCTCAACGAGGAATTATAAAAATGAGTCGGCGTCCGTCGGCGCCAGAAGAGCGAGGGAAGAAGCCCTAACCCCCCACAGGTATGCCTCTGACTGGATACGCTATGAAATGTGAAAGTAAAGATCCGGACTGGAGCCTTTTGTCAATCTTGGGGAATTTCCCCGTTCAGGGAACCTGATGTCCTTGAGGAGCGTCCCCTGCGCGCTGGATGCCACGCTCTTGCGTGTTGCTATGCTAGCCAAGAAAAGCCAGATCTTCTTTTCGTAAATTGTACGCGGTCTTTGAATTGGAACCAGCCCTTGCTTAACCGCGATAAATGATGTCCGCCGACGAACAGGGTAGTGTTCGTCGGAAGTTTAGGAAATGAAGAGAACGTCAGTAAGAAAAACACAAAAATAACGCTTATTTTGTTTCGATTTAGACGGTTTCAAGTTGAACCGATTAACCAGTTAAAAATTTAATCGAGATAGAAGCATGAATAATTAATCGGAAGGTTACCGTTTCCATCGCCCACCCCTCGGAACCACTTTTGATGTGTGAGAATGATAGGACGCTAAACACACCAGTCGGAGACGCTGTGCAGGCACCACAGTCACACAGATTGTAGCTTTAAGTGGCGGAGAATAGTAGATGAATGTTCGTGATTAGTATGCGAGCAATACAGGATATTTATTAGGCTTCGTCAATTATAAAATTTAGAAGCATGTTCACAGGCTTTGCTCCCATAATTGCATAATGATCATCGTCAAGATGCGTAGAAGCTTTGTTTTCGGAAAGACGCCTTTCCGCTCAAAACGCAGGTGCCAACGTTAAAAGAACACTCAGTTGGGAAACTCGCCGTCGAAACTTAGGCCGCTGGCGTCCACCGAGACCGAGCTAAATGCGACAACAGCGCCACTCTTTTTCGTTTGTCTGTACTATGGTCACCTCGAGCTTTTTGAAAGCCTGTTTTTTGCGTAAAAACAAACGGAAAAGACTCTTTTTGTATGACATTTATTGGAGTTTAGTACAAAATGAAGGACGCGTGATGTTTTTAAAATCTTTAGTTTGCAAGGTATAGCGGCCCAATTAATATTGTTTTTATACAACCATGCATCAGTGGTGCTTGGCAGGTAGCGCGTCCCGACCTAGGTGCATTTTAACTTGGGTGGAAAGTCGCGGCGCTTCCGCTGGGGAGACAAGGGTGGTACCCCTGTAACCTCTTCCGCTGTATCTGTTTCGGCGCCAAAATGGGCGATTAAAGCCAATATAGATGAAACGTGCAGTTCCTCGAGTGGCCGCTGCGGGAGAAATGGCGGCGTTGTGGTCGCCATTAGCTTAAAGCCCCTCGATCATGAGGACAGATCTTTGCCACTTTTTCAGAGCAGTCTCTATGGCAGTTTCCCAACTGAGTGGTTCTAGTAACGTTGGCAGGTGCCTACAACTGCTGTGAGCAAACGCGCTTCCTTGTGAAACATGAATAGACCAATTACTCTGGGAGTTGAGCGACAGCACCGCTGCCGTGGTGCATTCTGGTACATGTAGTTCTCCCCAGTTTTACGGCCGTGCCATGCCCGGTGAACGCTCGGCGCATGGAAATTGTTGGGCTAGCACGAGGCTTTTAACCGGATATTTATACCCGTGCCACACGGGCATCTCGAATGCCATTTACAACGAATGACATTCGTGTGATCGACGAATCGGCTCGCGATCTGTCGCGCGAGGAATGCGCCACGACCGGAGCGTCACGCGCTGATTGGCCGATCGTTCAAATGTCATTCGTTGTAAATGGCATTCGGGTCGCTCGTGTGGCACGGGTATTACTCACGGTTTTCAATAGATGGCTTCACCTGTTGTGTGCCAGGGTCTTACAATAAGAGAACCATGCAAAAATACATCGAATTTCATCTCTTCCCGAAAGAAAGAATCCCCCGAAAAAGAGTGGCTAAGAAAGGTAAACAGAGACGAACAGAGCGGCAGTAAAAAGAGCGTTTTTCTATTTGTTTTAGGATTTGCTTCATAAGCTAAATCCATCCCATTGTACGTTAGCTAAAGAGTGCAAGATTACAGGGCACAAGACATAGCAGGGCGTGCCGAAGTTTACCGTACGTGGGAATCTCCCTTAGCACTCGCTCCATAACAGTCTATCGTTTGGTCTATTTCATTTGGGACCTCCGCATTGCTTCAAGGTGGCCTTTTTTATACACTTTTTGCTCGATGTATTTTGGTCATTAGAACTGTTATTGCGACATGTTTCAAGGATAACTGTGCTTCAAAAATTAAGAACAGTTAGAAAAAAGAAAAAAAGAGCAGTGATTTCCGATATGCATCACTCAAATTAAAACAGGTTTTTCGAAAGCAGTCTTTATTTGTTAAAAAAAGTGAAAATTCCGCATGATGCAGTTTAGAAGTGCAACACTTACCGCCAGAAATGTAGCAAACAAACTTCACCCACCTTGTGGCGGTCTATTATGCCACAACTTGATTTTAGCTGGCATTACCGATTCATGGTGCATTGACAACAACCGAGACAGAAGAAGAAAAGCTTCCAGCGTCAGGCGATTGTTAGCGTTCGGGGCTAGCGCAACCAAAATAAGAATGAATATAAACTGTACCCGAAAACTCATCTCCACCCAAAGTTTTCAGGTACCTGGCATGGTTGCTTCTTTTCGACAGATGCGAGTTGCCACGGCGCTTCCAGCGTGGCATTTCTGTAGACCGTTTCTTCCTCGTGTGCAGGCGTCTGATCGCATTTCATCTGTATACCTTGTCAATCAAGCTGTCAGCCAGAAGGAGACGACTTTCAGAAAACTATCGCTCCCCGAGATAGTCGATTTAGCTCTTCTTACTTCAGTGTCGCTTAAACGTTACGCACAAGGCCGAGCACAACGAAGGTCAGTTCTTTACCGACACATTTGATGCTGTTCCGCGGTTCTACACCGAGCCGATGATCCCTCGAATGTTCCTGTTCTTTTTGCCATTGAACTAGATGTACACTCGTTTTTAAGTTGATCGAGACGTCCGAGCAGCCAGAGTGCTCGAGTGGTGGCGTTGTTGTTTTTCCCGCGGCCGCAGTCGAACCACCGCGTGAACGGCAGTGGGTTCACGCCGTTGACGAAGACGAAGAAGTAGACAACGACGAAGCGGACGGCAAAGCGATTCTAAAGCGAGAGGACAAATGGAACCGCTTTTCTACGCTTTCTGAAAAACTAAGACTTCACAAACAACACAATATTACGAAGTACAGACATCCGGGAGAATCCAGGCCGATACCCGGGCGTTACAAACGACGATGTGCGATGATGTGCGCGCACCACAGCCGGGAAGCCGGATGTGCGAAAACAGTTCCCTAAGACTATCAACTGCGCGTGATGGGTTCGGTGGACAGCAAACGTAGAAAGGGTGCCGTGACGGTGCACTTTCGCTGCCGCCTGATTGGCCTCATCGGATGGTAGCGTCGGTTGCGCTAATTTCAAAGAGACACTCGTTGCATCATTCCTTTTCTTACGCGACTCGCGTACAAAGTTCACAGAAATTTGTAAAGATTTTTTAATGAAGGAGAAAAACACCACAAAGAAAGAGGAAGAACTCACATCCACATCGAGGTGGGAGCAAAATTTTCGTCGCAGATCTCCGTTTTCTTTAGGTGCCCGAACTTCCATTACAAGCTACAAGGGGAAGGGAACTCAGACGTAATTTATCTTTTTTTTTATTTTTAAGATTCTCAGGCGCTTAAAGCGAATCTGACGAAACTCAATATTTATAACCGAACGGGAAGAAAACAGAACCAAGTTCGGAAGACTAAAACCGATAAAAAAAAAAAGGAAAAAAAGCGTCGGTCGGGAAGGCAGGAAAAAGATATTAAGTGCTGGCGCGCGAGGATAAACTGTTCCCTCGGTGCTAGTCAAAACATAAAATAAAATGAGTCGCGGTAGAATGACTGCTCTTTTTTTTATTATTATCATGAGCAAAATTTGAAGTCGTCGACTTCGTTCTTTTTTATTTTGTTTAGTACAAGTATTGGGAGTCAGCGCAATAAGACAAGTCATATTCTCCCGCCATTCGTTTCGCGGAATGGATAGTTCCGACAGAATTTCGCAAAAGAGACCCGACGAGAAAAGAGCTGAGTAAATTAAAACAAAAAAAAAAAAGAAACGTGGTTAACGGACAGCTAGGAATCAAACTCGGAATAAAATTAAGAACGGTACGAAAAAAAAGAAAGAAGAAGATATCGCTAGCAAGATGTGGGCGGCTGAGCCGACCAATAAAGTTTGGCCATTAAAGAAAGAAACTATATTGAAATAACAGAAGGCGTGTGCGGTACTAAGATAAAACTGCAGCACTCAAGTCGCTTCGCTCAAGTCGCAAGTCGCTTCAAATTATTTATAATATATATGAAAAACCGGAGGAAACAAAGAAAGTGTCGCCAGCACTGCCAACATATCGTAATGCCAGCTCGTTACAACTGTGGGGAGTATAACATTATATATGTATACTAAAACGAAGAAAGTAAAGAAAAGAAGGCATACACGCAGTGCAGAAGTGCAAAAAGAAAGGAAGTCACTCACCGAAAAGCGTTCCGAGTGGTCGAAAGAGGGTGCCACGTTACAGCGCTACTGAATGGCAGCTTGGGAATCGAGATGGGCTGTCGGAAACGATTCCTTCTCTTTCCCGTTCACGGGATACTAAACTGCCGCGAGTTATTCATTCGCAGTAAAGGCCGAAATTTTCACCCTCTCGTCTTTGCCTTCGGCCTCGCATATCTTTGTCTGTATCGTTTTGTTTATTTTTTTGCTTCCCCCGTCATTTCGCGAATGAACGGCTGCTGTCCGGAGGACTCAAAAATGCCGTCGAAACGTCTTTTTTTAATATTTGTTTTGTCCCCGCATTACAACGACGAATCTACTTCTCAGTTTTCCTCGTTTCATTTTGTTACCGCCTCGCATATTTGTTCGTTTAATTCTACGAGCTCTATATACTCTAATCTTTAGCTTATTCTGCGTTGTTTGAGTAAGATTGAGGTATTGTCAGTCGGAAACGTAGTGGCCATTTGGATTTTATGGTCCCCTGCCTCTTCCATCGATCCCATTTTCTCTGCATCTTGCTCCAAGCTTTTTGCTCCAGGGTTGCCATTCGAGTCTCGTCTTTTAAAATGCATGGCATATATATATATATATATATATATATATATATATATTTTATGTCCGCGATAATGCTGGTACGTCTGTACGTCGCTGTCTGTTCGTTTCTTTGTGACCTCGGCAAGTAAAATGACAGAGGAAAAAAAAACACAATTGCGGTTTAATAAATAAAGTGACCGAGGGGAAAGAAAAACATTCCCTGTGGAAAGAGCTTGGAGCACGTGGAGCGAAAGCTCGCGCTGCAGAACCCATGGTTCCTGGGTTCGATCCACACCCCGCCCCTTTCGATCTGGATGAGCATCGTACCGGCGTGCGGTCGTGTATCACTACCGCGTGAGGCAGGTTAAATACCCCAGGCTACCGGTCGTACTGCACTGGCTAAATTGCTCATGTACTGCTGGGAGACAAGTTGCCCGCTGAGGCAGACTAAGTTCTAGGCTGTATAAGCATACAAACAACCCAATTTTTTTGTTGTTAAATTGAATGCTGCGGAGCACGTTGCAGAGCGTAGTTTCGAGGAAAACCTGTACTAAAGAGGGGTTAGCTGAGAAGAAAAACAGTTCTAGACCGGCCACAACGGGATACGAACCCACGACCTCAGTATTCTACCAGTGTGTTAAGGGGGATAACTTTTTTATGGTTTGTTTATTTCCGCTTTTAATACGAATCTTCATTATGTACACATTACTTAAACAAAAAAACATCACTATGCATGGTACATAACGCAATACGTTATGCAAAAGGGCGATTCTAATTCTAGGTGAAGTCAGCTAAGTTCTTACTACTATTTAAGCTTTGTCCAAAATAAACAAGTTGACTCCGGTTTCTCTCAAGAAAACTGCAGGGTGCGACCGTAAGGACCAGCACATTTGCCTCGCCTTGCAAAGTTCGAATTCCTCACGTCCACACCTGAAATTGTGCACGTGAACATAGTTTCGCGAGAAGTGTGATATCTATTTTTGTTAAAGCTCGATTCTAACGTAGTGAAGTATTAAAAATAATGCAAAATCGGAGGCCGTGTATTTCCTATATGCTATTCCAGCCTATATGTTGTCTGCACACTGGTTGATGACCTCGCTCCCGGGTGGCTTGCTGAACGCAAGAACGGTGAAAACCAACAGCAAAGGCTGGCGATGAATCGCTGTAACACTTTTAACGGAATGCATGAACAGTGACCCCCTGGGAGCAAGCTCGCAAATCAGTCCGCAGACGGCGAACGTCTGGTATAGGATATAGGGAACGCAAGGACGCCGGTTTGCTCTATTTCTAATATTATATCACGCCTGGCTGTAGCTTGAAAAAATATTCACATAAAACTTCTTGCGAAATTATGTTCGCGTGCCCCATTTCAGGTAGGTACGTTTTGAATTCGAATTTTGCAAGACGCGCCAAGTGTTATATAGGCCTTACGGCCGCACCATGTATTTAATATCGGGTGAGCGACTTAAGCATGAAATACGAAACCGCTGAAAGTGGGCGCCGCGCGGCTCTCGCCGCTTGCCGCTAGGCGCGCCACAGGCGCGGCTTTATCTGTATCGACCAGACCCGAGCGACGCGGCGCCACGCGGAAGTGACGTAGGGACGCCAGCACCGGTTGCCATGGATACTGGCACGCGCTTCCGCGCGGCAGTATCTATGTGTCCCCTGCCATAGACTTCTCTACACTTACTTCCTCTCTTCAACTTAGAAATACTAAACATACGTTGCCCCACCGCGATCACGATGTTCTTGAAATTCAGCCAGGTAGTTTGGCAACTCGCACCTTCAGCATTCACCTTCCTCGTGTTTTTCAAGACCCTAAAGTTCTAAGACCGAGGGTTCATCGAGCGCTCCATCCAAGTCGTCGGTGAAATGTAAGGATTGGAAATTTATTTCTTCGACTTCCGATATCTATTTTTCAGCGTTCATTTGAAAACATCCCGTAACGCTGAGGAAGGAGACCGGCGAAGGGATAAACAGATCTAAGCCAAGCGCGGAAGCGTGTACGTTTTAGCGTACGCAAACTACTTTAGATCATCGTAAAGAGGGGATTGCAATCAATGGGAAGAGCCAAGAAATCCAAGACATGCCCACTATTATATAAAAAAAAGGGAGAGAGATCAAAACAAAATTACACGCTATATAAAAAAAAAAAAAAAAAAAAAACAGCAGTGTCTACCGCAAGCCACTGAAGAAGGCCATTGAAACAGGTTTTGTGTATGCCAGTTTTACCCGTAGGATAAATATAAGTCAATCAGTTTTTTAACAACAAAAACAAACAAACAAAAAAACAACAACAACGAAAGCATCATTTCGTGTGTTCTTTTAAACTACAGGAGCTTTGCAAATAACATCCGCCGAAAGTCGTCATTAGGCGCAGTTGAAAATACCAGATTTCCCAAACCCACTTTGGGTAAACAGAGCAGCTCGGAGGTTGCGTTTTTGTTACCCAACTTTTAAGCCTTTGTCGCGTACTCATTAGGAAAGAAGAAAACGCTTCAAAACTCCCGCCAGCGTCTGAACCTTTGTAGTGGCACGAACGGACTTCTTTAATGGCCTCAACTGATGCGGCGTTGGAGGCGACAACAGCAACAACAATGAGGGATGAAAAGGGGGGGGGGGGGGGGGGGGGGGGGGGTTCCTCTGCATGTGATCACAACGATTACCACGTAATTACTTCCCGCGTAATTAGTAACACATTCCGTTTTTTTGGAGGCAATGTCTAGCTCTGTTGCGGGGACAGCACAGAAGCGTCGGAATGTCAGGAACAGGCACGAAGTGTGCTGCTGTTTCGTTCCGCAAAAATCTGTCGAGCGTAATGCCGGATTGGGAAAGCGAATTTGCCGCGAGCAAGCTCGGTTGCTTTTGGCGGTGCGTGGACTCGTGTTTTTCTCAAATTTCTGGGCTACGAGATGGCGCCGCGCGCGCGTTTCACGATACTCATTGGCCTTAAACGACGTGCTTGGAAAAGGGCGCGGCGGAGCTGCAATTAAGACGCGGAGAGAGATCGGACTTTTTTCAGAAATAGCACGAACTCGGAATTAAGCCGAGAGATGCCCGGCACACGAGTGCTCCGTGGGCGGTTCTGCGCGTTTTACCGACGTGGTATGCATTTCCAGCGCTTCCTCTCTCGCGTCCGCGTCCCCGAGCAAGAGTGTGGCGCGTTTACACTTTCTAGAGCAGTGCGTACTTTCGCGCAAAGCACTTGGGAGGGACCAGTCGCGGTAAGCTTTGGAGGAAACTCAGCCAATGGCGATGCTGGAAATAGCTTTAGACGTAAGAACAACGATCTGCACCTAGCTTAGGCTTGTTTCTCTCGGGCAGGGGGCGCTGTAACGTACCTCGACCAGAAAATTGGCTCTCCGTTTGCGTCGCCGAGATGCGACATTGAATGCTGACGTGAAGCGGCGTCCTAGCGTCCCACCGTGGACGATCGACGGCAACGTCCGTTTGGAAGGACGCGACGCGACGCACAACGGCAATGCGACCGATAAATGCGTCACTTTGCTCGCCAGGGCCGCCGCTCAAAACCTGAGATCTACAGGTGTATAGGCCTGTTGCATACGGCCAACTGGTGTGAGCGCGTCCACAAAGCGCGACCGTGTGATGGTGGCTTCGGCATCTGCGAGACGAGAATAAATGCGGCGTTGTAGCGTTCGATCATGCACGAGTTACGTCCGGATGCTAGAGTCTGTTAGCTTCGTTTCATGCGCGTCAAATAAAAAAAGGAGAAAAAAATGATTAAATATGTACAAATTGTAACCTCGGTGTCCTGTTCGATGCTGAGAAGGTATTCCTTGCAGGTGCATTGCTCATGTTTTTTTTGTGTGTTTTTGTGTTTTTTTTTTTTTTGCTTCTTTTTTAACTTTGTTTTTCAACAGCGTGAGGAAGCGTAAGAACGCGAAATTGTAACGCCACCTAAAAATATTTATTTTTCTGGCGAGGAGCCCTGCTCATAACTCGAGAGCAGAGCCGTGTATTGGGAGAGTTTGGCCATTCATTCGTTTGTTTGAATAGGCGAGAATCTCATGGACAACCACCGGCCGCGAAACAGCCCCTAGCGGTGTCCGTGAGCTCTAAAGAAATGAGACTCGACGAATTTAAGCCGTTTTAGCGTCGCTAGAGTCAGACGCTAAAACGCTTGGTGACTAAAAACTGGGCGATTCTAGCGTTTTCATCACGTCCATATTCAACGTAGAATAAACGAACGTGCGCTCCAAACCAGAGCAAACTGCGTAGTTGCGATGATTGCTACTAATTTCCTATTAACGCCATTGTCACCGAGACGTCAATATTGAACGCTGCTATTTCACGCTTTAAATGTCGTTTCCAATATTTTGACGTCGCGGTCTGCTGATTGGACAACGCAGTGTCACACTTTTAGTTTACGCTCTAACCGCGGGGGTAATATTCGGCGCTGGCGGCGGCCTTTGCTCCGCGCACTGGCAAAACTCTCCCAATATACGACTCTACCCGAGAGCTACAGCCCTATAGCTACGTCATAAATAGTGTCTCAGCGTGGACTGCTTTTTTTTTTTTTTTTTTCCTTTGTTAGGATTAAACAGAGTTGCCGCCCTGCCATCCTCTGAGATCCCTCCGTAGGGATGACGACGATTCTTTCACTCAATTATGTCGCGAAAGCAAGCGACTCAATTCTCTGACGTCAGGCCGCTAAGGTGGCGCTGCTGTCGGTCCTGCGCGTGCGAAGTCGCTTCCTCTCGCGCGAGTATGGATTAAGCGCACGCGCACTGCCCGCTCCTGGTGTGTGCACGCGCGGGCTTGTTTGTAAACCGCGCGTTGGTCTGTACCGGGGTGACAATGTGCAGACGGCGTTCGCAGACGGCCCTTGCATGCGGCCTCAAACATACCGGCCCAGGTCCGTCGAGTACTGCGAACTCTGTTTGTCCGCCGTCGGTTAAGTTATAATTTTTTTACCGCGCGAGTCGCCCGGGTTCGGACTCTAAATACAGCGAAGAAATAGATTGGCGTGCGTGACAAATAACCATCCACGTAAGCGTCGGCGTATGAACATAGGGGTCTTGCCACAGGAATGAAACGCACGATGAGCTGCTCTGGTTCTGAGACTGTAGCGAGGCTAATGGTTTTGCGCACGCCACCGGCTTTTCCTTCGCCGAAGCGGGTTGTCGATGGTCCCTCGGTTAAATTTTGTGGTGCTGAAGTATTGCTGGAATATGAAGTCGGCGTACTGACGAGGGGTATTAGCCCACTCAATTCGTTCTGGTGCTCCTCGCTACCCAGAAAAACGTTGTAGTCTAGACTCCCGAAATCGATCGCATATGTGAGCACTAGAGTTTTTAAATGAGGGAAAAAAAAACCGAAACAAAAAAAGATTCCTAGAGGGATCTTTCGTTTGATAGAAGCTGGTTGGTTGGGGAACATTGCAGTTACTAATACATGCACAAAGCTCAAGAGCGTTTTCTTCGATTGCATGGTGCCCAGTGAGTCTTCTCGTTGTTTTCTAAGCGTATGAAAATATAATCACTAAAGCAGCAGTGTCGTGTAATCACTCATGCTTTAGTCATGCAATGACTAAAGCGGCAGTGTCATTGACTATGAAGCGATCATATTTTATCGAGGACTGCGGCGTATAAAACCAGTAGAGGGGCAGTAGCAGTAAGATTTGAGGGAGTATAAAAATGCAGGAGAACAACATGACCATCCTTTCTCGCATAGGTGCATATATTAATCTGGCTTCTAAAGTACCTCAGTTTCGTCGTTCATCGATTTACTCTATTATACTCAGTTCTAAAGCAGTCTATGGTTTTTTTCTTGGTCGGGAGGACGACTTGTCATCGTGTAGCGCCATTTTCTGGCGGTTTCGCTATTTTTCGCGAACTCTTCCTCAGACACGATCGTATTAAAGCTGATGCTGAATGGGGGCTCCGAGTTGGCCTCTCGACGCGAAAGTTGTGAGATGGGGGCCGCCGTGATTGGCCTACACCGTGTTTGACCTTGGAGCTGGCCAATGGCAGCGACCAACTCTGCAACTTTCTCAGCGAGTGTCCGTCTCAAAGCCTCGGGAGAGCAGGGGCGGCTTCAACATTTTCAGTCCGGGCTGAACGGTCGTTGTGATTCGGAAGGCTCAGAAAACGCACATTGTAGTACAACAACGCGGTGTTTTGTATATATTATAAAATTGTGAGTGAACAGTAGCGGATTTAGAAGCACAGAGCGCCTTTTGGAGCAGACCGCGACACGTAAGACCCGGCTGCCAAGGTGGCATCTTGTCTGGGATTTGTTACGCTTGGAAACAGATTGGGTGAGAAAACGCTTCGGGTAAGGAGTGTTCTAGTCTGAGGGAACTCGCTCATTGTGAAGAAATTTTCAGTGTAAGCTTTCATTTATGAAAAAAAAAGAAATAAAGAACGAAGTTTCTCGAGAGAAATAATTATATCCGCGAGGAATGGAAGCGATTTATCATCCATAGGATTAGACCGGGTAATCTTCGGGAAAGGAAAAGCCCCCTTGGCTCCTTTGGTTGGCTTCCATCCTTATCGAACGTATGGACGTAGATTTTATCTTTAAAAAAAAATCGAATTTCTCTTTTCTTTATGGAAGAGAAAAGAGGAACTAGGGGAAAGGGTTCCCTGAAGATGCACTTCATGCAACGAGCCAGTTACCGTAAAGTGGGCTTTCCCTTTGGAGAACTAATGAAGTGGAGAAGCCACCTTGCGGAAGCGGTGCCTTTGTTTTTATAAATACAGGGTGTTTCACGAAAGGTGGACTAATTCGATATTGCGAAAACTACGCATAGCACCAAAGAAAAGCTTGTGTCGTTTTGGTCCTAGGCTGGGGTCCTATTTATGGAAATTATTTAAGTTTGGTATACTGAAGTTGTTAATTATTTTCGCGTTATTATTTTTTTTTAATATTGAGTTTAAGGGCATGGCTTTGTTTAAGAACTTGATGAGCACCATCGAAAAACACTAAATAAGAACATTATAGTTCGATAGAAGGCACGCGCTGCATTTTACATCTTTCTGGAAAACCACACAACTTCGACGGGTTTTTAAGTTTAGGTTTGCAATCGGAGCGCTTCTCGGCATCGACGGTACCCGCGCCCCGTGGAGAAATAATGCAACCAACATCTACACGCTGTCCTCGCGCAACGCAACAGAAGCAGGTTGCACTATTTCTTCACGGGGCGCGATGCCATCGAAGCCGAAAAGCGCTCCGATTGCAAACCGAAACTTTAAAACCCGTTGAAATTGTGCGGTTTTTCAGAAAGATGTAAAATGCAGCGCGTGTCTTCTTTCGCACTCCAATCTTTTATTTAGTGTTTTTCGATTACGATCAGCAAGTTTCCAAATGAAACCATGCCCTTAAAGTTAATATTTGAAAATTAATTACGCAAAAATAATTAGCAACTTAACTATCACAAACTTTAATAAATTTCCTAAATTAAGCCCCTGGCCTAAGACCAAAACAACAGAAGACTTTTTCTGGCGCGATGAGTAGTTTTCGCAATATCAAATTTTTACACCTTTCGTGAACTCTCTCTCTCTCTTTCTCTCTCTCTCTCTCTCTTTCTCTCTCTCTCTCTCTCTCTCTCCATATATATACGTATATATATATATATATATATATATATATATATATATATATATATATATATATATATATATATATATATATATATGGAGAGAGAGAGAGAGGGGGGGGGGGAGAGAGATACCAAAGATCCTGGGTTCCATCCCCACCCCTGCCCGTGTCGACCTGGATGAGTATTGTACCTACCAGCGTGCTGTCCTGTATCACTGCTGCGTGGTGCACGTTAAAGACCCCAGGCCAGCGGTTCTACTGCACTGGCTAAATTGCTCATCTGCAGCGAGTGACTCGTCGCATGTTCTAAATGGCTGACCAACTACACGCTGTGTAAATATCCTCACAACCCCAATTATTATATATATATACACAGAGGGTGTTCGTCGAAGAGCCCCGCTATATTATGCCTATTGTTTCGGATAGTTTTAGCGTCAAAAAAGAACATTATAATCACCATAGGACAAGTGTGAAGTCATCAGCTTTCATCGTTCAATTCCAGTACGTTATTACACGCACGAAAAAGAAAAAAGAAGAAAGAGTTTTAAAATTCAAGCCATACATAAACCAAAGAAATGCAAAACAAAAAGGATAACCCGGTCGACTCAGTTTCCGCCCGTTCATTTTCACTCCGTGAATAGTATTTTATCATTTGTAGCGAGCGGTGAAAATCCACATATAGTTCACTAACTTTACGTAGTAATGACTAGTATTGATATGGATTTCTTGTTTTCTGCTGGTATGTATAAGGACCATTTAACGAGTGAATAGTATGAGGCATAGTTGTTGCCGTTATTTGCAACTACGAGAGCAATCGCGCTTAACGTTCATAAAAGGAAGGATTATTAGATTTGTAGAATCTTCTAGATTACTTTGTCTGCTTCTGCTAACTCTATGATTACATATAGGCAACTTGAACACAGTTCAGAAGTTTTGTCGATAACTGAATGTAATCGGGTGTGTTTTGTATCAGGATCAGTAGCTGCTCAGTTATTGCGCTGAAGCTTTTGCTATCTGGTGAACAAAATCACAACACGTGCGCTATCACGTTACACTGAACAACAAACACGCCATACATGTTTTCATATATCATAACTCACAGACTTAAAAATGCCAAGTACACGTTTTCTAAGCGGATAATGGTGGCTAACATTTGTCATTTGTCCAGACTATACAGCCATGTCGCTGTTTTTAAACAACTCTCGTTTTGTTTCGTTTAATGTGGTACGTTACCCTCGACGGCAACTTCATTCAAAGACTGATTCTCCCTCGTTGGTGAAAAATCTTGTTTTCGTTGTCTTATATTCCTCCCTGCAGACACAACAAACTTTAAAAGAAGGAAATTAAAAATAAACTTTTTTTTACACGTTTCGTTTTACGAAAACAAAACAATTAATGCTTACCGTATCCTGCTTCCTAATGAGCTTAACTCAAAATTGGTCGTGCCTCTTTATTAGGTTCTTTTGTTTATATTTCTTGCTTCTCTTTCGCTTCAAAGTTGAGTTTTGAGTTTACTTTATTGTGCCGCTACTCAGGAATTCCACGGTGTACACGGTCGAGGTATAACGTTAGCGCCTGTCAGCGATAACCTAATCATTACTGTTTTCTTTATGACGTGATCTGGTAAGCAATTTCGATGCGGAACGGAGATAATGAAGAACGTCAAGTCGAGTTAAAAGGCTCCAGAGGCGAAGGCATTAAGCCATTTATTTTTTTTTTATCGCCCGATGTTTTATTTTTTAGCCAGGGACAGCTGAAGAAACAGCGAAGGCGTGGCCTATGATGTTTCCTGATTGGTTCATGTAGGCTGTTGCCACAACCCCATTGGCTGAGAAGCGATACGATGTTCTGGACTTGCCACGTCCTGGTTTCTTGAGATATCGGTGACCGTAACAGCCGACGGCAAGCCTCGCTCGCACGTGTAGCTTGTTCTACAGTGACATCTTGTATGGGCTTTTCCCACCACTGCAAATGACGGCCGTTGTTCACGTCGTAGTTGGTGATGCGGGGAGTACGTCGTCGACGTTGCGAAATCCTCGAAAACGATCGCCCCGCCACCGTCGAATCTAGTTACGCTGCGTGCTAAGCGGAGGCATTACCATTTAACTACGCCACATATTTTTAGAGTGACAGCTTTAAGGAGCTCGTTTTGCAGAAAATCCGGCGTCGGCGGGACCGGAAAATCTTGATGGGGCGACAAGTAATTTGTGTGCCTTAAAAAAAAAAAAAAATTTGGACAATTTTGGGCGGAGCTAAATCGAACCCACGACCCTCGGTTGCTGGCAAGACACGCTATCAAGTAGGCCAGGCAGACACGTTTTTCTTTTATTGCCGGTTGCGATATGTACAAAACAAAAGTATCACACTGTTAAATGCACTTCGCGGAGATCACCAATGCGCGGCCATGGAATTTAAGATTCTTTCAAGGTGTCAAGTACGTTGAGAATTGACACCCAACCAGGAGAACATTCCAAAGTTGCGTATAGAGATTTTAGTCTGCAGAGAAATTCTATGACATACATACGAACGTATCGGGCGTCGACATCGGCGTACCTCACAGCCATTCTACATATGGCATGCAGGCCCAGAAGCATACACTAAGAGCCCCTTCTTAGATCTAGGCTCATAGGCCCACCATAGGCCTAGATCTAAGAAGGGGCTCTTAGTGTATGAATCCGCACACTCTAAAACAGTGAATAAAGCCATTGCACTGTCCAGTCTCCGCACCGCCTTGCTTAAGTCGAACCTTAGGTGTGGTGACAGTTTTTTGTTGCAAGCCAAAAGGTTGTCAAATGCTGGTTTCCCTTTGGAAGTTGTCATGGGCGTCGTGGAAACCTTGGTTGAGGTGTTTAGAGGGACTGCTAGTACTAAGGCAAGACAAAAAACCAACGGTAAGACCTGTGGTCTTGCCGTATACGCACAAGGTGGCCCACGGTGTCAAGAAGGTTGCAAGTAGGTACAACGTGCCAGTTGTGCTTTCGGCTCCAACTAAGTTGGGGCGGCTGGGTGCAGCCATGAATCGAGGTGGTCGCGCGGGTACACAATGTCAAGTTAAGCACCGCAACCGCTTTATCGCCTGCGCATGTGGGGTGGTGTGTCAAATTTCGTTGTACTGTGGAAAAGTGTACATTGGGCAGACGGGGAGATGTGTTAATGACCAGGCGAGGAAACATTCTCTGTCCTTACGCTCCTCCCCGTCTGGCAACTTAGCGGTCCACTGTGACAGATGTGCATGCTGTCCAATGTTTAATCAAATTAAAATTTTTTGCCCGACATAGAACCAACTATGCTCGGAAAATTGACGAAGCTTTTTTTATTCTCAACCATGACGCGGGCATGTGCATAAGTGTTCCGTCACTTGCCCTGGTTAGTGATGAGATAAAGTTTATCAGAAAGGCGGGTAAATACGTGTAGCCGCGTGTCGCCTTGATGGGAAGAGGACGTGTTATCGGGTCGGTTGCTTGTATGTTTATCTGGTTTCAAGTTTTCTTGCTGAATGGCGCAGAAGTTACAATTCAGTTGTAAGTCAGCGCTGTGTCTGTGTGTTTCCTTTTACTGATCCTTCGTCCTTTTGCGCTCTTTTAATCTATTCAATATGACTGAATAAATGGTCTGGGTTCGATTCTCGCCTCTTTCTCCCCCACCCGTCAACCCATCAGTGCAGACCCTGGTGGCCCCGCTTTTATCCAAGCTTCGCGAAATGCCGAAGACCTACCCAAAAAACGTTTCAGGTTGAGATTTTTTGTTGGCCTCTGCCGGTCTCAGAATTGTTAGTTATTACTTTTTGACTTCAAAGGTTCTTTGGCTCGTTACTCCGGATTTCAAGAAGCCGCATTTTGTGAAGCAGGATTTCATGAAGCCATGGCTTGTGACGTCCCATAAGGCAACGCGCGCAGTGTTGCATTAGGGGACCAATTCAGTTCCTCCGCTAAATCTAGCGGGGAAGCTGAATAGGTGTATCGGTCACGTGCTTCGGGTCACGTGACAGCTTATTTTTCGGAAAATGCAGCCGCTAAATTTAGTGCAGAAATTTACATCACGTGACCCCATGTCCCGTGACGCTAGAATGTTTCGCGTATGCAACACTATTGTCCGGCAATTGGCCGTATAATTTTGTTTTAGACGTTTGTCGCTGACATGGAGTAGCGAGTGGTAGGGACGCCATCGTTTCCTGAAACCAAGTGTATGACCAACGTCAGCTCGAATGACCAAAGCCCGCGTAGTCGAACTTTGGCGTCACCAACGAGAGACAGAGCGAAGAGAAAAATCGAACACGGTCGCTTCCTCGGCGTTCGGAAGGGCCTCGCGTCCAGTCAGCGTGTCAATGGACGCTGGGCGTCGGCTCGCTCAAACATTGCTCAGTTGGCGCCGTCCTGCTGGGATTACGTCTCGTGGAGGAAGAGGACCTCGTTCCAAGGCCTCGGTGTCTGTACAACATACGTCATGATCGTGCACAGTCTTCCTTGCAGGACGGTCACATGGGGCGTACAAAAACTGTCCTCAGACGCGTGTACCAAACAAATATGCATCGAAGATGCTCGAAGCGTAGGTAATTCTCCCATCACGTCTGCACCGTGTCTTTTGCACCGTGTGTGAGCGGGGGAACCACGGCTTCAATGTCAGCTGCCATGCCATGTTGTCAACTTCTTGAGAACACTATGTAAACCTGTTGGTAAATATTTTTAACAAAATGCGAAACGAAGTAAAGAAAGCTACCCCCCTCTTCCCATCACCGCTTGAGAAAAAGTGGAATGGGTAGTAACGGCGCGATTGCCCTACAAAATTAAATAAAAAAAATAAAATAAAACAAAACAAACAGTGAAAAGGAGGCAAACAGAAAGCGGAACATATCCTTCGGTTTCAGTTTAGGTCTACTTCCGTTATGTCTCGCTTCGTCCGCGGAAGTCTGGGAGTTTCGCGCCTTGCCTACTTCCGACTTGTGTGTTATGTCTTTTCTCTTGCCACCATTTCCATGCACTTTCTATATCTTATTACACATATCTCTCTCTTTCTCTATCACTCTTTCTTTCTCGTTTTTTCGTTTTTTAGATATTATTTCCGATCTTATTGTTACTACGAGTTAAGAACTTCTGTCTTGTGCGGCTTCGAAACGATCTCGGCTAGCCTTGGCACAACATAGAGCAACTTGAATCCCTCTTGCGGGAGGTTGAATGGGTAGATCGATTGCATCGTAACGACTTTCACCTCAATCTTATATATATATATATATATATATATATATATATATATATATATATATATATATATATATATATATATATATATATATATATATATATATATATATATATATACACACACACGAGGGTACATCCGGCCCATAAGAAGAAAGCGTTAAAACCGTTCAAAAACGAAAAAGAAAAGAGATCCTTCTGCTATCACTACTGCTTCCAGAGAACGTCGTTAAACGATGATTTAAACTTACAAAGAAACAAAATCGAAGCGAAGGAAAAGAATAAAGGCGAGTGACACATAGTTTCAGTTTCCGCTACCACCCACGAGATGGCGGCACACGAGCGGAAGCAGTCATCTCTTTTTGCGTTGCACCCCGGTTCGCTCGCGGACTTCCGGCACACCAGCACCGACTTGCTGGTGAAGCGGCAACTACATTTTACTTCCGATTCAGATTCGTTACTTAAACCCGTTTTTCACCGTTTGTTTCGTTTCTTTTTTGCGTGCACGTGTGTGACTCCATTTTTTTTTTCTGGGTTTGGTTTCTTCCGGTTTCATTGAAAAAGCGCACCGACTCGGCGTCGTCTTAAATTTAGCAGAGGATTAATGATTCTTCTTTAGCTTGTCACCTCGCACGCGAGGCTTTTTGAAGCTAATAACAAATAAACAAACAAAAAAACAGCAATTCTATTTGTCATTGCTTTCGGAAAAGCTCTAGATATACTCGAAGAGAAATGAAACTTCGCAGAACTGTGGAATGTCACCGTTTGGGGAAAAAAAACAACTTAAACAAAGATTAAGGTCTGTTTAAGTGGCCAATGATATTTGAAGATGCCCTTTGTTGAGGTGTGTCATCACATTTTTTCCTCAGCCGTTCCAAAAATTGTTTAAAAAAATATAAAAATGCAATATTAAACTGAAAAAAAAAAACACGGTGTTATTTGAAACAAGGTTATTACACTGCTCTGCTCACTCTCGCTCTCTATAGAATGTTTGTTTCTTTCATCTCTCACGCAGGCACGTACGCGCACCAAGATTTAGAGGCAGCCGAGCTTATTAAAGAGACATTAGAAACTCTTATTTTCCTGCATACATACGTAATAAGTGTTGAATTCGCGCGCGCAATTTTCCGCGACGCTGTTAGCGCGAGCAAGCCATCGCCGGTTTTCTCCATTCTCCCGTGAGTGTTGAGAGAGCTGTCATCAAACCTTAGCGGCGAGATGTTTCGGTGGCGCCCTCGTTCGGTTACCTTTCGTGAGGTCATTACCTTGTGAACAACAAGTTCGATGGTGTTTGTAATGGGCACGTTGGAAGCCTGAAATCATAGCGCTCTCAAAGCAACACTGCCAACACCGTCAAAATTGAAGTTCTTAGATTCCTCTTAGTCCCCTCGATGAGATATCCTTTGCTGACGTCATAGTCAGCATTCGGCCAATCCTGGCAGGCCGACCACAGCGACGCTTTCGATCGCTCACGTCGCCAATAGGGAGTATTCACTGGACGCCTTATTTGTGGGCGCTCTTTAAAGCGCATGCTCAGAGCGAGGTCACAATAATAGGCTGCTAAGACCGGCAATCTTAATGGTGTGGAATGCACGCTGAAAAAGAACTGTGGAAGCTCGCCGTCAGCACGCGCTCAGCATTCGCGCACACAGCTATGGCCGCCAGTGAATACTCGCTTAAGTGGTGCAAAGTGGCCAGTTAAGGTACAGACCTAAGTGCTAAATGTTGATACGCCAGTACCCTTTCGAGCGCCAGTACCGTTTCCAAGTAAAAGACGAAAAAATTGCCAAAGTCGTGTTAGTGCTAATAGTGTCGGTTAGTCATACGTGTTGGTTGAAAATGTCTTATATTACGATTCCGTACTTGACCTCAAGTCGTCTACGGAAAGATGATGGGAAGAGGGAAATCCGAGAATAAGATATTCCGGTTTTACGGGCCCACTGAGGGCATTTAGAACGAGACCCTTTAACAGGTCGACCAACCAGTGTGCGCCCATGGGAAAGCGCAGAGTACAGTTCGCGAACTCATTCGGCGATTTTTCCAAAGGGTTCGTTTTGAAGGCCTTTAACGCGCGTGAAAAACGGGGGTGTCCGATACATTGCTTATACGTGATCTCGGAGATCGGTGGCGGGTACAGAGTCAAGAAGCGCCGACAGGGGCCATCTTTTGGTGTATCACGGATACTTGAGAATGTGTCTCTTCTTGGAAATCCTGCGCGCGTGCGTGCCAGCGTTCATGCATGCGCGCTTGTCTGTGTAAGTGTCTGTGTGTGTTGTGGGTCTCTCTCTATCTCTTTCTCCTTCTCTGTGAGTAGGTTTTCGAGCTGCCAGTTTTAAGAAATGGCTAAATGAAAAAAAAAAAAAAAAAAGAAAGAAAGAAAACGCTCTGATATTGCTTGGGTTATTTGTAGTGCGATTTGTATGACTTGTTACACAATTTTTATGTTGATTTACGTCCTATCGTCTTTCCGCTAGCACGTTTAATTCCTTGGGAGTCGTATCTTAACATTCCCAATGTGCCGTTTGAATTTTTGTTTTCTTTTTGCTTACTAAAGCCGGAACTGCTTCAAAAAATTAGAAATAAAAAAGAACGAATGACGCAACACACACGATGGAATAGAATATAGCGAGAAAAAAACAACAACAATAATACACGTTAATGCATTTATTTCATACGCGTGCAAAAATCGGAGCGAACTGACAAAAGTGTTCTTGCGGTGCTTCCGTTCTCCCATTATAATGGCAGGTCATGTTCATTGGTACGCTGCTACTTTGTTATTTTAGCTGAGATGAGCATAAGTGTGTAATTCATTAAGAGCACACACCTGCCATATTCAAGCGATTGCTTTACGGGCGACACTTAGCAGAGTTTTCGATCTCGTCTCCTGCCGTCGCCGCCACGAAAAGAAACCTTCTCTTCGCTCTTCGCGCCAAGTCGCATTTTCCCGTCGGCCGCCATGGCACCCCGCCAGCAACGACGAGAGGAAAGGAGAGTCTTCCGTGTCGTCTGCTTCAAGTATTTGTTTTCAAACGTTACACGCGTTATGCGAAATTCCACTTCGGCAGTATTTAATTGCTTCGCTTAATGTTGGATGGTTTTAAAAGCTTCCACAGCGCTTACGCACTTATTTTGCGGATCACCGAGATTTGGTGGCGTTCGTCTGTGGCATCCAGGACTCCAGCTACGTCGGCCATGAGAATCAACCAGGTCGTATCTCCTTTCTGAGAAACGTGGCGACACCATTCCACCCGCATTGCGTTACCGTGCTTCAGCTATCGCTTTCGCTTTTACGCAAAATTTGGGCGAAAAATACGACTTTTTTTAAAGTTTCTACCTTTATTTTTTCTTTCTCTATGCTCAGTTCGCTGATTAATTTGTGGTTTCTTTTTATTTTATTTTTTATTTTTGTTTTTCGTTAAATAATATCTGTAGAAACACGAGTTACTTGTATGAATATTCAAGACTCCGGAATATCTGACTTATTTTCTCTTCCCGTTTGTATCCTTTCAATGGGGCAAGCTCAATCTTCACAGATTTCCATAGTTCGTACACAAGTTGGCATAATTACTAAACTGCTCGTGAGTGTACCTTTATTTTTTCTGGATAGATGGAGTGATCCTTTACAATGGGAGGCAACTGGCGCCACGTAGCGTGTTTGTTCACTGTCTTTTTCGTCCTGTACTCGGCTTTACGCTGACCTGAACTCTCCTCTTCTCCCTCCAACGACAACAATCAAAGTCATAAGCACATCAACGTTTTTATGAATGTCATAATCACATCATGGTTATTTACCTACGAAGAGCCAAATGTGTTTTAATGTTGCAAAACAGCTAGGAGCCACAACGTAAAACTGCGAGAATCAAAACAGTTGACAAGGCTCACGCGACGCCAAGAAAACTACACCCTGAAAACTCCCTAAACTCCTTAGAAATTTCCTAAAGACGCTTAGAAAGGCACTACTCTTGCGTAATGGCGAGCGACGCGCCCACCCACGCGCTGAAACACGACACACGCGCGCCACCTGAGGGAACGCGTTCACCGAATCAGAGGAAACAGAGACCAATGAGAAGGAAAATATAAAAGGAAACATCCATCACCCTTCCTACCCAACCCGGGATCATTCAGGGCATAGTGGCGTCCACTCCACTTGGAAACCGCTGTCACCACACATGAGGCGTATACGCTGTGTCTTTGTGATGGATCGGCGGCATTAAAAGCGGCCTCGCCGCATGGCGAGCGACCCGAACTCATTGCGCCATCTATCGACAGATCGAAGCGTGAAGCGTCACTCCTGCGACCCGCTTCGCGATGCTGGGAGTTCTCTCTTGCGAAATGGGCCCCACCGCACTTCCTGCCACGTTGCCCACTTGAATGCCGCATATGTATCGTAACAAAGCGTGCCTAGAGCTCTTTGGTGCCTCCGACACTAGATCGATGTGGATGGCGACACCGGACTTCGATGCGCTCTCATTTCGAGCGTTGAATGGGCGTTCAACATTCCGGTACTGCGGTTATGCGGTGCGTGTTCTTGAGTACTTGCACGCAGTTGAATGCCGGTGGTTTCGTTCTGCAAACCTTAACGACCATCTTGCGCAACTGAAACAGTTGCACGTATTTACTAGGAACGTTTGTGTGTGTGTGTGTGGGGGGGGGGGGAGGGTGCGAAGTCTGTGACTAATTTAGTTGGGTGGTGTTCTCTGTTGGATTGCCTCAATCTGAATGTCGATGTCAAAATTATCTTGCTCACAATTTTGTTTTGTAACGGTACGATGATTACAAGTGTCACGTATTGCGTTGCTAAAGGTTTAGTGGTGTATATTTCTTTTTTATTAGCCGTTTCCATAAATGTTAAAGAGAAAAAACAAACATGCTATACGGGTAAATATGATAAAAAGTTTGGCCAGTATATCAAAAAACTATATACTCGCAAAAAGCTCTAATTGAACATGGTATACGATGTGCTTTTTGTACATTGCTGTTTATTTGTGTGTGTTGTATGTGTTTGTTAGTTTTACATTTAGTTTCGTATATTTTCCACGTGAACACACCAAAAATACTAGAGTCGTTTTTACACTCTGTAATGACATGCTTCCTTTTTAGGCTGTGCGGTAGTGTTTTCGATTTTAGCTCATGAATTTTGGGACGCTTACTTCCCTAAAACCCGTAACCACCAGCGGAATGGACACCCCCCATTCTCAGGAATTTGGGAAGAATGTCGATGACTGAAATAATATCCTAAAAACGGTCGCAGAAAAACGTCTAGCAACGAGAGGCGTTCCTTTTTTTCTTTTTTAATTAGATTTTTTTTTCTTCAACGCGCTCGGTTTTAGGGGACATGATGCGGCGTGTGCAATTCGGCAGAATCGCGGATCTCGATCGAGGCACGTCAGCCTCCAAGAGGGATCTCTTTGAATGTCCACCCACAAAGGCGGTGTCCCAATGATAAGACTGTAGACGTGTTACGCCACCCACAGCAGGTCATCACAAGGCTCAAGGCGTCTTTTATCCTCTGTACAATGCAGCTTAGGGGACGCTGCGAGCCATCAGAACCGATCGGAAGCTGTCAACATGTCACGTGGGGGGCGGCCTAGCGTGGTAGCGCAGCGCCGCTCGGAGCAGGCGGAGCGAACTCTCTGGCCCCTGCCGAACTCTCTGGCTTCAATCCCCAGCCCTCTACCTGGATGAGCATTGCACCAGCGTGCGGTTGTGGGTCACCACTGCGCAATGCACCTTAAAGGGGTACGGAAACCAAATTCTGGAGCTCATTTCTTTGTTTCAACACGACGCAGGTAGCAGCACAACCACAGAAACATAAATATTGCGCTAGAAAACGCAAGAAAACATACTTTAAAGTGAATTAAACGATAATCAAAAACCACCTGGTAGTTGGTTATGAAGCTTCAATGGAATGTCGTGACGACAACATGCCTCTGAAAGCAGCGCCGCAGCGGTATGTCCGCTCACTGGTATAGATTGCCTAGGCCTGAACGCAATACCGTGGCGTCTTGGTGGAAAGAGCCAAAACGAAGTGAGCCACCTTGGTTTCAGCTCTCGCGCGACGTGCAAACGCGTGCTTCGGTTGTTCTCAGGTTTGGTGCGCGTGCTGGCCCCGCGATATCTACAGCCCTTGGGTACTTCGACAAAGCGAGATTGTAACGCGTTGACGCCTCCAAGTGGCAAAACTCGTCACTACGGTACGCTTGGTCGTCCGAGGCATGATGACGTCAAGACGTCTGCCGGATCTCCCGAGATGCATCGCGCTCCTCCATGGCTGATTTTGAAGCGCTCGCCAAAATCGCGGCATTTAGAGCATAAAATATAGCCATCTGCTCAAAATACGACCGTGCGATTATTCATTACAGGCTTAGCTGATCATATTGAACTCATTTCGTGATGTTTTCTCTATATTTCAAGTTTCGATTCCGTATCCCTTTAAAGGAACACTGATGGCGTATTTACACTCACCAAGGGTTTTATTTGTACCTGACATATGAGAGCCCGACTACCCAGAAAACAAGTTGCGGCTCGAGATTCGTTTTCTTTCCGCCCGAAGACCGCCGATCGAGAACTGGCCAGTTTGAGTCGCGCTCACTCTCTTCTCCGTCGTCACGTGCCGTTCTCTATGGTTTATACATACACTCCAAATATAATTAATCAAAGTCGTGGGTAACAGAAGGCGCACACTCAATATTAGAAATAGAATAGAAATGCGATACCCATTTTTTGTGGCTTCTAAAAAGCTGCGAATATGTTGATTGGGGAAAACAAATCACGGCCTCGTGACTTCCGCTACCTCTCTCCTCTATATTTCTTCTTCCTCCCCTGTCCAGTTTCGGTTTCGAACAGCTGCGTTTTCTTACTTTATTTAGAATGTACATGACGCTGTGGAAAAATATTGATTAGGTTGTTTTCTGATACCATTATAAATAACCTGGCAAAAAATAATAATAAAAAAAAATTTGGGGAGTGTCAGTGTCCCTATAAAAAAAACTTAAAAAGAAAAAAAAATTTAGACATTCTAGTTGGGACACATGTGTCAAAAAATTATTTTTACGCTAATATATATATAGAGAGAGAGAGAGAAAGAGAGAGCAATATTTATTGCGCGAGCCGCAATTTAGTCGGTAGTCACCTCCTTCCCACTTGTTTTCTCGGCATTTTTGGCGCATGGAGGGGTCCTGGATCGGCTTCGCCTTCACGTTGAGGTGGAAAGAGCGAATGACCATCTCGCTGAGGTCGAAAAATCGAAGGACCATTCCGTGACGTCATGGACTTTGCGCACGAAATTTCAAATAAATCTCTCGCCTTCAATATTGCTAAAAAAACTTTTTTTTTTGTTCGCGTAAAATTTATTTTTTTGACACGCGTGTCCCAGCCAGCCTGCACTAAAGAAAGTTTTTTTTTTTTTTTTCACGGGACCTTTAAAAAGTTCCGGCTAGCCGCCATATCGCACCTTAGACGTCGTACAGAAGACGCGACCGGTGTTCGCCGCACACATGAAGATCTGCGCTTCACTCATGTTCCAAGCATGTTTTATGCCTAGAACATGTCTGCAAGCAGTTCTTGTATGAACATGTGACAGGACAGAAAGAAATAACACACCTCAGAAAGTGTCTGTCTTAAGCAGAGGCTCAAAGTTCTCATTTGCAGCGTATTCAATGTCGCCATACCTAAAAAACAAACCGATCTTTTTTTTTTTTTTTTTTCTGAACGGGGTTCAACAGGTCACGGGACTACATATCCCGGGATATGCCACATCCCCGAAAGATATCCCGCTGCCCACCCCATTTTTTGGAATGATTTGCTTTTTGTTTTCAGAAACACCGAAAGATTGTCCAGGTCATTGGCCAGGTGCCTGCAATTACTCACAGTAATTGCAGGGACCTCGCCAATGGTGTCCTCGGCAAAAACGGTGTTACATAACCACGGCGGCAGATAAGCGAACATTGCTGACTGGGAATGACAGTCGTCTTTCGTGCCTTGCCCCTTCCTGCGTTCACAAATTTCGAGGATCATAAAATCCAAAACTAGCATTTTTTTTTTTTACCTTTTTGTTATGGCATCCCGCTGCCCACCCTTTATTTTGATCCGATTTGCTATTGATTTCGGGTGGGCGATCTCTCGGGATATTAGGGTACGTGCACCCCAAAAGGCCCCGTGACACTCGCACGACATCATCGGATGGGCTTAGACGGCTCGTGGCGTCCTACTCGGTCCATCGCATTTGGCGAAACGGAGTATTGCGACGGCGCGGAGGTTTTTCGGCTCGAGATGTGCCACGCCGCGAGGAGGCCGTCATTTGCGACCCCGAAACGATTTGTTACGCATTAGACACGCCGCGCACACTCCGCCGAACTCCCTCGCTTACCCATTTGCGACTCCTCCTCTCACCCTCCCCCTTTTATTTCGCGTTCATTAGACCCAAAGCCGCGCGTCATTAGACCCACCGTCGGCGTCAGCCAGCCAGTCAACGCGACGAACGAATGGAAGCTCCCAAACTTGATGGCCCGCTCACCAGATGGCGGCACGTTTGCGAGGGTGGCGTCGGCCATTTTGGAATTCCCAGCCGCCGCTTCCCCATTTTTTCCCCTCTCCATCCACTACACTATCGCGCGCGCTTCACCCACATTAAAGTGAGGGTTACGCACGAATCGTATCCCTCTCTCCCCGTTTTCCCCTTTCCGTTTTTTTCCCGTGCGCTTAATCTCCCGGCTAATTACGTTATTTATTGTAATTAGCGGCGCAAAAGTCGGCGGGAAAAGTTTGGTCGCGGGCAGCGACCCTTTTCTCTTCCCATGCCCGGCCTTGTTTCCCTCTTTTTCCCTTTCCATCGGGGAGAGAGTGGCTACTTGGCCAAAAATGGGGAAGCAATGCGGTGCCGGCCGTACCCTCGGCAGAGCCAACAAGCCAGCGGCCATCGTAACCCGCTTGTTACGTTTTGGTTTTTTGGCGGTTTACTCAGCGCGGCGTCGGGACGCTAGACCCGGGGTTTTGAGGAGGAAGTGAACGTTGACTGGCCCCGGCGCGGAAGTCAGGTGGCCGTGCGCTAACCCTCGTCGCTGAGTGCTGCTCAAACTCGAGTTTGCCGCCGTTCCCGTGCCATCTTTGATGTCGTTGCTTTTCTTGCTGCCTCTGCCTCTTTCGGGAGAGCGGAAGGGGGAGGGGGAAAGGGGCGCGTAATTATGTTCCTCAGCTGGTGCCCGTAGTGCGCCAGCTGTGTTAGGGCGGGGGGCCCTCGCTCAAATCATTGCCCGCACGCCTGATGAGCTTGAATGCCACTAGGCGCAGCTCTCTGCGTGTTCTAATGTGTTTTGCGTCTTTGTTGTGTAGCCAAACTGTGTTCGCGTGATTTTTATTCTTTTTCGCTTCTAGATGAGTTTATGCCTTGTTTACGTATCTTGATGTTGTTTAACGAAACAATGTTTCCTCGGTGTATTTCTTTTTGTGTGTGGCAGTCGTGTTCTAGGACTCCGTTCGTGTCTCTATTTGTTTTGCCTTACGCGTTCGTACTTTTTATGTTTGTGCGCTTGGGCTCCGAACTTCGTTCATGTGCGGTTTTTGTCTTGTTGTGTTCTTTGATAAACTTCGTCGGGTGTGCAGGCTTCCGCTATGCGCGTATGCTTTTATCTTGCCTTACTGCGTTGTTTTCCGGGGTTGTTTTCGTCTTCTAGCGTTGAGTCGCTCTCGCGCGTGTTTCTTGGTGTTTTTCCTTGCCTTGCCATAATGTTGGGCTTAGGTGATTTTTTTTTTTTTTGTTGCTGCGGCTGTCTCTTTCGTTGTTTCTAAACTGTTTCGGGAGTATCATCGTGTCTTGTTCCATGAGATTAGTCTGAGATGTTGCGGTGGTTTTTAGCATAAACCCCGCTTCACTTTGCGCGCGCCTTTCCATCTCGTGTGCTCTTGTTGCGAGGCGTTGTTTTGTTGCGCTTTTTATCCTACCGTACGTTTACGTGTTCCTCTGTCTCTCATAATTACTTGATGCTCGTGTTATAGTGAAACTGCCTTGTAAACTGTCTGACGTATCCTGTTCTTTTTTTTTTTTGTAGATTAGTTTGTGATTATATTTGTGGACATGACACTTTTTAATTAATTTCTGCCCTGTTTTTATTTATTTTATTTTGTTTATATTTTTGAGGTTTCTGGTTTAGTAATATGGTAGTTGCTCCAGTAGTGTCCTCCAAATAAAATGTAAAAAAAAAAAAAAAAAAAAAAACCGCACATATGTGCAATTGCTTCCCCCCCCCCCCCCCCCCCTCCCCCATGGACGTAAAACTTTACACTCAATACCAACGACGAGTGGGAAAGAACACCAACTCAAACAGCCGCCCCTCCTTCTGTCGGCCTTCAAAATTACTTTTGATCCTAGTGGCTAAACTACCGCTTATAGGTCTCGTGGCTATGTCCCTTTTTGAATGTCGGCTAATAGAATGCATCAACATATTTACTGCGCGCTACGAAACACCACCAAAATCTATTGGTTTCTTTACAGTGATATTCAACCAAACAAAAAAACATACCCGAAAAGTCAATGGAAAAGTAAAAAAAAAAATATCTTAAAAAAATAATTAGGGAGGCACGTCGTTAAATGCACGAATGAACAGTGCGCGTTGGAGTGGTCTTCGATGGGACGCTTTCATTCCCTGTGCTTTTACGCATACGCACGCGCGAGCTCATCCACGCCTCGTGTTCGAAGATTGAAAAGACTTAATCTGAATTTCAAAGCAGGGGATGAAGTGGGGAAGAGAGGAAAGGGGGAGAAGGGCTCTTTCCGCGGGGGGGCAGCGAGCGCGAGCCGTAAATCAGCTCTGGGATTTGGCCTCATAAACTCTCGAAACGCAGCCGAAATCCATCAACTCCCTCACAAAGATAAAAAAGAAAAGGCGTACGAGCGGGTTTCTAATTAACAATTTTCCGATACGTCGAGCAGAAGCGAGCAAACATAAACACTTTACACGGCTCTTTTCGGATCTGTATTTGCGTGTGCGTGCCGTGCGTGCGATCGGTTTTAGTATGACGATTTCGCACTCGAGTATAGTTTGGAGCCCCTATGTGTGCTCGGCCATCTTGTTGCTCGATGTCATTGTTGCCTGTTATCCGAATGCTTGGAAGGGAATGCCATATTACGAGCAAATGAGAACACGAAAGAAAGGCGAATAAAGATGTTTTACTACTCAACTGTTTCGGTTTAGTAAGGCGGTGTGGGGGCTTATATAAATAAAAAGTTGTTAGTTAAACTGTTCTTTCGATTTACGAGAATTATTTTTTTTCTTTTGAATTGTTGTCAGTAATTGGACAAATTGATAGATCAGTTTGCCATCTTTTAAAATACACGTAGAGGTAAATAATCACTTTTTTTTTTTTTTGCTAGAGCCAATATAAATCAGATTATTTTGATAAAATCGCGCAAGTCCGATTCAAATCACTTTAAAAAAAAATGAAGGTGCCCGAGAATTTCAACGCTATCGTTCTTTGTGCTTCTATGACCATGTAACCTGCAACCGTCAAACGCGAAAATTGCGCCGTGACGCTGCATTTGAAATATGTACGTTTTCGTTCTTGTTCATGGTTCTTTTTGGATTCGCTCGGAGTTAAGATGAAGCAAAGTAGGGGCGGTTTTCAACGCGTCTTTTCAAACCTACTATAACGGCTTCTTCTTTGATCTCCGTGCCTTGTGAACATCCGATTCGCTCGAGAAGGCTCGCGAACGAACCTGCCGCCGCAGTTTTCTATTTCAGCCGCTCGGTGCCGTCAATTTCGCTGGAGTCGCTTAGGGAGCTTAGGTTTGAGAGTGAAAGCAACTTAAACAAGGGGGATGTTTCCACTTTAATGGCGGACGCCTCCTACGTCGATTTGTCGCAAGTGTACAGGCGCAATAAGGCGTCGTCGGGCGGCGAGGAGAAAAGCAAGCGTCAAGGAAAAGACGCTTGCATACGACCAACGCTTTCTTGACCTCCTCGAAGTTCGCATTGCGAAGAACATGGATCCACTTGACCCGTACCGAGCAGTGCCAAACTCTCTCACACATGGCTCCTATAGAGTCGCCAATGATGTAGTTGCGCTTAGTGGTGATCATGTGGTGTTTGCAGTTCTCTGTTTGTTTGTGTGTCTCGATATTTTCTCGTCTCGTCGAGAGGTGCGAGAATGTCTTGCCCTCGGCACGAACCGCGTTTGGGGACAAAGAATGTTCGGGCGGTGCGTCGCTGACAGGTGAATGGGCGCCTGCGGGGTCCGAAGACCCGAAGAAAAACTGCACCGTCGTTGATGGGGGAACGGGGTGGGTGATGAAAGGCGGTCATGGAAGCCGCCTTCGCCGCCGACAAAAGCGGTCCAGCCCGGTGGCGAGGAAGTATACAAAGGCGGATTAAGAAGTGCCCAGAAAACAGGAGGGTAATAAACTGCTCGAGAGGACTCTGACCTGTACGCTTGTCACGTGTGGGGCGTCGTACAAAAAAAGGAAGGCGGCCTCTTCTTCGTACCTAATACGTGAGGGAAGTACCGAGGCAACCATTGGTCACCTCGCTGCGGTGTCTGAGAAAGTCGTCTCCGTACTACTACTGCTACTACTAATAATAGTAATAATAATAATGACAATAATAATACTAATACTAATGAGGATATTAACATTTTTCTCGCCCAAGAACAACCAGTTGGTCAAACTATGGTTGCATATATAAAGGAATCTACATTATGATAATATATCGGCTTCGTGCTGTGTTTGTCGCTTGTTGCGTTTTTTTTAATACTTAATCGAAGGAGTCCTGCGTGCAGCGCTGTCCGCTGGCGTCTATTTTAATTAAATATCTGTATGTTACTTTTAGGTCTTTTTGGTGGTTTCCTTGCCTTCAGGACACCATACACTGTTGGCATGCATTTAACCTGCAACGCTGTCTTGAGGCGAAAAAAAAAGATATTTCCACCTTTCAGCCTCACAGCGTGCTTAAAGATTACTCTAACTTATATTGCAACATGAGGTTTACGGGAGAAGCTTCACCTCCAGCATGCGTTGGTTGCCTTTGATGTTGCTTTGGGTTCGCGTGCTCACGAAACCCAGACGTTTTATCGAAAGTAGAAACCTCATACTGGAGGTGGAGATAAATCATATGTGTCAGCGAGGTATAAGTAAACGCTTTCGATCAAATGTTTGCATTTGCGTAGCTGCAGTACAAGATGCACGAAGTTTGGGACGTATAAGGCGACTTAGTCTCTGCTATCGTCATATCTGCTTAGCTCTCCTCGCATCTATACAATATAACCTAGTGTAAGACATAGATGCACACTCATTATACGTCTTCCATATTGTATAGTATATAATATAATCCCCAGTACAAATAGCCAGCCAAGGAGATATAAACCCAGCAAATTCTGCTTTCAGCCCTGGCTGTTATGGATTCTGGGTTTAGGGAAACTGGGTCCTACTGGAGCCATTTTGTTTCTTCATATGAACTTCTTGCTCCAAGCATCGAAACCTCGCTCGATTGTCGACGGCAGATACGAAGAGCTGTGCTCTTGGGGATCCCGAATGCTTGTCTTGACAGAGACGATGTCTCTTCCCTCGGAAACAAGCGCGGAGCAGTTGTAAATGTTGTCACGTCAGTCTGTACGGCTCCCCCCTTCCTGCTTCTTATCCTCATTCTCCAAGCAGCCGTCTGCGCTCGCGGCGGCCAGCTCATTCCCTGATGGCAAAATCAATGAGAACCGCCGTCGCTGAGAGGGCCTAGATGTAAGAGAGGGGACGTTTGTAACTTAGTGGCGAACGCGCTCGGCGCGATTTCGTTGCAAGCGCGCATGCTTGGCGGGTTCGCGTGGCGAGAAGGGAAAGGAACGGAGACGCTTGAGGCGATGGACGCTTTCGTCACCTCCTCGCAGCTCGTACCGCAAATCACGTGACTTTTTCGAGTGTTGGAAACACTCCGATATCGAGGCACGCCGAGCTCTGCCTGCTCTTTCGAGGCGGCCGTTGGCTGAAAAAAGAACGACAACGATGAGAAGGCGGTTTCCCCCAAGTGGTGCGGATTCTGCTCCGGCCATTCAACATTCACGACGACTTCTAATCTCGCCGGGACTCCCGGGCGAAAAGAAAAGGGGAAAGAAAAGCCCGCCGCTTTGGCGCGTTTTTGGCTTCGTGACCAGGCGCGCATTCACGAATCAAGCCTCAGCCGATCCATGACGCAGCACTCGTCACCAAAAGGTGTCCTTTCCTTTAGGCTTCGCCGGAAGCACCACGGCTTCAATATGTACAGGGTACCTCAGATAGCGGTCAGGCTCTTTAAATCGGCCGCAAAAATCGGTTCCTTAACCTATCGCGCTGCAATTTTGTGCAGCGTTGGCCACGGATGGTGCATTTTTTCTATGAAATTTGCGAAGAACGAACTTAGCCGAGGAAAAAGTAAGAAAAAGAAAAAGGATGAACTCCTATGGAAGCGCAGTGAAGTCGCCGGTCTTCGAACAATAGGGCGTCGTTTGACATGGGGGGAGAAGAGATGGCGCAAGTGGTCGCGACGCACACGAACGAGCATACGGCGCCGAAAGCCCCCCAACCCTCCAACGCTCTGAATGGCTGAAAGGGGAAGCAGCGTTTGCTCTTTGCCAAGTTACGGTGAGACGAAGTTTAGAAGGGGCACCGTGGCGCCACTGTCTCATCGCACGCTTCCAATAGACCCTACAACAACGGGCTCGATTTACTTACGGTGCCGCCAAGACGATGCTGAGACCGTGCCAAAGTCGTCGTGTAGGATTCATTTCGTATTTTGGCCGGGCAGCGTATATGCCGTGCCTGTATCCTGCAGCGTTGATATAGACGGATTTCTGGTCGCGCACCGGCGTTTTCGTTGGCCGCATGTTCGGGCATCCTGTACAGAGCGCGGTAGAATTACCAACGCGAAAGTGCTTGTTTCCCTAGTTTTTTGTTTCTATAGCATGAAGCCCTACATAAGAACAATTAACGTTGTCGAATAACTGACGCTAAAAAAATAAACGAACATTTTGTCGTCGGTTCCAAATGTGTCTTTTATTCTTTCAGCGTCAGTTATCGTCAAACCAACACGCACTTCCGTTCCTTCTTTGGTCGAATCTTCATATAGTACATCTGTGCGTGAAAGCCTCACTCAGCATGTGAGCGCGTCTGCGTATGAAATGTGAGTGTGCTCTTTTTATATCAAAGCGTTTGCTCTCCTCACCTTACACCCATATGGTCATTGATATTCGACACCTCCATCGAGTCTCAGTGTTCCCCCAAAAAACAAAACGAAAACAAAACACAAGTGCGTCTGAAAGCTGGGTGCTTGCAAATGGCGGAGACGACGGCGGTTGCGTCCCCCTACCATTCTCCTCTATCGGCTTTTCTCCTGCCCCTCTGTGTTCCACTTTTCCCTGTCTGGGGATTATTCGCTTCCCTCTCGGCGGCCACTTTATTCCAGGAGGTGTCGCCTTCTACCGCCCCTCCCCTCTTTTCCTCTGAATCCCGATAACGCTGTTCCTTCACCCCTTTTCTCTCCATTGTTCCCAACCGTGCTATCGGGCGGCGACCGTCCATTTGTCACTTGAGACCGAGCGCCGGAGATTTCTCTTGTAAGCCCGGCGCCGGCTGCATATCGGTCTGTCGAAATATTTCTCTCTGTCTTTCTCTTCCTTATTCTATGACCTCCCTTTCTCATGTCGCACCTTCTGAGGAAAATCGATTCGATTTTTTTTTACGATGTGGGGATGGGCAATGCTGCGATGAAGAAGGCGTTGGCAGTTGCAACTATTTGCACGCACTGTACGCAGTGAATACTCCACTTAATGCGGGAACACATGCGTAAAAAACAAACCAGAAAACGCACGAAAATCGAAATGTGAAAAAGTAGTTACTCACTATTTATTTTTTTATCTTTTACAAACGGAACGACGCTGGAATATCTTCATTACAAAAACTGCAAATGTACCTTTAACGAGACTATGGTTACGGTGTCCAGGCAAAACATACGCTCGTTTTTTCTACAAAACGTCAAACATTTTTTGCGCGTTCCGGTTTTACTCCGATTGTCGGGCAGTTTTTCGCACGCGCTTTTCGTTCTATAAACAAAATATTGATAGTCTTTTCTGTTTTCTCATCACTGAAAAACTCTATCCAAAAGCAAGTATTTGTATGGTAGTGAAAGATACAATCCTACATCTCTTACATGGGCTTTTCAGATCAACCTCCACGTGTAAGCGCTGACTAGTGCGGCGAAAAAAGAGTTCACTAAACAAAACACTAGTTAATTCAGCTTGCCATTCAGTATGTTCGTTAGGGGTATTCACACGAGGGAGAAATCCCGGGGATTTCTCCCCGGCACGCGCGCATCACGAGGTGAAAACGCGAGGCTTTTGCACATCGCAAAGCCTGACGTTTTCGTCGTGGGATGCGCGTGCCGGGGAGAAATCCCCGGGATTTCTCCCTCTTGTGAATACCTTTATAAGAACCAAACGCGTGGCCAAAAGCAACGTGAATTATGCCCCCGTTCATCCCTAAGCTGCCATTCCGGTGGAAGCTACGGGCTCGTTGGATCAGTGATGCGTCTATTCTTCGCCACGTGATCACGCTCGCCGCCCATACCCCAGCGCGGAGGAAGTCAGGTGATGAAAAGGGAGGCGGCTGATTGGTCTGCTGACCACCTAGCTTCCACCGCACTGGCAGCTTAGGAGTGAACGAAGTATAGTAATTGCGCTGACAGATTGCTCCTCTACATCTAGTGTGGCGACTAAGGTGGGATCTAGACGAGATTTAGATGGAAGTGACATTATACGCACGTTCCAAAAAATAGAAATGATTTAAGAGGGTTTTAAAATGTTGTTGGAGGATAAAAGGCTGTATCTGCTAACCAGCTTCGTAGGTTTACAAAGAACACATACATGTATTACATGTTGGCTGTATGATGTACACCCACACAAGGGATGGGCGGAAACATTCTGTGTGCTATTGTTATTACTGCGGTCTCTTAAAATCTCTATTATCTAGAGACAACGTTATTAAGCAGGCGAGCTCGTTGCTAATCTACATGTTAAAACCCGAGACGGGTTTTAGTAAACTCGGTCTCGTGTTTTAGTATGTATTTATTATTTCTCGGTTTGTCAAATGGTTTACAGACAATAACCTCATCATCTGAGTTTCAGCTTTATCCTTCGTGTCGCCTTAACTAACCACAAATACTGCAAACTCGGTGGGCTGCTTTGACTGGTGGCTCCTCTGCACGAGCTCCCTTACACCTGAAGCACAATCAGCCACAGGTGGCTCGCGTCTGTATAGTATTTACAGTTTGTAGTTATTAAGGTCACAAATTAAGAAAAAAGAAATCATTTTATTTTTTGCAACTTGAAAAGGTAATTTCTTTTTGCGCACGTTCCATTGTCACACTTTTCAAATACCCCATTCACACGGTTGACATAAAGGTACCTTTAACGTAGGTCCCTTTGCTATCGGCGAATCAAGCCACGCTCCTGGGTCGCGAGCACACGTCACGCGCGGAAGATCGTTAAAGGGGCACTCCGGCGATTTTTTCATGGTCGCTGATTTGCCTCAAAATTGGCTTAAAACACCGATGGACATGGCTCTACGAGTTCCCCAAGTTTTGTGTGAAAAGAAAAAAAGATTCGCGAAGTTATTGAATTTTCCAATTTTGTTTTCATCGCGTTTCTCAAACTGGGAGCCCCTACTGGCAACATTGAAGTGTGGCGACAGAAATGGTACAAAGTGGGCAGTAAGCCATCTTCCCAACTGATTACAAGACGTTTGACTGTGGGAAAAGAATGTTTTGGTAACTGATTTGCTGAGAAGCACGCAAAAAACACTCGACATACTCTGTTTAAGACTACATGCACGACCTGCAAGTCTGTACCATGTGTGACGTCACACCACTGAAGAGCGCGCGAAAATTTGAATGCTGGTTTCGGCATCATCTTTATTTACGGTTTTCTCAATTGCTATTTTGAATTTCGAGAAAATAGCTAGCGTACCATGACGATTGAAGTCCGGGTAGTCAGAAAATGCAGTTTGTTTAGGTAGCTCAAAAAACGGCCGAAGTAATGGATCGGCCGCAGAGAATTAAGGTCCCTTAGCTAAAGCTACCTTTACAGTCGTGTGAATGGGGTATTAGACGATTATGGTTCGGGCTGAAAAACACTTTTACCGAAAGCAAGTAGCGGGTGGACACGCCCCCTTTCGGGACACTGTCCTTTTTGTTTATCAATAAATTAAACAAAAATTCCACCATATTTAAAAACATTTTCGGAACGAGCTACATCCTAAAAATGATCTTGCAACTACTGTAAAGGCTTTTTTTATTTCTTTTTTTTTTAATCGAGACAATTTCAAAAGGTTTTGCACTTTCAAGCGCCTTTGTTTTTGAACGACGAAAGGTCAATATTAGATTCAGTTCTTTTATTTAATGGTGGTAGCATCGTACGAGCCAATATTTTGAAGTCGTGTGGATTCAACCCTGGGTGGAACACCATCAAGTGGCCGAGGAAAGTTTACGTCACTCGAATGTACTCTGCCGTCTGAACCACACAAGAGGTCACAAAAGAGGCCCGGCAAGCCAAGTGACAGGCCGAAAAGCAAAGGCACGACTCTGACATTGACTACGAAGCACGCGGCTATGGAAGAAATGACTCCGAGGGTGTTGGTGCCAGCGATAATTTGTTAATTATTCACCCGTCTTTTTTCTTTAAACTCAATTATCTCAAAACGGTGTCTTTCATTACATAGATGCCATTATTTCCTTAACCCCCCAACATAGAGCGTTGAGTTTTTTTTATTCCTGCCACCTGCATAGGTGCTGAAAAGTACTTCACTAGAATTAAAAATATTCACCTAACAGATTTGATTAATTCTAGTCTAGTAGAAATAGCGCAACATTTGGAACAAAATGATTATATATATATATATATATATATATATATATATATATATATATATATATATATATAGAGAGAGAGAGAGAGAGAGAGAGAGAGATAAATAGATTTAACAGGAATACTCCTATTAATTACGGAGAGATATGTTGCTCAATATGCATCGGGTGTATAGGACTTACCCAGTGCCTTTAAGGTGAGGCGAAGCTCTGTACGAATCAGAGTGTCTTAAGCATGGTTTACGCTCCTAATGTTCGCGATACTCTTTATCGCGTTTAAACTCGGCAAGGCCGCCAATTGCGCGTTCTTCAAAGTCCTCGAGCAAAGTGGGCTAATCGCTGGCCTAGTGGTCATGAGCGATGTTTCGACAGAAGTCCATCAAAAATAACAACAGTCATCGAACCAACTGTGACGTGTCGCTGGCATTCGCAACGTGCATTCCTTGCCGCTACAACCTTCCTGACAAGGTTCTCCGCGTTGTTCTGCGACAAGCTCGAAGCCCGCTATGCTCAGCTCACCCCTAAGCTGAGAGTTCGCTGGAAGCTACGTCCTCCTTGGACCAATCGTACGTCGTTCTTTCGTCACGTGATCACGCCCCTGCCCGTACCCCAGGCGATGCAAGGGAGGCGGTTGATTGTTCCGGCGGGCTCGTAGCTTCCACCATGCTGTTAGCTTGAGGATGAACGGTGTAGAGCGGCTGCTCCTGGCCGTGACGGCATTTCGATCATGGGCACTCCCCGGAACGTGGACCCACGTCGTCGACGGGAACTTGGACGCTGATCGGAAAACGCTGACGCCCTCGATCGGCTTCCGCTCTTTCTCGCTCTCTTTCTCTTCCGTCGGTCATCTCTCGCGGACGCGTTATGGCACCAACATCGGAAGACGCGTGATTGCACAGCGCACGGTTGAACGCACAGATGGCGGTGCATGACGGAGTCTCTAGGGGAGAGCTGGGAATTGGGTTTCGGGGAGAGGAGTTGGAAAGTAAACCGATTAACTTGCGAATAGGGTCCATCGGTTCGGGCCAACAGCTGGCATGTTTGTGCGCAACTCTACCGGGAATTTGTTCTCACGCTCGCTGGGAGCTTATTTTCTCTTCGAGTACCGTGACTATATCAGAAGCACGAGCAGCGGAACCTGCTTGTGCGTGTGTTCAAACAGGTTCCGCTGTTCGCCCTTACCTGCGTCTCAGTTAAGAGGGGGAACATGTAACCCCACGGACAATGCTGAAACACCCGATGCGGTCTTTAATTAATTGCGTCTGAAGACTCGAAGAGCTCTATTATCTTTAACTTTGTCGAATAGCGAGAGGTATGGGACTTCATCCTCGCAAAACAATATTGATCCCCCCCCCCCCCCCCCCTCATCTCTCCAGAAAACTGGCAGGCGAGCCAAAGGAGTGTGAAGGACTGATTCAGTTGATATTGTACGCGACAGTACACCAGACGTTCGGCATTCGTATGTATTCTCGAACGACGTCCAAAGTCCTAAGCAAGGCGCCAAGCTCACTGCTGTCGCGTCGTCACGCTGCCTAACACCCGGAGGCGGGATGATTGAAGTTGATGGGATGGAGTTGCGAGAACAGGCGCGCGGTTCGCACACAGATCTGCATCGCCCTTAACGAAATAGCAAGTAGTGGCTGAGAAACGGATGGTCATTCTTGCCCTCGCTATATTGCCATTAAGGATTCTTCCAGGACGCGTCTACAGTCACTGGGATCTTGAAGAACGCAAAGCGAGCCGAGCCCCGATCACCTGATTAGAAGGGTTTTAGTATTGCGTATACGAGTAAACGCAAGCGTTGTGCGTTATCCTTAGCGTTGCTTTGCGAGTGCGTGTCGTCGCCATTCACCAATCCGGGGCGCAGTTTGCGCTCCACGCATGCCCAGTGACTTAGGCGCTATTTCAGAGCGTACGCAAAGCTTTTGCGTACGCTACTTTAAAACTTGCTGTAATATCTCCGCAGCCAATGGGCATGAGTCAACAAGAACGCCGAACAACGCATCACAAAGCAGGAAGCGGAATCATAAGTCATATTCTACGTTTCTTAAGTTTTCTGGGACGATAGTTTCGCACATGGTAGTTGGTTGGAGTAGTTTTTATCGTTCCGTTTTTCCAATTTTGTGATTCTTGGGGTTTCGCAGTACACAAGACGATCCGTCTTGTGTACTGCAACACTCCAGCGTGCCCGGGTGAGCGGATTATCCCGCATCGAGAGATACTCCTGCTTTAGCTGGTTCACTAAATGGTTCCTCCAGAAAAGCGCTTAACGAATTGCATGCACGTGACCTTTGGTTGGTGGAAGAAAAAATATAATTGGAGTGGAAAGCAACATATTTCGGATCATCAAGTGATTCTGTTTTGTTAAGTAAGTGTAGCGTTTAAACAAATGCTGGTACCTGTGTCAGGCTATTCAAACGTTTGAAGGGCTTATTCTTAGCACCAATTACTTAATAAAAACTGTTTGCTGTCCCTTTTGATAAGCATATTTAATGTTCTTCGCTGATCTGTGTGCACAGGTTCTTGCAACAAAGGTTCAGCATTTGACATGATCACTGGGAGAGGATACCATTAAAGGAACACAATAAATAAAAAAGCACTAAGGCCTTTATTTTTTGCCTAGCCGTGAATGTGTACACTTTTCATTTGGAAGGATAACCACTGTTTGGTTTGTCACCAGCGACTAATAGGTAAAGTTGTTCCGTACAGATTCAGTCACCTTCGCATAAAGTCTGATCTAACTCATGTCATGTACGGCCAGTCCTTGGTGATGTCTTCTCAGACGCCGATTGAGTCTGATGTCGAATCTGCGTACTATGGGTGTCGTCTATACTCGTTGTCAGATTAAGAAAAAAAAAAAGGAAGTTTCTCGCATTACTAATGCGATGCGCCAAGTAGTTCTTACGAGGTTTGGTTTAAAGACTGTGAGCGCGCAGGCGAGCTGGTGATATCTAATCATGTAGCTTAACACCTCAGGCTGTGGTGAAGAAAAGGAAGGCTGAGACTGTATGTGAAAATGCTTTTACCAAAGGTGATCTCGGTGTAGATGGTGGGTGGGTGGCTGTGTGAGCATATATAGATTGCTTGAGAAGCAAAGGAGCTAGCTGAGTTTGAGACGTTCCCTTCTGTGTCTGTTTCTTCGACTAAAAGTTCTTCATTCTCTTCTGCGCTGTCTGAGGTGTTAAACGACATGATAAGATTTCCTTGTTGAAGGAAGAAAATATACTTTTCGGTGTTTGAAACATGTGCGTAATGATAAGATAACATAAAGCTAACCTAAGAGGCGCCTAAATGCATCTCAATTGAAAACATGTACGGGGATATTGGTGGCGTTCTGCGAGGAGCCGGACTTTTTTTTCCAGGGAGTCCGAGTGTAGGGCAATGAGAGCTTAACAAGCGCAGGGCATGCTGAGTCTCGAATATCTTATTATCCCTCCACATTCAATAGTATTGCGTCCACGGCCAACAGTCTACTCCTCGCGGGGGATCTGGCGTACGAACGCCGATTGCCAGACCCTGCGCGAGGAGCAAACGACGCGCTTGTTTGCTTTGGTTGGAGCGAGACAGTGGGGAGAGACAAGCACCTTTGCGCCTCTATCCTCCCAATCAGAGCTCGGTGCTTCGACGTCAACGCAGGCTCCTCCTCTCCCTCGGTTTATTACCGTATAGCTCGGTCTAATCCAGTTGTATTTCCGGATCTCGCGAGAAGGTCAGCCATGTTGCTCTCCCGCCGCTGGTGTCTGGGCTAAACCGGACTCTCACTCTCTGCCGCAGGTCACCAGCGGCGACACAGCGGGCAGTTATGACGACGACACCGGCCAGGCCGGAACCGGAAGTGCTTCGTCGCTAGCCGAGGCCATGTCTCGCCAGCCGTGAGGCAGGGCCACCTCGTGGCCAGCGCTGCAGGCATGCGTTGCACCAGGCTCCTGCTGTGCCTGCTGGTCACCCTTGGCCAGCTGTCCGGTTCGCTGTGCTTCCAGTGCAGCGACCGGTGCAAGTGCATCTGGCGGAACGGGAAAATGACTGCGGAGTGCATGCTCCAAGGACTGTCCTCCCTGCCCACGGGTATCGACGAGCGTCTACAGGTGATGCTCTGGCAGAAATGTCTACGGCGAAGTTTTGTCTCCTCACTAAGTCGATACGGTTAATTAAGTTATTTATCAAACTCGCAGCTTTTGTAGGACAAAGCCCAGTCCGCCCTGTACACGGACATCGACAATAGTCTCCAAATGGCGCCCTCTCAGATATTTCTACAGCGAAGTTTAAAGGAACGATGTAGCGTTCTTGTCCCCTCACTAAGTGGCATACGATTAGTTAAGTCTTGTTTTTATTAAGTACGTAGCGTTTATAGTACCAGGTGGTTGCACGCGGAATCTTGCCTCGATGACACGATTGTTTCACGTGACGATTGTTGTCGGTGTAACGTTTCTGCTACTGGTGGTTTGATGAGTTTCAAGGATTAAAACGATACTAGTTACATCTGGCATTTAGAGCCCCCACAAATAATGCAATGTTTGTGTTTTGATTCATACATTACATAATCATAGCGTCTAAAGAGATTATTAAAAGAAATAGGAGTTAAGGTGTTGAGGTATTTCATTCATTTCGTTTTTGCTTATAGAAACATTTCTAGCTTAATCGAGACTGCAAAAAATACCTCCTGAAATTGTTAATGAACCATTGATTTATTAAAATTCATTTATTCATTCAGCACCCGCAGCGCCTTGTGGTATTATAGCGGGGAGGGGGGGGGGGGATACACACATAAAAGAAAACAAATTACCAGGTAAAAATCTTCAACTACATCTTAAAACCTCACAAGATCAAAAGTACTACGATACCTCTCGCGACATCCAAAGCACCATTCTGATTTCGCGTCACTCAACGCACGCCATCACACTTCACGATATTGAAAACAAATAAACGCTACAAGAGACCCTATCCCTCCGAATAATTGTAATCTACTGCGTGAACTTCTGCCTGGGATTTATCTTTTACTCAATCATAACAATTAAATGAGCGTACCGTTTCTAAAGCAGAGTAAAATGCATCGTTTGATTAAACTGAGACAACAGCAGAGGGCACTTTGTTCCGCTGTCAGTCTTCTTGGAAAAAAAAAAACTCTTAGGGGCTACACTATTGCACTATTATTCAGGCACTGTATGATTATGATCCACACGCGCGTGTAGGTAGTCTGGTGAAACAGGTAGGTTTCACGTGGGATGCCAGTCTGCGAGTGAAAGTTACAGCGGAAAACTTCAAACGAAGCCTTGCTCTGCGGCGTTCCAGTTTATTCCATTTTAACTTTCCTCTTGAGCGCGTTGCACTAAACTTTCTATTTTTTAAAGATTTCCATAAAACATACCTAGCCTCTAGGTTTCGAACTTTTTCTAATTTACTTTTATCTAGACTAGGTTTGGGGGGGGGGGGGGGGGGGGGTCCCACACTGTGCAGGCATATTCTAATATAGGTTCCACGTTTGTTTTATATAATAGTTCTCGCTTAACCTGTGGAAAGTTACGATTGTTTCGGGGCAAAAAACCCAAAGATTTGGATGTTTTTGCTACGGTAAAATCTAGATGCCGATGCCAGCTCAACGAGGATGTGATGTACTCACCTAACTTCTTGTAGAGCCTCACCCCCTCTAGTGGGTTCTAACAGAGTTCGAGTCAGCTTGGACAAATTCATATAATTTGTTATTTCTGGAGTTAGTCCACGGGTTTCTCCAGAAAATACTTCTTGCTGGTGCCAGTTTAGACACGGAAAATTAAAATCGCCTCCTATAACCATACCATCAGATATAATTGTTTTGGCCATCATTGGGAATTTTGATAATATACCAACAGAACTTGCGGGTGGCCGGTAAAAAGAACATACCGACTGGGCTTTACCATCGCGAAGTCTTAACTGGCACCATACCGCTTCGTACGAGCCCTCATCAACTCCAATTGTACTCGAAGAAATGCACTGGTCTGCGAGGATAAACACACCTCCGCCATGTGTATATCTATCTTTCCTGTAGCATGTAAAGTGATAAGGAAACACCTCCCGATTTGTTGCCTCTTCAACTTGTCATGATCCTGTGCCGGTAACAACCGATGGTTTAACCGTGTCCATGAGGCTAGAAAGATCATCAATCTTATTTTTAATGCTACGACAATTAGTGACAAGAAAGGTGATGGTTGTGGGCTAGTCATGGCATGGTCGCTTGAACTGCACTACCTGGTTGATGTCGTCATCAAAAGTATGCTTTCCGTCATAAAGATAAAGACCCATCACGCTTCACAAAATCCCATAAATGCCGTCTTTTCTTCCTTATCGCTGCAGAGAAATCCACAGATATTCGCGGTGAGAAGTTTGGGTATCACTGCCTGGTAAAATTTTTTCACAACCCAGAGTGAAGATACTTCCTCTGCAGGTGCAAGCACGTGCAACACCAAGCTTTTATGCACTATGAAAATACGTACTTCCGCGTGGGTACCACGTGCACTACCCATAGTGCGCAAAACACAGGCGCCCCTTACGAGCTTGTCACCGCGAATACTGATACCGGACCCTTTCAATTTCTTGGCGTTCCCTAGGACGGTTTGCTTCTCTTTAAACTACGCAAAACTTGCAGTCAGGGGTCGATTCCTGTCTGGTCGGAACTTTTCTATCCTATGAGCTCTCTCAGTTGTTGTCGGTGTTACACTAAGCCTCGTATCGCACGGTTCTTGTACAAGTGATTCTGATACCGACCAAGATTCTCGAGCATTTACGTCACCGTAAAATTAAAGATTACACCGCCTACTGCGATTCTAAAGGTCATCAATCGCTGACCCGAAGGACTGCGTGACATTAGCGAGTTTTAGTAGACCGTGTTTTCCCCTCTGCTAAGCCCCTCCGCTACCCGGATCTCTACAGCCAAGGCTATCGGTGCGCAGGCGCAGTGGTGGTTTTGTCGTAGCGGAGGGCTAGCGGAGGGGGAAACACGATCTACTAAAACTCCCTATTCTGTTGGTTTTCGCAGCTCTTTTTGCACCCTGTCACTATTGCCTCTAAATTTGTAGGAGCAGTTTTGGAATTCAGTAAACGTTCTGCAAGGCATCGATTCTCTAACTTATGTGAACAGAAGAAACTGCCTGAGCGCCACTGCCTGAGCGCCTCTGCCTGAGCGCCACTGACCGGTTCCACGCCCCAGCGAAACAGTGGCTATTACTGTCTTTTGTAGGCCGCAGGTGATCTCGATGCCACGCCAGTGTTCGTAGACCGTCACCGGGCATTGACCGAAATCAGCCACGGCGCGCGGAAACCGTTCTTCGCTGCCGTGTGCTGCGTCACATCGGCGATGACTCCATGGGAGTCATCGCCGATGTGTTGTTGTCGCTGTTGTCGCTTTCGGATGTTGTATATAACCAATTTGGTATAATGCAGACGATACGCTTTTGTAGTTGCTCAGCACAAAATGGAAAATATTGTGGTCGGAGCAATTACCAAAAAGAGGGTGTATTTGGCTTGTTGGTTCACGGTTGTAAATTAGTAAGTACACAAAAATATAAAAAAGAGGACTCAGTGTGCTGCGCTCGTCTGTCCGTTGTTGTTTCTCCTTTTAGCATTGGAACCTTTAAGAACACTAACGGGTGGGGCCAAGTCAATTAGCTGTGTTTACCAATCCCTTTTTTTGTCAGTGCACATTAGACGCTTCAAATTATGAACTCGCCCATTCTTACGCATTATTAATTCTCTCTCTCTCCCGCCATTGCAGGTCCTCAACCTGACCCACAACTTAATCCAAGCACTACCCAAGCGAGCCTTCTCCACTGTAGGCCTGGTGAACATCCAGAAGCTCTACCTGTCCCGCTGCGAGTTGAGCCACATCGACGACACCGCCCTCTTCAAAGTGACCAACCTGATTGAGCTGGACCTTGCCGAGAACAAACTGTTGGCCGTGCCCACAGCTGCGCTGAGCCACGCCCGGAACCTCCGCAACCTCATCTTGAGCGGAAACCCCATCACCCTCTTGGCCGACATGTCTTTCGCCGAGCTGAGCGAACTCTCGGCCCTCGAGATGTCGGGCTGCCGCATCGAGACAGTGTCCGTGCGCGCGTTCGAGGGCCTCACCAAGCTTCGTGTCCTCAAGCTCGACTTTAACATGCTACAGACACTTCCTGGAAGGGCCATGGCGCCCTTTCAGGCCCTCCACGGCGTCGCCTTGGACGGAAATGAGTGGCGGTGTGACTGCGAGCTCAGAGCCTTTCGGTCCTGGTTGGACAGGAACAACGTGTCCCTCTACTCTCCCACGTGCCACAAGCCGACGAGGCTCAACGGCAAGCCCTGGAAGAGTCTTTCCCCAGCGGATATGGCTTGTCCTCCAACATTCCTCAACACCAGCACCGGTACGCCGGACTCTATAGTTGTCCAAGAGCTTAATAACGTCACGCTCGAGTGCCGCGTGCGCGCCGACCCCCTAGCAGAGCTCAGTTGGCTCTGGAAGGAGAAGCCTGTCGCAAACCGGACAGAAGACTCTGCCCCGGGGCAGCCGACGTTTCTCATCACGCAGCAAGATGCCGGCGACCACGAGCGGCTGTCTTGGCTCACGCTTAGCTTCGTGCAAGAACCCAGCGCTGGCACGTACGCGTGCGTCGCTCAGAATGCAGCTGGTCGCCTGGTACGCAACTTCACACTCGCGGTCAACCGGCGCCCCACGGAGGTGCGTGCTTCGGCCGGCGGCACGGCTGAGGTCGAGATGACGGAGCGCGTTCGCGAATCCACAGAGCTCCAGCAGCGCCCGTACAACGAGAACCCCGTGCTGGGAATGGTCATCGGGATCCTGGTGGGTGCGCTGGCTGTCTTGATGGTATTCGGCATTGCCCTATGGCTCTGCCGCCGCAGGGGCCGCCGTAGGGGTCCGCAAGGTGTGCGTAAGGCCAAACGTAGCGAGGCATCGTCAAACCACAAGTCGCTGCACAGCAACAAACAGCAGCAGCAGAACTCTTCGAGCGACGCTGCAGAAGTGAAGCTTCTGGTGAACCCGATACAGAAGCCGCCACGGCTGCTCATGACCAACAGCTACCAGGGTCTCCCATCCGAGCTTGAGCCATTAGACCCTATCGGCCTCTGCGTCGAGTCCTCGTCAGGCGTCTGGGTGGTCAAAGACCAGGACTACTCGACGGACGAGTCCGTCCTCTCGTCCGTGCCTTCGCGGACAGGCACCATCGACCGAAGGTCTCTCGCCCGAAGCCCGATTCCGGTACCCATGCCCATTGTACCGGCCGATGATCTTCACCTCAGGCTCCACGGTGAACTCACAGACACACTGCGGCGCGTCAAGGGGGACCGACGTCCCATCGTCGAGAGACCCGATGGCCCTGCGATGGACGGGCCGCTCTACGGCGGCCTCGAGACGCTACGAGTAAGGGACTTGGAGGCTAGGGGACCGGACTTGATCGATCAGATCGGGGCAGCCACGGGACAGAAGCCGTCCCCGTCACCGCCGTCGCAACGGTGGAACCCTTACGACCACCCGTCGGCGTACTACCGTACCGCCGGTACGCCTCAGGGATACCCGCCCAGCATCCCCGAGGCACCCACGGACGGAACCGAGGTCTAGTCGCAGGTGTGACTTCCGGTAACCTGTGTCTCATGTACTCAACGTGGGCCTGACGTGCTTGGCGAGTGGGGATTCGCGACGACACGTCTTCATCCGTGCTGTATGGTTAGGTCTTGATACCAGTGCCGCAACTTGGCCTAGAGTGAGGTCGTCAAAGACCAATACCACAGAGCTACACCGAGAGTGAGTGCGACAAAACCCAGTGCCATCGTGCTGCGCTTCGAGCGGAAAAGCTGGGCCTATAACTACGTGTCTAGAAGGATCCTTGTGCGTTGGAACAAATTCGAGCATCATGGTGTTAGCTTTGCGACAGAGTCCAGGAGAGAATCTGCAAAGAGACACCATCGCATTGTTGTTGTTTTTAAACTTGACTCTAATCGCTTCCAAGCGTCTGTCTTGTGTCAACATGGTTCTCCCTGATCAACCACTCTGTTTATGAAGGGTCTTTTCTTGCGTGTGGTTGGTTCGGGGGCGTGAAAAAGTTCCAATAGGTATCTCTTGCGATTTCCGTTGTATGTTTCCCCTCCCTCATTCTGTTTTTATTACAATTTGTGTTTTGCAGATATACAGATTGTGTCATGTCGCATTTTGTAGCTTTCAAATAGCTTAGGTTCCGACCATTGCCAAGCAAGAAGGAAGTGGGGGATCGTTGATGCACGACTGGTCACGACAGAAACGAACCCACTTCGCATGGCTCTAGGAAGCGCGTTGCAAAAATTGCACGGAACACCTAGTCTTACTTTAGAATGCGGCAAAACTGGTGGGTTTTAGAGACATTGTTCAAAGTGTTTCAGAGGCCCAAGAGAGTTAGCAGTTTCACACCGAGCAGCCTGGCGCTTGTACCTGGGCAGTGCTACGACATGTCTTGCGTCTGCGCAGTTCTAAGACAAATCAGCTTAATTTGCATCGCAGGCGTGGAACTCACCGCTTTCATTTTTACCGTTCAAAGTGGCGCCTTGAAACGCGACAAGAGCGAAAACGCGGACGCTGGTAACATTGTTGTTGTCTTTGGCTAATGCCATTAACAGGGATTACATGTTTAAGGGAAGTATGAGAACACTTCGTGATACCACTAGAGAAACATTTCAATTGAATTTCTTTTAACGTTTCTCACTTCACATTTAGCATTTTTAGAAATCATAAGCTTATTTCTTTCAGGTGCGGAAACAAAATGTATGTGTAAGATCAGCTCTGCAAATAAGGATATTGGAAGACTATAGTACATGTGCCACTAGGCTAATTGCAACTTTGGATTCATGAGCTCCCTGTTATGTACAATAGCCGCTCATTACAACCCTAACACGGCTTTTCACGAACCCCTTTCACATCACAAATTCATTTGCCACCTTTTTCAGGTGACAACACCTGAAAACAACATTTGCAAACTCTTTTAAAAAAAACAGGATAATATTTGCGAACCCGTTCCAGATAAGGATAACAAAGCAGCTACGTTTTTTAGTTAATCTTTGGCTTTTGCGAGCTAGCACCCACGAAATCTAACTTTTCAGATGTTGTTTGCCGCTTTGTGTTTAATACTTGACCCAGATAAAGACAAATATGTGGGTTTGTCAAATACTTTCTACAGGCACTTACCTGATGGTGTTGACACACGTGTCATGGTAGCTTTTTAACAGAAGATATGTTTAACGCATTAACATTAACTGACATCTACGTGTGTCGTACTATACTGATTTACCCAAAGTCATTATTTTCACCAGGGAAGTCAGAAGATAGTCAGGAGCCTGCTTACTTTTATATTTCTGACTTATCATTGAATAGTGCAAGCAAGCATTTGCCATAAGACTTTTGAGGTTAAAAGTAGCGGCTACTTTACTTCAAATGAAGGACACTAGTCTCTTCTGAGCAAAATCGTGACTTATTGTCTTCAAACCATCGGCCGATAGGCGGAACAAATGTGTACCTGAGCGGTGATTGCGGTCACTGTCGTTGCGAATCAAACAGTCAGAGTGCATTGTCAAGTAGCACATTGTTATCAATTACACCCCCGTTAAAACACCAGCAAATTGAATTACATATGATATCGAGCAGCTATACTTAATTTCTGCGTCCGGATCAGCCCTGAGGCTGAGGTCTTCAGAGAAGTGTTAGGCATCACAATTTTGCATAATTGTAAGCATAGTTCGAGGTTTTTTAGTTCACTCGAAGCGTGATGACTGGTTCACATTAACTTCTGTATGCAACCAGTCTCGTTAAGTTCAGGAATTACTTCACGTGGCGTTAGCTGTGACGTCCTTATTGGCGAATGAAGCCGTTAATAGCCAAAAAAAGGGTGACGCCAGCTAGAGCGCTGAGTTAGTTTTCTAGACATCACACTTACAACCGGGAAAAAAATCACGGGTCGGAGAAACTTTACCGCGAAGACAAGGCCAGCGCGCGACGTCAACGTTGGTGGCCATGTCTTACATGGTCGTAGGCCATTTCATTCGGCCACCGATCTCAAACTTTTGCATCACCACACCCTGTCATCGCACCCGCACCGCGTGGTAGAATAGCTGAAAGTTGTCGCGTCCCGACTTGTGTTTGCCTGGTTTTCCAGACCTAGCGGATGCGGCAGATTTGTTTCTCCACGCCCGCGAAGTGACTCTCCCATCTATACGGCACAACCTCATCGTCAACAACCTGCGAAACACACGGGCGGAAGCGGAAGCAAATGGCACTATTGCAGAACAGCCGACCGCAAATTTAGACGTCTTATTGCACTCCGCTTCGCTTTAAGTGCGACCTCAGCCGACGCTGTGACCCGATGGAGCCAATCAATAAGCAGCACCAACAGTGCATTGTCACGGGGCTTTTTGGACGTCCGCTCTCACCGACCAAATCAATCTCGCAACGTGCCTGACTGGTTCGTCCGGTGATAGCACAAAGACAACGAGGGCCTTGACGACGCACTTTGGTGCTGCTTGATCGGCACCATCGGATCGTTCTGGCCGAAATTCAAGTGAGTCGCACCATTCCCATTCGACGAAACCTAAAACGTTTTGTCTATTGCCAAACACCTTGAGACGTCTACGCTGAGTTTGTGCCATTTGCTTTCAAAAGTCGCCGAGATCAAAAGATGAAGCCGGGAATGGGGTCTCAAATGTCGCTGCACCAAGTCCCCAAGTATTCCCCCGTGAGTTACAGGCCGAAGTGTTTCTACCGCGTACATTGGCAAGCAAAAAAAAAAACAAAGAAAACGGCGGTGGTTACTTGAGGTTGTTGTGTCTCCCTTCGTTCCTTTCCTGCAAGAAAACAAACAAGATGATGATGTGCCTTAGCCAGCGTGTAGATTTCTTGCAGGTGAAAAATATAAGACACACACATACATAAAGATGGAGACTGTACTAAGCCGAACCGGGCCATGGGTGCAAAGGGAGGGAGTCTCTCCTCTTTCTTCCTCCTTTCCGGCTTTTTATCGCACCTTCTTAAGAGACCGCCTGGCGAGCAGCTCAAAAAGACGTGTGAAAATGTGACGAGATGTAAATGTTTGTGTGTGTAAATATTATACATATTGAACAATGGACTTGAATAAAACCAAAACAGGAATGTTCCATGCAGTCATGTGTAGTCTACGCTTGAGGGCTATTCACCCGCTCATCACTCGATGAGTGAAATTCGCTGTACACAAACCTTGGTTTCAGGAATGCACGAGATTGCACGCGTATGGGTTGTGGATTTGTAACCACGACGCTCGCTCATCTTGGGAAGAAAAAAAAATTAATTTGGGAAAAAAAAGAAGAATTTCAAAAAGGCTGAAAAGAAAGCATTGATTGAGTTTTGATAAGACACCGAAGGTGTGTACCTCGTTTCCTTTTCGTTTCTTTTTAATTTTTTTACTCTAAATTATCGCTTGAGAGTAGACACTGACAGATGCTTGTACACCGTTCTAATGTTTACAAAATCACAGCCCACCACACGCCTGTTCGTTGATTCTGAAAGCGAGCAGAGCACCTACGAATACTGGGTATTGTTGTGACCAGAAGCCCTTTGTTTTCACAATTCTGGGATGAGAATAGTATACAGCCGTGCTTGTCATCTTCCCTGCACGGCGCGCGCGGGTTCGTCGCTTTGGAAAGCAAACAAAGCTCGCGCCATGCATACAAACGTTGAAAATGACACTGGCCAGAAGCCCTTTTCTGCATACGGCCGTGATTTGTGAATGATTGGACGCACAGGTCTATCACGACTGCTTACGCTTTTTCTGGAGCTTCCTTTGGGCTCTAAAAGTTACTTATTAATCTTTTTTTTTTTTTTTTTTGCACTTCAAACGAATATGAATAAGTAACTTTTAGAGACCATAGGAAGCTTCCGAAAGAGCAAAGGCACCACTTGACAAATAGCGGCTACTTTTCCGCGGCACCCGCGGGCGCCAACTACAAACTCGTATCGCGCCGTAAATGTACCTCTAAAAAAGTTTCTTTTTCCTTGTTTCGTTTTATGACTTCTTTTTTTTTCCAACCAGGCTGTTCGAAAAAAAAAATATTTTCTTTTTACACGTGTCCTTCAAGGAGTTAAAAAAAAAAATGTGTTTCCACGGTTGTGTTTAGGAGAGGCCAGCTTCAAGAGCAGACTGGAGCTTAACCCTAAATGCAACGTTCGGCGAAAAACAAAATTTTCCACGGTGGATTTTAGGAGAAATCAACTTCTAGAACACACTGGGGCTTTCATGAACACTAGCGCCACCCGAAGACGCCCTACGAAAGGGCAATATTACATCAGCTTTAATCGTCGTGATTAATTAATCATCCGAATAAAGTATGTTACGCAAGTGTTGATCTTTATTGCGTCTTTTTCTAAAATTGAGGCGTCAATTTCCAGGTCCTTACTCCTTCTACCAAAACCGGGGTTGATTTCAATGAGTGCGGCAGATTAGGACCCCTGGGCAGCTATGCTGTCCACACCCCAAGGATGCTGCCAGTGTGGCAAATGATTTTCTAACATTCTAGTATTCCATTTATATCCAAATTTCTGACGCCAGCCTAAATCAATAATATACTATCTGTTATGGCCTTACTTGACTAGCGATGTAATCTACGGTAGCTCTGAGATAGCAAGGACTTCAGAAAAACCTCCAAAGAGCATCCTCTAGAGACGTTACGTTGATCGCTCCAACGCTGTTGTTTCAGTCATTCGGAAGGTCAGGCTGAAAAAGAGTCAAGCTCACGAGCAAAGGGATACTTACAGACATCTAACTACACGATTCGTGTCCTTTGCCGATTTTTGCCTCCTGGATTTGATTTCATCAGGACAGACCAGCGGTAATTCACCAGACGTTTATTAGAAGCCCTCTCAGAACTTTGAAGTGCTCGCTTATTCGGAGAAGCCGCTCCAAGAAGACTGTTGCAGGAAGTTGTTAAACACTTGACCGAAGCGGCCTCAGCCGTCATCTCGACCAACTAGGGACAGCCAAACCGTGCAGTGGACAGTCTCGCCCGGGGAAACCGCGAACCGCAGTAAGTACTGAGCTACATAGGACCTGGAAAACAGCAGAGAACCAAGACAGTATAAGTGCCACATGCCACGCGGATCGATGTTCAATGGCTAAGATGAATGTTTTCGTTTATGAAATTTGCTAGACTTCTTAGGAAATCTCAGTTACGAAGGCGTGAATTAAACTTTGAAAGGACTACGAGAAAATAAGAACGGGCCGCAAAGGTCTGTTTATACTCCGTCGTAACGTCAACGAGCGCACGCGCTCGTTCACGCTCGCTGACGTTGTCTGCCAAACGGGGTGTTTATTCTCACACGTCAAGTTGAACGCGGCGCAGCGCAAGCAGCTCGACGCGAGACATCGTAGCTTACGACAAACTTGGACATGCTCTGCGTTCAACGTTGGACGATGACGTCGGCGACGGAGGCTATCCCAGAAGCCCTCGCGTGAATGCCTCATTCAGGAATCCGGTTGGCGGGGTCGTCCGGTCCAGTCGGAGTGTGGTGCATGATGCACATTTCTGGGATCTGAACCTGTCGTTCTTGCCGTGTGTCGTGTGCTGTTGTCGTGTTCCCGTGTTGGTGTGCGTATTTAACGTTCGTGCGCTTGACTGGGCGGGTCTGTGCGTGGACGTGGACCGCTACGAGGATGCGCTACCCTCGATTCTCGATAGGCCTATCGACCTAACGAGCCGGTGGTGGTAGTGGGCCGTGGTGTTGGGGTGCCGGCAAAAGCTGGAAGCTTAATGACGCGCCAAAGGTGGGGTTAATTAGAATTAAGGATGACCTAATCTGTGTGCTATTTATAATCATGTGCTAGTCGCACTCACCGACATTCGACGACGCACTCAAGGCGTCGTCGAATGTACGGGAAGAGCGGACAGAGTGAATCCTCCGAACTACTTCTGAACAGACTTGTACACGTTACTGAAAAAAAGTAACTGATTACAATTACAATTACTACAGTCAAAAAAGTAACCGATTACCGTTACTGATTACTGCCTCCCAGAAGTAATTGAACAATTACTGCAAAGTAATTGATTACTTTTCAAGTTACTTTCACGTTACTTCTTATTGCGATGACAGAAATACACAAATACACAGTAAAATATTGCGTACACAATTTTGTTTGGTTATTGTTCCCTTTTTTGTTTTCAGACCCGGAGCTTGTCGTGTAGCTGACGCGTCGACCTAAGGAACAAAGCCCACTAAAAAGTCAATAGCGAGTTCCCGCTTCCCGTCGACTTTATCAGCAATCTGCAACGAGATCCGGAACTCCCCAGCCAAGGCTGGTGGCGCGCTTGTAGAAGAGCGTGGCGTAAAAGAAAAAAGGAGTTGCCGACTAATCCTAGTTTTATTTTTTTTAGATGTTAAAAAAATGTCAATCATTTTTGCTCCATGGCTGAGTGACTATGCTGATTTTTGTGAGAAAAAAGAACTGTGGGATGAAAAATGTAATTGGTAATTGTGTAATTGATTTTGTAATTGATTACAGAAAAAAAGTAATTGAATTACTCCGAGCGTTACAGCTTGACAAATGTAATTGAAGCGTTACAAAATTACACTTAACTGTAATTGATTACAAGTAATCAATTACTTGTAACGCGTTACGTACAAGTCTGCTTCTGAACTACTTAACCGGCCAGAAATTTTCAATTGGGCTGTCTGAGCTTGTAAACGGTCTCATCTTGTAAGCGATAGCAGCGGTACGCGATGACAATTGTACTGAATCCTGCATTGTTTGTATAGGCTTTGTAAAGTGCGTTACAATTTCGAACGCGTACATTGCGTAATTTAGCCGTCGTCCGCTCTCTTTGGTGTCCGTTTATTAACTCAGCGTGAAAGTCTACTATGATAATAACACAGCGCCTATCTGTGAGAAAGAGGTCTCTGTGAAATGTCGATTTTATTGAAGCATTCCGGCGAAATCGCCGGAGTCGTTTGGCACGATTCCGGTGAACCTGCGGAGCAACTAGTTTCAACAGACGCCATAACGGGCTTTTTTTTCCCCTTTTTTTTTGGTTTTGTTTTGTTTGTTGACATTTGTGTGATATTTAGGAGAAAATATATACAGGGTTGCACTCGTTATTATCATCATTTGCTTGTTTTAGAACTGCTAACCGCTACCCCGAAGGGTTGTTTTGAAGCGTGACATGACAACACGAGGACGAACCACACTAACCGATTGCCTCTAGGCTAGGTGGCGCAAGCTACCGCCCATAATTAACCCGTAGAGACGATGTGGTTTACACGGAGACGCGCACGCGCAAAGTGGGGCAGTCCGTCGGGGCGCGCTCGACCAGCTTTGGTCTACGCTGGACAGTAAACACCATCGTTCGGGCGCTTCTCGGCGCAACGTAGTGACCGACGAACGTCGGTCTGCGCGGACGCGCGTGGCGTTCGTCGATGTTGGAGTATAAACAGCCCTTAAGGGTAACACAACGCCAGCGTTACTAGAACCCTCAGTTGGGAAACTCACCGTTGAAACTTAGGCCGCTGGCGTCCACCGAAACCGAGCTCAATACGACAACAGCGCCACTCTTTATCATTTGTCTTTACTCTGGTCACCTTGAGCTTTTAGAAAGCATGTTTTTGCGTAAAAAAACAACGGAAAAAAACATTTTTTGTAGTAACGTTTATTGGAGTTTAGTACAAAATGAAGGGCGCGTGTTGTTTTCTAAAATCTTTAGTTTGCAAGGTTTTGCAGTACAATTAATATTGTTTTTATACAACCATGCCTCAGCGGTGATTTCAGGTAGCGCGTCCCGACGCATCTTAACCACGGTGGTAATCAGCGGCCCGTCCGCTTAGGAGGCGGGGATGGCACACCTGGAGCCCCTTCCACAGTATTTGTTTCGGCGCCAAAATGGCGTATTAAAGCTAACATAGAAGTCACACGCAGTTCCTCAAGTGGCCGCTGCGGGAGAAATGGCGGCGTTGTGATCGCCAGTAGCTCGGTTCTCGAGTACGGATCGGTGCCACCTTTTCAGAGCAGTCTCTATGGCAGTTTCCCAACTGAGTGGTTCTAGTAACGTTGCACGAACCTGGGATGAAGAGGCTTGCACCAAAACCTGAAAGCGACACAATGGGTTAACGAATTCTTTAACCGAAGGGCAGCTCTTCTTCGCACTGCTCGCCAAGTTTCATCCGCGTGATACTCGCGGATGAAAGTACTATAAGGGCCGGTTGCACCAGCGCCGCTTTGCGCAAAGCGGAGCTTAGCCGGGAACCTAAGCTTAGTTTCGGTTTCGTTCAGCAAGTTCAAGATTAATTTAGCCGTCTGATGCTAATCTGTGGGACGTCTTATTGTACTCCACTACTCCACGTCGACATTTTAATTTGGTGGGAAACTGCGTCCTAATCTCGTGAACAGCCAAGAAGGTTACTCTTTGGTTGAGTGAGGCTGATTCACCCTGAAGTTTCTGGGACCAAGGATAAACTAACACTTGTAGTCGTAATATGTGGCTACCATAGGCAGCATGCATGCAAACTTTGTGACACGCTGCAATTTGTTCCCTGCCTGCCTACGTTAATTGCCTGCAGATACGGGGTGTTTGATTTTAGTTCGAACAGATGTATTAAAAAATAAGATTCGTGAAAGGTACACTAATGCGGTCTGCGTAGGTGAGTTATTCGGCCAGGGGGACATGATGTAGGTGGCTAATCGTCACAATAAGCTGGATAAGCAACTTCAATGTGTTAGTTACCTTACGTTAGCGTCACCGATAACCGCTAAATCAGTCAATTCTAGAGATATCCAAAGCTTGTGGTAAGTGCAGGGGTGCGCCAAAATTACCACTCGTGAAACAGGCACGTTGGCAATCCGAAAATGCGAATGAAAAGAACGTCCATGTGTCAGACTGCCAGAATTACACATGTGGCACATGTGGTAGCTTTGCCGCACCACTGCAATTCCCACATTTTACTTCTTTGGTGGCTTTCAAAGATGCTCAGCAAATTTTTAATTGAAACCATGGTTATTTTTTCTAATTAAAGAGGTTAAAATTAACAAGTTTTAGTTGATCATCCGACTTACTGTGACGATTAAACCCCTATAGTATGTCCCCCTGGCCGTATAACTCGCCTGCACAGGCTGCTATTAATGTAGCTTTTGTGATCTTAAAACAAACCTGTAACGCTTAAAAAAGATTCTCTATATAATTGTTTTGTTGTAGATCCCCATGGGAGTACGAAATTATGAAATTACTTTATGGTTTTTCCAAGCCATTTATGACAAAACCGTGTGTTTGCTTGGTGCTCCCTAGTTGGTCTGGATTGCAGGAGTTTTTTTTTTTTTTGAGCTTGAGAATGTGTGTCTGTTTGTTTGTTTGTTTACCTGTGTCCACTAACCCGAAGGAAAAATCCATCAATGTAACGCTGTTTGGCAGTCAATGTTTTCTAGTGGACCGCTGACTGTGCCCGACTGTACGTCAAACATGTCTGATTGGCCAACAAGTTACTCTGACCGACAGTCAAACTCCAGTCAGACTCCGCTTGTCGGCTTTCTGATGGTTTCCTGGTGGCAGTAGGCCGCCGCGAAATGCCATCAGGATGTCTTGATGGCGACTCTGACTGCACATCGATTGTCTCTGACTGTACGTCAAAAAGCTTTGACGTGCAGACAGACGTACGGTCAAACAACGTAAAGTTCGTTCGGATACCACTATTTCGTCAAATCTATGAATACGCAAAGTAATCTATGCACGAGAAAACGATTTCGGGACGTGAGCCCATAAAACCGTTGACGTTAGAGATATGACACGCAACGGACCGACAACCTTGATCAGAAGCCCGCCGAAGCGCCGGACACGACACTTCGCCGACTTCGCTTCGCCCATAGTGACTTCGCCGAGCTTTTATGAACGATCGCTCTCGACTCGTTTTGTTTGCCCGCTTGCTTTAACCTGTCGATCCTGCCCGGGCTCTACAATGTCTTATGTTTTAGTAGAATTTCTACTCGACAAGACCCAGCCTGTTGTGAGTTCCGACGATGTAAGGGACTTTAGCGGTGTAGTTGAAGACGACAAGGTGTACCAGGTCTAATGGGCCGGTGACGCGCGAACAAAAGGATCGCTCTACGACGCGAAAGTACTCTACAGGGCAGGTGAGTAGAACTGAAGTATGGCGAGTGATGTACGAGTGCTTTGCATAACACGCTGACGACTTAACTGCATTTGTAGCCGAAGCATCTCGTATAAATCGAATAGTCAAATCGATTTTCCAAAGCGGAGGTGTAGCATAGTGGTTAAGATGCCCGATTTGTATGCCAGTGGTCGCGGGTTCGATGCGCGGTAAACGAGCTTTTTTTTTTTTTAACATTTTGTTTTATTAAGGCATTTGGCGATATTTATGAGTGCGTATAGCTTTACTCTTATATAAATGCTGCCCTTGTTGATGAAATTCCCTTGGCAGTGGCAGTCAGACGTCATCTGATGGACCATCAGATGACGTCTGATGGTCCATCACGTTCCACCAAGGCTGCTGACTGGCAGTCAGTGTCCCAAATTACGTACCTTGATGGAATTTTCAATAGGGAAGTTCGTTAAGTGCTAACAACTGGTGGGAATTTTTAGTTTTGCATGTTCATTAGCTTTGTTTAGGAACTACTGATGTGCAGTTCTGTCATTGGATGACATCATGTCAATATTTCATAGAGCAAATGTGGTTGCCCAAAGGAAAAATCCATCAATGTAACCCTGTTTGGCAGTCAATGTTTTCTAGTGGACCGCTGACTGTGCCTGACTGTACGTCAAGCATGTCTGATTGGCCAACAAGTTACTCTGACCGACAGTCAAACGCTAGTCAGACTCCACTTGTCGGCTTTCTGATGGTTTCCTGGTGGCAGTCGGCCGCCGCGAAATACCATCAAGATGTCTTGGTGGCGATTCTGATTGTACATCGACTGTCTCTGACTGTACGTCAAAAAGCTTTGACGTGCAGACAGACGTACGGTCAAAGGACGTAAAGTTCGTTCGGATACCACTATTTCGTCAAATCTATGAATACGAAAAATAATCTATGCACAAGAAAACACATTCGGGATGTGAGCCCATGAAACCGCTGATGTTAGAGATATGACACGCAGCCGACCGACAACCTTGATCAGAAGCCCTCTGAAACGCCGCCGAACACGCCACTTCGCTTCGCCCATAGAGGCTTCGCCGCTTCGCGGAGCTTTCATGAACGATCGCTCTCGACTCGTTTTGTTTGCCCGCTTGCTCCAACCTGTCGATCCTTCCAGGGCTCTACAATGTCTTATGTTTTAGTAGAATTTCTACTGGACAAGACCCAGCCTGTTGTGAGTTCCGACGATCTAAGGGACTTTAGCGGTGTAGTTGAAGACGACAAGGTGTACCAGTTCTACTGGGCCGGAGACGCGCGAACAAAAGGATTGTTCTACGACTCGAAAGTACTCTACATGGCAGGTGAGTAGAACTGAAGTACGGCGAGTGATGTACGAGTGCTTTGCATAACATGCTGAAGGCTTAACTGCATTTGCAGCCGAAGCATCTCGTATAAAACAAATGGTCAAATCGAGTTTCGAAAGCGGTGACATAAAATAGGGGTTAAGGTGTCCGATTTGTACGCAAGTGGTCGCGGGTTCCATCCGCGGTGGTCCTGCTTTTTTTTTTCTTTTTTTTTTCCTCGAACATCTTGTTTTATCGAAGCATCTGGTGATATTTATGAGTGCGTATAGCTTTACTCTTATATAAATGCTGCCCTTGTTGATGAAATTCCCTTGGCAGTGGCAGTCAGACGTCATCTGATGGACCATCAGATGACGTCTGATGGTCCATCACGCTCCACCAAGGCTGCTGACTGGCAGTCAGTGTCCCAAATTACGTATCTTGATGGAATTTTCAATAGGGTGTCACGCACTGGAGGAGCTGTGAGGTAGTGTTAGTTCTGTAATTTGTGAAAGAATTTACATAAGACAACCAATATAAAAATGCAAAAGCATGACACATGGAAACTTTTCTCAAAGGTGCTCTTACAGTTTTTATTGTCAAATGCGACCTGACTGATGAGGTGTCATAGTGCTTTTCTCAGCCTCGTTTCATTTTTGTACATGTGTCTGCATTAATTTATTTGCAATATTTTACTGCCTGCACTCCATATTATTCTTGCTAAATTGACCTGTGGTGTCTTCCAACTAAAAGTAATAAAAGTTTATCTGGGTTTTAAGCTCTATCAGTTAATTTTAAAAGTAAAAAGATAAAAGCCTGACAAATAATTTACGCTTTCCCGAGTTCTTTAACTTTTTCCCAGATTTTTTAACCTGCTTTTGGAACTTTTTCTTTTATTTCATTGGTGATTATTCCACCCTTATCTTGCTCTAAGGACCACTCAGTTTAACTTCAACCAACATTGTGGCTTTGTTTTAGATCCAACTGAGATGAACCTGATCGAACGGAGGAACACTGGGAGCAGACAATTAAACACCCAGTAGCCTTTCGGATAAAAGAGCACAAAGTTGGATCACTTGATATAGATTTATTGTTAAAGAAGCATCAAAAGATTAGGACAAGGGAGACATGCTCACAGTCTCACTTGCACATGTGCTCACCTTCACTAACTTGTACATTTGCTCATTCATCTATTTATTCATTCATTGATTCACAACTTCATTCACTCATGCATTAACATTATTCACTTGTTCTCTCACATTCACTCATGCATTAACATTATTCACTTGTTCTCTCACATTTACTCACTCAGATTTGCTGAATCATTCCTTCATTCACGCATTAATTCATTCACAGATTTAGTCACTCATTCACAGATATTCATTCATTTACAGATTTATTCCCTTACACACACACATTAATCCATTCGGATATATTTATACTCACCTATTCATTCATTCAAATATTGATTTCTTCACACACATGTTCATTCATAGGTTTATTCTTTCACTCCCTCACACATTCATTCATTCCCTGATTTACACGCTATTTGACACACATATTCATTCACATATTTATTCTCTTACACATGCATTCATTCAGACTTACTCGCATATTCATTCATTCAGAAATTTACTCCCTCACTCACACATTCATTCACTGGTTTACTCTTTCACTCACTCATACACAGATTAATTCATTCACTAATTTACTCAGTGCTTCACACACATATTCATTCACAGATATATTCCCTTACAGACTCACATCCATTCATTCAGATTTACTCTGGCATATGTATTCATGGGTTTACTCCGTCACTCTCACACTCACTCACAGATTTATTCCCTCACCGGTTCACTCGCTATTTATCATTCATTCATTTGCAGATTTGCCCACTCATGCATAATTCAGAGATTCACTCTCTGAATTATGAGAATTATGAATGTGTGAGAGATTCACCTCTCACACATTCATTAATTTACAGGCTTACTCTTTCACCCACTCACTCACACAATCCTTCAATCACAGATTTCTTTTTTTTTTCCCTCACACACACATTAAGTCATCCAGATTTACTCTCTCAGAGATTCACTCAGTATTTTGTTATTCATTCATTCACTGATTTGCCCTCTCGTGCGCATATTCACAAATTCACTCACTCTGTCATTCATTCATGCTCTCTCACTCAGACATTCACAGACTTACTCTCAGCCCTTGTTCCGAGCACGTGCTAGGAACGTAGAGAGCGAGCCGTCCTTTGCCAATGCTGCCTTCCCCGCCCCAGGCTACAGCTGGGACTACTCGGACCTGACGACGGAACAGAAGCCCCTGGCCAACATCAGTGAGGTGCCGGGCAACGAGGTGCAGGACTCGTGCACCTCGTTGCCCGGACTGCAACAGCCGCAACAGCCAGATGGACCTGCTGCCCGGACTCAAGGACGAGTCGGATTACGTGGGCGACTCGGAGAACAACGAGTCCCTGGATGGGCACGCCCCCTTCCAGGTGAGGAGGAGGAGCGACACGCCCCTCGTCGAAGGGGAACTTAGCAGGATTTCGATAGGCACTGAGTTACCTTGGAATTGGTCAGCGCGTCTGAACTAAAAACTCAAATTGCAAGTCAAAATAACTTTTCAAGACAGAATGTCTCAAAGGGCTGGGATCTCCGAGGAAGGTGGAAGGAAATGCTAATGAAACAGTTACAAAATGTGCTACACGTACAGCCTTCAGATTTTTAAACAATATCACGAATGCCGATCGGCCGTTGGATCAGAGCCTTACCGTGGCGTAAAACAGCAAGCCAGCGAGGCTAGGTGTGTGCCTTCTGCCACATGCGCATAGTCTCGCTTACCTGCTGTTTCATATTGCGATAAGGCGCTGATCTACCGGTCATTCAGCGTTCGCGCGTTATTGTTAAAAAATTACAGAAGGACAATTAAGCTTTGCCTATAACATTGGAATGCGATAGCTAAACATGTAAAGCCCCGCTCATTCCCAAGCCGCGCAGCGTGTCTGCGTGGCCCATTCTTTTTCCGGCACTCGTCGAGTACGGACGCAAGAATGGCAAGCTCCCACGGAGCTGTGATAACGGCCCCCGCGGGCCGCGGTGACTCGGCAATCAGCAATATCGCTGCTACCAAGGACTACCGTATCGTCTTGCCTTCGCTGCCCTCCGGAGAGGCGATGAAGCGTGCAGTTATTCTGCACTGCGACATCGCCGGACGACCCTACAGGATCGAGGATTCGCGGCAGCCGCTGAAGGACGCCGGCGTCATCCAGGACGTGGGAACCATAGGTGCGTACCAAATGTCGCACGTATGGCTCCTCAACTTGCGGACGGACGAGGCAAAGAAGAAGCTTCTCGAAGCCGGGCAGCTCGTCATCAAGGAGAAGAAATGCCTTATCATCAACCCAGTATGGCGTGAGCTCCGCATAAAGCTACACTGGGTGTCTTTCGACGTTACCAGTGACGCCATACGACGAGCTTTTGCGGAGTTTGGCATGGTGAAGGAAGTGACGAGCGAGAAGTGGAGGGTCCCGGACTTCGAGCACGCCGAGTCGACAACCCGACTCGTCCGCCTGGAGCTGCGCGAGGGTGTCACGCTCGACCGCATCCCGCACCAGCTGCGCCTCGGCGGTGGCACGGTCCTAGAGGTAGTTTTTGGTCGAACTCCGATCTGCCTCAGGTGCCGCACCACGGGGCACATTCGGAAAGACTGCCGCGTCCCTAGGTGTAGCGAGTGTCGCACGAGCAGGCCGACTGCACCCGGTCGTACGCTCGTGCAGTTGGGCGAGGCACCGACGGAGGAGATCAGAGCAAGCTCCTCATGGACGAGGAAGAAGCAGAACGAGCAGCGGCGTCGGCGGCCACGCAAGACAAGGCCGAAGATACGAAAGAAGTCGTCGTTGTCGCCAAGGAAGGACGTGAGCCCGACGGGCTCCCGAAAATTACTATCGCGGACAATATGAGCTGAAACAGCGCTCCGGCCTGTGCACGGTACTACCTGCGCCGCCTGTCGCATCGCTTTGCAAACACGGCGCACCCTGAGGCCGAGATAAATGGTCACTTGCGCTCACTGCGCCGCTGCGCTTTTCCGGCCGTCTGCTTGCGAAAATATGAAAATTTTGCCCGACGGAACCACCACCACGATGCGTGTGCCGTGCAGCCCAATGTTCACGTTTCCAGCTAACATGCATTTCAGCGCTATTCATGAAAGCGCCGAAGTCGAAAATGCGTTGTCACGCTCGTGTCTCCTCGAGGAGAGCTGCCCGACGAAGCCGCCTTGGCCCTCAAAAAGAGCCTATCTCAGTATCATCGAACACGTTTGGAGGCGCATTAATGTAGCCATGTCACGGCGTCCCCTCAACCGCGCCTCTTCCTAGAAATTGGGGCAAACAATGGGAGTGGCTTCGAGGCTGAGCCAGACTTCGTGGCCGCGCTCTATGATTTCTCACGAGACAGGATCAAAGCCGTGGTCGCGGGTCGGGGGCTAATGACGCGGATTGAAATTATTTTGTAAGTTTTATTGCGCATCGTTTCGTCTATTCCTTCTGTTGTCCTTGTTTTCTGGCGCTTTTCGAATCTGAGATGTACCAACTTGCCCAACTCCAGATTCCCTGAAACGGGCTTCCGCCGATTGGAAAAAAGCTTGATGCTACGGTTACGACACACTTTTTTGACGCCGTTAGCCAGCGCATACTTTTGTGTGGTGCCTCCTTGATACCGATATTCTGGTATAGTGCAGTTGAACTTCCACGCCGACTATTAATTTTTAGTGTCTGACATTGTCCTCTGCGAATATTTTTTCCATTAAGTTTCAAGTCCCTTCTCCTTTTAAATATATGACTGTTTGTTCCACTTTATTAAGACTAGGAATTTGTAAACAAAAAATCTGGTGTCTTGTCAGCAACTTGTTTTGTTTGAAACAAACACGCAAGAAATACTATTTTTAAACCTTTTCATACCCAATCAAGGTTACAAACCCTTCTGAGTAAAATGTGTGCTTACCGTTTTTTATACAGCTGTGATCAATGAAAAAGAAAAAAAAAAGTGATTACCCAATTGGAACCTGACTAAATCGGTATGCAGATTTTTGGCTTATATTTTACGATGTCTTACTTTGTGCATGCACTTAGTCAAACAAAAACTACCTGCAACGTCTTTTGATGTCACTTTCAAAAACGATATCGCATACTTCAATATTTGCTCTTTACCAGCCATCGATTTTTCTACGTGATTCTACGCGATAGAGTAAAGTAAATCAGTTCCAAAAGGAAGACGAGAAGTGTAATCTTTTAACCTCCCCCCCCCCCCCTCCCCCTGCCGCCCTACCGAAGACTGGCCCGCTGTTCCACCCGCCGTCTCGCTATACTTCGTTTCACCTGATGTCCGAGCGCTGCCGATGTTATGAGCCGAAGGGCCAATCAAACAGTGTAAAAAGCGCAACGTCATGGCGTGCTCTCTGCGCTTGACTAGCTGGCGGAGGACCAGTGTACAAAGAGACAGCGAATACCGGCTAGTCCTATCAACTGCAGAGAGCACGCCATGACGTTGTGCCTCTTTCGCTGTTTGATTGGCCCTATGGCTCATAACACCGGCCGCGCTCGTACCGAAGCTGAAACGAAGTATAGCAGACGGCCGGAAGTGCGCAGCGGCGCAGTGAGCGCAAGTGACAATTTATCTCGGCCTTAGGGTGCGCCTTGTGTGCGGAGCAAGGCGACAGGCGGCGCAGGTAGTACCGTGCGCCGGCCGGAGTGCTGTTTCAGCTAATATTGTCCGCGATAGTACATCTTCTGTTCCGGCTGCTCTACCGGGGTCGGCGACCGGGACCACCGCCAAGGTGGTGGACCCCGTTCCTGCACAAGGTGAGGACAGCCCTCCCTCGGAGATGGACTTGGACGTGGCCAGCGGTAAAGCGTCGCCATGACGAGGTCAGCGCGGCATCGCAGCAGAGGCGGCTCAGTCAGCTTGAAAAGCAATGGAAGACTGGCAGCGGGCGGGGGTTATGCGTCCCCAGCAAACCGCGTTCGTCGTCGCTTACACATGGCGACAAGCATGCTACGTGACCGCCTGCTGGACTCGAACGCGCTTCACTACGCTAGCTGACAAGGGTAAGCGCCGTATGGACAGCCTCTACTAGTTGATGGTGACGTTAGAAAGGCCATTGCGTTTTGCGACGTTAAACGTACGAGGGCTCTCGGCGAAGCGTAGACAGAACCAGCTTTACCGCCTCGTGACGGAGCAGGACCTGGACATTGTCGTCGTACAGGAGACTAAAGTAGAGAGCGTGGAGCTGACGGACGTTATTGTACGGCCTTTTACGGCGCGATATGATATCTGTGTCAGCCATGCGGTGAGGACGTCGGCGGGGTGTTTTTTGCTTATTCGTAATAGTTTAGGAGCTACAGTCCAGTCCGTGACTACGTGTGCGTCGGGACGATTTGTATTATGTGATTTTATCTTTTCTTCCTTAGAATGGCGTGTTATTTGCGTGTATGCTCCAACCAGAACTGAAGAAAGGTGCATGTTTTTTGATGGCATTCAGCATTACTGTAACTGCGAGCGGCGTCTCATTTTCATGGGCGATTTTAACTGTGTGTGTTCTTCGAACGACAAAACCAGTTCTACTGCTTATAGTGATGCGAGCACCGCGAGTTTGATTTCCATAATTAATGAGCATGGCCTTGACGACGTTGGTGAATGTCTCAGAAATGGGCGGGAGGTACAGTTCACCCACTTTCAAGGGGCAAGTCACGCCCGCTTGGATAGATTGTATGTTTCGTTGGAGCTTCTATTGCGTTACGAGTACAGTGTACACCCAGTGTCTTTCAGTGATCACTGTCTGGTATCTGCTTGCATTAAAGGTAACAAAGAAAAGAAAAATTCGTTTAGCTGGGAGCTTTGGAAACTCAACTCTAAACTCCTAGAGGACGACCTTTTTAGAGCCTACGTACAGGCTTCTATAGAAAAAGTAGACAATGGGCAAAAATTAGAGTATGGGGCGAAATGGGAACTTTTTAAGCAGGGAATAAAGATAAAAGCTTTAGAAAGAGCGAGCGCAATTCAGAATGAAGAAAAAAGAAATGAAACGTTACAGCGTTGCAACTTGCAAACGCTCATAAAAGAAGAGTGCAAAATGCCGGGTGCATTCAAAGATGACATCTGTGCTTTGAAGGCGAAGCTTGAACTAATTGATAGAGAACGTTATCGCGGAGCGTTGGTGAGAGCGCGGGCTGGTAGGCTGATAGCTGGGGAGACGCCCACTAAGCGCGCCCTAGGCCTCGAAAAAAGGAACGCGCGCCGCAATGAGATAGCAGAAATAGAATATTGTGGTGTGGTTACTAAGGAAAGCGAAGAGATAGAACGCGCATTTTACGACTATTACAGCACGTTGTTTGCTTATACCTCCGTTCAAACGGAGCGTTTAAAAAAAAAAGTTTTTGTCTTCTATGCCCCGCCTTGACGACGGAACAAAGGAAGTGTTGGAAGAACCCATTACGTACGAAGAAGTTAAGATAGCAATCGAGGCCCTAAACCAGGGGAAGTCCCCAGGTCCTGATGGACTAAGTGCAGCTTTTTATAAGTCGTTTAAACATGAAATTTCGCCCATCTTATTTATTGTTTTCCACGAAGCTTTTAAGCTGAATGTCCTTCCACCAACGTTTTTGTCGTCGCACACTGTGTTAATCCCAAAAACGGAGGACGAAATCAAACTAAGACAGGTCACAGCTTATCGCCCCATAAGCTTAACTAACGTCGACTATAAAGTACTACTGAAAATAATGGCCGGACGATTACAATCGGTAATAACAGAACTAGTCGGTCCCCACCAAACTTGCGGGTTAAAGGGCAGAACTATTTTTACATACATTCAAAAAGCTCGGAGCGTGCTGGAGTGTTGTGATGTTATGAATAGGGGTGTAGCTATGCTACAAATTGACCTCGAAAAGGCCTTCGACCGTGTACCGCATGAAGTTCTTTTATCTGTCTTAGACCATGTAAATGTCGGTTTGGTTTTACGCGAAGGTGTGCGGATGGCGTACAGCGGTTGTACGACCAGTCTTATAGTGAAAAAGTTGGTTGGAAAGCGCATAAAGGTAGAGCGTTCCGTACGCCAAGGATGTCCTCTTTCACCCCTTCTTTTTTGCACTTATATAGAATCATTTTGTTTGAGCATCATAAGAAGTAACAGTATTAGTGGGTTTAACCTTTTTGCATCGGAAGTACGTATTTTAGCCTATGCTGATGATATCGCTCTGTTTTGCGCAAATCCAGAAAGCATAATTGAAGTTGTGAACGTAGTGAAACGTTTTTGTGCTGTCAGTGGAAACGCTGCAAAAATGTTCCAAAAGCCGGGATTCATTATTAAAAACAAATACCTCCGACTTGCATAACAATACCAGCATTTATCAGACGTTTCGTCTCCTATACGGGAGACATCATCAGTGCCGCCTGGGAAGAAGAAGCGTTGGATTTCTGGTAGCTAGTCGGGTGTTCCCAGGCCGCACTGATGATGTCTCCCGTATAGGAGACGAAACGTCTGATAAATGTTGGTATTGTTATGCAAGTCGGAGGTATTTGTTTTTAAAAAAGTGGAAGCGCTGTAAACTGGGATAAGTGTTTAGGTTTTTGGCATGGCCAGTGGTGTTCCGCTCCTAGTGTTTCTCAAAATATAAAGTGGTCAACCACCCCTGTAAAATATTTGGGCGTACCTCTCGAGAGCTACCGTGACAGTGAGCCCTATTGGCGCAGGTAGGCACTAGAACTCCGCGAGAAAGCGGAAAGCTGGAAAGGTTGGGAATTGTCTAATTTTGCCCGTGCGACAGTTTGCAATATGTTCCTTGCTAGCAAACTGTGGTACGTGCTACAAGTGTTGCATTGCTCGCGTGTTAATGCTCAAAAATTGCACCGCGTTTTCGCTGTTTTTATTTGGGGCTCGTCATGGGAACGGACGAGTCGTATGAACCTTTTCCGGCGCATCCGCGAGGGCGGAGTAGGATTGTCACATTTATTTCTGCGCCAAGTTGTGAATCGTTTTATTTATCTTGGAGATGTCAGTGACCCGTTTTTACGAACCGTCTACCAGGTGAGACTGTGTAGAACTCTGCCTGAGTTTATTGTTTCTTCGGCATGTGTGCCAGGCGGCATCCACGGATATCTCAAGGAAGTTGTCGCGTCATGTCATTTCTTGGCAGCCAGGTTTTCTTTTGAATATTTGAGCGAAGTATCCAGAAAACAGTTGTATAGGAATCTTTCTGACGTTTTCTTTCCCGTACCTTTGTATAGAGCGTTGTATTGTGCAGGCCCAGGACAAGATGTCTTAAAGCGTGTTAAGAGAATGCTCGTTCCGCCTGGGGTTACGTCATTCTTTTTCAAATTACACACCGGCACCTTAACTGTAAACACTTTGATGAAAGAAAAGGGAATGTTCGTCCCGTGGGGCGACCACTGTTTTTTGTGTCAAAAGACCGAGACAATTGAGCATGCATTCCTGGAGTGCTGGGATGGTGTCTTTTTCTGGGACGTCCTCCAACGCAAACTCAAAAAAGATTTTCCGTTAGACATGCATGGTATTAGATACCTGCCCGTTGAAAACAAGGACGGCGTGCCCTTCGACGTAATAATGTTACTGGGCCTGCATAGTATTTGGAGGTCACGGATGGCTACGCGCCATGCCAACATTGACGCGCGCGAGGCTCGGGAATATTTCAGCGAGAGTATTGCCTCGATTGTTGGAGTGCACAAGGCTCCGAGCTGCGTGCCAGAGTGGATTCAACAACTGGAAGCAGTTAGGAATTTAAAAAGATTTTAACTTATACTACTAGCTGAAAGGCCGGCTGGTAGTTTTTTAGCACTGCCAATTTTGCTGTTTTTGTCCTCAGACTTGTATATATTGACTTGTAAAAAACAGCAATAAAAAAAAAAAAAAAAAAAAAAAAAGTGTCTGCGTGGCCTAGTCAATAGCATCTCTGGCTCGCAGCCAAAGGGTCGTGGGTTCGAATCCTGCATCTGGCTAATCCTTAAAAACATTCCTTTAAGGCAAATGAATTACTTTATAAAACAAAATCATTCGGGACATATGCGACAACCTTTAATTCGCATTACATGCCATGCTTTAATCACTTTCATTCCACATGTAACATCATGCTTGACGTGAGCGTTGTGGGGTTGTTTGAAATTCTCGCGCAAGGTCATGTGGCTGTGACATCATGACCCTATCGGCCAATTCAGGATTTTCCAGTCCCACCGACGCCGGCTTTTCTGCGACACAAGCTCCTTAAAGCTATATTGCTTTAAACTCTGGAGGCTGTACATCAGAGGACAATCAGTACAAAAAAGTGGTAAATGAGCAAGTATGGCATTGTAAATGCGCCCCAAAGGGAATCAATCCCACAACCCCTCGACTGTGAGTTCTACGTTCTACCACTTTGCTAGTCGGTGGGTAGACACAGAGCCGGCCGACTTTGTCCCTCCGAAACGTTGGGACGAAAACGCTGGACGCCGGCATTCAGCGTTGGCATCTGAACGGCTTACACGAAGAAAAAAATCCAAGACGTGCCCACCATCGCAAAAAAAAAAAAAAAGGTTCGAGTTTCAAGTAAAATAAAATGATATTACCAAAGAAAACTAAAAACAAACCGCAACATCCGCCATAAACCCTGAAGAATGCCACAAAAACACATTATGAGTGTGCTGGCTTTATCAATGAGATCAAGATAAATCAACAATTTTTTGCTAATGGCGAATTCCACTGGTCGTTTTAGAGCGCGCCGAGGTTAGTAGACCAGATTTGAGATGGAGCGTGTGATGCACACGAAGTCAGTCCGCCTCCAAATTCCCCGTGCAATATGACCACTCCTCCGAGATTGGAGGATGCCTTCCGGTCATTGACCTTCCCAGGAATTCCCTCCCCCAGTCCCAGATCTCAAAGCACATGTTTTAGCAATGGCGGCGCTAACAACACGTGTTCATCACACGAACAAAGTTAATGATGATGTGAAAGATGATTGTCCATAAGCGATACGTGCATCAGCATAGCGCACTTGATTCTTTATCACAACTTTCACGGCCTATAGGGGCTGCTCCCATTGCTATCAAAACGGCTGTCATCTAAATGATTGTCGTAGAACAGCTGAACAAGGTTCGGTCGGTGATGCGGAAGTAATGATAATTTTGTGAAATCCAAGTGATATGAAAGCTTTACGTCCTATCTTTGCTTCAGGAAGGTGTAAACAGGCATCTCTATGTTGAAGCCCATCATCCGAGAGCTAGGGAGTGCGATTCTCACACTTCGGTAGCACCATCTTTGAAAGTTGTAAATACTTGTGAACAGTATCCAAAGACGTCTCGATTTTCGGCCTCCTCTGCGGAGGTCTGAAATGTAGTCGAATTCTTGGGGGACATACAAGCAATCCTCGTTGTCGCTGCTACTCAAGCCGCTGCTGCTAAAGGGGTTGCTCGAGCAATTCGGCGATGAACTGTCATCAAGCAGCAGCAGCAGCAGAAAAGTGGGCGGCACTCCGCGAGCGGCTATTACGAATTCTTCCGAGCTTTGGGAGGAAGGAGCTCATGTGTGCATGCTGAGAGTTGGCCAGGGTGGCTTCCGGTCGAATCCGCCAAAATCGACAATGCGACTTTTCTCGGGATCTGGATCTGGAGTGGGAGTTTATCTGAAACGACGAGTTGAGCACGCCCGTTTCGCTCCCGACGGCCAAGTGAAATAGGCAGAAAAGTTTGTCCCGGCGTGCACCAAAACGACCAGTGGGATTCGCCATTAGTTATTAAAGTTTCAGATTTTGTCCGAGAGGCTGAAAGGCTCTAATGGCAACACTGGAGACACGACGTCAGATGTTGTGTTATGGTTCAATAGGGGGGCAGCAGAGCTTGGGCCGAACGGGTTACAAGAAGTTTGATGATGTGAAATGAATGCTAAAAAGCTCACTCCAGCGAAATGGAAAACAAAAACTGTTTTCTACACTGCCTGTGCGACTTGCAAGTTATGCAATGCCCTCCCGACTGGGAGTGCCGGAAAATTCTAAGATTGTTTTTGGCATTACCTTTATTTCGCCTTTTTTTAATAGCTATTTTGCACGTCGGAAAAAAGTAGAGTTTGGGTATTCCGAAAATCAGTTTAACTTGTGTAGATGAAACCGTCGACGAAGCATGGGCAAAACGATCCGTCAATGAAACATTGTTCAATTAACTGAATGCCAACAGAAGGGGGGGAGGGCTTATTTTGACGTGGACCTTTTACATATTTTACGGTACAATTAACCCGTAAAGTATGGTGCGAACGACCGGACCCTTTTTCTATGACTCAAAATGCGGCGCCTTTCTTTCAGGGCTACGAGCAGCTGCTGCAGATCAGCGAGGACGACGAAGAAGAGCCAGCCCAAGGTGCCTGCCCGCACCGTTACGAGCGCCACCCGAACCTTCGCACTGCCTGAGCAACGACCAGTCGCCCGCAGACGACCTCTCGGAGGACGGAGTTGTGTCCTATGGCTTCCCCTCCCAGGGAAGCCGCGGGTTCCTGGATGAGGGCGCCCTGTCCCCCTCCCACCTGTCCTGTTCCGACCTGTCCGTCAACAATGTGTGCGACATGGAGGACAGCGATGAGGAGGACGACGACACGGACAACACCGTGGTGCAGAAACCGCCCCCCTCCACTACGACGACGGTGGTGTGCCGGCTTACGTGTTGGACGGCTCGAGCAACGTCGAAACGACATCGATTTGGCACACGCCCCATTGGTGCCGCTCGGCATCAGCGTTGTGGGACGTTGCAACGTTGGAACGACATCGATTGGGTATCGACACGCCACATTGGTGCCACCCGGCATCGTGGGACGTTGCAACGCTGGACAACATGGGTCCAGTGCTTCTCGACATTGGTGGACGATTCCAATGTCGTTGCGCAACGTTAGAATGACATTGCTGCGGCGTCCCGCGGACATTGCGTTGGTGACTCTGCGTTGGTGGGACGCTTACACATGGTTGTGCAACGTTGTTTTGGCATTTTGTTGAATTTCCCAATACTGGGGCAAGAAATCAGAGTTCGACGTTTCCCAGGTTGCTTGCCCCAGTCTTGGGTCATTCGACAAAATGGTAAATACGCTCCAGCTTGCCCGCGCTCTCACTGTAATTTTGTTGGTTTGGCATTGCTCGGACGTTGCTTCGGCGCCACTGAACGTCGGTGGGACGGTTCAACTTCGTTGCCAAGTGCGGTGAACTGGAGGAATCGGAGACCTCCGGACGCCATCGCTGCGCCGCCGCCGTGATCTACGGTTGTGTGATGTGTGCCTTTGTTTTTTCAAACGACTTTTCTGAACACTTTAGGCTTAAGTTGAGTGCTGTGTCATAATAGGGCAAGGCTGTAGGGACAGAGTGAAGTGATGGCAGCTTATTGCAGATTTATTCTTTTTCTTTTTCTGACATGTCAGCCGTTTTTACGCAGGTTTTAGAAATGATTTTATTAGTTACGTAGTGTTGAACATATTTCGTGCTTGGAACTTTTCTTATTTACTCGTCACGCTGCCACAGAAGAGCAAAGTCCCGAAAGCAACTTATTTTATTCTTTTAGTTGACATCTTCAAGGGTGGGACAATGTTCGTAACTTTTCCATTTGCATTTCTACATTGTTCACTCTTTCGTTTCAACGTTTTAATCATATCATCAAACTTGTCGGATTGTGAAGACACAGGTGTCGGGCACACTTGCAAATTTCTCCCCAAAACACACATGAATGGGCGGCTAGTGAGGACAGTCACCCGGTTGAACCGCATTGCCACGGACTGCCGATAGCCACACGGTTCACAGCATTCGTCCCTGAATGCAGCTACATGCCCTGCCATCATTTAGCGTCAGCAATCGCTCCGCGTCACGGGGAGGAAGTGCCGATCTTCGGACCTTTTTGTATAACCAAGCGCGGGACTGGCTCTCAGCGTAGACGGAACTGCTCTTTGCCGAAGAAAGTGTCATTAGAGAGTATTAGCTTACCGCCTACCGGGCGACCGGGGGGTTACCGCGACCGTCATTGCAGAACTGCGCATGCGCCAATTATGCCACGCTACTCGGTTTACCGCGTTTACCGTCAATGGCGACTGCCGGGCATCGGCTCCGACGGCCGGCGTAGACTAATCACTTACTGTTTTGGAATGGCGGGGGAGGCGTCTAGAAACAATCGTCGCACCACATAACATGGGAAAGGGCAAGTGAAGCGGCTCTGGTTGGCCTATAAAGGCTTTCGCCTACCCGAGGTCCATAGCAAAAATCCGGGCTTCCATGGCCGCCGGACAGGCCGGTTGAATAGATGGATGGTAACTGCTATGCCCCTTGTTTCGGGCGGCAACCTGAGCCACCTAGCCGACATTAGAGACTGGTGCTGATGGCAATGGAGCTGCGAATGCAAACAAGCAGCGTACAGGATGATGCTGTTTGCTTGCATTCGTGGGAGAACGGTGGCCGAGTGGGCTAACGCACCACAGCTCGGAGCACGTGTAGCGAAAGCTCGCGCTGCAGAACTCAGAGCACTGGGTTCAAATCCCCGTCCCTGCGACCAGTATCCAACAGCTTAGCTGACAAATTAAGTTACTTGGTCGTATACCAAGGAAGTACCACTATAACTACTCGTAATGAGGAAAATATTTTTTAAAAGTGGCTTTTTATGCGGCACTTGTCCAAATAAATGTACCGCTTGAAAAACGAACCACGCCGGTATTCACTATCATCATCATGACTTTTTCCAGCCGTTGGAGAAAGAAGAAACTTCCATAGGCGCGGTCAGGCGCGGTTACGGTATGCTAAAACGTTCTTTACCCGCTACGCTCTCGGTCCGGTACCGGCTCGATGGTCGCGGTCGCGGTAACCCCGGCGGTCGCCCGGTACGCGGTAAGCTAAAACTCTCTATTGTCACGGACCTTTCGTACCGTGGCTTTCCGGTCACGTCACGCGAAAGGTCCGTTGGGCTCCGCATGAATGGCTCGCGCGGGCTTCTCGTCATACTTCCGTTGTTAAGAAGGTGAGTCGTTTTACTGACACCGTATTTTGCTTGCATTTGGCTATAGTTGGACGCACGGGCTAAAGCGCGAGCTAATTGCTCTGGATGAAGCATCGGCAGTTGCATGTGCGCGCGTGCGGTGGTGCAGCCAGAGCGCCAGTCTAGGCACTCCAGTTACGAGAGCATCATTACAACATAAACAGAGTACCTCCGATAGGACATTAGGTTGTATCAATTTTATACCTCATTTGCATCGCTGTCAATGCTGGTGGCGCGAGCGCGTGACTGTCGCGCCAGCAGCTTTGACAGCGTTGTACCTGGCGCCACAAATGAAGTAGGGTACAGGTAGCCTGCATGCGCGCTTTGCTTAGGGCGAGGCAGTGGCGTCACGAGGGCACGAGGGTCAGCGGCTACCGGGGCAATAGCCCGCTGCGACCCCCCCCCCCCCCCCTTTCCCGCTCTCGCGTGGCCCACCGCGACTCCTCCCCCCCCCCCCCCCCCCCCCCCGAGTGCTGCACCGGGGCGGTCCACCCCCTCTTGTGACGCCACTGGGGCAAGGCCATCCTAAGCAGAGCGCGCTCACGAGGTGAATACAAAGAAATGGGGTGTGACAATACCGTGAACGCTTTTCTTCATCACCACTCTTTATTGTCGCTTCAAAAATTTTGGTTTCTAAATTGCTATGAAATGAAGGCACTGAATTCGCGTAATCTCAAAGTGACTTGTGCTATTTTCGTTTCCCAGCGGATGCCGCCAGGGTGTTTGGCTACGACAGCTACTGTGGCGTAGCCTGGTGCGGAAACAATGGAAGAACGCGCAAGAGGCCAGAAACAAAGTTCTTCCGGGTTCCACGAGACGGAAGGTTGTCCTTTGTTTTAACAACGTACTGGATGCATGGTTCTAATGAGAACCGGAGAGAAAGCTGAATGTTTAATCAAAACTCATTTCAAATCCTGAATGTGCTTTACTTCTATTAGTACTGAATTTAATTTTAAAACATTCCATTCCATGATAACCGGACTGTGGTGGACTTGCTTTCCAGGTCCACAAGACAAACTGAATTACAACTTTGTTGCTACGCAGTGAATTAACATGACATGCAAGGGAAGCACAACTCGTTTTCTTTTTTTTTTTTTCTTTTGAGACTGCAATATTTTTAATGTTTCTATAAATGTCAATTATTAAATGAGCAAGGCACGAAAACTAGCTGATGCCCATTGTCAGCACTGGTAAAAAAACTACTGAACTCCTAAAAAAAAGTTACACTTCTTTTTATAGCATTGCGCACATTTTAACCAGTCTGTTAAAAAGTGTATATGTGTGCAGTCAATAAACACCTACAACCTTCTGAAGCACTATTAGTTTGCTTATTACCTCCATGTAAAACCACAATATGCAAACCATTGTGGTCAAATATTTTATTTTGAACAAAGAAACAGAATGAAAAATACTGAACTTCACTGCATCTTGCAGGTCAAAGGCGTGGCTGAAGTATGCCAAAAAAAGACTACCTTCGGCAAATATCGTACAGTGAGCTACAGGCGAAGTGTTTCGTCTGCAGCAGTCACTTCACAGCGCGAAACTTCAAGAACCCTGGGCGGACAAAGCTAATGAAAACGCTGTGCCTTCAGTTCGCCCATCGACATATTCAGATCCTAAAAGAGCTAGAGGTAAAGATTTTTTAACTATCCATATACGAGAAGTACATTACTTATGTTAACTTTATTTAAACAATGCTGCTTCTACAGCTTCACAACCTAACTTCTAATAGACGAAACCCTTCCAGACTCCATGGAAGCAACAGCCCCGCCATGCGGCGCAGACCCCATGGAGGCTGCAGCCCCATCATGCAGTGCAGCCTCCAGCTTCCGGCCCAAGGAACCCTCAACCGCTGCCCATGGTGAGGAAAGGCTTGTGTTGGAAACAAAAGCCTGCGTCTAATAGACAAATTCTTCCAGACTCCATGGAAGCGGCAGCCTCACCGTGCGGCTCAGACCCGATGGAGGCTACAGCCTCCAGCTTCCGGCCCAAGGAACCCTCAACCGCTGGCCATGGTGAGGAAGGACTTGTATTGGAAACAACAGCCTGCGTCTAACAGACAAGCTCTTCTAGACTCCATGGAAGCGGCAGCCTCACCGTGCGGCGCAGACCCCATGGAGGCTACAGCCCCATCATGCAGTGCAGCCTCCAGCTTCCGGCGCAAGGAACCCTCAACCGCTGCCCATGGTGAGGAAAGGCTTGTGTTGGAAACAACAGCCTGCGTCTAATAGACAAGCTCTTCCAGACTTCATGGAAGCGGCAGCCTCACCGTGCGGCGCAGACCCCATGGAGGCTACAGCCCCATCGTGCAGTGCAGCCTCCAGCTTCCGGTCCAAAGAACCCTCAACCACTGCTCATGGTGAGGAAGGACTTGTGTTGGAAACAACAGCCTGCGTCTAATAGACAAACTCTTCCAGACTCCATGGAAGCGGCAGCTGCCTCACCGTGCGGCGCAGACCCCATCGAGGCTACAGCCCCATCGTGCAGTGCAGCCTTCAGCTTCCAGTCCAAAGAACCCTCAACCGCTGCCCATGGTGAAGAAGGACTTGTGTTGGAAACAACAGCCTGCGTCAAATAGACACTCTTCCAGACTCCATGGAAGCGGCAGCCTCACCGTGCGGCGCAGACCCCATGGAGGCTACAGCCCCGTCGTGCAGTGCAGCCTCCAGCTTCCGGTCCAAAGAACCCTTAACCGCTGCCCATGGTGAGGAAGGAAATGTGTTAGAAACAACAGCCTGCGTCTAATAGACAAACTCTTCCGACTCCATGGAAGCGGCAGCCTCACCATGCGGCGCAGACCCCATAGAGGCTACAGCCCCATCGTGCAGTGCAGCCTCCAGCTTCCGGCCCGAAGGCCCCTCAACCGCTGCTCATGGTGAGGAAGGACTTGTGTTGGAAACAACAGCCTGCGTCTAATAGACAAACTCTTTCAGACTCTACGAAAGCGGCTGCCTCACCGTGCGGCGCAGACCCCATGGAGGCTACAGCCCCATCGTGCAGTGCTGCCTCCAGCTTCCGGCTTAAAGAACCCTCAACCGCTGCCCATAGTGAGGAAGGGCTTGCGTTGGAAACAACAGCCTGCGTCTGATAGACAAACTCTTCCAGACTCCATGGGAGCGACAGCCCCGCCGTGCGGCACAGACCCCATGGAGGCTACAGCCCCATCTTGCAGTGCAGCCTCCAGCTTCCGGCCCAAAGAACCCTCAACCGCTGCCCATGGTGAGGAAGGACTTGTGTTGGAAACTGCAGCCTGCGTCTAATAGACAATCTCTTCCAGACCCCAAGGAAGTGACAGCCCCGCTGTGCGATCATGCAGTGCAGCCTCCAGCTTTCGGCCCAAAGGCCCCTCAACCACTGCCCATGGTGAGGAAGGACTTGTGTTGAAAACAACAGCCTGCGTCTAATAGACAAACTCTTCCAGACTCCATGGAAGAGGCTGCCTCACTGTGCGGCGCAGACCCCATGGAGGCTACAGCCCCATCGTGCTGTGCAACCTCCAGCTTCCGGCCCAAAGGCCCCTCAACCGTTGCTCATGGTGATGAAGGACTTGTGTTGGAATCAACAGCCTGCGGCTAATAGACAAACTCTTCCAGACTCCATGGAAGCGGCAACCTCACCGTGCGGCACAGACCCCATGGAGGCTACAGCCCCATCGTGCTGTGCAACCTCCAGCTTCCGGCCCAAGGGCCCCTCAACCGCTGCTCATGGTGATGAAGGACTTGTGTTGGAAACAACAGCCTGCGGCTAATAGACAAACTCTTCCAGACTCCATGGAAGCGGCAACCTCACCGTGCGGCGCAGACGCCATGGAGGCTACAGCCCTATCATGCAGTGCAGCCTCCAGCTTCCGGCCCAAAGAACCCTCAACCGCTGCCCATGGTGAGGAAGGAATTGCGTTGGAAACAACAGCCTGCGTCTAATAGACAAACTCTTCCAGACTCCATGGAAGCGGCAGCCTCACCGTGCGGCGCAGACCCCATGGAGGCTACAGCGCGCCCCATCGTGCAGTGCAGCCTCCAGCTTCCGGCCCAAAGAACCCTCAACCGCTGCCCTTGGCAAGGAAGGACTTCTGTTGGAAACAACAGTCTGCATCTAACAGACAAGCTCTTCCAGACTCCATGGAAGTGACAGCCCCGCCGTGCGGCGCAGACCCCATGGAGGCTACAGCCCCATCGTGCAGTGCAGCCTCCAGCTTCCGGCCCAAAGAACCCTCAACCGCTGCCCTTGGCGAGAAAGGACTTGTGTTGGAAACAACAGTCTGCATCTAATAGACACGCTCTTCCAGACTCCATGGAAGTGACAGCCCCGCCGTGCGGCGCAAACCGCATGGAGGCTACAGCCCCATCGTGCAGTGCAGCCTCCAGCTTCCGGCCCTAAGAACCCTCAACCGCTGCCCTTGGCGAGGAAGGACTTGTGTTGGAAACAACAGTCTGCATCTAATAGACAAGCTCTTCCAGACTCCATGGAAGCGGCAGCCTCACCGTGCGGCACAGACCCCATGGAGGCTACAGCCCCATCGTGCAGTGCAGCCTCCAGCTTCCGGCCCAAAGAACCCTCAACCGCTGCCCTTGGCGAGGAAGGACTTGTGTTGGAAACAACAGTCTGCATCTAATAGACAAGCTCTTCCAGGCTCCATGGAAGTGACAGCCCCGCCGTGCGGCGCAGACCGCGTGGAGGCTACAGCCCCATCGTGCAGTGCAGCCTCCAGCTTCCGGCCCAAAGGCCCCTCAATCGCTGCTCATGGTGAGGAAGGACTTGTGTTGGAAACAACAGCCTGAGTCTAATAGACAAACTCTTCCAGACTCCATGGAAGCGGCTGCCTCAATGTGCGGCGCAGACCCCATGGAGGCTACAGCCCCATCGTCCAGTGCAGCCTCCAGCTTCCGGCCCAAAAAACCCTCAACCGCTGTCCATGGTGAGGAAGGACTTGTGTTGAAAACAACAGCCTGCGTCTAATAACAAACTCTTCCAGACCCCATGGAAGTGACAGCCCCGCCGTGCGGCGCAGACCCCATGGAGGCTACAGCCCCATCGTGCAGTGCAGCCTCCAGCTTCCGGCCCCAAGAACCTCAACCGCTGCTCATGGTGAGGAAGGACTTGTGTTGGAAACAACAGCCTGCCTCTAATAGACAAACTCTTCCGGACTCCATGGAAGCGGCTGACTCACCGTGCAGCGCAGACCCCATCGAGGCCATCGTGCAGTTCGCCGCTGGAGCTCCTCCACATCCTCTTGTGAACCAGTTGAAGCTTGTAAGTGTCCCATTTCTTTTGTTCACCTGTGTGCCCATATGGTACTACTCATATAAATAAAATTTGTGTGTGTCAAGGTGGATTTTAGTTTGTCTACTTCTCCGGTGATGGGCTTTTCATGCAAAACCTGTAATACACCTTATGTACTGTGGTGTCAAGGCATAGGGTGGCAATTTGTAAATTTAGCCAACATAGCTTCAAACGCCCAGTTTCCCCTGATTTCTGATTGTCTGTAGTTTAAGGGCATATTATCTACTTGCAGATTATGTCGTTGTTAGGTAATGTTGGCTGTGATGGTTATAAGCAGAACTGCTTACCTGCTTTGATTTCATTTTTTTTATCCGTTTCAGGTACTTCTACGCCTCCTCTGCGCAGTTTTGCGTCGAGAACGAAGGACATCATAAGGCGTCTCCAAGCCAAGGTTTCAAAGAACCGGAGGACCATCGCAAGGCTGCGCAAGCAAGAGAAGAATATGCCTCGATCAGCTTCGGAAGCTCTCGACATCATTCGCCCTCACGTGACTGACGAGTTATTTCACCTACTGTCAAGCCATGTTAAATTAAGATCCAAGGGCAAGGGAAAATGATTCCCTTTATGGTTGAAAAAGTTAGCTCTTCATCTCAAATTCCGTGGACCGCGAAATTTGAGATATTTTGCAGGATTCCATTATGATGAAAAATGTTTTGCAGGATTCAATTGTGCTGACATGTCCGTTTCGTAAATAGAAACTTGGATAAAGTTTGCTTTCATTCTCGCATCTCTGGTGAACAGCTTGAAGAGTTCAGTGGGTAGGACTTCATTCTGGAGATGTGTTTCAGCCCTTATGTTGCGTTTCATAAGATACCTGCAAGAGTAAAATTAATATTATTGGGATGTTATTGGGTCGTGCAGACTGCACACTAGGCATTTGTTGGGATTATTTGCAGCAAGTAGGTTGCACTCTACTGGTCTACTGTAGTGACTGCTTTTTTAGATGGTCGTGTCTGTGTTTTTCTATTATGACCATGTGGAATGTGTAAGTTCCCATTTTGATCTTTTTTAATACTCTCTGAGGTCTTTCATCTTGGACGCAACTTCCTTTTCTTTTGGACATTGTTTCTGCTTTACACATATGTGAAGCGTGAAGGAGATTGAGATCAGAGTGTCTACCAACCTGGGCAAGCCTGAAATCGTCAGGGAATTTTAGATCACCTGGAAAAGTCAAGGAATTATCAGGGAAAATGTCAAAAGGTTGACTAAATCAGGGAAAGTGACGCGGTGGTGCGGAACGAAGCCCGGCGATCGGGTGTCGCCACAGCTGTGCTGAATAACATTGCCCAAAATGGTATCCTTCGAAGGAGGAAACAGCCAAGGAATTTTATCAAAATAGTCAAGGAAAACCTTGAAAAATCATGGACTTTGGAAAAAGTCATCTGGTAGACACCCTGTAGGATGTACTTAATTAGGCAGTGCAGATTGCATGCCAAGCCTTTGCTGGAATCATTTGTGATGAGTGGGTCGCAGGTACACCGGTCTGCTTGTAGCAGTCTTTTGTCAGCCATTTCATATGTGCTTTTTATGGCAATGGTTATGTTAAACCTTACATGTTAAATGTGAGATGTTAAACGTGACATGAACATAAAACTTGTATTAGTCCGTCGGTTGACATTCAGTTCTTGTTATTTTGATCACTATTGTTACTTAAATCAGCAGGAGCAAGGTATGTTTAATTGTGCATTGCACGCTGTGTTAGGGTTATTTAATGACTATGTCACAGACTAAATAGGTCTATACTAGTGGCAATCTCATTTAGGCATTTACTTGTCTGTTTTTGTTTTTCTGTTCACGTTGTGGTCATCGTGCATCTCAGAATTCTTCTGCTGAACTTTTTATTACCATACAAAATGCATTGGATCAACGAGCTTTGATACTGCATGGCCATTTTTTTTTTTGTGTTTGTTGCTGAAGCTGCATATGTTATATGTGTGTGTGCTCCTTCCATGGAACTTGCTTGAGAATACAAAACCGGCTTTCAATCCAATTGCAGTTGTAATTTCAGTTGTTTGATAAGACTTTTATGCATGCCATAATATGCTTGTCGTTTTTTGTAGGATGTACTCTTTGTGGAATCCTTGATACACGGTGCTTGTGTTCTGTAGTTTTTGTATTATATACGAGGCACAAACTGCCCATCATATTTCTTTTTTTTGCGAAAATAAACTCTGTTGATTACTCCCTGGTGGTGTTCTTCTGGACAGCACAAACCTAATGGGTCTCCTGGCTTTAAAGTCAGTCTTAACCGTATATAAAATGGTCCATTAGTTGTCCGCATTAGCATTCACACATACGTGTGAAGTAATAATAGCTGAAATTCGGCATGCGGGAATAATAGGAAAATCATAAGTCGCGGCAAACCAGATGGCGCAAGCTACCGCCCAACGCACTACACCAAACTAGATATCTATCCATCCGGTAAGTTTTTTTGTTTTTTTTTATTGTGATTTTATTTATTCAGTTTGGGATTACAACGGCCGCCGAGTGCGCTCCCTGCCAGCTAAATGGGCCGCTGGGGCCTATGGAAGTGTCCGCTCTTTACCTTGTGTAGATTAATGGGCTGGAGCTTAGCCCTAATAATGCAAAGTTCAGCGAAAAAAATTTTTCCACGGGTGTTTTTAGGAGAAGCCAGCTTCCAGAGCAGGCTCGATCGAGCTTAGCCCTATTAAGGCAAAGTTCAGCGAAAAATATTTTCCCACGGTGGTTTTTAGGAGAAGCCAGCTTCCAGAGCAGGCTCGATCGAGCTTAGCCATATTAATGCAAAGTTCAGCGAAAAAAATTTTCCCACGGTGGTTTTTAGGAGAAGCCAGCTTCCAGAGCAGGCTCGATCGAGCTTAGCCATATTAATGCAAAGTTCAGGAAAAAAAATTTTCCCACGGTGGTTTTTAGGAGAAGCCAGCTTCCAGAGCAGGCTCGATCGAGCTTAGCCATATTAATGCAAAGTTCAAGGAAAAAAATTTTCCCACGGTGGTTTTTAGGAGAAGCCAGCTTCCAGAGCAGGCTCGATCGAGCTTAGCCATATTAATGCAAAGTTCAGGGAAAAAAATTTTCCCACGGTGGTTTTTAGGAGAAGCCAGCTTCCAGAGCAGGCTCGATCGAGCTTAGCCATATTAATGCAAAGTTCAGCGAAAAAAATTTTCCCACGGTGGTTTTTAGGAGAAGCCAGCTTCCAGAGCAGGCTCGATCGAGCTTAGCCATATTAATGCAAAGTTCAGCGAAAAAAATTTTCCCACGGTGGTTTTTAGGAGAAGCCAGCTTCCAGAGCAGGCTCGATCGAGCTTAGCCATATTAATGCAAAGTTCAGGGAAAAAAATTTTCCCACGGTGGTTTTTAGGAGAAGCCAGCTTCCAGAGCAGGCTCGATCGAGCTTAGCCATATTAATGCAAAGTTCAGCGAAAAAAATTTTCCCACGGTGGTTTTTAGGAGAAGCCAGCTTCCAGAGCAGGCTCGATCGAGCTTAGCCATATTAATGCAAAGTTCAGCGAAAAAAATTTTCCCACGGTGGTTTTTAGGAGAAGCCAGCTTCCGGAGCAGGCTCGATCGAGCTTAGCCATATTAATGCAAAGTTCAGGAAAAAAAATTTTCCCACGGTGGTTTTTAGGAGAAGCCAGCTTCCAGAGCAGGCTCGATCGAGCTTAGCCATATTAATGCAAAGTTCAGCGAAAAAAAATTTTCCCACGGTGGTTTTTAGGAGAAGCCAGCTTCCAGAGCAGGCTCGATCGAGCTTAGCCATATTAATGCAAAGTTCAGCGAAAAAAATTTTCCCACGGTGGTTTTTAGGAGAAGCCAGCTTCCAGAGCAGGCTCGATCGAGCTTAGCCATATTAATGCAAAGTTCAAGGAAAAACATTTTCCCACGGTGGTTTTTAGGAGAAGCCAGCTTCCAGAGCAGGCTCGATCGAGCTTAGCCATATTAATGCAAAGTTCAGGAAAAAAAATTTTCCCACGGTGGTTTTTAGGAGAAGCCAGCTTCCAGAGCAGGCTCGATCGAGCTTAGCCATATTAATGCAAAGTTCAGGAAAAAAAATTTTCCCACGGTGGTTTTTAGGAGAAGCCAGCTTCCAGAGCAGGCTCGATCGAGCTTAGCCATATTAATGCAAAGTTCAGCGAAAAAAATTTTCCCACGGTGGTTTTTAGGAGAAGCCAGCTTCCAGAGCAGGCTCGATCGAGCTTAGCCATATTAATGCAAAGTTCAAGGAAAAAAATTTTCCCACGGTGGTTTTTAGGAGAAGCCAGCTTCCAGAGCAGGCTCGATCGAGCTTAGCCATATTAATGCAAAGTTCAGGAAAAAAAATTTTCCCACGGTGGTTTTTAGGAGAAGCCAGCTTCCAGAGCAGGCTCGATCGAGCTTAGCCATATTAATGCAAAGTTCAGCGAAAAAAATTTTCCCACGGTGGTTTTTAGGAGAAGCCAGCTTCCAGAGCAGGCTCGATCGAGCTTAGCCATATTAATGCAAAGTTCAGGAAAAAAAATTTTCCCACGGTGGTTTTTAGGAGAAGCCAGCTTCCAGAGCAGGCTCGATCGAGCTTAGCCATATTAATGCAAAGTTCAGCGAAAAAAAATTTTCCCACGGTGGTTTTTAGGAGAAGCCAGCTTCCAGAGCAGGCTCGATCGAGCTTAGCCATATTAATGCAAAGTTCAGGGAAAAAAATTTTCCCACGGTGGTTTTTAGGAGAAGCCAGCTTCCAGAGCAGGCTCGATCGAGCTTAGCCATATTAATGCAAAGTTCAGCGAAAAAAATTTTCCCACGGTGGTTTTTAGGAGAAGCCAGCTTCCAGAGCAGGCTCGATCGAGCTTAGCCATATTAATGCAAAGTTCAGCGAAAAAAATTTTCCCACGGTGGTTTTTAGGAGAAGCCAGCTTCCAGAGCAGGCTCGATCGAGCTTAGCCATATTAATGCAAAGTTCAGGAAAAAAAATTTTCCCACGGTGGTTTTTCGGAGAAGCCAGCTTCCAGAGCAGGCTCGATCGAGCTTAGCCATATTAATGCAAAGTTCAGCGAAAAAAAATTTTCCCACGGTGGTTTTTAGGAGAAGCCAGCTTCCAGAGCAGGCTCGATCGAGCTTAGCCATATTAATGCAAAGTTCAGCGAAAAAAATTTTCCCACGGTGGTTTTTAGGAGAAGCCAGCTTCCAGAGCAGGCTCGATCGAGCTTAGCCATATTAATGCAAAGTTCAAGGAAAAAAATTTTCCCACGGTGGTTTTTAGGAGAAGCCAGCTTCCAGAGCAGGCTCGATCGAGCTTAGCCATATTAATGCAAAGTTCAGGAAAAAAAATTTTCCCACGGTGGTTTTTAGGAGAAGCCAGCTTCCAGAGCAGGCTCGATCGAGCTTAGCCATATTAATGCAAAGTTCAGGAAAAAAAATTTTCCCACGGTGGTTTTTAGGAGAAGCCAGCTTCCAGAGCAGGCTCGATCGAGCTTAGCCATATTAATGCAAAGTTCAGCGAAAAAAATTTTCCCACGGTGGTTTTTAGGAGAAGCCAGCTTCCAGAGCAGGCTCGATCGAGCTTAGCCATATTAATGCAAAGTTCAGGAAAAAAAATTTTCCCACGGTGGTTTTTAGGAGAAGCCAGCTTCCAGAGCAGGCTCGATCGAGCTTAGCCATATTAATGCAAAGTTCAGCGAAAAAAAATTTTCCCACGGTGGTTTTTAGGAGAAGCCAGCTTCCAGAGCAGGCTCGATCGAGCTTAGCCATATTAATGCAAAGTTCAGCGAAAAAAATTTTCCCACGGTGGTTTTTAGGAGAAGCCAGCTTCCAGAGCAGGCTCGATCGAGCTTAGCCATATTAATGCAAAGTTCAAGGAAAAAAATTTTCCCACGGTGGTTTTTAGGAGAAGCCAGCTTCCAGAGCAGGCTCGATCGAGCTTAGCCATATTAATGCAAAGTTCAGGAAAAAAAATTTTCCCACGGTGGTTTTTAGGAGAAGCCAGCTTCCAGAGCAGGCTCGATCGAGCTTAGCCATATTAATGCAAAGTTCAGGAAAAAAAATTTTCCCACGGTGGTTTTTAGGAGAAGCCAGCTTCCAGAGCAGGCTCGATCGAGCTTAGCCATATTAATGCAAAGTTCAGCGAAAAAAATTTTCCCACGGTGGTTTTTAGGAGAAGCCAGCTTCCAGAGCAGGCTCGATCGAGCTTAGCCATATTAATGCAAAGTTCAGGAAAAAAAATTTTCCCACGGTGGTTTTTAGGAGAAGCCAGCTTCCAGAGCAGGCTCGATCGAGCTTAGCCATATTAATGCAAAGTTCAAGGAAAAAAATTTTCCCACGGTGGTTTTTAGGAGAAGCCAGCTTCCAGAGCAGGCTCGATCGAGCTTAGCCATATTAATGCAAAGTTCAGGAAAAAAAATTTTCCCACGGTGGTTTTTAGGAGAAGCCAGCTTCCAGAGCAGGCTCGATCGAGCTTAGCCATATTAATGCAAAGTTCAAGGAAAAAAATTTTCCCACGGTGGTTTTTAGGAGAAGCCAGCTTCCAGAGCAGGCTCGATCGAGCTTAGCCATATTAATGCAAAGTTCAGCGAAAAAAATTTTCCCACGGTGGTTTTTAGGAGAAGCCAGCTTCCAGAGCAGGCTCGATCGAGCTTAGCCATATTAATGCAAAGTTCAAGGAAAAAAATTTTCCCACGGTGGTTTTTAGGAGAAGCCAGCTTCCAGAGCAGGCTCGATCGAGCTTAGCCATATTAATGCAAAGTTCAGGGAAAAAAATTTTCCCACGGTGGTTTTTAGGAGAAGCCAGCTTCCAGAGCAGGCTCGATCGAGCTTAGCCATATTAATGCAAAGTTCAGCGAAAAAAATTTTCCCACGGTGGTTTTTAGGAGAAGCCAGCTTCCAGAGCAGGCTCGATCGAGCTTAGCCATATTAATGCAAAGTTCAAGGAAAAAAATTTTCCCACGGTGGTTTTTAGGAGAAGCCAGCTTCCAGAGCAGGCTCGATCGAGCTTAGCCATATTAATGCAAAGTTCAGGGAAAAAAATTTTCCCACGGTGGTTTTTAGGAGAAGCCAGCTTCCAGAGCAGGCTCGATCGAGCTTAGCCATATTAATGCAAAGTTCAAGGAAAAAAATTTTCCCACGGTGGTTTTTAGGAGAAGCCAGCTTCCAGAGCAGGCTCGATCGAGCTTAGCCATATTAATGCAAAGTTCAAGGAAAAAAATTTTCCCACGGTGGTTTTTAGGAGAAGCCAGCTTCCAGAGCAGGCTCGATCGAGCTTAGCCATATTAATGCAAAGTTCAGGGAAAAAAATTTTCCCACGGTGGTTTTTAGGAGAAGCCAGCTTCCAGAGCAGGCTCGATCGAGCTTAGCCATATTAATGCAAAGTTCAGCGAAAAAAATTTTCCCACGGTGGTTTTTAGGAGAAGCCAGCTTCCAGAGCAGGCTCGATCGAGCTTAGCCATATTAATGCAAAGTTCAAGGAAAAAAATTTTCCCACGGTGGTTTTTAGGAGAAGCCAGCTTCCAGAGCAGGCTCGATCGAGCTTAGCCATATTAATGCAAAGTTCAGGGAAAAAAATTTTCCCACGGTGGTTTTTAGGAGAAGCCAGCTTCCAGAGCAGGCTCGATCGAGCTTAGCCATATTAATGCAAAGTTCAGCGAAAAAAATGTTCCCACGGTGGTTTTTAGGAGAAGCCAGCTTCCAGAGCAGGCTCGATCGAGCTTAGCCATATTAATGCAAAGTTCAAGGAAAAAAATTTTCCCACGGTGGTTTTTAGGAGAAGCCAGCTTCCAGAGCAGGCTCGATCGAGCTTAGCCATATTAATGCAAAGTTCAGCGAAAAAAACTTTCCCACGGTGGTTTTTAGGAGAAGCCAGCTTCCAGAGCAGGCTCGATCGAGCTTAGCCATATTAATGCAAAGTTCAGCGAAAAAAATTTTCCCACGGTGGTTTTTAGGAGAAGCCAGCTTCCAGAGCAGGCTCGATCGAGCTTAGCCATATTAATGCAAAGTTCAAGGAAAAAAATTTTCCCACGGTGGTTTTTAGGAGAAGCCAGCTTCCAGAGCAGGCTCGATCGAGCTTAGCCATATTAATGCAAAGTTCAGGGAAAAAAATTTTCCCACGGTGGTTTTTAGGAGAAGCCAGCTTCCAGAGCAGGCTCGATCGAGCTTAGCCATATTAATGCAAAGTTCAGCGAAAAAAATTTTCCCACGGTGGTTTTTAGGAGAAGCCAGCTTCCAGAGCAGGCTCGATCGAGCTTAGCCATATTAATGCAAAGTTCAGCGAAAAAAACTTTCCCACGGTGGTTTTTAGGAGAAGCCAGCTTCCAGAGCAGGCTCGATCGAGCTTAGCCATATTAATGCAAAGTTCAGCGAAAAAAATTTTCCCACGGTGGTATTTAGGAGAAGCCAGCTTCCAGAGCAGGCTCGATCGAGCTTAGCCATATTAATGCAAAGTTCAGGAAAAAAAATTTTCCCACGGTGGTTTTTAGGAGAAGCCAGCTTCCAGAGCAGGCTCGATCGAGCTTAGCCATATTAATGCAAAGTTCAAGGAAAAAACTTTCCCACGGTGGTTTTTAGGAGAAGCCAGCTTCCAGAGCAGGCTCGATCGAGCTTAGCCATATTAATGCAAAGTTCAGCGAAAAAAACTTTCCCACGGTGGTTTTTAGGAGAAGCCAGCTTCCAGAGCAGGCTCGATCGAGCTTAGCCATATTAATGCAAAGTTCAGCGAAAAAAACTTTCCCACGGTGGTTTTTAGGAGAAGCCAGCTTCCAGAGCAGGCTCGATCGAGCTTAGCCATATTAATGCAAAGTTCAGCGAAAAAAATTTTCCCACGGTGGTTTTTAGGAGAAGCCAGCTTCCAGAGCAGGCTCGATCGAGCTTAGCCATATTAATGCAAAGTTCAGGAAAAAAAATTTTCCCACGGTGGTTTTTAGGAGAAGCCAGCTTCCAGAGCAGGCTCGATCGAGCTTAGCCATATTAATGCAAAGTTCTAGGAAAAAAATTTTCCCACGGTGGTTTTTAGGAGAAGCCAGCTTCCAGAGCAGGCTCGATCGAGCTTAGCCATATTAATGCAAAGTTCAGCGAAAAAAATTTTCCCACGGTGGTTTTTAGGAGAAGCCAGCTTCCAGAGCAGGCTCGATCGAGCTTAGCCATATTAATGCAAAGTTCAGCGAAAAAAATTTTCCCACGGTGGTTTTTAGGAGAAGCCAGCTTCCAGAGCAGGCTCGATCGAGCTTAGCCATATTAATGCAAAGTTCAGGGAAAAAAATTTTCCCACGGTGGTTTTTAGGAGAAGCCAGCTTCCAGAGCAGGCTCGATCGAGCTTAGCCATATTAATGCAAAGTTCAGGGAAAAAAATTTTCCCACGGTGGTTTTTAGGAGAAGCCAGCTTCCAGAGCAGGCTCGATCGAGCTTAGCCATATTAATGCAAAGTTCAGCGAAAAAAATGTTCCCACGGTGGTTTTTAGGAGAAGCCAGCTTCCAGAGCAGGCTCGATCGAGCTTAGCCATATTAATGCAAAGTTCAAGGAAAAAAATTTTCCCACGGTGGTTTTTAGGAGAAGCCAGCTTCCAGAGCAGGCTCGATCGAGCTTAGCCATATTAATGCAAAGTTCAGCGAAAAAAACTTTCCCACGGTGGTTTTTAGGAGAAGCCAGCTTCCAGAGCAGGCTCGATCGAGCTTAGCCATATTAATGCAAAGTTCAGCGAAAAAAATTTTCCCACGGTGGTTTTTAGGAGAAGCCAGCTTCCAGAGCAGGCTCGATCGAGCTTAGCCATATTAATGCAAAGTTCAAGGAAAAAAATTTTCCCACGGTGGTTTTTAGGAGAAGCCAGCTTCCAGAGCAGGCTCGATCGAGCTTAGCCATATTAATGCAAAGTTCAGGGAAAAAAATTTTCCCACGGTGGTTTTTAGGAGAAGCCAGCTTCCAGAGCAGGCTCGATCGAGCTTAGCCATATTAATGCAAAGTTCAGCGAAAAAAATTTTCCCACGGTGGTTTTTAGGAGAAGCCAGCTTCCAGAGCAGGCTCGATCGAGCTTAGCCATATTAATGCAAAGTTCAGCGAAAAAAACTTTCCCACGGTGGTTTTTAGGAGAAGCCAGCTTCCAGAGCAGGCTCGATCGAGCTTAGCCATATTAATGCAAAGTTCAGCGAAAAAAATTTTCCCACGGTGGTATTTAGGAGAAGCCAGCTTCCAGAGCAGGCTCGATCGAGCTTAGCCATATTAATGCAAAGTTCAGGAAAAAAAATTTTCCCACGGTGGTTTTTAGGAGAAGCCAGCTTCCAGAGCAGGCTCGATCGAGCTTAGCCATATTAATGCAAAGTTCAAGGAAAAAACTTTCCCACGGTGGTTTTTAGGAGAAGCCAGCTTCCAGAGCAGGCTCGATCGAGCTTAGCCATATTAATGCAAAGTTCAGCGAAAAAAACTTTCCCACGGTGGTTTTTAGGAGAAGCCAGCTTCCAGAGCAGGCTCGATCGAGCTTAGCCATATTAATGCAAAGTTCAGCGAAAAAAACTTTCCCACGGTGGTTTTTAGGAGAAGCCAGCTTCCAGAGCAGGCTCGATCGAGCTTAGCCATATTAATGCAAAGTTCAGCGAAAAAAATTTTCCCACGGTGGTTTTTAGGAGAAGCCAGCTTCCAGAGCAGGCTCGATCGAGCTTAGCCATATTAATGCAAAGTTCAGGAAAAAAAATTTTCCCACGGTGGTTTTTAGGAGAAGCCAGCTTCCAGAGCAGGCTCGATCGAGCTTAGCCATATTAATGCAAAGTTCTAGGAAAAAAATTTTCCCACGGTGGTTTTTAGGAGAAGCCAGCTTCCAGAGCAGGCTCGATCGAGCTTAGCCATATTAATGCAAAGTTCAGCGAAAAAAATTTTCCCACGGTGGTTTTTAGGAGAAGCCAGCTTCCAGAGCAGGCTCGATCGAGCTTAGCCATATTAATGCAAAGTTCAGCGAAAAAAATTTTCCCACGGTGGTTTTTAGGAGAAGCCAGCTTCCAGAGCAGGCTCGATCGAGCTTAGCCATATTAATGCAAAGTTCAGGGAAAAAAATTTTCCCACGGTGGTTTTTAGGAGAAGCCAGCTTCCAGAGCAGGCTCGATCGAGCTTAGCCATATTAATGCAAAGTTCAGGGAAAAAAAAATTCCCACGGTGGTTTTTAGGAGAAGCCAGCTTCCAGAGCAGGCTCGATCGAGCTTAGCCCTATTAAGGCAAAGTTCACAGAAAAATATTTTCCCACGGTTGTTTTTAGGAGAAGCCAGCTTCCAGAGCAGGCTCGAGCTTAGCCCTATTAATGCAAAGTTCAGCGAAAAATATTTTTCTCCAGAGCGTTATGTATATAATTACAATTATGTTTATAATTACAATTATGTAGATAATTACAATAGCTATTTCTTCTTAGCAATGTGAAGGTAGGAAAGTGGAAGAGAGTCAATGATGTGCTCGCTCGAGGTGAGTCTGTCATCGGCTCTTTCAATTAAGACATGCTGTATCAGAGTGCCAGTTACGAGGCTCATTAAAAATAGCCTAATACGCTTGTTTGTCATTTCAACAGGTAGCTATGCCCCCTTCCCCATAGATAACAGGCAGCAATAAAAGTGCACTTAAATAAATGACAATTTCAGCCACTATACAACGGCTGAAAAAGCACAGAACCAGCCATATCCTCGCATCGTCCTTTATTGGGCAATTACGTACAACGTCAATAAGCAAAGGCGGTGTGAGCGAGAGATGCCTTGCTTCGTGCACGGGCCGAGGAGCACGTTCCGGTGAGGCAGGTTCCCATCGGCGAAAAGTTGCGATTGCCGAAGTCTTTAAAAAAACAGCAGGACCCGGGAGACTTGACGTTGGACTGCTGTCGCCAGTCCTGCGGTCGCCTGAAAAAGAGCCGCCACGCTTATGAGCACTGCCACTACCAATGATGCACTGAAACAGAGTGGAATAGAGTGAATAGAGTGCACTGAAACAGAGCTGCACCAATGTGGGCTGCATCAGGATCAGTTTTTCCCATCGTCCTGATGCAACAACTCCAGCAACGCGGTCCTCAAATCTCAGCTCAAATTGCTACATTTTGCTATAGGTGTCGGTGATGCAACTTTCTTCCATTATCTGGAGATAAAGTTACCTGTTAATAACATGTTTTTGTTTTTTTATCTTGAGGTGGCACCAAAAATACCATCTTATTTCCCTAAAACCTTCACATCATGAAAACGATCCACTGCGAACCAGAACCAAGTGTTCTGTCACCACTCGCCACCCCAGGGGGTCAGATAAAGAATACTGTGTTCCCAATTGGCTCTTATCGTTTCGGTCTCCGAGCTGTTCGTTCGTTTAAGGCCTGACCTGATCCCAGCAATCTGAGTCGCAACGAGGGGATTCTAGGGACCAACTAAAGAAACAGCAATCCTGGTACTGATGGAAAAATTGCTCTGTCTGAAGCGGGCCTTGGCAAGCTGCTATGCTTGAGCTTACTACTACTTGGTTAAGCATATCAGACTGAAAGTGTTCTGCACAAGATTTCGTTGATTGACGATTTGTTGATGACTCAACTGCAAAACTATAAAACCAGTCCTCAGGCTGTAGTGTCCACTCGGTTGAACATTAAGATTCCGAGATTTTCGAGAACCGTAGATATACTAGATGTGCATTTTTCCTGACAGTTTTTTTTCGAAATAACAAAGAACATGTTTTCCATACATCGCAAATCGAAAAACCTGAGCCAGTGTCACCGCAGAGATGGCATTAGCATTAGTACTGTGTTCTTATCTACGGCATTAAAATAATTTCACTCGGATGGACGTTTGTAGCTGGCAAATACCGCTTTGTTTGCTTTCAATTTGCTTGAACTCCAGCCGTTTTACTTTACCGTGGCAACAGAACACCCTCGGCTGCTTGACTGGTTGTGAAGCGTGCGGCGAGCTACGTCGTTCAAAGCGGAATTTGCAGAGTTTGTCATCATGTTCGGCCGTCTTCATAACTATTGCGTCGGTGTGTATTGCGGGAAAAAGAAGTGAGGAAACACTAGCAGCTGTAGTCACCGAATTGTGAATGGCAGGGAGATCTTTCGGCTGTCCCGCCTTCAGCGCCAGCATCCTAACTTCGATAACACTTCAGCGTCTCATGAGCGTCGAGTGTGCGCGAGCAGCCAATGTGTGGCAGAGGGCCATGAGCACATGTTGGAGGCCGGGCACTCGAAAGAGACACTCTGCCATACTCGTCCTGTCAGTACAATCACGCACCTCCCAAAGATGGCGGGGAAGATGTTCCAGCCCTCGTCTGTTGCCTCCAGAGCCGCTTCAAGTGCTTGGCAGCGGCGATGATACTGCAATTTGAAATGTTTTTCAGGCATGAAACTAGAAATTTGAACACTGACTCCTCGACCCCAAGACGGCTGCCTTCTCGAATCAAGCGGGTTAACTTTTACAAGCACATAGGAATGAAGACTCATGGGGTGGCTTTAGAAATTAAATGCTAGCTTCTGAAAGATACTTTTCTCGCAAACGGGCTGTAAAGTTCAACAAGGTGCCTCTATGCAACAATGTGCCATCGCATTGAACTGTATTTACAAGTGCTGTAAGCCAGTTGCAATTTGGGGATTTCTCAAATTCCGCAGTACTAATTGCTTCATGACGGAGGCTTAAAGACGGGGACAACTGAACTATGATGTACATATTAAAGATAATCATCGGGAGACCAGGGCCTTAATGGGCAACTTGAGATGATCACAGCCGTCTCCCCACGGCCGTGATCATATTTCACTAGCACGAAATATAATCACAGCCGAAATGTTATGTCGAAGTGAGACCGCATATACTTCACTAAAACCGATTTTCAACATGAGACCAGTTGCTCTTTAGCGGGCGGTAAAGCGGGTTCGCTTTTAGTCAAGGGACAATGGCGCAGCACCCTTGTGATGTCACGTCGCAGTGGAGCTGTGGTTAATTCGTTGTACCGCGTAACGCAGCACCCTTATGACGTCACACCACAGCAGTCCCTCGAGCAGATAGTTTAGGTCTTGTCACAGATGCCCGAACCAAACTTTGAGCTGCGATATTTATAAAACTAAACACAATATTAAAAAAAACAATACAAAGAAACTATCGATACTAATTTAGGGACACTGCTCAGCTGAAAACAGTTGTAATCCCAAATTCAATAATAATGACCATAGTTGCTGTTTAAACGATTTAAACTATATTTTAATTTATGCATTTAAACCTAGTTAAAAAAGCTAATATACTAACAGAATTAAAACGAAAGAGTGAGTAATTGGATCTTCACTAAAATCGAAGCTGCAAAACGTGCAAAGATGGACCATACTTTGTTTCACCTTACAATGAACCGTAGGTGATGATACAAGTCATCGGAGGTCAATCCAATGCCGTGCGTGTCACGTGACCTCCGGGAAGGGTGCAGCAACGCGCAGGGCGCATAGTCACGTGATTTGTTCGCAGCACTGAATTGGCTAGCATGTCTTAGGGCATAGATCCTCAAACTGGGTTACCTAGAGTACCTCATCACAGGTTCCCAGAGCCCCCAAATTTCATGGACCGTCCCTGCCGCTAAGCGTTCTTCCAGCTCAGTCATTATTTCAGCAGTTCGGAGCCATCTATCGATGCATAACTATGTATCAAACGCTTCCTAGTATGTGTACATCATTGTTTAGGTCTCCAGGATTCTGCACTTCTATTTCTTTTAAACCAGCGCCAAAACCGAGATGGGTCACTCGGCTTTCAGTCAAGCCCGATAAGGCCAGATACGAAAGCTTGAAAACTCCGGGTGTATAGTTTCTGCCGCGGTCCATTGTAAGGTGAAATGGAGCATAGCGAGCTCTACTGCGTACGGACAAGAAAGACGATGCTTGGTCGGAGGCCTGGTCGCTCGAGTCCCGGCGAGACGCGGAAGTAATGTACGGTGGTGAAGAGGCTCACCTCGTAAGTGATCTGCCATAGTGAGCACTGCGATGGAGGAAGCATCTCGGGATCGACAGGAAGCGTCAGGTGGCGCTGCGGCCCGCCGACGTCCATCAGCTGGACATGGTTCCCGCTGCAAACCACCCTGGCCCCTGCGCCACGTGCAGAAACGATCGCCTGGCTTAATACAAACAACAAGCGTTTTCTGCAGTCGCGGCATCGGCTGTACCAATTCCGATCCGCACTGGCACGTTTTTTTTTTTTTTATTTTTTTTTTCGGGGGGGGGGGGGGGGGGGGGAGGGGGGAAAGTTTTTTTGCTTGCGTCCTTGGACAGAGGCTCAAAGCGAGCTTGTCACATGAATCTGGACAGCCATTCACACGTTCTGCCGTGCACTGCTGACGTCCTCACGGAAATTGTCTCTGCACGCTGCAACTTGCACACTTTCTCATGCTTTTTTTCATGCCGTGCACGGTATCCGTCCTGTCCTGTTTGGACAGTTCATTAGGTGTTCTGTTAAATGCAGTGAAAGTGTGGTTACACTTGATGGGAATTTCGGTGGGAAATTTAAACATTGATTTCCCCATTAAATATAGCGAAAAAATTAATGTCACGTGGCCTAACATTACATGACGTCAGGTCGCGTGACATCCATATTTTCGCTAAGTTTGGCACGAAAATTATTATGGTGTCATGTAACGTAGTCACGTCATGTGACATAGTCACGTCATCTCACGCTGTCACGTGATGCCAATATCTATGATGAAAGTTGGTGGTTTATAATCGGCTCCAGATCACAAGACTGCTTGGTATGGCTGCTTGCTGAAGGGGTGAACGCAGCTCATTTTTCTCCGCGACTGCTACTGCGTGGTAAGAGAAACTAATGTGGGTCTTTTGGGTTACAAACGCCGAGGAGTAAGTCCAAGCGGTATTCGCCGAAAGTACAAAAATCATTGTGCCAGCCCTTGAGCACGCTAAGACGTACCAGAGTAGAAGCTAGCTTCGAGGTCGCCGCTGCCCAGGAGAGTGCAGAGCGCGTACTCAGCGTACAGGATGATCTTGGGCGTCTTCTGCCGCACCAACGACACAAACCTTGCCGCGCACGGGTACTTCGCCCAGAGCGCCTGGGGCAGGGCGTCCCAGGAGTGCACCGGAGCGCCCTGGGGTGGGGCCGGGGCCACCCCCTAAGTGGAGAGGTGCCAGCCGAGCGGTGGCTTGTAGAAGACCACCCGGGTGCCGTCTGAGGAGACGCGCAGCACCCAGGTCACCTTGTGGTTGCGCGCGCGGAACTCCACACTGACTTGGCCGTCTTCGAGGATGCTCAGCTGCAACGGCATGGCGGGAAGGGCCAAACCTGTACGGCCTGCAACACTACGAGCTAGCCTGTGGATTCCCGAAATGGGTTTACACAAGAGATTCCCCAGTGGACCGTCGTGGACTCCTCGAGCTCCAAGATTTTCTACACTGTCCCTAAACAAAGTGCTTTTCGGACTAAGGGCTGGTTCACACACTTGGCTTACGACAGAGTGGCTTAAAACCTCTCGGGATCTCTTACGACTAGAGGACACACTGACGCATTTCCGTTTACGTCCTAATTTTCGCGTGCATCTTTTTTCTTTTTGGTTTGAACAAGTTCAAATGATGTCATAATGGACCATTTCTCATAGATAGATGGTAGTACATTTGATCTCGCAAACACCGCAAAACGTTCACTGTAGTGAAATGCAATTCCCGAGTTACCTTATCGATGGTGCCAGCACGCCCTCTCGGAGTAAGGGAGCTCTGTGGTAAGCAGGCGGAAATGTGTGAACAAGTGTGTGAACCTCTCTTAAGCCTTATTTCAACAGACCCGAGCCACCGACCCTGAATGCATACAAGCTAAAACACTCCCTAGTATGTGCATTGCTATATACAAGGTCTGCAGGCTTCTGCACCGCTTCACTGATCAATGTCGCGACAGGGACGGGCTCTTCAGCTACCATTCCAGCGGATAAAGGTTGTTTGTAGGGTGCCTCAATGTCCTTCTGTTTAGGGTGATGCCACTCTTTGTAGAGCCCGATGCCGACAGCACGCGCTCACGGGTAAAATACAAAGAAATCAACGAAAACAAAATGTCGCCGTAGCACAGTCAGCGCCACGAGCGCGTGCAGGGACACGTTCTTTCACACGCTTCTGAACAAAAAATAAAAATAAAAGTGTGAGACAAAATGGCCAGATGTTTCCACCCTAATCAAAGCGCACATAAAGGCACCCTAGTTCTTTGTGGTTGGAAAGTTTGAGAATCTCCTTTAGAACGACGTGCGTGCGGGTTTTCAAGATGTAGCATCAGCACAAACCACCAGCCCGACGAGAAGATCAGTGCACAAAGTTTGCCGTGAATGCACGTCTCACTGATTTTACGAGCGCCATCCGTTGCAATCTCGGTCCCGAGAAATTATCGTGCCTATGGCGCCCCGAGTGGGACTTTTGCCACTTCAACTGGGGTCTCGTGGGGTTAGCTCAGAGTGCCGTAGACTGAACTCTTGCAAGGTTATTAAGCGGATGAAGCTACACAGGTCTATACTGCATTTCGTACGGTGCCTTAGGAGTGTGGTCGCGGCTTTAGGGTCGAACGGAGTGTAGCGGCATTCGTCGCGGTAACGGGCGGTTGCATCGCACTCACCCGCATGTTTCGTGCCCAGAGGCTAGCCGGTCGCAAGCCCGTGGTGCTGAGGAAAGCCTTGGGAGGTCCGAGGCTCGAAGGCCTCGGAGGGCATCCCGCCTGGCACATGAAGGCCTGTTCGGGAATGCCTGAGTAGAACGCCGACGAGAGCCTGTCTTAAAACGGCGAAAGGAGAGTGCACCAAGAACAACCACGAAAGAAAGGAGCACGCCTCCAAATCAGCCAAACGGACCAACAAACATTGTTGAACTAGGAGCCAAAATATTAGGCAAAAATAATTTCTTTTCATTAAGTTATTAAATTTACAAGTTCAACTCTTCCCGTTTTTTTTTTTTTTTTTTTTTCAAGCTGAAAGTCTCTACCGGCAACAGTGAAAAAGCAACGCCAGTGGCAGGCACGAGTTTATACTTCTTGGGCAGTCGAGTTTCTTCCTGACTGATTACAAGGTGTTTGATGGTGTCAAAAAAATGCTTTGGAAGCTTGCTCCTGCACCCAAACAGCAGCATGAAACAAATGTGCAGCATTCTGTTCTCTAGAGTGCCTGCTCCACTTGCAAGCCGGCCCATTAGTGATGCCACGGCACTGAAAAGTGTGGCCATATTTGAGTGTTGGTTTCGGCATCACTTTACGTTGGCAATTTCACAATACCTATTCCGAATTTTTTTATACTAAATAGCACGCCAGAAAGAGTAAAGGCCGGGGATTCAGAATATATATGTATTTAATTGGGAGAGCTCCAGAGATCGCCAGGTACCCCTTTAACAAGAGTGCATGTAACATGTGTCGTTTTGCTACTGCTCCAAGAGTCAAAGATGCTATTCGAACACGCATAGTCATGCAATGAGCTCACAGCACATCTCCTGAAGTGTCTTGTTATCATATTTTTCCTCCATTACATTTTTGACAGGTTGGCAGGCACGAGGGCTATTCAGCAAATTCAGCGAAGCATGGAGCTTTACCAAACTTAGACACGAGACGGAGTTGCTTTCAGCATGGAGCCATTTGCACAGGCAACCTGAAAGGGGCCCTGCAATCATATTTAAGCGTCTAACTTTTTTGCGGTTTCGACGTCTCTTGGGGTTCGGGCAAGCCAGCGGGCACGGAGAGAGTAACTAAATATCAGTGCGTCATGTTTTAATCGGAGGACATGGAAACCTCCTCCACCAACGGGGGCAACCCGCGGTGCCGAAAGCGTGCGAATGTTAAGTCTTTGGTCCTGGCCTTACTACTAGTCAGAGCTGCTAAAAGCTTTTTTTTAGTCGCAATACAAAATATAAACGGCGCAAACCATTTCAATTATTTATGAAAGTAGTTGTTGTTTAGCATTTTAGATCAGAAAAGAAACAAACGCAGCTTATAAAGTAGGGAAACAAGAAATGACCTGTCAACATACCTGCCACCAAGCGGTGGAAAAGGGGGCGCATACTAAAGGGGGTAGTGAGATCAGGCACTGACGTGCGGCGAGTGTAGAAAGGTCCCGGATGTATGCGGCGGCGCTGCAGACGTCAGCAGTCGTACACGGGCTCGAGGATCTGACCGGTTCCGAAGGCCTTCGGCGAGCAGGTTTGGCTTGCGATTTGGCCGTTTAGCAGTATGGCAGCCCGAAGTGGCTCCCGTTCTGAACTGATCTTTACCCCGTGTTTGCTGTGGTTTGCGGCCAATAAAGTGTCGTGCCAAATTAGTCTTTAATCGTGCAGCAAATGCAATGCGAGCCGCCCTAATTACCCGCTTCATACAGCCTGTCCGACACGTGCTTTAGTGGCGCCCTCTCGAGCCGTCGACACGGAGTGCGGCAGCCGTGAGCGCTCGCTCAGCTTACTACCCCTTCTCTAGTTTAAGGCCACTCAAGCCATGACCAACGACGTCATGAAGGAGGTTATTTTTTGCTCGTTTTTGTAATTTTAGTTTGTCTATAACTTTTAAAATAAAGCGAAATTCGAGAAAAGACAACTTTCATTAACTCACTACGTTCAGTGCGTTCAGGTTCGGTGCAAATTAAAAACCAGTCAAAAAGTTGTTGCAAGGCCCCTTTAAGGCAAGACTTCATTTTCATTCCATACTTTCGCCTAAATCAGGAATAAAAGTTGAATCGTATCTCGAAACTATTTCAACCTTCCGGTATAAAAATCGGCGAGCTCCTGAAGACAATTTGCTATGAGAAAAGTCCTTGATATAAAATATTTTCAAAATATAACCACCATTTTTTCCCCTATTTATCCAAAAGGAAGTCAATTACTACACTCAGGAGGAATAGACATTTTGTCAAATTCTGGGAACATGGAGACACGTGCTGCCCACGCTCACCTTATCTAAGATCCGAAGCAAATTACTAAAATCGAGCATCGACAAGTGCACGAGCAGGGTGACATTTATATTTTAGATTTTGCCTACAAGAAAGCTATCGCTGCAGACATCAGCACATGTAACTAACTACACTCGCAGCACGGTTCTTCGTCCTCAGCTAATTTAGAAAAAAGTCTATTCAATTGGCGTAGTACACTAAAGGAAGTTCTAAGACAAACGGATGCGTGCGGCCAGACACTTTGAAACCGGGTGGCAGCTTGCGCCCCCTATCTAGTGTGGTGTAAACATGGTCAAAACCGGCGACACCTACGGCGCAGGGGTATCCTCTGCCTCGGATTCATCTGCAACAGCTGAACCAGGAGTAGCCTCGCCTGGTTCGAGAGTCTGGCCGGCACTTCGAAGGAGCAGCCCTGTGTCGGAAGCCGCCCCAGCAGGAATGTGTGCAGCATCACTCCGAGGCTCCAGACATCCGCCTCCAGTCCGTGGGGGTCCCGAGAGGCTACCTCGCTGCGACAGGAAAAACCGACCAAAATAAGTCAAATTCGGGGGACCTACCGTAACATCCCAAGAGATGGCGCACAAAAATCAAAAGCAAATCGAATGAAAATTAGAAGTGGGCTACTTTCGGAGTGAAACCAAAAAAAGTTGGAAAAAAGACGGTGTTTGATTTTGTGACCTGCGAAACTTGCAATCGCAGGGAGAGGCGACGAACCAAAGACGGCTGTCCTTCCCACGCCTTGGAAATTTCAAATTCCAAACATGCATACCTGAAACTGGGCACGCAAACATAGTTTCGTAACAAGTTTTATGTCTATTTCTTTGGAAGCTCAACACGGGGGTAGTGAATATGAAGAATAAAGCAAAATCGGAGGCCGTGTACTTCCTATGCCCTATATCAGCTTGCTTGTCGTCTGCATATTGGTTCATGAGCTCGCTTCCAGGTGGCTTTTTGAATGCAAAACTGCTAAAACCTAATGGCAGCGGCCGGCAATGAGCAAGGTAATCGCAATAATTAATACTTTCAACAAAATGTATGAACAGTGACCACCTGGGAGCAAACTCGCAAACCAGTCTGCAGACGACGAACTTCGGTATGCGGAGGGCAAGTTCGTCTGCTCCTTGCGCAGGGGGTAGCGGTGACGTCAGAACGCCGAGCCCTGATTGGCTTATCGCGACCCCCTATTTGAGCGTCGTCTGCTCCTTTGCAACGTCGTCTGCTCGCAACGTCGTTTGCCTCTGTCTTACCTTTCCAGCGACTTTCGGAAGTGCAGAGGCCAGATTCACGAAACTATCTTACGCCAGAAATGTGTGTAAGACAAAACTTAAGAACAAATTCATATTCACGAAACGAAATTTTCGTAAGCTTTGCGCAGGTTACGACGAAATCCTATGACAGCTCCGAAGGTGTCTTACGCACTTCTTACGATCAAATCAGCATGGCCGACAGCGTCACGGTCGCGACGACCCACGGACGTTTATTTTTCTACGAACGCTTCTCACGCGTCCCGACTTCAAGCAGCAAGAAAAAAGTAAAACGTACTTGAAACAGACCACGACGAACAAGAACGCTGGATCCACTAACAGCCGGGAAAAACTCCAACGGCGACGAATCCACCGAACGCGACCAAGCGAGCACGGCAGTTAGGCCTAGCAGGCACTCGGCGACCGTCTGCCCACGACCGGCTGGCGTGGTGAATGGAATATGCCCCCGCGACCCTTGTGAACCCTTCCTGCATTATACTTTGATCGCTAACCTCAGTTTTAGATTAAGAGGTCAATTTCTTCCTCTTGTTATCTTCTTGCTTCCCGAGGCAACGGTGACTCTCGCCGGTGAAAAAGCGGTGAATCTCCGACAGACGCAGGAAAGGTAAAGCAGCCTACGCTTTGACTAACAGACGGAAAGCAGACGACGTTAACTGCGCCAGCCCGCCGACGCCGTTAAAGAATGAGGGGTCTCGCCGCACACGAAAGGAGGGAAAAAGTATTTGGGAGGGAACTTCCGGAAACTAACACGCTCACCCTCTCGGTTCTTAGCAAACAAACCTCGGCGCCTCGGGACACCTCGCCAGTGAGTCCTTTGACTTCCCTCTTTGATGCGCGTCTGCTAGTTGTTAGACAAACACAACGTACCGCTCGAGTTATTTCGTCTGCTCTCTCTGAAAGGCCAAGTCGAGCTCGATCGACTTCCGAAAGTCGCAGGAAAGGTAAGACAGGCGCAGACGACGTTGCGAGCAGACGACGTTGCAAAGGAGCAGACGACGCTCAGATAGGGGGCCGCGATCAGCCAATCAGGGCTCGGCGTTCTGACGTCACCGCTACTTCCTTTCTCATGCGCAGAAGACGAAAATAAGCCCACTTGCGAGGCGTATAGGGCATAGGGAATGCATGGCCACCGTTTCTGCTCCATTTCTAATATTTAACCGCCTCTGACTAGAACTCTAAAAAAAGATAGACATCAATCTTCTTGCGAAACCATGTGCACTTGTACATTGTTAGGTATGTACGTTTGGAATTCAAATTGTGCAAGGCGTGCTAAATGTGTTAGCCCGTCCAGCTGCACCCTGTACCTGTTTAAGAGTTGAGTTACGCCGTGCGGACTATATACAGGTGCCGACCACCGTAATATCTTGGGATACCCTACTTAAAAGCGAGAGCAAATCAGGTAAAAATGAGAAGTAAACTAAGTTTCGGTGTGCAAATAAAAAAATTCTTAAAATGCTATTTTTTTATTTCGTGACCTGCCAAACTTGTTTTCAGATTGAGGAGCAATGGAGCATAAACAACTGTCCTTTTCAGTCAGCAATGTTTGCTTTTCTTCCGCCGCAGCTATCTAACCCCTCCTCCGTTGAGGTCATCATTGACCAGGGCACTACAATTACTAAGAGTGAGCTTTTTTTCTATGTTTTTTGAAAAGTAGACAATTATCTAAAATATAGAGGTGGGCCATCGTTCAAATAGGCAGGAATTTGTTTTTTCTAGTTTGTTCATTATGACAAAACGGACAGAATATTGTCATGATAATTTATATATCATACAAGCTTGTTTTAAGCCAATAAAGTGGGCACTTGTCAAGGTGTACTGCGTATGATAATTTTTTTCTGTGCATACCAGTCAATACGTGCAAACTATCCAACAAAAAAAAATTATTTTAAACCAAAAGTTGCCCATGCGCATTTACACAAGGTGGAAGCTATCGTCCTGAAAATGTGTCAATCAAAAGTGATTACAAATAAGCCCCTCACATTGTACTTTGTATTAGTAGCGCAATATAACGGATTAAGTTGTCTCGGAGACATTCTAAGAAAGCACGGTGCAGCCTCGGGAAAAACTTACGGAGACATGAAGTTTGGCGTGCCACACATCGTGGTGTGATGTTCCCAGAGACCCTTGAGTTGTGTGGTCAGCCCAAAATCTGCAATTTTCTGCACGTCGAAAACAACATTAATCATTGGCACTTATTAGGCAAGCTCTTGTGGCTTCTCTCCCATGTTTTCTATCAGCTTCGCTTAAACAATGTGTCACAGATGCGCCAGCAGCGCGAAATGTGCCAGTAAAATCTGCCCCAAACCAGCCTCCACAAGGAGGGACAGAAGTAGAGTCTAAGCTTATTACAACAGACCTGGTTACAACAGACATTTGGACATAACATACCGATTTGTGAAGTTTGGCTGGTTTTCCTCTATGTACCATTGACTCAACTTTATATCTGCATAAAGCACACTCCTTTTACAACAGACCGAAATCTTGGTCAAAATTCTGTTATAACGAGCTTAGACTAGATATTGCGCACAGATACAAAACGAATTAAGGATTTCCTTAGAAGCACTTCTTTCGGAGCTGTACCGGTATCACAGGCACATTTACAATTATGCGAGTCGTGTTCGTCTGTGTCGCAGCCACAAGAACTTCATCAAATGAACAGCACTCCGGGCATAACGGCATAAACAAAATGAAAGATAACCAATGCGGTGAAACGCTCAGTCTCCGCAACGTCATTGGCGACGTCAGTCAATGCCCTACAGTCGCGGCACTCGCGGGAAGAAAGAAAAACGAAAGGCAAACAATTCTATGAAAAAAACAAAAAAACGAGGAGTCCAGTGTTAATCTACGGTTGGCTTTGTTATCATGAGCATGCACCTTACTGCGACGAACGGCAAACCGCGTCGGCGTCTTTTGGCGTCTCGCAAAAAGCGCAACGCTAATAGGCGGCGATACCAAGACTCCAGTGTTGTACACGTTCCTCAAAAAAAGGAACGAAAGCTCGTTCCTCGTTCCTTCTGATTTTTGGAACGCGTTCCCGTTACAAGTTCCATCTGTGAGAGAGGAACTCGTTCCCGTTACAGTTTAAAAAAATGGAACGTATCGCTACATATACGTTACATTTGTATTTTTTCTAATTACCATATTTAGTTAGATCAAGCAGAGTTTTCTTATTTTTTTTATCTATCCCTTTAATAGTCAACATACGAGTTTTTATGCCGTAATGGAAGGGCACCCGGAGAAGAAAACACGCGGAAGCAGGGTTTCATTTGTTGATAAATTCATGTTAAAAATCTCAGCTATTAACCTTGTCCATGCTTGTAGTGCACAATTCAGACGAGCGAAATGTACTTTTACCCAAGATTGCACGAGCGTTTTACAACAACCTCACACGTTTCAATTTAACAGACTCCCCTGTTAGAACTTAACAACAGTTCCTTCTCGATGTTGCTGTTCGCAAGACGAGCAAGTAAAGGAGAGGGTAGGGCTTTTGGAAAGTCAGTCTCGGAAGCTACAAATACTTCGTTGTGAAGGTTGGATTTGCTGTTCAGTTTGAAGGTGGGGGACAAGAGAAGGAATAAAGGTAATTTTTTGTTTATCTTTTAAGTGACCAATGTTCGGGATACAAGGGTAAGTCCGATATCTGGCAGTCTGTGATCTTGTAATTGTAGGTCTCGTTATTGAAGTTCAGAAATTGCTTTAGTCGGAATACGATTTCTGGGTGTATAAGGATTCGTAGAACCAAAGAAAGTAACTGAGTTGAAAACAACCCTCCTTCTTTGTGGTTTCCTACTAGTAAAAGTATTGCGTTTTGTGCCGCAGTTTCGGGCACTCAAAAAGAATCAATGCCCACCAGCTCTCCTGCATTCTTAACTGTTAGCAAGCGAGGACCACACAAAATAATTTATAAGATTAGTAGCCAAAAAGTTAACGAGATCCTGCACTTCGTTAAGATATTGTTTTTGTACTTCCATACTTTCCCTCTTAGAAATAAAATAAAAATGACCCCACTGGACGAAAAAAAGGAACGCCGTTACTCTTTCCGTTTCAGTAAAAATGTAACGCGTTCCCGTTCCAGTTCCAGTGATGCAAAACGGAACGGCGGCGTTTCTTCGTTCCTCCTAAAAGGAACGCGTTCCAGGAACGCCGTTCCTTGGAACGCCGTTCCGTACAACACTACAAGACTCCCACGTCTGCCGCTTTGCGCAGTACACTTGTCGAGCTTCGGCACGAATGCCGCTTGGGACTGCTTGGGGATTCCCTAACGATGGCGTAATGTGTAGGCACTTCTCCTAGGTGGCATTGGACAGATGGATACGGCCAAACTTTTACAATGTGGAGAGCAACGTCTGCTTCTTTGCTGGAGTTGTGATGACGTTCGAATGACGCCGAGCTCCGTTTGGCTTTCATTGAAAGGATAGTGGGTAGACCTCGATGCTAGATGCCTTCAGGTCTACACACTCATCTATTTTGTTCGATCAGCAAATAAGAGCTCGGTGCTCTGACATCCTCGCAACCCCTGTGCAAGAAGCAGACAAAGTTGCGCTTCGCATTGGGCGGCGGCTTGCGCCACCTAGCCATAGCTTTTAATTTCAACAATTGACTCCGACTAAATTCGGAATTAGTTAAAGAGACCATGAAAGGATTTTTCAGATTTTCCAAATGAAGACCCCAATTAATCTTTAATGTTCATGCAACCCGGAGCAGGAATCTGTTTTCGTTTTATTGCCTCCAGTTTTGCACCAAAAAAAAAAAAGATGAAAACACATGTCTGCTTTGCTCCTCGGCTTGACCATCAACATGTGAAATCACGGGGCCGTGACGTAAAGTATGCCTTTCTACAAGAAACAGAAGTTCTTTAAGACGAGTGAAGGAGCCGCATCGGTCAAGCGTCGCGTTACGTCGACGTTTCGGCACAAATACGTCGGAACGTCATCTACAGGGGTGTTTATGAATACAAATTGCTTCGTAGAACTCGTTGGTCTGCGACACTTGCGCAATCAACAACATGGCTATAGTTATGTCGCAGCTGAGTAAAGTGCAGCTTAAAATGCTTCGGTATAGTGAAAGTATGGGCCTTCTTTCGTCGGCCAGGACACCCACGCGGCAAGATGAGAACTCCCCCGAAGAAGGCTGTATCAGTTTTGCGCCAGAACCGGCTGCAAAGGAGTGGCGATTAGTCAGTGCGGAATGGTAGGTTCACATTTCGGCTGCAAACACAAAACGCTGTAAACAAAGTAATATAAACTCCTCATGAAATTCCTCGTGGAGAAAAATTTTGTGCTCTCGGTGATTCTGTGGCTTATTATGCAACCGGAGATTACACTCTGTCGATTCCAAGGACGGTATTCATCGACAATTTCAGAGTTTGAGAGTACAGTTTCAGTGACACACTACTCATATCCAATACGGAAGCTAAATTCAACTGACGTCCCCCAAAAATGGGAAAAAAGGCTCCGACACTGTGGATGTCGTGGTTACTTTGCTAGGTGACGCAAGCTAACGCCATTACAGAAAGTTTTGCCACAACTCATTAATTAATCCACCCACCCATACACTCAGCTTTGTTGCAAGCGTTTAAGGTAGACAGTGTAAGATATAGTCCGCTATAATTTGCCGAAATTTCGTGCCAAAAAATTAGGATTTAACCTTCCTAATCTCACATGTTAATTTTCCTTTAATTCCGTAAACAATATGCAGTCAGTAAAATTATGTCTAAAATGGTTCCATGGTCACTTCAAGAGCCAGGAAGAATTTTCCTTTGTGACGTCACAGCAACTGTGAGCATCCGATGGGCACTGGTTGAGACTCGTACTCACATTCGTTCTACAAAAACCGTATGATAAAGCGGATTGCCAATGATGTGGCGTAGCCCTGTGGTAAAATGCTTGCTTCGCAAGCGACAAACCCAGGTTCAATTCGAAACAGGTGCAGGTGATTGTTTTTCGAGAAGTCGATAATATTGTGACGGACCCATCAGACTATTGCGCCAACTACAACATCAGCAACTACTACAGCGAATACAGACGTCATTTCCAACGGTGAGAAGAGCCACAACTATCGCCAGAAAAGCTGCCTCTGTGTTACATCCCAAAGGTGCTCTAAATGCATAGCGCTTATAAATCCTGCCACGTCATGTGTCACGTGACATAGGGGCGTCACTTGGTGGCACAATGTCAGGTTATGTCATGGTATTATGTGATGTCCCGTGACCATCGGGAAAGCGCGTCGTGGTGCGACGCCAGTGTCACGCTATGTCGCCTGACTACTGTCGTGCTGATGGCGTTACGTGAAAGCCGTCCACTAAACTTGGTGGGACACCTTCCTCTCTTCTCCGTCGAAGTCAAAGCTTATGGACATTAAAGCGCGAAGAGCCGTACGGCATCGAACATTGTACCGGCATGTCCTAAACGCCCGCAAAAACCGCATGGAGCCGCCGGGGAACTTCTGAAAGCGCGCGAGCTCACCACGTGAAGGTCCCGCGTCAGCAGCAGGTTAGACAGGCTCAGATCTCGGTGCAGGATGCAGTGATGGTGGAGGTAGAGGATGCCGGAGACGATTTCTCCCAGGAGCCGGCTGGCCTCGGGTTCGGTGAGGGGGCCGCCCCTCGCCCGGAGGTAGCCCTGGAGCTCGCCGCCCTCGCAGTACTCGATCACCAGGTAGACATACTCGCGGTCCTCGAAGTAGTTGAAGAGCTGCACGCAAAGAGGTTGCAACGGGACCGCAGAGAAAGTCGGAGGGGGTTACGTCGCAACTGCATGTTTCTATTAACGCAGGAGAGGGCCGAGAAAAATAACGCAAAAAGCTAAGTGTCTTATGGCCGCCGACAGGATCAGAATAGCGGGGAGGTCCTTCGGTAATGTGCGGCATCCAGCATGAGCTTTCTATGCTTTGTTGTCCTGGGAGCCTCGAGCATGCATGTGCAGTTAAAGCACAGCGGAAGTCAACGAGCGCTTGAAAGAGACGCTCTGCCAATCTCATCCTGCCGATGACTATGCAGAGCGCAAGTTCGTCTGCTATTCATGAAAAAGGGTGTCAAAAGCTGTCTTTAGCACTCCACGTCACTAGCGGGTTCTAGCAAGTAAAGTTTTTAAAGCAAAGATAGCGAAATGGACTTTCGGCACTACGGAAAGCCCCCATACCTCGACAACGGAGGGGTGCTTGAGTCTCGAGTGAACGGCGACTTCTTGCTGCACACGGGTGCTGCTCACGCCCATGCGCTTCAGGGCCGATTTGTCCACCTGTCGCAAAGAGCGGCGTATCTCAAAAAGCACGACGCTGACGATTTAACAGAAAGTGTTAGGTAACTCTTAGCACCTTCGAATGCGAGTCCATGGTCATATAGCGTTCGATCCCAAACAGGAAGTAAAGATCAGAGCAGAATGCTGCAAACTGTAAGTGCTGACATTGGTGGTTCTGAGAGAAAGAATGAGAAAGAGAGCAACAGAGAAGTAGAGAAAGAAAAGTCCGTGAAGATGAGGCACATTCGTCTTGCTGCGACGAGTTGAAGTTGCTCGAGTGCTTGTCAACTTTGGAAATGATGCGTGATGCCGGTGTTTTCCTGCAAAATAAATCTAGAAAAAATCTAGATATAAGCCTCACAAGTGGTGTTTTGCCGCTTCTTTGCGTACATTAAAGCGTCGCCAGCAACATGAGCCCATTGGGACTGCCAATGTTACGCATCTATGCTCTGTCGTCCCAAGGCGGTCGAAATGAGTTAGACCTTTGCCTCTAGATTACTACATGAACTCCATGATCCCAAAAGACCCCTCTTATAAACAATGTGTACCAATAACTAGAAGGCACGAACAAACAAGGCAATGGCAGAGCAGTGAACACCACAGAACAATTAAGTAAAAAAAGGTATGTACGAAAACAATGAAGCCGTATGTGTAGCACTCGTAGATTTAGAGCTCGCAAAAGGATCTTTTGAATGCGTCATTCGGGATTTCCAGAACTTCCGATGGGGCACAGATTCAAAGCTCACAATAATTACGCTCGGTTTTCTTACATAATTAATGTAACTATACTCTGTTTGAGTTACCCGTGCCTTAACTAGTAGTTCCTTCATCAAGAGCTAGTTATGAAAGAGGCACAGGTAACCCAAAAAGAGCAGAGTCCAATCATGTACACATGTTTAAAGGGATACTTCAACAAAATTTGAAATATTTTCGTCGTGTTCAAAAATAGGTTGAATATGATCCACAATATCCGTAAATGACAATCGCACGTTTGTATTTTTAGCCTGGTGGCTGTATTTTTTGTTGTAAACGGCCCACTCTGGCAAGCACTCGGAGAAGGCCCAGCGGAGACCACGTGACATCCAACGCAATCGTGACGTAGGTCGTCTCGAGACGAGCAAAGCTACGGCGAGGCTGACGTCGAGAGGATGGCCTAGTCGTTCCAGCCACCGAAGCGGCTGCTTTTGTACGAATTTTAAGTGACGGGTTAATCTTCTATAATCTTGTAGGGGGACAATAGCGACTTCTTCGACACACAAAAGGCGTTCTTGGGAAGAGGGGAGTTCCTTCTTCCCCTCTTCTCTCGTCGTGGCCGGAGGCGAGACACTCACCGTCACCAGCTGTCAAGGTTCCTAGAGGGGCATTACAAGCGAGGCGTTAGCGACATCCACCAGGTGCTCTTTGCAAATCGTTTAATTTGTTTTAAAATCCCTTTTCGAGACTTTTTTAACAAGATATTGGTATGTTCGATGTGATACTGCTCCTTTGAACACATATAGACGAAAAAATGAGCGCCGAAGCTTTGTTGTAGTATCCCTTTAAGTTTGAATGGATCTTTCGATTCATTTGTTATTTGTCAAATAAAGCTTGTCACATCAAGGAAATATGACAAAGTAGCGAGGGTAACGAGGGTAGAAAGTTGGGCGAGTTGGTGATTCATAATAATTAAAAAGCGCAACAGGACAACGGACACAGAAGAAGACACAGACACAGCGCTGTGTCTGTGTCTTCTTCTGTGTCCGTTGTCCTGTTGCGCTTTTTAATTATTATAGTGAGGGTTCTGCCACGGCCATCTGCGACTCACCATCTTGATGGCTACTTCAAGTCCGCAGTTCTTGGACCGAGCGCGGTAGACCGGAGCGAATCGGCCCTTTCCCAGGAAATTGAACACTTCGTAGTCCCTTCTTTTTTTTTAAATTCGTATGCATTTCGTTATAACAGACTGGCCCCCTCTTTCTTTTAAATTGAATTTATTGCTTATTTTTATCTGTATTTTTTTATCCTTCCCTAGATCTCTTCCAGCAATCTTCCAATCTCCTCTTAGTTACCGCAATTCTTTCCCTATCTATTCGTCCATCCATGTCCGGAAGACCCAGTGCCCCCTCCAAATCCGTAGTCATCCCCCCAAAAGAGGGGGGGAGGAAGCCCCGTGCACCTTAAAATTACATGTTCTCTAGTTTCCCTTTCGCGGTTGCATACGTCGCACAGAGTGTCTACTTCCTGGAATTTAGCCCTGTACGTTTTCGTCGGAAACGTCGATGAAAGGAGTGATGTCATCCAGGTCGGTAGGATCCCTTGTTCCAGATAGGTTGGCTCCCACGAAGCCAGGCCGGAGACCAAATGCCGTCCCGCTCAAAAACTGCAGGGTTAGAAGAGAAAAGTTGACGATGTGCATCGTGTGCGTGTTTCCATGCCCATCAGCTCAGATCTCCAGCATGCTCCAGCAAGTGTGGTCAGAACCAAACGCGCAAATTGTCACGAGTTAATGGCAAATTACAATCTCAAAAACAAAAGCAAAAAAAAAAAAAAAGGACGCGGGAAAAGTTTTGTTTTTGCCGGTGCGCAATTAGCACCTCAAGAAGGTTGGAGGCCCCGTTCCGCATATTTGAATGTGGCCGAATTAGTGTGACGGGCCGGCCGTTTTGTTGTGCATGTGTTTGAGTCTTTATGGATTTCCGTAGAAACGTCATGACCTGATAGACCTGGGTTCCCAAATTTCTAGCTTCAGATATTGAATACTTTAAGAATGAAAGGAAATAAACTACTTTATTTTTGTCAGGTGTCTTATTTAGGTTACAGTGGTGTTTATTTTAACCAAAACAACATGAGACTAGAAAGCACAAAATATGACACTCAGTTGTAGATATTGAGTTTGGTAAACTCAAAGTAGGACTGGTGCAGGAGTCCTACGGTGGCTAAAGTGATGCCAAAGTTAAAAATTCACGCACAGCACTAATTGATAAGAAATGCGAGGCAAAGATTCCGGGTCTGTGGACAGCTTTTCCACACATTTTAGGCAATGTACCTGTCTTATTTTGTTGACTTGTGCGCTCAAGCAGTGGTGTGCAAAATTTAACAAAAAGAAAGCAAGGTGTGAATTGTGACGTTGTATAAAATTTAATGGAAGAATGCAAATCACATGCTAAAACAGCACTCCGTTTTACAATAGCATTGAGCGTATCGAAAGTTAAGGGTGCATCAAATGCTAAAGCTTGTACACATATGCTACTCACGATGTAATGTTTTAATGTTCCATAGTACTTTATTACCCTCAGATTTGTCTTAAGCTGTATCCTGATTGCTTACAACAGACAGTAGGAAAAATTCTAACTCTGGGTTGATAAAAGAACTCCACCTACTGACAGCTACCAATCATCTCGGCGCCGATTATGAGTAATCACAGCATGCCAAGGGTCGCGAGCTGACAGCGAGAGTTCTCCCAGTGGTTTCATACAATCGCAGTTGTTCTTGACAAACAACAATGTTTACGCACGCAAGCGACCACGTGTGAAGTTTAGAATATTCTGTCTTGATTGTGGCACAGTTGAAAAGTAGCATAGACTTTTGTGCAATCCGCGAAATAGATTGCTCCTGGGTTACCTTGCTCTTTACTGCATGTCGCACACAAAAGAGCACGTGGAGCTGAATCGCAATAGGAAACAAAAACAATAATGATAAACAAGCGTGTAGTCACGTGAAAACTGAGGGCATTTCATATATGCAGAAGTAAAGCTTTATTTCACCAAATACACTACCAGTAAAGTATTTGGTTTTATCGTGCGAGCGAAACAGCACCTACACGCGCGAGCACGCTGCTCTGAAAGGGGAGTGGCCCTGCAAGGACTCTTTGACTGGTTTTTAATTTTCACCGCACCTGAGCGCACTGAACGTAGTAACTTAAAGAAACTTTTCTTTTCTCGAATTTTGCTTTATTTTAAAAGTTATAGCAAAATAAAAGTACAAAAACACGCAAAGAATAACCTCCTTCATGACGTCCTTGGTGGCTTGAGTGGCCGCGAACTAGAGAAGGGGTAGTGAACCCAGGGAGCGCTCACGGCTGCCGCACTGCGTGTCAACGGCTCGAGAGGGCGCCACTAATGCATGTTCTGGATAGGCTGTATGAAGCGGGCAGCAAGAGCCGCTTGCATTGCATTTGCTGCGCGATTAAACATTAATTCGGCATGACAATTCATTGGCTACAAACGATAGCAAACAAGGGGTAAAGATCAGTTCATAACGGAAGCCACTTCGCGCTGCCATAACGCCAAAGGGCCAAACCGCAAGCCAAAGCTGCTCGCCGAGGGCCTTCGGAACGCTCGGAACCGGTCGAATCCTCGACTGCACCGCCACCGCGTCTATCCAGGACCTTTCTACGCTCGCCGCTCGTCGGTGCTAGAGCAATATATAGCTCCCACGGAGCAGAGTAGCGCAATCCTTCGAACCTCGTGTTTCGCCGACAACATGGCCAACAGACCACCTCGGCGCGAGTCACGTGGTACTCAGGGTTCCAAGAGGCGGCCCGCTCTATGGGAGAATACATGGAGATCGACACAACACGGCTGACTAAAAAATAAACGCCGAGTTCACACTTTTCAAAACTAGTCTATCGTGAAGTTGGTGAAGCGCTAAACACTTTATCAAAGTTTTAATAATGTTGGAAGCGTGTGAAAATTGCGAGAAGGCAATTTCCAAGGCAATGGCGTTTGAAGCAGACGATTTTTGTGCTCAGCGGAGAGGAACTTTCTGGGTCGGCCGGAGCGGGTCACGTGGACGGTGCGAAGTCGCTGTGACGTTGCCGCGTCGTCTCCTGCATGATGCCGTTCAGGCAATCTTTAAAAAAAAGTTACGTCCTTACATGGCTCGAAACTTAGCGCAAATTATTCTAAAATGTTCCTTCATTATGTCAAAACTATTGACGTTCTGTACTATCGTGGAAAAATGAAATGCGAACAGCGGAGCGCGTGGCTCGCGGTACAGGCTGCGCCGCCTGGAAGTGAACCGAGGGGCGAGGGTGCGTGGCCTACTTCGATGTGTTCACGCCCCTCGATTGGCACTCCCCCAGCTTCGGCAGTGCGCCTCTCGGTGCGCTGAAAGCTGTCACCGCTATCTTTGCCTGCTCGGCGAGTGCGGCGGGCTTCTTTGCACCGCACGCGCTGAGCCAGCAAAGATAGCGGTGATAGCTTTCAGCGCACTAAGAGGCGCACTGCTGAAGCTTGGGGAACGCAGAGGGAGGGGCGTGAACACGTCGGAGTAGGCCACGGACCCTCGCTCCTAGGCTCACTTCCAGGCGGCGCACCATGTACTGCGAGCCACGCGCTCCTCTGTTCGCATTTCATTTTTCCCCGATAGTACATCCCCCCAGTATTGAAGAAACCATGATTTTCTCACGTTCCCCATGCATTTCTGATTGGAGTTGGAACCCCCGGGTGTTCGCCGCTAGTCGCCGAGAGATGGCGTTCTCGATTGCGCTACTCTGCTCCGAAGGAGCTATATAGTGCTCTAGTCGGTGCCTGATCCCACTACTCTTTTCTAGTATGCGCCGCCTTTTCCACCGCTCGGTTGTGGGCATGTCGACGGGTCATTTCTTGTTTCCGTACTTTATAAACTGCATTTCTTTCTTTTGTGATCTGAAATACTGAACAAAAACTATTTTCATAAATAATTGAAAATATTCGCGCCACTTATATTTTGTATTTCGACTAAAAAGAAGCATTTAGCGGCTCTGACCAGTAGTAAGCCCAGGATCAAAGACGCCACATTTCGCGCGCTTTCGGCACGGCGGGTCGCCCCGTAGTTAGAGGAGGTTTCCGCGTCGTTCGGTTAATATATGACGCACTGATATTTAGTTACTCTCCCCGTGCCCGCTGGCTTGCCCGAACCCCAAGAGACGTGGAAACCGCAGAAAAGGTAGACGGTTAAATATGATTGCAGGGCCCCTTGAAGCATTCTTCCAGTGAACAAGCGCAGATGCTCAGTAGAGCCGTTAAAATCATTGAGATCGCTTTTATAAATTTTAGTGCGCTCAGACCAACAGTTGAGACGTAAATTCATTTAGGCGTAAAGTGCTATTGCATTTAAAAGACAAAATACATTGAAATGACACTACTGCTTTCTTAGTTAGATAATATTTCTCCATAAGTCAAACAACTATTTTTTCTCTCATCTTAAGTAAGAGTCGCATAATCACACAAGAAAAACGCGAACACGAAAACACACATTAAAAATGCAATGTCATGACGCATTCAATTTTAGTCGTTAAATTTTTAGATAGCCGTAGTTTCGTACAGCGAAATTGTTACATGTTGTAGATTGTAAATTTAGGAAAGAGAAATGCTAGCTCGAAGTCTTTAACGTGCATCACGGAGCAGTAGTACACGAACGCACCTCGGTATGATGCAGATGGGCGATTGAACCCAGGGACCGTGCAGGTTCTGTAGCGTGAGCTCGGTGCTTCGAACGGAGCTCGCGCTCGCGCATTTCTCCAGATGGTTTGATCTGCAGTGCGCCGACGCACTTGGACAGCGATCCTCAACCGCGCTTGGTTTAGTGGCCGGTTGCATCAACGTTTCTTAACTTAACCCAAAGTTGCTCGTTCCTACACTCTAAGAAATGCCTGGACGTCTATTTACCCGCAAGACACTTAAAGAGCCAATCTCTGCAATCTAGAAAATCAGCTCAGCGAATGATGAGACGGCACATCCGTTTAGAATTAGAAATGAAGTCTGCGCTGGGGGTTGCATTAAGCTATCGAAAGCGTCATGCTTGCATTGCCTAATGCCACAGCGCTGACTTCATTTTGAGGTCTAAACAGATGCTCCGCCTCATCATTCGCTGCGCTGATTTCGTAGATAGCGAAGATTGGTTCTTTGAGTTTCCAGTTCATTTGCAACGTGCATGCGACACCATCAAGATTGCCGGTCTTAGCGGCCTATTAGTGATCTCGTTCTGAACATGACCACTGAAGCAGGCGATGAAGCAGACGATGTATCAGACGATGTATCAGACGATGTTGCTCTTCCGGGCCACTCGTGCCAATAAATGAGCTACGCTTCAGAGTAACGAAACTTGGCCATATAACGGCTTAAAATCATGGTTGCCAGTTAGCTGCAGCTTTATGTGAAATCATAGGGAACGCTTTTCCGTCCTCCACAAATGTTTAAACTGTTCGCGACAAAGCAAAGCAATATTACATGACCTTCCTAACACCGAATCTAATGCTGACGAAGTCGCACTTTTGAATCGTGGCGATCGGCAGTTGCGTCTGCTCTGCACCAGCACCAAAATGGCGGCGCCCACAACAAAGTCGGGGAGCAGAGTGCCGATACTCTAAGCGCAGCTCGATTACTGGCTCTGCGGGCCACCTAAGGGGCGCTGAGGGGATCTACTAATGATGACGTTTGAAGGAGGAAACGCGCAGGCCTTGTCTTCTTGGTGGTATTGATAATAGACCGATCTCACCAGCTCTTCCGCGCGTGCGTGAAGCCGCCATAGCTTCAGTTCACAGGAGACAGGCGGCAGCGCCCATGACGTCTTAAGCCTAGTTCACATGCAGCGGTTTTGGCCCTAGAGCGGCGCGATTTCTGCCGTCGCGGCGCTCTGGCCAGCACCAGCAATTCTGCGGCACGAGCGCCGCGACGGCAGAAATCGCGCCGCTTAAAGGGCCGCCCACACTAGCGAGAAAACGCGCCCGGCGCGCCGATAAATCGGTTAAGCGGGAAGATAAAGGGCGTGTCTCTGCACGCGCTCGTGGCGCTGACTGTGCTTCGGCGACATTTTGTTACTTGCCGCGATCGGCGTGCCACGCGCGTTTTCTCGCTAGTGTGGGCGGCCCTTTAGGGCCAAAATCGCTGCATGTGAAACACGCTTTAAGCGGGTTTCACATGCAGCGATTCCGCGGCCGAAATCGCTGCCGCTAGCGGCGCGGCGGCACGGATCGCGAGGTTTCATTTCACATGAGCGTTTTATTTATTTATTTATTACATGTTACCCCGCAGCGCCAAGAGGCATTATTGCAGGGGGGGGGGGGGGGGGGGGGGTGAGGATACATTTGCACAAGAATTACAGTTCTGACATGCAGAAACACACAGGAAAAAAAAACAAGTTCGCAAAAAAAAAATGACTAAAAGCAACAACAATTGTGTTGCAAAATTATAACACCTGAACAACTGGATCCACAATGGTATAAAACTTTAGCCAACAGTGTAATTTTCCGTACGAATAAAGATATGAAGACAGATAGCACAGTGTTACAGACCGAGCGTTCTGAATGCACATTCTCAAAGAGAAAATTCACTTTCCTTACTCCCAGCTATCACGTGACAGTTTATCAAAAAAATTATCAGACGATGGAATTGAAATAGTTTCCTCTGGCATTTCGTTCCATTGTTTAACGGTATTGGGGAAAAATGAGAATTTGAATATATTAGTCCTAGCTGAAAATTCTCTAATTTTTTTGGAATGATCTAATCTACGTGACACGAAGTGTGGCAGTTCAATGAATTTAGTTTTATCCAGTCCTGTTTGATCATGATAGATTCTATGTAAAAATTTTAAACGGAGGCGGCGTCTTCTAGAGTTCAGAGGTTCCCAGTCTAATTGACATTTTAGGGCAGTAACACTTTGTTTGAAATTGTAATTTTTTGTAACGAACCTAGCAGCTTTGCTCTGGATTTGTTCTATTTTCTGTTCTAGATAGCGTTCTTTAGGGTCCCAAAGCACGCAAGCGTATTCTAAAATAGGCCTGACATTAGAAAGAAAAAGGGTATTTTTTAAATTGGGAGGACAATCGTGAAAATTCCTCCTCGTTGCAGCAAGCGGATGTTCCTAAATTCTTTGAGTTGTGCGTTCCCGAAAACCCGACGCTTCGACACGTCGCTGATAAGGAGTTCATTGAACTGGGTGCAATACATTTTGTCTTACTTGGTGTGACGATCTGTGTGAGAGAAGACACGTCAATGTTTCTCAGTTCTTCTTTTTCTTTTGTTTTTCTCACTAGTGCTCGCACAATTCACTTCCGATTAGCGTCTCTTGCGCTCGCGACAATTGGTACTCGGGCGAGGAAAGTAAAAAAGAGCCGCATAATTAATTGAGAAAACAAATTCCGAGGAAGGGGACAGCAATCCCCCTCCTCTATAATCTCTTGAACAGTTTCGACGCGACTACGGAAAAAAGAAACCGCAAACCAGTCGCTTGCGTACTTTCTCTGCTTGTCGTCTGCTTCAAGAACGTGAAAACGCCGGCGTGATATGCGGAAGCTTTCCCGCAATGTTTCTCCTCCTGTCACGTGATTACCCGCTGCGTTGTGAGTGGCCAGCGCGGAAGCTGCCGCTCTGCCGCAACGAAAAATTTCCAACTTGGTCGGTACCACCAAGTTGGAAATTTTTCGCTCAGGTGCCGCTCAGCCGCTGCGGCTGGCAAAAGTGCCGCGACAGCAGAAATCGCGCCGCTCTAGGGCCAAAATCGCTGCATGTGAAACCCACTTTATGCTTTGCACGCGCAGAGCTCCAGCGAGGTTGTGGCACATGCAGAAATAATAAAGTTGTCTCTATGCACCTCTGCAGCTGCGGCGTAGCTAAACTTGCTGGTGAGATCGGTCCAACTGCTTGCATGAGATCTTCGATGGACCTTCTCTTCTTCACGAATATATTTTTAAAATAAAAACTCCGTCGATAGTTTTTTTTAATTATTAAATACTTCGGCACGTCATAGTAAGGTGAATCTGTGGGAGCCTCGTTGTAACTTATCAAAAACAATCTCTTCCACTGCCTTTTTTTTTTCTTCTGCGCAGCAAGAAAGACGCTTATTCTGGGACAAACTGCGTGGTAAATATAGTGCCTGGAGCGTGTTTCCGACTTTCCCGCGTCCTAAAAGTTTCACGTCCCTCGATTGTCGCCTCATGAGGTCATTAATGTGTCATGCGCGTCGTGATCCTGGCGGTGGCAGAGATGCGGCAAATGCCTGTTTTGCCGCATGTCACTCTGCAGCCAGACATTCAACCTAAAGCAAAGTAGACGCAAGCTGGGACGTCTCGACGACAGCGACGCTCCCGTCTGCTCGCCTTTTTCTTTTTTCCAGCCGTCCTAAAACCAACCGCCAGGATCGCGACATCCGACAGTTTGAGAAACCGGCTCCTGTTACGTGAGTGGTTGATGCGTCTCCGATTGGTGTGTTTACCGCGTCCAAAAAACTGGTCTTTAATATCCGCTCGATGACGTCATACAAGTGTCATGCTGTCGACGGTTCCGATCCTGGCGGTGTTCTAGCAGTGGTGGTTGATTTGGAAGACGCCTGTTCTGCTGCAGGTAGCTCTCCAATGTGACAGTCCGAGGAAGCTTCTGCAGTCACAAGTTGGGACGCCGCGACGACAGCGACACTCGCGTTCGCTCGTAGAAGAGTATGCAGTTAGTGATTCATAATTCAAAGGATAAAAGCGGTTAAAAAAAAAAACAAAAAAACGGACAAGTGAAAGAGCCAACATCATTAAGCGCGACTTGCAACTGAAGTTTACTCATGGAATAACGCATATACGTATACACACCATGAGATCAAAACGTGTGATGACAGAAATTCGACATCATAAGACAAATCCTTATCTAGCTGCTATTTGCTTTTCGAAAGAGTTTAAAAACGACACCTCAAAGCCGAACAGGTCTATATATGAAGCACTGACACACGTGCCTTCAACGCTCTCCGATATGAAGAACGCTTCGGATATCTCTAATGTCGTTTTGTTTTAGTTTCTGGCTAAGATAATAGGGAGTTTTAGCAGGTAGTTTCCACACGAACGGTTCGCCCTCGAACGCATCCGCGACGCCACTGCGCATGCGCGCGCGAGTCGTTCGGGGAGTTGGGCGGCTCTTCTCGTTCGTTTCTCCCATTCCGGCCGCTGGAGTCGTCACCGCAACGCAGCCAGCACCGTTCACGACTCGGGTAAAAAAGCAGGATGGCGGTCGGTTCGGCGACCCCCTTCGCCGACCCAGCCGAGCGTTAGGCTTAGGACAGCGGGAGGCGAATTGGGCCGTCCTGTTAGTCTGCTTCATTTGAGAGGTTGAACATAATCATTTCGAGGACTGCTCACAACGGTAAGCGATCGTGAATGCTGTAAACTGCGCATGCTAGTAAATTTTTTGCGATCTGCGGGCAGACTAGCTGCTGTGCCGACCGCGAGCAGACGAAACGATTTGGTTCGGCGGCACACAACGTGAACGATCGTTCAAGTTAAACACGACGGAGACACACCACATACCTTTACGGTCGTTCAGACACTTTTTACTCTATCTAGCTTCGCAGTTCTTGAGATTCCGACCGGCAAATATTACGTCGGCCGTCTTGTTTACATGAGTCGTACGCCGGAAACACGAGCCTCCACCACAGAGTCCGCCATCGTCGCCACGGATTTACACGTTGCAGGATGTTTCACATGTTTACTAGAAGATGGCGCCACCGTTAAGCACGATCATCATCACCGTTTACACTGTCGCGCCACTTTCACGATTCGCTAAAGTATGTCAACTTTGACGTACAGTTTAACGGAACGGACCAACTGTACCGTTCGTGATTTCGGAACCGTGTGCTTGAAAAACGACTCGCTAGAACTCCCTAATGATGTCAAACTTCGGGACGCACACACATCTGTTACGGTGTACTGCCAGATTTCGCGAGGGTAACGATCTTACTGATAGTGCATGTTCCCTGAGCCTGTCATTTATTCCACGACACGATTAGCCTGCGTATACTCTGCCACATGACAAATGAATCTTGCATACCACGTCTTCGGTGCACTCCACAAGCCTGGTCTTATGTTTCTTCTGACATACTCCGACGCGTAGCGCCTGTCGTCCCTACTGTTCCACATACTCTGCCCGATTTTTGGGCAGACTATGTGGAAAAGCACGAGCGTTCGCTCGTGCTCAAAGACGCGTTCCGGGCATAGTAGTTGTGAGCTGCTAACTAGCAACTGATGAGAGAAGATTAATCAAGAACAGCACACTCTCAATTAGACAGAGTAATAAAAATGAGAAACATATGAATGAAGAATATAGGAGAGAGATAATCTGCCGAAGCAATGCTAAATAATGAACGCGGCCTAGCCAACCTTCGCAAATGAGAGAAGCGCTTCCCAACAAGGAAAACTTCCAAAACGCGTGCAAAACACCAAACAACAGCGAAAACAAGCGGAGTTGCTTAGAAGAAATTAATCGAGGGTCAAGTTGAAAAGTAACTAGACGGCAGCAATAGTTCCTCGCCTTTGTTATACTCGAACCCAGCGTTCGCGGCAGTCGCGAAAAGGGACCAAGGGTTCGATACCCATAATCGCGAACCCAGCGTGCCGGCTCAGCAAAACGCGGGCCAGTAAACTCGTAAAACCGAATCGGACTTTCCCAAGCCATTATAGAGCTGAGACAAAGAATGCGCTGGCCGAGAAAGTGGCGTTAAGAAGAAAACAATCAGAGAGAACGAAAAAGCCGGTTTTGTTCGATTAGCTTCGACAGCTGACAGCGCAAGGGGGAAAATAGAAGAGTCGGAACTGGACGAAAGGATGAGGAGTATGAGCGCTGTTTCCTGTCATCTTCCCGCCAAACTCAGAACGTGAAACGATAGAGGGGGAAGGGCGGGGGGAGGGGGGGGGGGGGGGGGGGCAAAAAGCAGGAAACGAAAAGTATAAGTGAAAAATATCGAGTTGCACGGGGATCTGAAGGCGAGGTGGAGGGTGACCATATCTCACGAATCAGCGAGTTTTGGAGCTCGGTGCGCACGAATGGAGTCCCATCTCTATCTCAAGAAACTTTCGCAATGATATCAGTACGTCGCTTCGACGCATCCCAGGGCTTTTGCGCACTGTTATTTTTTTCTCCCTATTTTATTAACTAAAAGTAGAGAAGGATCGCAGCACGCCTGCGGCTGAGCTGCGGAACACCCCATAAAAACTACACTGTAACGACTCGACACGCGCGACAGCCTAAGCATAATATAAGAGACCAGAACCAAGTGACTAGGTTGAAAGTCCAGACAAAGTCACAGTAACAGGAAAGACTGTGCCGTTTATTCAGAGAGGTTGTGATCGTGATGCGTTTAATCTGGATCTCGAGGTGCTAATTGGAATCGCTTAAACTAAAAGGACCGCAAAAGTGTCTTCTTCAGTAAGGAAATTTTGACCACATGTGCGACTTCGCGTGAAGGGTCCGTCAACCGGCCGCACTGTAAAGATGGGACACCTGCTCTTCGATGACTATGTTCTCAGCGACGGTGTTTGCACTGTAATCAATCTGGTGCAGGTCAAAGTAGAGGGTCTAGTTCTTTTCTTATATATATTTTTATCAGGGTTTGTACAGCATACGAATAGGAAATAGGGTGGCACTTAATTGATTAACCAACCAATTCATCGATTAATGATTTAATGGCGATTAGCTTGTTTAACCTGTTAATCGGTTAAATTTTATTAACGAGAAGAGTAAACAGTTAACGCTTTACCACGCAGACATCGACCACTATAAAGGACAACTTACGCAAACATTTGAGCTTGAGTAAAGTCTAAGGGCGAGGTTTGTAACTCCAGGCAAGTGGAGTAAACTGCACGTGTCCCAGCCACCTGAACGCCGTGCGAGTGTCCGTTTATCGCAGCAGAGGCTGTTGCGAACAATCGAGGGAGTTCACTATTGCCTCAAACTATCAACGAACCTCTTTGCCTCTGCGGCCCATGTAATCATTTGTGAGTGTAGGTGTCGTAGAGTTGTTATCAACTCCACTTCATTGTTGATTTGGAGCTCAAAATTATACCGTCCTTTATCGCATACTCTGCAAAGACAAAAATGGTAATTTTGACTTTCTTTAAATATTATGCTTGGATATGAACGAAATGGATTAATGGATTAATTCTCTCCGCATTGCGCGATTTAGAAGGTCTAGAGCTCCCGGTATTTCAAACCTTAAAGTAATTAAACTAATTACCCTCCCCCCCAAAAAAGCAAAAGAAAAAAAGTCTTCACTTTTGCAAGACTGAGAAAACTAACATTTTGGTTGGTTGGAAGTCAGGTCAGATTGAGCCGCAAGCCATTCTCGGTAAACGTGCTTCAAAACGGCGGGAAGATTACAACTTTTGGAATCCGACACGCTCGGCTCCTTGCAATATACCTCAGAAAATAAACTCCCATATACACAGAGAAGAATAAACGTATAAAAGCGAACAAAAATATAAAAAAGCGCTACCACTGTTGGTTTTCCAGTCACCGAAAACAGGAACAAAAACGGGAGTAAGAGACTCCCAGCTGCTGAAATTGCCTGCGCCATCTTGCGCCTTGCCGTTTTTCTGGTTGCGCTAAATACCCCGTCGCGCGGAAACACACGATAACCTGGCTTGTTTTGCGGCGCTTCATACTCAACGCCTTGCGCCCCTTCATTTTAAAAACTTCTTCCGTACGAGTTGCCACCTCTTCACACTCCTTGCCGCGCGTCTGTACACCTTCGCCCACTAACCTTTCCATAACCTTGCGTTTCTCTTCTCCAAAAAAAAAAAAAAAAAAAACACCCCTGACGGGTTTCAGTTCCGCAAGGCGTCAGCCTTATCGTAATTCTGAGCTTCGCAACCCCCTCAGTCTTGCCATTCTCCCTCAAATAAAACCAGAAAATACCAGGCACCTAAAGGAACGTGGTAATACGCAAACCAATGCCTAAAGCCTTAAACAAAATTAAGAAAAAACTCGGCAATGAAAAGAGAAGGGTTAAAATTGTGACTGCGTTGGCAGAAATAGATCCTTTCTCATCTTATTTGTATTTATTTAGCTCGGTTTACTTGACTGTTTAACTCTTTCTCTCTTCGACTTTGGGATCAAAGGAATTTCTTCCGCACGTCGCTTCCTCTTTCTCTCTTCCTCATTTCCTCTTTCTTTATTCCTCTGTCCTTTTTTTTCCCCGTATCACCCAGGTATCTCCCTTACAATTGTTAAAGGAACAACAAAAATAATACGCGGAACAGCGTCATTTTTTATATACCAGCAAAATAAACTTTGCGGTGCCTATTTCGTTTCTCACCTCGCTCACTTTGCTGCTTATATAAGCGCATTGGGGACAGGAAAAGGCAAGCTGGTGAACAATCTCTATAGGGATGAACTCGAAACTGGGAACAAGTTAAAAAGAAACGAACAACCACCCCCACCGGTTTCCGTGACTATCCATTTTTTTTTATTTTATATGTTTCCAATCTCGGTTTCATCAATATGGAGTTGCTGACAATTCCTTTTTTTGTTTTTGATCCCTGCTGATTTTCAGATTACATGTATTGTTATTGGTGCAAACCTTGTTATTCGGTGTCTCATAGATCCGATGTATTAATTCGGCTGTCTGATTTGAGGCTCCGATTATTCTTTCGGTCGACGTCGTCATTTGGCTGGAGCCTTAAAGGTAACTGTAAAAGGCAATAAAAAAAACAAATGAACTTATTGTCGTGAATAATTAGAAAGCAAAATAATGTCAGCGTAGATAAAATAGTGCAGTAAAGTTAACAAGAATTGACCAACTACGACAAATATACTGGTCGTTGCCCATTTTTGTCCTGTTCTCTGTGTAACTCGTTGCAACAGGTTTATTTCACGGAAGTAGAACTTAACCAAACTCTAATAAAAAGATCGCGAGTGATTTGGCCTAGCAACAATCTGGCAAAACTCCAGCCCTGTTGCATTACGTTGGCCTCACCAAGCTTAATTTATCCTAAAAGTTAGCTCAACCTATAGCCTCCCGCAATCAGATTAAACCCGGGAGAGTTATATAACCAGCTCCAACAGATAGCCTCGATAAACTGCATTACTGAAGCGGTTTCAACAGGTCGACAATGAGAAGTTTTACACTTTTAAGGGTGAAAATTATCTCGTCCCAGGGCTAACACCCTATGTGTCTGTCATGTGGTGATGACGGTAAGAAGAGGTGTGAGGAACGCGGGCACGGAAGAACGAGAAGGGATTCGGAGCTGACCAGCGAGCCGCTACGGACGGCTACGGCGGCTACTTTGACCCTGGCCCGTCCACGTCGTGGTACCAAGGTGCTGGCTCCCGACAAACCCGGTCGCCACGTATGACACAGCCCGAGGCACCCTCAACTAGATCGGAGGAACTACAGGCCCGAGCCGTGTATACAGAGAGTTTGGTCAATGGGAGGCGCGGGCAGAGCTAAGGCGTGCACCAGACGCAGAAGGGGGGCTTGGCGTGCTCTCTTGGCCAACCATAAGCCTAAAAGAATCCCCTAGCGGTGGTAGCGAAATACAGTTTTAATCGTTTTAATAAACGCGTAAGAGTTAAATGTAGTAACCCTTCATGGTTGAAAATAGGGTGCACGTGATGTTTCGATCATGATCATGCAGAAAGATGTAGGAAACGAATTTGGCCACTCGAACTCTCTTTTGCTCGGACACGGTGTGACCGCTCAGACGGCAGACTCCCGGCCCTCGGCGCCTGGCGTACGGATTATGACGGTCGTTTCACTAGCCACACTCTTCCACCATGATTTTGAATGCCCGTGATTGAAACATCACGTGCACCATATTTTCAGTCACCGAGAGTTACTCCAACACACTTATTAAGTTTGTTTTTCGCGACCGCCACCAGGGTATTATTTCCGGCTTCTGGTTGGCCAGATTCAAATTTGTGAAGACGCCCTGGAACACACCCAGCCCGCTTTCGGCCAATGGCGCCCCTCATTTGTCTCCTATACTTCCCAATGAAGGGCCAAATTTTCTACATAGACGGCTCTGCTACAGGCGACTCTGAGATGAGGAGACGATTTTCACCATATTTTTCTTGTGTGCCGAGAACTCTGAATTTACCTTTTCTTTTTTTTTCCTTTCCGTGCAAATTTATTTTTGTATTTACTTTCTTTTCTCCAAATGTATTTTTTCCCAAAATGGCAGGGTAGTCTGTTCTTTCTTTTTCACCGGCAGTCGTGACAAGGTGTTGCATTGTTAGAATGCTGATGAACACCACAAACGTAGAATGCTGGCGAAATAGCCAGCATTCTACGTTTGAAATAGCCAGCATTCTACTAGAAATATTTGTAGCAACAAGCTCACAAGCAGCAAAGCAGAACATGCAGTTTTCACGTGGACAAAAAGGTCAATACGCAGTAAATCACGTACGGCGAAGGAATTGCGACATTGTTGGATACTTCACCTGCTTATGCACTCCCCAGCGTCATACAATTTAATTAATTTTGGCTATATTTCGCACTAACTGTAAAATGAATTCGCTATTTTGTACGTCGGAGGTTTTGAGAAATACCATATACGAAAGGTTAATAGAAAATGTTTTATTATATAAGGGAACAACAACGGCACTTCTTGTTGATTTAGGAGGAGAAGAATTCCGAAAAGTGACCGTAACTGAATAATAAAACTTTTGCTTTTGATCTGTCACAAAAGAAGCCAAGGAACAGAAAGCGAAAAGCAAGAGTGGGCGCTCAAAAGTAAACCTGTTGAGCCCATTTCAAAGCTATTCATGTTTCAATTGTGCCTTCCCTAGACACAACCAACAACTGTAACCCTGTCGTGGTAATACAACTCAACATTACACTTGAGAAGTAAAACAATGTGCAAATGAAGCTCAAAGGCTTGATGAGCCATACACGTGAGCTTTGAATGCATTTTGCTAATTTGAAAAAGGATTATAAATGTATTATAAATGATCGTAGAGCGAAAAAGTAATCTGGCCTGAAAGAAAGTTGACTGTGTTTGTGCTGAAGGTTGTGGATTTCATCACCGACTGCTGACATGGTACCTTTGATTCTTATCAAGCTTAAAATACAAATAATAGCAATACTGTCAATTTACCTCGCGATGTTTGAGTCCGGCGTTTTAGCCCTTCGTCTTGCCGAGGTACGGTGCGTTAAAAACAAGTTGCGGAAAGAATATAAACCTATTTTTCATTGAATGCTCGTTTCGCATGTGGTGGAGCATATGAACCTTCTGCCGCTACTCACGTCATAATGAAGTTTTTATGTTTTTTTCACTGAAAAAACAAGGGGCAGCTTTCGCTCGCAGCTGAGCGTCACCAAATACTACTAAGTGTAGAAGCTTCGAATTTCTTTAGCTTCACTCGTGCGAACTAAGTGGTTATACCTGACACTTTTAAGAATTCAAAACATCTACAAAGCAGCACAAGACCTTCGCAAACAACGAGACCTCATTGGGCACTCTCAAGCCGGAACTCTACGTTACCACCAACCAGAAGCAGTGGCGGGGCAATCTCGAAGCACTAGAACGCTTGGGCATGTCACTCAAAAGGGCACCCAAGGGGAGAAGAACAGTACCTCGGATGTCGGATGTTGCACGGGCGACCTCACGCGCCAGGACCGGCCTCCGTTCTGTCTTTCGTGTCGAAGAGTGTTCTCCGTCGACGCCTCCCGGGATTCATTCCAACATTAGTTACGAAGTCCTCAACCTCGCAGCAGATGACGTGTCCGGTTTTGTGACGCAGTGCGGTCAGTTACATTTTGGCGTTTCTTTTTTTTTTTGTTTGAAGTGGGTGGGGGATTAAGCAAAGGCGCAGAAGAACATCGCGTTTCTGATGAAGCCCGGCGACGGTTTCTCTTCTGCGTCGCTACGCCTCGGATGCGGCGCCACTAGGAAGGAGCTGGCTCGGAGGGAGCCTTGGTCCAGTTACGTGCCGGTGAGAAATGAAGACCCTTTTATTTCGCACTAATTTTGTCTAAAATGCAACTTTGACTAGCCCTAACGTGGCTAAAAGGCCCTGTATAGGGAGTATTCACTGGAGGCTATTGTCGACGAGCGCGATCAAAAGCGTCGCTGTGGTCGGCCTTCCACGATTGGCCGAATGGTGACTATGACGTCAGCAAAGGTTTACTCATTGACGGAAGCAAGAGTAATGTAAGAACTTCAATTCGGAGAGTGTGGGCAGTGTTGGTTTCAGAGAGCAATGATCTCAAGCTTCCACCATGCTAATTATAAACACCGTCGAACTTGTTGTTCGTAAGGTAATGACGTCAGGAGGAGGAAACCATGGGAGGGCGCCACCAAAACATCTCGCCGCTAACAGCTATGTTACAGTGTTCTAGAGGGTGCAGTGGCAAGAGCGGCGCCCGCTTACAATGAAGCGCGTGAAGACGGTCGATGTAGATACCGCGAGTGGCGCTGGAGTTCTGTGCCCTAGGAGAATTAATAGCACGTGTGCGATGAACGAAGAAGACGACCAGGGTGACGCGGTACGCTTCTCCGAAATGTAGCACCTAGTAGCACCGTAGAACTTCTTTCGCAGCTATTAAGCCTGCAACCCCAGTGATAGCGTTGCTGAACGATGTGTCAGTACTGGGGGGGGGGGGGGGGTGGGGGGGGGAGTTGATATTAATTAAATAATCTCCCGCAAAACACGGGAATATTTCAAGTAGAGGATAGCACACACTCTAGAGGCATTAGTCCGAAGGCATAACTACAATTTACTATACTTCGTTTCACCTTATGTTGTACCGCAGCGAAGGCTACAAGCGCGAGCTCATAGCGCTGGCAGCTGCTCTTAATTCACGAGAGCGTGTGCCGCCGAGATGTGCCCCAGAGCAAAGAGCTCGCGCTTGTAGCCTTTCCTGCGGTACATCATAAGGTGAAACAGAGTATACAGAACAACATACGCAGTTGTTTCGCACCGCAAAAAGCTCCAGTCAAGCCACAGTAGTAAGCGCCGAACAGCGCTGATGATGGGGCTGACGGAGGCGCGCTCCTAGGGCACAGAACAGCAGCGCCATGGTGTCGTCTACGCGCAAAATCTTCACAAAGCGGCCGCCGCTCTTGCCACTACAACCCCCTCTAGAACACTGTAGCTATTTACTACACTGCTGAGCGCGTGCTGACGGCGGGCTTCTACAGATCTTTTGCAACGTACATTCCGCACCGTGAAGACTGCTGGTCTTAGCAGCCTATAGGGAGTATTCACTGGACGCCATATTTGTGGGTGCTCTTTAAAGCGCATGCTCAGAGCGAGGTCACATTAATAGGCTGCTAAGACCGGCAATCTTGATGATGTGGAATGCACGCTGACAAAGAACTGTGGAAGCTCGCCGTCAGCACGAGCTCAGCAGTCGCGCGCACAGCTATGCCAGTGAATACTCCCTATTAATGCGAGCTCGTTCTGAGTATGCGCTCTAAACATCGCCCCCAAATACGGCGTCCAGTGAATATCCTTTATAAGAAGTATTCACTGGACGCCATATTCGTGGGTGCTGTCTAGAGCGCATGCTCAGAACGAGGCAACATTAATAGGTAGCTAAGACGGGCAATCTTGATGGTGCGGAATGCACGTTGCAAAAGAGCCGTGAAAGCTAGCCATCAGCACGCGATCAGCAGTCGAGCACAAAACTATGGACACCAGTGAATACTTCCTACACCGGGTGTTTCAGCGAAGACTTAAAAAAATTCCTAACAAGTGGATAAAAAAATAAACCTTTCGGGGACAAATTGCCAGCGGCAGGGGACGTTTCCTCCGGCCCCGAGGAGCCAGAGGAAACTAGACACGCGCGACAGGAGCGCTACCCCTGGATAGCGGAAGGAAGGGAAACTAGGCCCGCAAGCGCTTGGAACGACGACAAAGAGAGGGCGGTGCGGGCGTAGAGATGGCCGACGCGGGTCGCACAGCGGCAAATCTTCGAGAAACCGTTATCATCTACCTGAGTGTCTACTGATCTTGGAAATGGTGCAACGTTAAAATGGTGCCTATTCATAACTAATCTACCGTATAGACCTACTGCTAAATTACCCAAGCATCAAGGAGAATGCAGGGAATGGTGTTCCACGTGCCGCACGTGCCGGCGCCTGCAGCAGTAACTGTTCTAAAGAGAAAAAGCCTAGAACAAATGGTGTTGCCCCCCCCCCCCCCCCCCCCCCCCCGCCCCGGGCGTTTTGTGATCGCGCCTTGAGATTACCGAGAAATTAGTGTACAGTCGCCCAATTTTTTAATGATATCACGCGAGCGTTGACCGCCGGGACGGGCAGCGCTGTGCCGCGGAGAAATGCGGCGTCACGGGAAAGATTAAGCGCGTGCGCACAAAGCCTTTTCCGAGGAGCGTCGTCTGCTAGGCTATTCCGCTGATCGCACACAGCCCCTGCTCGGTAGCCAAAGGAGCGCGTTGCGCCGATTGTTTACTTCGTTTCACTTTGTGTTGTACCGCAGCCGACGCTACGAGCCATATTGGCCAGTCCATCGCTAAAAGTGTCTCACGTGGCCTTCTGTAGGGCACAACTGCACGTGGAAGCACGATGTCACGTAGCAGGGTGACAGTGCTGGATTGGTTTTGATGGCTCGTAGCATTGGCTGCGGTATATAGATTAATGCATCGTGTCATTTAGCTCGTCGCGTCATCGTATTTTTCTTTCTTTGGTGCTCACAAAGTAAACGCAAAAAAAATAAAAGAATAAAAAAAAAATTAAATGGGATGACGCGCGGTTTCTTTCACGCCTGAGCAGTATCACGGTATCACGCAAGCAAGCGCTGTTCAGATCTTTGCTTAAAGGCGGTCAGCTATGCCATCAGATAAGGAACCGGCTCCGTGCGGTCAACAGAATAGCCTAGCAGACGACGCTCGCACCGGAGAGAGCTCTGTGCGCAGGCGCCTAATCTCTCCCGTGACGCCGCATTTCTCCGCGGCACAGCGCTGGCCGTCCCGGCGGTCGACGCTCGCGATATTATTAAAAAATTGGGTGACTGTACGTGTGTGTATAAGAGCGTCGCATTCAGCCGATGCTTTGTATATTACTTGTCACCTTACGATGAAGCGCAGAGGACGGTATAAGAACCATCGAAGTCAATCCAGTGTCACAGTTGTCTTACGAGGCATTTCGTTTTTTATTACCCTCGCCATTATTTTGTAAGAATAGTAACCGAATGTTTATTAGATTACTCCAAAAAGTTATACATTACAAGTAATTTGACGACTTATACACTCTTAAAAAAAGCCCGTGAGTCTACTTTCCCGCACAACACTCAAAGAGCCAATCACCGCAGCTTACGGAGACAGCTCAGCGAGTGACGATGCCGGAACATATGTTTAGACCAAAAAACGCAGTCTTGAGTTGTCACATAAAGGAATGCAACGTTACGATTTTTGCATTGCTTACTGTCACAACTCAGACTTCGGTTTTTTGGACTAAATATATGTTCCGGCATCATCACTCGCTGAGCGGTTTCCGTAAGATCCGGTGATTGGCTCTCCGAGTGTTGTGAGGGAAGTAGACGCACGGGCTTGTTTTTAGAGTGTAATGAGGATCGTACCAGTCGACTATGGGTCCATCCTTTTTTTTTTTTTAAAGTAACGCGTATTTATAAAGCTTCATCGATCGACATATTGTTCCCTGCCACCTGCGTTCAATTGAAATATTCCAATCAATTAATCAATAATGTCTTCGGTTTGATATACACGTTACTGCAAAAGAACATAGCCCCACCATAGCCTGTTGGCTAGTTTGTGTTCATTAAAATAAGACAGCTTCGGCGTAGAGTGAGAAACGCAGGTTATTCGAGATTTACGCGAGAATGCTACACAAACAAAGCATATGCGAGATTTGTATAATCGTAGGAGCCAATGCCATACACCCCAAAAAAAGTAATTGACTTCGTTTTTTTCCAGAACGCGGAGGCAGCCAATCACTCTGAGTAATGCAAGGATACAGCCAATCATATCGAGCAATGCAAGGATGCAGCCAATCACGGCGAACAACGAATGAATTCCAACCAATCGCGTGGCTGAGATTACCAATGGATCTGAGAAAAATGCGACGTGTGCAGGAACAACTGAAAAACGAAGTATCATCCTCCCAGTGTAATATACTCACTGGATCAAGAGGGGGATCAGGGTAAAGGTGATTTCAGAAATTAGAAAGAAAGTAGTGATTCCCCGCTTGGCTTAAAAAAAACAAAAACAGAAACAGAATGGGCGACACAACGCACGGTGACGAATGGTCACGTGATACGTTCGCGGAGCCTGGAATGGCTGGATTAACGAACCTTCCGCTGCGTTTAATCGTAAAAAGAAACGGAGCATTGCCGCGGCTGTTAAAGATCTCCGGCGGCGTATTCGGAAAAGCTTGCGGAGGAGGTCGAGAAGAAAAATTCGGCACTGTGATTTCCGCCTTTTTATCAGCGTTGCGTTACCTAGCTTGTGGGGAGAGATACGGGAGTGGTGGCACACGGGGCTTCGGTAAACACGCCCCAATGATTCACGCGCAAGCCTTTTAGCCGGCTCGCGGGGTTTTCTTACGGGCGAATTGGATGGCCGGCTAAAGGCTAGCTTATGAATCACCGAGCTATTTACCATATCGAACTAACCGGAGACAGGGGAAGAAGAGAAACATGAAAATGTAGAAAGAACAGAAAATACAGGACGACGCCCCGGTAACGGGGCTCTTCTGATGCTGTTCCACCGGTGGTACCCAAGGTAGTTCTTGAATTCATCTCCCGGGAGAAGTGTCCAAAGCCTATCACTCGCACTGCGGATGTCCCGAATCATCCAGCTGGCTCTGTCCAGGTAGCCCTCGATGATTTTTTGCGTCTCGGCGTACCATGGATTATTAGATGCCGACATACGTTCTTTTAGAGCGCAGCTCTTAGGCGCCCGTTTCCGGCTTGAGCGGCGTTGGCTTCGGCGTAGCCGCGCGGTGCATTATGAGAAATGTCCCATTATGCACCGCGCGAGGGCCACGTGACCAGGGTCCCGTGACCTCGAGAGGGTCACGTGACCCCCTTGAGGTCGCGTGACCATCACTGAGGTCACATGACCCCCCCCCCCCGAAGGCACGTGACCTCCCTGAGGTCACGTGGCCCCTCCCCTTGAGGTCGTGACCAGCCCCCGAGGTCACGTGACTCCCACCTGGGGTCATGTGAGCCCTCTGAGGTCACGTGACCCCCTGAGGTCACGTGACCCCCACCTGAGGTCACGTGAGCCCCCTGAGGTCACGTGACCCCTTCCACTCGCATGACCTTTGGCCATGCAGAAGAGGAGGGAGGAGGGGTATTGGGCAGGAGATCGAACTATAGGGGGCGCTCTGACCCGTTTGTTTTCCCCACGCTTGGTGTTTACTCAACACAAGGCCTGTGCAACACGCAAACAGGCCTTACGGGCATGTCCATGTCATCTTCTACAAGAGAGCGCGGGGCACAGTTTAATGTAAAAAATACTAACAATCGACGAAGCGACGTTAAGTGCCGGATCTATCCTCAGAGAATGCGAGCTTGACCCACTTCGGCTTTTGTGCTGAGCTGGGACCGTGCATGCTGCATTGTTCATGCGGGCCGTGGTGGAAACAAAAGAGCCCCTCCTCCCCCTCACCGGAGAACAAGAACTCTAGCCGAACGCTGACGCCGCGTTCGGTTATGTCGGCCGAACGCTGCGTCATTGTATTTGTTGTCCCCATCCGTGTAGTTGTAAAGTTAACCGCTAGGGGCGTCACGGTCTGTCCTCCTCCCCAATACCGTCCCCTCAGTACCCTTCCCTCCTCCTCCTCAAGAGCTGCGATCTAGTTCGCCGTTACAGGGAGTTGTAAACGGCTTTAATTTTTTTTTTTTTTTTGACGACATTAAATTCTGAACCTATCGCTTAACGGCGAGTTAACTCAGCCTCGAAATCCTATTCATTCATTCATTCATTTTCATTTTTATTACCCTCAAATCGTACATTTCTCGGCTTTACATAAGGATGGAAGGGGGGGGGGGTGGAGAGGGGAAGGGGGATAAAAAGAACACATTTCTACGAGGCAAATCACATCACACACTGGAGCATCCAGGTAGGTCGTGCGCCCTCAGCGCCTCACTGAAATGATGTTTTAGGTTATGTAACGATGACATCAGAGAGCTTGTTCCATAGTGCAATAGACAGTTTGTAATAGCGAGTATTTGAAAAGCTTTGTTCGCGGGGTCACTATTGCAAGTTTACAACTGTTATTTAGACGCGGATATACGATGTTGAGGAGGTTTCAAAATTGATTTTTCGTCGATTCTGTGTAATGATAGTGTAATCTGTGCAATACGAATTAGCCATCGCGGTTTCTTCGGTGCTGTAAAATGAAAATGTTTTGTTTTACTTCAATTGCTGTGACCATGCTTTCTCGTTTGAAATCTCGGAGTGCAAAGCGCACAGCTTTTCTCAGCACAGATTCGAGCGAAGATATTAAGAACAATTTATGAGAGTTTCACACAAATGACGTGTATTCAAACTGAAATTCGGCAATGATCTTATACGCAATAAGCTTAGTGTTTAAACATTTCGACAAAAACCCCGAGACTGGGACAAAAAGGGACGGACAAACACAAAGTTTTTTGAGACTTTGTGTTTGTCCGTCCCTTTCTGTCCCAGTCTCGGGGTTTTTGTCGAAATGCTTAACCACCACCAGCTCGTTTGCGCCCTTACCTTTTGTTCACTAAGCTTGGTGTCTTGTGACGCGAACGTTAAACGAAGTTTAGTGTAAGGTAATGATCGGTTAGGTTTTGTGATGATGCTTTTGATGTCCCAAGTCTGGTTAGGTGTCAGCAACACTCCAAGGTACCTTGTCAACTTCATGGCCATACAGCTTGTAACGAGAATTCAGATTTTTTTTTTGTTTTGTTGTAAATACCATGCACGCTGTCTTCGCCAAAGTTCACTATAGTATTGTATACGGGATTCTTCGAGACCTTCAAAGAGGCTCTTATTTAATTGCGGCCGAGATACGCAGATCAAAAGCATCGCGCAGCTAACTCAGCATAATGTGTTTTCGCGGTTAACAATGGATGTTGCCTAACTCTGTATCACCGGGGAAAAAGGTGGGGAGGAGGGAGGGGAGGCGTTACAACGTGCCGCGTCATTAGTGATACGAGTCCTGCCCAATTGACCGTGCTTAATTGCTTAGAGGCGTCTGAGCGCTTAGTCCACAATCGTCGTCGCGAAGGGTAGTCATTTGTAAAGATAATTAATTTATATATGGACTCGGATATCGCTTTCAATGAGTAGTGTAGGTCGGAGCACACCTAAAGGAGGTTATATTGCCAATTACTAGACGTTGTTTATGGGCTGGTATGGTTGTTTAAAATAATGATGAAGCCGAACTACATCAAAATTACCTCATGTTAACGCCTTCTTCAAACTTAAGCGATGAATGAGCGATCAAAGAGATGAAAAACGTTAAACGTTTTTTTAAGGTTTGATAAAGAATCTTCCGTTGGGACTGTATTCTCCAGCGCCTTATTGTTTGTGATGGTAAACCGCTGCGAATGTATTACCTGAAATATTCGTATGTCTCGAAATAAAGCAGGGAAAAGTATAAAAAATATATATACAAATTGAATGAAAGACGATAAGAAATCAATCTTTATTTCTACCAAACTGAGTTACGAAAGAAAATCGACGCTAGGGACAACAAGGTACACGAAAATACTTGTTTGCGTTCCCACAAGCAAAAACGTGTATAAAATAACGACCAGACAAAATGGGTAAACGCCGATCACTCACCTTTAAGGAACACTAGCCTATAAAAGAACTTGCACGAGCTCACGTTTATGTTGGACGAGTACTAACATCGAATTTGAAGAGCTTACGTGACAGTCGTTTACAGTCCAGTGAGAGCAAAAACAAAAACAAAAAAAGAAAACTTAGTTGCTTCTTAATAAGGTTCATAACATGGTACAATCTTTTATTCTTTCATTAGAAAACTCGTTTTAGACAACTGACTCGCAGCAAATCCAGCAGCTTCATTGCCATTCGAATGCGTCCGAATTTTTGATTTTACAATAATTTTATTGTAATCATTATTGTTATTTATTTTTAATTTCATTTATTAATTTCGTTTTTCGCGACCACCGCCAGTGTATTATTTCCGGCTTCTGGTAGGCCACATTGGAATTTGTGAAGACGCCCCGGAACACGCCCATCCCGCTTTCGGTCAATGGCGCCTCCTCATTTGTCTCCCATACTTCCCAACGAATGGCCCCCAAACTCTCTCTATAGACACGCAGCCCTCAAGTTCTGAACAGCGTCCCTGGCGAGCAGCAACAGATATTTCTAGGTCGCGTTTCCGCTGTGCGTAGCGTTGCATCCTTTCAAACGCTCTGTCAGTGCGCATGAACCATTAGCAGACGCTAAGGAACGACGCTCCCAGACGCTAGTTTACGCCTGTAAAAGGTGCATGATGAGACGCTGGGACGCCAGTTCACGTCAGCATTAAATGGTCGCATTTCGCGGACGCTAGCGGAGGCGCCTCTTTCGTGGTCGCGTCTCGTGAACGCTGCAGCACCCCCTGGCCGAGAGCAACAGGCCTATATATGACTCTGGTACCGCCTAGCTTGCGTGAATTTTGCTGCTAGGGTGTTTTGCAGCGTCTCCGACCAAGCGCGACGCTCGCTCGCGGTGACGCCAAGAAGGACGCTTCTACGCTTTGCGGCCACTCCTGTCCAGCTTCAGCGTCTTGAACGCTTGGGACGGGCCGAGGAACAAGTGCCGTCATGTGCAGGCCTCTTCTTCTAGTAAATGGGAAGCTTGACCCGGTTTGGCAAGGTTCACAGGGCACCTTGGATTGCGTGGTACAGCCAACATTTTTTCCCCTCTTGTTCATTTTGAAAACGAGTGAGAAAAATAGTAAAAACCAATGGAAAAGACGTCAATGAAGAAGTTGGAGACGAGTCAAGAGACTGGGTTTTCAGACAACCCCGGATTCATTTCACGCTTAAAGTGTCACCAATGCGGCTCGATATCGCGGCCGAGCACTGGCCTCGTATACCCTGTGCTCCCTCTCTGAAAGAACGATAGAAAATTAAAGCGGAGCACCGTAAAAAGGTCGGTATCAATAAACGACTAAAGGCAAACCGAAGAATTCCCCGCAACCACGCGGGCAAAGCTGAGAGAGAGAGAGGGTTAAGCCAAAAGGAATAAAAAGAAAGAAAGAAAATGGCGTCGGCGAACGTAATTGAAAATCACAAGACCGGTACCAAAGTCAATCGGACGTGCGAAGGTGGCATCGCCTTTTTCGAGCCAGAAAACTTAAACTAGTATAAAAAATATATATATATACAAAAACGTACGTTTCTCCGTGGGGACTCTCGAGCAGTTCCAGCTACTTTTTTTGGCTGCGGCCATTTTCGAACGAACAATAATATTAATAATAATAAAAAAATGTTTCACAACGTGATTACTGCTTGCTGTCCATTGAGTGCCAGCAATAAAACAAACTCAGAAAATATTTTCTTTATGTCCTTGGTGTTGATATGAACTGAGTCACCGACGGCGCTGGGCATCCTTAATTTATGTTCCTTAATTTCCGGCTCGTCGGTCCGCGTAAAATAATTTGATGCTCTAGAAACTCATAAAATAAACCACTTTCGTTTTTTTTTAAAGTCGCCAACCTGATTTATTGTACAAATCATGAGAACCAAAAAGAAAACCCACGTTTATATAAAAAATGGTGAAAGAAGGGGAGAGAGAGAGAGAACGAAGGATACTGAAACCGTCTGAGAGATTCTTTGAAAACTTTAATCTAAAACTCAGAAAGCAGTCTAACCTAAAACAATTTACCACGCAAAAAAAAAAAAAAAAAACACCTCGTCATTAAAATAGAAAAAAAGAAGGGGGTTGGAACAGTGCAGCTAGATTCTTCTTCTAGGAATCAGCCAGGAACACAAAGATAGTCTCTGTCAGCTCGAGAAACGGATGGTGTATTATGTTCAAGCTTCTTACTTTGTGATTGGTTCTTCGACGTTCTGCTGATGCTGCAACTTGATTGGCTGAGGAGTGATAATGACATGCACGGTGCACGCCACGTCATACGTTGCTTAACGTATCGGTAACTCTACGAGCACCTGAAACGGACAGGAGCATCAAACGCCCACTAAAACAACGCACGTGCCAAAAACGTGCCTTATTTTTTTAATACTGTCATGGTGTTCTCGAGAAGATAAATATAGGTTGTATAAGATTTCGAAAAACCGAAGTCAAAACTGTTCGTGCCGTCAACACTATTTTTTTTTTTTTTTTTAAGAACGCACCTACGAGAGACCGCATCTCCTATTCGGTCTTCCTCTAGAAAAGAACTAGAATCTCGCGGAAGGCTCTCGAAAATTCGATTTCTTTCCACGAGCGAAATGGCCGCAAATGCGGGAAACGAAGGCGTTCGGTGCTTCACAATATACTCACCAAATACGCTCTTTCACGCGTCGCCTGCGGACAGTGTTCTCTTCAAAAGACGCCAACAAAAGACCAAGCTCCGAGGAGTGCCATTCGAAGGACTACCGTCTCCCGTTCATCGATTGCAAATGCCGTCGAACGAAGGAAGGAATCATTGAAATGCGCGCCGTCACCGCTATAAGAAGTGTCTGCCGGAAAGATAATTGGACGGAACGATGACGCGGACGCGGCATCAGTACCATTATCATTATTATCATCGCCCGAGAAAATCGGGACGCCTCAGTACGCCGACAAAATCTCAACACGTGCTTTAGGAATATTTCTCGTTGAGACCCGTATTGTCGGAACGGCCGCTAATTGGTCGCAACCAATTGGACGTGCTTTTAGAGCGCAGCTCTTAGGCGCCCGTTTCCGGCTTGAGCGGCGTTGGCGTCGCCGTCGGCGTAACGGCGCGGTGCATTATGGTACGTTTCCAATGATGCACCGCGCGGGAGGAAGGAGGATGGAGCAGGATGAGGAGGAGCAAGATGGGGAGGAGGAGGCGGAGGAAGGAGGAGGAGGAAGAAGAAGGGGAGGAGTAGATGAGGAGGGAGCAGGAGACCGTACTCATGAGGGGGAGGGGCATACCGTACCCTCCGTACCCTCCCCTCCTCCTCCTCAAGAGCTGCGCTCTAATTCGGCATTACAAGGGGTTGTAAACCTCTTTCAATTTTTTTTTTAATTTCAACGTTAAATTTTTTAGCTTTGTTTTAGTGGAGAATGCCCCAAACTAATACTAAACTCTCCCCAGTTAAAAGAAAAACCTCCAGGATAGGAGAGATTACAAATATATACGGCGAACGAGTTTTCTAAGAAGCATTTCTAAAATGCGAGACGCAGGTAGGGGCATGCCAATCAAGGGGCTGCATAAAGAACGCTCCCTGACGAAAAAATGAAGCTGGCGCCATCATTACTCGAGGTCGGGGGTAAACAAAGACACGAAGCGTACACGCAGCAGACCGACTTAAGCGCCGCACCAGTTAGCTCAAGAGTGTCTTGTTTTTAGAATTCTGCTTAGAACCGAGCGCTGCGAGTGCGAAGGAACCTGTTTTCGGAAGACGGAACCGTCCGCGCAAACTCCGCTGGATACTCAGCGCCATCCCGACGAGTGATCTTACTCGTAACGAGATTGTCTTTCGTTCGTTCTTTCAAACCCCATATGCATTAAAAACGAGGCCGGTTTCATCAGCTCTATTGTAGCGCTAGTACCCTCGACGTCTCAGATGTTATTGCTCTTTAATGTTGCGCGAGATTCACCGAAAGTTCCGAGCGAATGCACGTGGTGCTCGAAAATATTTTGCTTGGATACGAGTATTATTCGGGCGAAGGATGCTCATTCTAAATTTCCGTTCTTCTTTATAAACAGCACCGAGCTCTGGAAATAAAGTGTTGACGGTTTTTGGCTCACTTCAAATCAAAACCACCAACAATGTGCTGAGCTACTAAGAGAGGTAAGGACGAATCTACAAAGGGCTTGGGTTCGTAAAGAGAAAAACTCAGTTTCCATGCGGGAAGTATTTGTGGTCGAAGATAAGAAGTTTATGAACATCTCACTCTGTTCCGCAGACTTAATCGTCAATGCTCGCTTCCCGAAGATTTCTTACCTCGCATTATTCTTCCACGCCGGGATCACTTAGATAAATTTATGCGCATCACGTCGTGCCACCCATCTCTTTATGCACAACCCTTCATACCGGGAACAATAATCAACTGGAGTAGCTGCCAGAACATATACTGACTCAAGATGATCTAAACAAATTTCAGGAACTCACGTGCACTCACAATAACATTTAACTTTTTTTTTTGTTTAAGCATAACGCTGTGTTTTATTATTAAGTTTTGTCCGTCCGTCGGTTCGTCCGAACGTTTCCCGCTAAATTTAAGGGGGAAATCGGTATCACGAGACTTATGCACGATTCAGTTTCTCAACTACATTCAACGGGGAAATTGATGTCACGTGGCCTGACGTCACGGGACATAGAGATCAGTTCAGTTTCTCCGCTAAATTTAGCGGAAAAACTTACGTCACGTGACGTATACATCAAACCGATTTCTTCGCAAAATTTGGCAGAACATTTGCGTCATGTGACCTCAGGCGACGCCACTTGACCAATACACCTTGGGTGCAATCGGCGGCATGTGACCTATACGTCAACCGAGTTTCCCCGCTAAATGTAGCGTGGAAATTCCCGTCTTATGATTAAAACGTCAATTCAGTTTCTCCGCTAAATTTAGTGGGAAATTGATGTCACGTCACTAATACATCAACTCAGTTACTCTTTACATTTAGTGGTAGAATTCACGTCTTGTGACCTACAGTCGCTGACAGGTTAACGGTAAAGTGGAAGATCCTCCCACCTCTTTCCACGTTAGCGAAGCGTACGTTGGAGACGAGGCGAACTCTTCTCCAGAGTTCGCTCTGTTAAATTGTAAAGGGGGGGGGGGGGGGGGGGGGAGGGGTTTCCACTTAACCCTTAACCTGTCGCAAACTGTAAACACCAATTGAGTTTCCACACAGCCATTACATTTGTCCACTAAATTTAGCGGGAAAATATCCATCACGGGACACACCAATTCCCTCACGAATTCCCTATAATGCACTTCACGCATGATAGGTCTTTAAAGGTAAATGTCGCTGGCGATGATTTTCTCCTCTTTACTCATTTGTATTTTACGTATTTATCTTGGTCATCGTCTTTGAGTGTCTATGTTAATTTAGTTTTGCAGTCATATTTATCTTATTTACTTTTGTATTTTTATGTACTCCTCCCCCTCCTTATTTATGTACTCCTCCCATCTCTTCGTGGGGCTTTAAGGGGAATCCGCTTGGTTTATTCGAGGCCATATTAATCAAATATTAGAACGTAAACACGCCCAATATGATTTTTTTTAAATACAAACATTACAAGGATTTAGTAGCACTTTGCCATTGAGAACATTAGAGCGTGTAGGTGAAAACGATTTAAATTCCTAAATGGCACGACCCTTGTTCTAAGAATCCTCATGAGCATTTAAAAAAAAACCAGCAAAATTACATAAAACGAATTGAATTTCAGTCCTCAACTGATGGAGGAACAGGCTCGGTTCCTCCGAACGTTACTTCAAAAATTTCGACACGTTATTACAACAACCTCCAATGACTTCGGTTGTACTCCTCTGCTTGAGCCTTCAATTGATACTGGAGTGTCTCACCCCATTCACAAGCATTCTTGCCGATTTGCCCCATCAGAACGACAGATCATCAACGAACAAGTGCACAAAATGTTCGAGCAAGACGCCATATCGCCATCTGATAGCCCGTGGTCATCAACAGTAGTTCTAGTTTTCAAAAAAAGACGGATCCATCTGTTTTGTATCGACTACAGGAAACTCAACAGCGTCACTAAACAAGATGTCTACCAACTACCCGGGTTAGAAGACGCCTTAGATGGTCTTGCGAACGCAAAACTTTTGACTACCCTTGATTCGATTTCCGCATACTGGCGAGTCCCCATAAAATCCGAGGATGCGGAGAGAACCGCTTTCATAACACCTGACGGCCTATTTCAATTCAATCGGTTACCACTCGGACTCACCAATGCTCCTGCCACATTTCAGTGGTTAATGGATAAGGTGCTCGATCATCTCAAATGAACAATTGCCCTGGTCTACCTCGACGATATCATCATTCATGCCCCTCTATTCGATGAGCAACAACGCCGACTTAGTTTTGTACTGCAGACTCTATCTGGTGCTAGACTTACACTGAAGGCTAAGGAGTGTTTTATCGGCTTTAGACAAGTCACCTATTAAGCACTTCATCACTTCGGAAGGCATCCTCCCCGATCCTGAGAAAGGGCGATTCATTGCAAAATATCAAGCTCCGACAAAGATCAAAGAGCTAAGCTTTATAGGAATCGCGTCCTATTTTAAGCGTTTTATAAAAGATTTCGCGAGACGCACACGTCCCCTAACCATCCTTCTACGGAAATCAACCACTTGGACCTGGGGGGAGGCTCAAATTAAGGCATTTGCAGACATCAAGCATGTCTTGCTAAACCCTTCCATTCTAGCACACTTTAACAATACCAATGAGACAATCCTGCACACCAATGCTAGCGGGGATGGTCTGGGGCAGTCTTGCTTCAGAAGGATTCATGCGGCATCGAAAGAGTTTTAGCCTTCGCTATTCGACATTTAAACAATTGTGAGAGCAGACGCAATTCCTCCGAACTGAAATGTCTCGCCGTGGTATGGGCTGTCAGCAAGTTTCGTTCGTATCTCTATAGTCGTCATTTCACAATAGTAACGAACAATGTGGCATTGAAATGGTTGCAATCCAAGCAGGACTTGACGCCAAAGCTTGAAAGGTTGGCACTCCACCTGCAGGAATACAACTTCTAAATTCGTCATTGCAGTGCATCATCTCACCAAGGTGCGGACTTTCTTTCGCGCCAAACTGTGGGAATTTCTGCTGTTTAAAACTTGTACACGGCACAGGTAAACGACACTAAGCTAGCTAATATACACTCGATCCTCCAACAAAATCCCACCGAGAGATTCAATGACACACGACGACAATTACCGGGCCCGTGGCGAGCTTACATGATTGTCGACAACATCCTGTGCCACATAAAGAAACGAGAACCAGCAGGCACCGTCTGGCTCCCAGTTGTACCCGTGAGCATGCGGGTGGAAATACTTCAAGCATGCCATGACGCTCCAAGTGCACGTCACCTTGGACGAGAAAAGACTTACACTGAGGTCGCGGCACGTTTTAGTGGCGCTGCCTATACGTGAAGACGTGGTTCGACACGTTCAGACATTCGAACACTGCGAGTTCCGGAATAATTCTACTACTAAGCGAGACGTACCCAGTTGCCCAGTCTCACCTCCAGACCATCCGTTTGTACTAATTGGAATTGATTTTCGCGGACCTTTTCCAAAATTCCGGAACGGAAATCGTAACATTATAGTCGCGGTGGACTACTTAACCGAATGGATAGACGAGTAATGCCAGACGCTACCGCAGATTTCTTAGAGGGGTGTATTGAAGTCAACATTGTTTTAAAACATGGCACGCCACGCTCACTAATCTCAGACCTTGGCACACTGTTCATGTCTCACCATTTTAGAAACTGTCTAAATCGGCATGGCATACGACATTTTCGGGCATCCGTGTATCATTCTCAAACGAACGGTCAAGTTGAGAGAAACAACCGTACACTTCTGATATCTTATACGCCTATATAAGCTCTACACATACTAATTGGGATTACTTCATTCCGCACGTAATGTTTGCACTGAACACATCACAGAAAGAAACTACAAAAGAAGTACCGTTAAGACTCTTATACGGTCGTGACGTGGCACTGCCTATTGAGACAAGGCTTGGAATGAAAAAATTAGGGACTTTTACGTGCCAAACCAACGATGGGCATGTGGCAAGACTTTAGGTGAACGGGACACAACGTTGCACGGACACTCAGCGCGCTTCGCTTGATTAAATTAGTAGATTGGTAGACAGACATGGGACGCAATTCGGCGAAGTCAGGAAGAGACTGGCAATATGTCAGAAGCCACTAACCACAATGTGCCCGAGTTTCAAATTCGAGACAAAGCTCTGGCGAGATGGACCATGCATTCTGTCGGGAGAGCTGCTAAGCTTCTTCACCGATACCGAGGGCCTTATCGAATCTTGGAACGGATCTTGGACCTCACTGACAGACGACCTCCTGGCACACACCGTTGCTTTCCTGAGCATGTATCGCATGTCAAGCGATAGGGAGTATTCACTGGCGGCCATATCTGTGTGTGCGACTGCTGAGCACGTGCTGACGAGGAGCTTCCACAGTTCTTTTGCCACGAGCATTCCGCACCATCAAGATTGCCGGTCTTAGCAAGCTATTAATGTGAGCTCGTTCTGAGCATCCGCTCTAATCATCGCCCTCAAATATGGCGTCCAGTGAATGCCCCCTATACATCCGACGAGCGCGCCAAGTCCAACTTCCGTAAAGAATGTGGACATCTTTAGCAGACGGGCTACAATGAAGAGAACATTAACCGGATATCGTTAAAAAATATTTCGAACTCTGTTCTTTTTTTTTTTTTTCAATGTGAGAGGGAGAGTGCTACGAGAATAAAAAAAACGAAGAGGAAGACGGCGGGAATTGAGGACGGGACGGCTCGACTAAGTAGTATATATATATATTTATATATATATATATATATTGTAGCGGTGCTGCTGAGGCGCGTGCCAGAACCCACCGAGGACAATGACGAAGCGCGTACATACAGCGCTTGACATTCTTCTAATCTGCCCTAATTTGACCATGGATGTCATCTTGTATATTAAAAACGTAACAATATGTATATGTGCATACATCAGGAAAAGGACGTAATTGTTCGTATCTTTCCGGGTGAAAAAAAAGGTTGTTTGTATGTTTATACAGCCTAGAACTTGGTCTGCCTCAACGGGCGCCGAGTCTCCCAGCAGTAGATGAAAAATTCAGCCAGTTCAGTACAACCACTAGCCTGGGCTCTATAACGTGCATCACGCAGTAGTGATACACGATCGCACGCCGGTGCGATGCTCATCAAGATCGCAACGGGCAGGAGTGGGGTTGGAACATAGGATCCCTGGGTTCTGCAGCGCGCGCTTTCGCTCCACGTGCTCCCAGCTGGTGTGCGCTAGCCCACTCGGCCACCGATCCCCCCCCCCCCCCCCCCCCCTTTTCCGGGTGGATGTACCCTGTCTGAGCTATCACCTTGACGAAGAATAAAGACGCATCTGACAGTGTGGAGACTGAGATATTAACCGAAGATTCTTTTCACCGTTCCTCACACAGGAACACTAACAAACAGCGAGTTGACAAAAGGCAAGTTGTGAAGGGCCGAGTAAGAAATTTGTCAATTTCCAGAGGAGAATGGTTTCATTTTTATCTCGGGAAAACAAGGAATAAAAAAATACTAATTGACCACGTAAAAAGAAAACAAAAAAAGCTTCAACTTTATTATTTTTGTAGCGGGGTGAGGTAAAGCTTATTTTTGTGCAAGCCGCTTTTTACTTAAGTGGAAAGAGTATGTAAATAAAAAAAAAAATGCGGTTGCCACTGCCTTACATTTGAATATTTTTTGTTGAGGCTAGGCTTTGCCTGGAATTCAATCTAGCCGTCGCCTCAAGCGGAGGTGTCTACTTCGCATAGTAGAACACTCCCTGTCGATTATTTCTTATTCAATCTCCCGTGCAGCACATTTGACCTGTCTCTGTCCCCCCCCCCTCCTCCTCCTTCTCTGCTCTTAAAAAATTACAAAAACAAAATGCAGATGACAGCAAAATATATCAACCCCCCCCCCCCCAAAAAAAAAAAAAAAAAAAAAACGCGAAGGGTGAGAATGCGGTATACGCAGAAGGTGAATCGATGAAATTGAGCTTTCAAACTACAGCGTAGCTTTTATCGTTTGCGTATTGGCTCAGGCGTTGTTGGTTGTGAGCCTTTGTCTTTCCTAATTCAGTTCTTGACAGATACACTGCGCGTTAAGGACATACTTAAACGAGCCTATTCTTTCCTTATTTTTTTTTAACATATACAGAAACAAAAGCAGTGCCTCGTTCTTTGATTTCCAATTTAAAAATTTAATAAACTCAGCTTAAGGCTTTAGATTAAAAAAAACACAGGACAAAAAAGCAGAAAAAAAATAGAGCACAACTCTGTGGAAGTGAAGGATCTAAGAACGATATAACGTGGATGAAAGTTGGAAAACTCTCCGATCAAAGTTTTCACTAGATCTGAAACTTCTCTCGGTAGCCATCGATTTCCAGGAACGAGCATGTGCGGGGAGCTGATATGGACGAGAAAAAGATTAAATCAACTCGATAAAAAAAAGAACATCGATACATTTTTTTGCTCAAATACTCTGTTTTTTTTTTGTTTTTTTTTTGTAGGGAAGGGGGAATTTATAAGTGAGCGGAGAAAGACATAGGGAACAAGTATCGGTCTTGAAAAGGCTGGCAGAGAGCGTGATGGATTGATTCAATAATGACGAGTTTCTTGAAAGCACGCGTCACTTTGGAGCCGAAGTTCGCTTCTAGTCAACTCACACGCACAAAAACAAAAAAACTCAAATATTTATTTTTTTTTTTTGCACGTACAAAATATAGACGTTTTGAAAACCCTGCGCTTTCGTAAGCCCCCAAGTTCTACTTTCAGTCATTTTCTCAGTTCTAGTCACCGAAGAGACGAGAAGGGCAGGAAGCGTCTTTTGAAGACCTGGCCTCCAGCTCACGTTCGTTGCTTTCCGTCGTGCTTCGGCTGTGCGTGCACGCTCGAAGCTCACGAGACTCCGAAGCGCCATCGAAGCTGGCAAACTCGCGCTGGAGGCGGGACAACCGAAGAAGCTCGTTGCCCTCTTCATCCTGTCAATGATTCTGGCTGCGTTTACAGGGATGCGACTGATGCCCATCGAATCGAGATTTGGTTATTTTAATTGGTAGCAGATGGGTAGACAAGGAACAGGTGGCAGGACGGACTCCGTGCGCCCAATCTCTTTTAGATTCAATGCGCTGCGATCACATACATGTAAACATAGAATATGAGCTGACAACCTCGGAGAAGTATCCTCTCGTATACGCTGAATTGAAATGAACTATTGGGGAGGAGATGGAACAGGCACGCCTCTAGCGGTACGCTTCAGCTGTGGGGACAACAAAGCGAATTTTCTGGCTTGTTTTTGATCCGAGGAATCGAACATGACGATGCGAAGGTCGCTCCTCGTGCGACCAAAGCGTTTTCAAGAGCGAAGCGCTCGTGCCCAGACCGTCCATGGCGAGGTTCAACAGGGAGTTTTAGGGAACCGCTTTTGCGCGTCCGGTAAGGTACGGTGGGCCCTCCGGTACGCAGTGCGCATGCGCTACAGCAGAAGACTCGCGCATGCGCAGTTCGTACCGTATCGAAAGTGCAAAAACGATTCCCGTAAAACTCTCTGATTTCTTTGTTACGCCGCTGCGTTAGTAAACACCGGGCTGTGGGGACGACAAGCTGGAAGAAGCGTCCCCTATAGTTCATCTCCAGCCCGATAGGCCTTGAATTTAGTATAGAAACTTACGTGCGGCAGTCTATTCGGGTTTCTATGGAGTTACGGCGATAAAAAATAAATTCTATCAAATAAGTCGTGTCTCGCCAATGTGCCGACCTCTAGGAAGCTGAGGCCCTCAACCAGAGACACTAACCGTAACTGTAACCGAGACTGAAAACACTTTAGGAAAAAACTTTTTTCATTAACCGGAACCGGAACGAAATCGTTATTTGAAATTTATAAGAACCGTTACCCTAACCGTAACCGTGAATTATTTACCGGTAACCGATATTAACCGAAAAATAAAAATATTAATATTCCTGAAGAATGACCTCGAGGAGGGATCTTGAAATGTCGCGGACATTTGACAACCTTCCCGTTCAATCTAAATTTAAGATTAAGAATACTTAATTGGAATCAGCGGTCCAGCTTATAACGAAAAGTCTCTATTCGAGAAAGTCAGACTACTGTTCGATGGCTATGCACATGCGCGACGGGCTGGCTTATTTGGCTTTGGATTAGATGGGGATGATTACACGATCAAGTCAAGCATTCTACTTTTAGTAAGGGCAGCACTCTTTGGTTGTTTTTGGTAATATAGCAAGAATAAAATATCTTTTTAACTTCTGAGTCATTAGAGTTATTTTACGTTGAGTGTAAGTGTTAGCAAAGAAAAAAATATATGCCTTAAAATACTTTCTTCAAATTTAGTGAACATGTGTTGGAGCTAGAAACGTGTGCAACTTTTGACCAATTACAAGTACCATGTTCGTAGCCAGGATTAATTTTTTTTTTTTTTTGGTGGGGGGGGGGGGATTTATTTTCGTTTCGCGTGTAGTAGTGCCCCGGCTGGCTAGAATGATTCGGTGGTCATTCAATATTTGCCTTCCTTTACGAAAAAAAAAGTAAGTAATACTTTCAGGGAGGGGGCACCCCATACCACCCCCTGCCGACGCCACTGAGAAGTACTAAGACATTTTTTAGCTCTTGCTATTGTGAATGTCCCGTTGTTGCATATCTAGGACTACTTTAAACCGTTTATTATAAAGCCGCTCTCTAGAATTTCAAGACATGGTATTCCAAGGTAAATATAAGCAAGTAATGGCGGGACTTCCTGTGGCCAAAATAACTTCCGGTTGTCCTGCTTCTTTTGTATGCTTCAATGAACAAAAATGAGCAGTGCGTCTTCTAAGTTGTTCTCAACGGAAAATCAGAAGAGGTATGTCGAAAACCGGACGTAAGATAGATCGGAGTGTGTTTCTGGACCACACGGCGCCGTGAAAAAGCATGGCATCTCGTTTTATTTGGCATCCGTGGCGAAAGTTGCGTTGCCCCGCCAAACGGCCCAATGGAAACTTGTGTACACGTGAGACATTCAACAAAGTTATGCCCTGTCATTGTAGCCAGTGAGATTGCTTGGGTTTCGTTTCTTTTAGACACAAAGAAACGATAATGGGTGTATTGTATGGACCTTCCACTAGCAGCTGTTCATTTGTGAATCTGTTACGTAATTGCATGAATCAATTTACCATCCATTTTATCTAGGCGTACCAATTATAATAAAGGGTGATTGCAATTACCACAACATTATCTAGTCTAACGTATGTCCTCTTCCAACCACATTCTCATCTAAAGCTAACGAGTTCATTAAACTCTGTTCTGATTTCAACTTTCCTGAACTTGTCTCAGAGCCCAGCAGGGTTACAAACCTTAAATCGAATGTTCTCGATCTCGTAGTAACAACGCATCCGGGCGTCATATCGTCACTGACGTACCTACCATGTCTTAGTGCCCATTCAGTTTTTCACTTTTTCTTAAATATTCTATTTGTAACACCTAAATTTCACATAAAATACATCCGTGACTACACCAGAGCGGACTTTAAGTCAATTAACTTGTACATGTCTGTACTTACCGGAGTTTTCAGAGCACTCCGTTGAATCTGATTGGACGCTGTTTAAAAATGTTCTTTCCTTACTATTTGAAAAGTGCATACCATCATGAAAGATCTGATGCAACACAAACTCGCCTTGATTTAACGCTAGTCTCAGGCGTATCCGAAATTTAAAAAAAAAAAATACTCTACCACGCTTTCAAACGATCATCCACTGATGCATGATGGGCAGTGTACCAAACTGCGGATCAAAAATATGCATCAGCTCTTACGGAAACTATGTCACATTTTTATAATCATACACTAAATATTATGTTAGCAACAAATCTTAAACAATTTTGGGATGTCGTTAATCCCAAGTGTCAGTCCAACACTGTTCTTCAGTCATCTGACGGTATAGATGTATACCAGTAACTGAAAGTGCAAGTGTATTAAATGATGTTTTTAGTTTTTCATTTACAACCTCTGATGTTAACCAAGTACCGAGATTGTGTTTTTCTGTTTTTTGCCTATGGACACAGTGGCATTTGACGGGATTGGTGTTGCTGGCATTATTAAAAATATGAAGCTTTCGTCCTGCCCCGGAATAGGTGGGATTAACAGCAAGTTCTCAGACATTTTAATATATATTGTTCAATAATTTTCTCAAAACTTTATATGCAGTCTCTTATCCATGGCCTAGTTCCAAGCGATTGGGTGGTTGGGAAGGTGGTTCCTTCACACAAATTTGGCGAAAAAAACAAAACCCCCGCAATTATCGACCAATTTCTTTTGCAAGTGTGCCATGAAACATACGTGAACATGTCATTTACTCGCAGTCGGTAAATTATCTTGAAACTAATGACTCTTATACAAGTTCACAACGTGGCTTTGCAATGGAAAACCTTTTTCATGAAAGACTCAACTACTATCCTTCATGCATGATCTCCATCATTCTCTTGATAATTACTATAAAACCGGTTCTTTTCTTTTGGATTTCTCAAAAGCCTTTGACAAAGTTTCCCCACCAAACACCTTTATAAACTACAAACACTTTACGTTTACTTCTATATATTAAATTAGATTTATGACTTTTTAACTGACCGCCTATAATTCATTACTGCTAATAATACGAATTCGTGCACTTTTCAGTCACCACGGTTGTCCCACAGGGTTCAGTGCTTGGCCCGCTACTCTTTCTAATTTATATTACTCTCAAGAAAAAAGGGTGTAAAAGGGTGTATCGTTAGACCCTTTGTCCCATATAATACACCCCGAAAGTGCAATTCGACGTACAGCGCCCTACAGCCGAACAGACGGCCCCAAATTTTACGAGGGGCTTGATAGCCGTGTGGTAGAACTCATTAAAATAGCTAATGTACGTTTTACTGACCACAAAAATAAAAATAATCGGGGTTTTCTTGGCCCTACTGTAAAAATTCAGTGTTTTCTTTATGTGGCCTTTGATACATACTTTAGCTATTTAAAATGTTGTACCACACGCCTATCAAGCCCCTTGTAAAACTTCGAGCCGTCTGTTCGACTGTAGGGCGCTCTACGTCGAATTGAAATTTTGGGGTGTATTATATGGGACAAAGTGTGTAACGATACACCCATTTACACCCTTTTTTCTTGAGAGTGTAAGGACTTGGTGCAGAGGATTGTCTTCTTTTATTTGCCTATTTGCCGACGATTCCGTAATATACCGGGAAACAACCGAAATTTTTAACACTATTTTGCTACAATCCGAACTAAATTGCATATCACTGTGGTGTAGCCGGTGGCAAATGAAACTAAACACTGACAAATGTAAATCAATGAGAGTGTCACGAGCTCAACCAGTGAGTCATACTCGTCATCTTAACAATAATCCTCTCGCTTCAGTGTGTGTACACAAATATCTTGATTTTCATATAATATGCAACCTTTCTTGGAAGATTCAAAAGAAATCATTATTTAACAGAGCTAACCATATGTTAGGACACTAAAAAAAAATTATTTCTTTCTCCGTCTTTATTAAAATTAACCATCTACAAAACCCTAATACGGCCAAAATTAGAATACGCAGCTGCTGTGTGGGACCCCGCCCACTCATCACTAGTTGCTCTTATGGAATCCATTCAAAAGCGCTCGGCTCGTTTCATATTGACAAAATGTCATCGCACTATCACAAAAAAATACTTAAGGTCTTAGGTTACTATTTCACCACACAAAAATTTCTCGTTTAGGTCTTTTTTATAAAATAATTCATTAAAATCTTACCCCTCGTCGTACACTAACTAATCTACCATTCTATATATTTACTCGCACTGATCATAGCCATAAGTTTGGTATTCCAATTTCTAAAACTTCATTATTTCAATATTTTCTCATGCCACAAACATCTACAGAATCAAACCACTTCCCGCCTCGATTGCTAACATCTCTGACATTGTTTTGTTTAAACGCGCTATTACTAACATGTGCTCCTTATATAATTAAGATTTTACAGCTCTCTCCCCCCTTTAATGTACTGACCTCGAGGGTATTTGAAATAATAAGTGTTATAACCGGGTCTTATGAAAGCTTCGCGCGCCCCAAGGGTTCCTACGATCTTGCCCTCCATCGAACGACATCCGACCCTCTCGGACTTTTTTTACGGACGCGAAGCCTAGAAACGCGGTCACAACAGCGATCCAAAGCTCGGCTGACCGGCTCATCCGATCGAGACGAGGAAGCACTCACTCGGGCAGGGCAGCTCGCGCTTTCACGCAACAGCGACAATTGGATGCCCGCCGGCGCCGACCAAACATCGCTGTTGGGACGCCGGCCTAAAGGGACGCGAATTCGACGAAGCGTCCCTCTTATCCGAAGAGCGGTCAGCTCCGATTTCTTGGTGGAGCGGTCAATCGTGTAGTGGTAACTAAGTTGCTGTATCAACGGACGGACACCAACTCGTGTGAGTGGAAACAGTGTCGTGATACACAACATAATATACACAAGTACAGCCAGTCTTGCCACAAACATACATGCGCAAGCAGGCTTACGCTGCTACCAGGAACGTACAAGTACGATCAGTCGGCGACCGAAGCATTTGCTCAATACTGACACAAGTATATCAGGTACAAACACGTAGACACTAAAACTAAAGGGACAAAAACGATAACACAGGCTGACATGCGCACGTAGCATACATATTCAAACACTTATATGTGCTTGCGTGAACCCACACACATGCAAGCTTATATGGCCTGAGTGCTGACACACACACCCACAGACGAACGAATCACTGAGATGTAACTTCATGAGCTTGTGTTCCTTACTCTACGTGTGAGAAACAAGGCGAAAATCCTGCCAGTCAGGCATGCGCATGTGGTTACGAGTGTAGTTGTTGGTGAGTTTGTTTTTCGGCCACTGTAGATGCGCCTTGGGCATACATTCGTATGTCAAAGGCATTTCCAGAACATATGTACTTTTCGCGCGGAAGTTCTGCGAGAGAGCCTACTTCCGAGTCGCGCATGCGCAGTTGTGCTCCATCATTTGTTAGTTACACCATTACGCCAGTTTATGTGAATCTTGTTATTTTCGCGCTTCATGCGTAGCAATAATTTTGTTGAGGTCAGTACGTAGAGCTGCACGCCGACACCGATGTTCAGAATACAATAAGATTTGCTTAAAGGCAAACTATACGATGCAGGCAAAATCAAATTATCTATCGCCAAATGTTTTTAAAGCTCTATACTAAACTCAATGAGGGAAGTAATGCTGCGCAAACGGCTTCGGTTGTTAGAAAACAATGATGGAGCGTTCATAAGGCATTGCGGAGGAGCTACGTTGTCTTTATTCACCGACGGTTTTTAAAAAGAAAGTGACTGAAAACATTCCGTAAAATCGACACATTACCACTTCTGATCTCGCGACCCATGTCCCTGAAGTTTAAAAAGTGTTACTTTGCGAAGCTTATTGTATTTATTACAAACTGCAGACCATGATTGGTTCAAGCAGGTGGGCAAAAAAAGTACGCAGGTACCGAACAAAATAATAAAAACAGTTAACACGCTTTAAAATCATGTAGAAATGCACACTGTCACTGCACAAAAGACAGACAAAAGCAAATGTGATTTGTAACTGGACACACCACGACAGTGACTTGCTTTTAAAAAAATGAGCAACCAAGACGCACAGTCTAAAGCAAGAGCAGAATAAATAAGCAAACAACGTAGAAAGCGAGACAATATACTCGAATGAAAAAAATCCTTGGTTTAGTGTGAAATGATGAAATGAGCATTTACAATGATATGCTCACCACTGGAGGCAACGTAAAATGATAACATGACTGAAAAAAACCCCAACCCTAAAGAGGGCTCTAAAGCTCGTTATCTAGTAATGAGGCGAAATTAGTAGATGTAATAAGGTTGCCGGGAAGATAATTAAAATTCAAGTGAGTGCAAAAACTGTAGTGATTATGGTGTTTGTGTGTTTTCACGATGTCTGCCAAAAATATCGGCTAAAGACAGTCGCTAAACTCCCGAAAATATGGAAGAGAAACATTTGTGCCCCAGGACGATAAACCCCTTAATTTAAAAAAAAAAAGTAGCATATCACAGAAGTTCATAGGGCCGGTTGCACCAACGTCGCTTAGCGCAAAGCGGAGTTTAGCCGGGAACTTAAGCTTATTTTCGGTTTCGTTCGGTTGCACCAAACTCGCTTATCGCTAAACCTAGCACTAAACTACGCTTAACTTAAGCGCCCAACATTGGGCGCTTTGCTTCTGGTTGTTTCTTAATCCTGGATTAAAAACATGGCGGCTGGTTTGTCACGGTCGACGCGGTGGACGAAATTGGTTGTGCAAAGTGTTTTAGGCTACATCAGCGTGAAAGTCTCGACAAAATGACTTTCGATTGTGACAAGGATGCAAAATATTGTCGCGTGAAATGTTTATCGACCCCTGTTTTCAAGTTGGCTCTCCATTTTCAGGGCGTGTTAGCCCTAACCGAGAAACGTACGGAGCTGTGGGGCTCACGTCTGTATTCCCGTTGGTTCTTCTGTCAACGAGCTTATTCGTATGTACTTACTAATTTTCGCATAGCTGTAACGTATTGTTATTTACCACCTTGTTTATTTACACTTGCAGCGCGTATCCTTCAATCTGATCAGCGCGTTGAATAGTGGCAGTACATGATCTCGGCGATCAGCTGATTGTCGACACCTCTGCCGTTTGCATTAGATTGCGGCGCTTTTAAGTAATAAAACAGCGAAAATTCAATTTCTTTCGTCAGTGAATTTTCCTTATCTCGCGAGTAGAATCTTGGCTTCAGAAAACTGTATCGTTCCATAACTGTAACTTTTTTGGTGATCGCATTTTTTCTTATATACTTTGCTTTATATCTTTTATTCGTTTCCCGAGAACGAGATACTGTTGTTTCCGAGTTGTGCTCTGTGATGGTGTTTTCCCTTTACTTTTGTCGTTTATTGTCATTGTCACGATGGTTGAGACTATATACCGGAACACGTTTTCAATAAAATTCAGTTGAAAGTTGCGCCTTGTTGTGTCCTCCGTAACTTTTTTGGTGATTGCGATTTTTTAGGAATATTTTGCTTTATATCTTTCATTCGTGGCGACGACAAATCGTAACGACTACTATGTTAGATTCGGTCATTGCTGTATCGGGGCAGGCTGGGGCCGGTGATGCGAAGAGACGACCGTTCTTATCGGCGCGATGTGATGTACTAGTGGGAGTTTTTTTTTTTTTTTTTTTTTCTGAACTCGACAGTGTGAAACTGAAGTCCGTTTGAGGCTGCAGCGGATGTTCAACGACGGTACAGTGCAGTTCTGTCACCTTGCTGATAGCAACGAGTACCGTCGATGCAAGGTCTCGTGACCTGACCTCTCGACGACTTCTATTCGACGATTTCCGGGCATTTTCGCAGCTGCCGTGGCGAGTTCGTCACTGTTTTGAACTTCATCGGTCTCAGGCTTGACTTGGTTTTAGTAGTCATCTTACCTGCCTACTTATATCCATGATGTTTTGTCTTCAGCGATGTAGTGAGTAGTGTCCTTCTCGCGTTCGGTGAGTTTTGGGGCCCCCGATGGCTCCTTCGCCTCAAAATGTGAGCACGAAAACTACTACCACTGTCAAAATGTCCTGTTATCAACCGATATTAAACACACAATCACAGATGTAAAGAGCATTCGTGTTTATTTGAAGCTTTCTTCTGTTATTGCAAGTTAAACGAAAAAATGATTGAATTTGGAGACCTTTAATTTGTTACTCACCGAAGAAATACAGCCAAAAGCAGACGCCGACGACGACTACTACGGCAGTTTTTCGTTTCTTTTTTTTTTTTTTTTTTTTTGTTTACATTACGTGATTCCTCTCCGCCAATCGTATTCGTCGCTCTGAGCGTTCCCTAGTTTGCTCTGTTTGTACCTAGATTCCGTACGCAAATCCAGCGTTTAGCTAGGGGCGCGTCTGTAAAGCCGGCTTAACCTTGGTGCAACCGGAATTTAAACCCGTGCTTACCTAAGCTCGGTTTAGGGCGCTAAGCCGGCTTAGGAAAGCGCCGCTTTGGGTTAAGGTAAGCGACGTTGGTGCAACCGGCCCATAGTATATGTAACTTTAATTAAAAGTATTGTTGATGACACGTTAAGAGTTCAGGGGAAGCTACTCCCACCCCTGTTCAGTTTAGAGGAGAGAACGCTGGAGAGGAACTCAACCCCCTCTCAAGTGTTTCCTTTGCTAAAGCGAAAGAGGTGGGAGGAGCTTCCGCTGAACGATTTACCTGTCACCGACTATGAAGCATTTCAAAAACAAAATGGCATACTTTTCTGGAAAGGGTTTATACTTTATGGGCGTCTCTCTCGCGTTTATGTAGGCTTATATGTGCGAATGAGGTTTTTTTATTATTAAGTTGTATAAGTTCCGCTAGTAATACATTCCCCCGCCTAGGTCCAATGATATCTCAACATCCAGGAACACATGACGTGTGACAACTTATTTGGAACACGAAGGACAAGTCCTTCGAGGCAAGCGAGTACGTATCATCTGCGACAATATCTCGAACGCTTATTCCTTCCAAGTTTCAAACAAACGTGCACGGCTTTCCTGATGACGGTATCCGCCATAGTCTGACGTTTTCTAGAACTCAAACGTAAACCGACACTAAGACAGCGTTATGCACCAATCAAAACGAGTCTGACGCTGGACCCCAAAAATATTACCGAATCTTAGAATAAGCAATATTAAGCGGGGCAGTCTTGAGGTTTAAAAACCGTAGCGTCCACGTACCGTCTGCTATCTCTCATGTCCGTCTCTACTCGCTCTGGCTACTTGGTCCCGAAGGAGACTAAGTCTAATCTACGATTCATATTTCTTTTGTTCCCAGGCACGGAGGGACCGAAGCTCGGCCAGCGGGCAGCCACACTTCGTTTCGCCTTCCGATGGACCACAGTGAACGCTACGAGCCATCCTGGCCAATCCAGTGCCGCGAACATATCACGTGACTGCGCCACTCCCGAAGGTCACGTGACTCTCAGACAACATTGAATTAGCTTGGGCGGCTGGTACGGAGTCCTCTCTGGTCCATCGCGAGGTGAAACGGAGTAGGGCACTCGTGAATCCTCGTTTGCGGTCGGAGGGGCCTCGGGCGGCTCGGGCGCAGATACGCGGAGACTGACGCAACGTTTACCGGGAACGTTGGCGGGAGGATTCGGGAGAAAAGGTGACGGGGAAAACGGACACGTGAAAGGAGGCTAAGAAAGTCACGCGGCACGACCGTAAACACGAAGCGAGCGGGTGTAGAACAGTCGTCTCGCGGACAGCGCTTTAGAGAGCTTTGCCGTTTATGAAAGCCCAAACGCAGCAGGGCCGGTTTGCAGACGAATGCGGGTACATTGCGCGGCGGTTAAAATAGTCGGGAAAAGGGATTTGAAGGACACGTGACCGGATTCGTGGGAAAGAGTACCTAGCGTTCCAGACGATTCCACGCTGCGGGCGTGAGTCTTGCCAGTCATTTTCTTTTAATTCTCGCTCATCACGACTTTCACCAGAAATAACTTCACACGCCGCTCTCGAATGCGATCCCTTTCAGTCGCTTTTCTAGCCTGTTCACTCTCTTTCGACGAGCAAAATCAGACACGAATAGTTGAAGCGACAACAAACTTACGTCAGCCAATTACCCGTTACAATAGATACCTGCAGTTTTTGTTCCCCACGAAGCCAATCACGTGACCTCAAAATAACTTTTGAAGCAATTTAACGTCAGAGAGAGACACCCACATTTACCAGAAAACCGACCCGGGGACGTTTCGTTGCCGCCGGTTAGAGCGATTAAAGGAAACTAAATTTTAAGAACAGTGTGCACATTAAGCGCCGTTCACACTCTTGCGACCGAGTTAGACCGAGAGAGACCAGACCAGTTTTTCAGCCTCTTGCGACTTGTTAGGACCAGCTCCGCTGCATCGCATCCGGTCCTACGAAGTCGCAAAAGGCTTAAAAACCGGTCTGGTCTCTCTCGGTCGAAGTCGGTCGCAAGAATGTGAACGGGCCTTTATAAGAAATTGGTTACGCGTGATGAAAATAAAAGTAAAATAGCAAAAACAAACGACGCGTGAAAACTGCCATAAATAGGAAACTTGATAATACAGGTTGGCGAAGATATACTATTAAACGAAGCAGGCAAACACAAATTAGTTTAAACACACCAGCCATTTTCTCGTAAATGTTTTTCGGGGAGACGTATGAGACTAACTGTGTGCCCTTAAAAACTACCTCACATTTAAAAAAGCTTAAGTGTCTGCTAAGTCCACAACTGATACAGATGGAAAGAGGCTTGCGTCACAGTTTATGTTCTGAGAGCAGGTTTGCGTACTGCCAACCAATGATTGACAGAAACGGAGAAGTGTATTGAAGCGAGTACTTTCTAAATACAATCCTTGATATCGTTATTAATCGAGACTTCGCAATGAAATCGTGGGAGGAAGGAATTGATGCACCTCTGAAAGCATAACTCAAGCTGAGACAAGGTGGGAAAAAAAAACATAAAATAAAGGGGCAACAAAATACGTTGTGTGTTTTACCTTACTTTTGTGTGTCTATATTTCCCAGACTTGGACATAGTTCAACTACTCAAACTACTGTAGTTTAACTACTTTTCCGAGTAACTTGGTAACTTTCAATTACAACTTTAATTGAATAATTAGTAGTTTAACTTAACTACAATTTTCAGGTAACTTCTACTCAAATTACTAACTACTTTCAATATCTAGTGCTAATTTTGCACACTACAAAAAGTTTGAGCGCAGATATAAATAAGACGCCGGCAGATGAAGTGACGAGCAAAGGGCCCCCTCACATTCCGTTCCCACAGGCGTCCTTGGGCCAAGGTGGCGACAAGCAGCCAAAATATAACACTGGCGCGCACGAACGCAGGAACAGATGCTTAACAAGCCTTGGTCGGGTATTGACCTAATCCGGTAATGCACGTAAACGCCGCGCCTCCAACTGCAACCGTGAAAATCGGGGACACTCCGAGGGTTGTTGTTTTCATGTTGCCTGCCTTTAGTGAGTTCTGACTCAAGCGGTTTGGGGTTCCACGGGTAGGCGCCACTGGAACGACCTCGCAGCTTGGCGCCTGTTACCATGGTCGCTTAGTCGTCAGCGCATACTCCCTTGCCCAAAGCCGGACACCCCCGCCCACAAACGCAGACACGGATAATCCGTTCATGGGAGCACCTTCCCGCTTCAAGCTACAACTGTACAAGCGACGATGCTTGTTCACTTAATCCTTCGCGTCCTTCCGACCTTCTATGCCAGGGAAAGCCTCCTCTTTGTTGAAAACGATTTTCTTGTGAGGCGTGTCAGGCTACCACAAAAATACAAAAAGTAACTTCGAAAGTAACTTGAAAGTAACTTACTACTTTTTACAGTAGTTAGTAGTTTACTCAATTACTATTACAAATGCGTCATTTCTACTCTACTCCAATTACTTTTGGCGTCACTACTCAGTAACTTAACTATCTCTTTTGAGTAATTTGTACATGTCTGATATTTTCTCTTCGCTTTCAGTCTAAGTTATGTCAACATTTCACCAGCTCCCCTGCGTGCTTAGCCTCCTTTCAATTCTGAAGAATCATGCAGTGAGCGCAGGGTGTTGCGTATTTCCCATTTATTCGATGAAATAAAGTAACTGGATGAAACAAAAAAAAAAGGTATGTAACGCCGCACGCGAGTTCAAAATCATCTTAGTGGCTTGATGTAACTTGTCGCGCGCTTTAGAATAAGTACCTTGTAGAGGAATACAGCTAGGCAAACAGTTTCATAAATGCAAAAATAAATGCATACGGTTGTCGAGAACAACGACCGTCACGCGCGTTTGAGAGTGCGTTGAGACGTATTCGTGCTCTCATATTTCGCAACAGGAAAGCCGCTTAAGAAAACGGGCTTTTGTCCGAAGCGAAATTCCTGCGTCAATCCCCTCTTTACAAAGCCTATCCGTGCCGAAAGGCAAAAACAAGCCGAACGACTTTGAGCAGAAAACATTCCACAAGATGCTCGTCGAACCCCAAGAGACCGCTGCAATCACCAAGTAGCATCCGCTAAAAGAGAAGAAAAAAGAAAACAAAAATGTATATCTAACCGGCCAATCTGCCCAACAGGAACAATGAACACCGACAGGAGCTTGAGTGTTCTCTAAGGATATAATCCTAAATAAAAGGCGCATTGAAACTTTACGTTTTCTTTTTGCTACCTTTCAGGTGCATTTACAGATGCGTTCAGTGTTCTGGTACACCTCTGGATATTATAATAAATTTTTGCGTATTTTCTTGAAGTCTTTGGCTCTGAACGGCAATCACATGTAACTAAAGTCTAATGCTACGTGTTGTCTGTATTACAGACCTTAAAAAGGTTTGTAATATTATGTTTCAAAACTAGTTATAGAGTTCTGCAGTCACGGGCTTCCGTTTACACTCTTTATGGAGTAGGTCAGCAGGATGCCTCTAAAGCGAACTGGAATTAGCGAAACAGGACATGGGAAGATTGCGCAGCAGTGAATTGAAGGGCAAAAGGAGCACTTACAAGGTCTCAAAAATCACATAGACTGTCGTAAAATGGCTCTCCCGCGTACAAATCAAACGCCAAATCGAAAGACGAAAAAAAAAAAACCTTTCTAACGAGCGGCCTTTGACTATGGTGTTCAGCTATTAATGCAGGATTTGCCAAGCGGAAGTTAACTGCGATTTCGTGTTCGTCCATGGCGTGCTCGGTACAAAACGCGATCCGTCGTCACGGTGTAAACAACGCTATAGAACCTTCTAGCGTTGACAGTCAAATCAGGATGTAACGTGATTTCACGTCACGTGACCAAGTCGCGTGACGTCCGGTTCCGTTACACTGTGCTACGTAACGTGACTGAAGAGTCACCACGAATTAACGCCATGACACGACGTGACTCCGTGGCCTACCGTCAGATCACGTAACGTAGCGGGGTCGCGCGAGGACTTGACGTCATATTACATCATGGTGGGGAGACGCAGAGTCCTATTACCGGCCCCGCCAAACTTTTAACCTTTCGGCTTTTTTTTTTTTTTTTTTTTTTTGTGGCCATTTTGCACTTTTTTGTGTACGGTTCAGTTTTCCACATATGTAGACCATTTTCTCTTTAGAAACCACGCAAACGCAGCGAAAATGGGCCGTAACATATCCCACGTGGTTCTTCATTCTCGCTGATGTTATCACCGTGTTCGTAAAGCCCACAGACAGGTAAGCGTGCATGAACACGTGACGGAAGGAACAGTGAGAGTGCCTTTGGAGCAGAAAATGTCGCACCGGGTTGCACGCAGCGCCATGTGCGTCCAGAGCGCCTTTGATTCTATTTCGGCACATTCATAGGACAGACAGAAAATGAAAAGGACACGACGCAGTGGTTTTCCTAAAGCCGCGGCCGCAATGCTTGCACATCGCACACAAGACCCACTGTTCACTGCTGACATTATGCCCATCTGCGGGCACGCCTCAACTATGTTCAAAGCATGCTCGTTATGCTAATTGATTGATTGATCGATTGCAAATATCTTTATATCAGAAAGAAATTGAGGGAGGAAAGAAGCTGTTTATCCCAATTCCGGGGTTCCACCGGCCTCCAACGCTGCCCTGGCTTCCTCTATCAGCCCCAGGCAGAGTCATTGTTGCGCGGGTCAGCCTCCCACTGCTCAATCGACGTGTGTCTGTTTGAGAGCGCGTGTGCATTGGCGTGTCCACACTGTGTGCTATGCGTCCGCCCTTTTCCTGGCAATACAGGCGGTAGAGGAATATAGTGTGGGGTACCAGGAGTGTATTTTAGCCGACGTGGACGGTGCGTCTCTCTGCAGTCACCAAAAATTGCATATTTCTTCTTTAGTTAGGCTTTTGTCCGGAAGAGAAAATGTTTTTTTTCTTTTACCAAGTCTGACAGCCATTTTTGCATCCCTGATGTAACATGATCGTCCGAAAAGAAAGAAGCGCGTCTCACACAGTTAATCAAGACTGTAGTTTGTTTTTAGAGCGCAGCTCTTAGGCGTCCTTTTCCGGGTTTCGCGGCGTCGGCGTAACCGCGCTATATTTAGCGGGAAAATTGACTTCACGTGACCTCAATACCAATTAAGTTTCCCCGGTAAATTTTGCGGGAAAAAGGACGCAACATGACTTGCTATCACGCCACCTTTGAACAAATCTAGTTTCTCCTCAAGATTTAGCGGGAAAATTGACGTCACGTTACCTCAACCGCAACTAAATTCCCCGCCAAATTTAGCGGGAAAATTGACATCACGTGACCTCAACACCAAATCAATTCCCCTATAAATTTAGCGGAAAAATTTACGTCACGGGACCTCAGCACCAATTAAATTCTGCGCAAAATTTAGCCGGGAAAAGGATGCAACATGACTTGTGTCACGTCACGTATAAACGAATTCAGTTTCTCCGCTAGATTTAGCGGGGAAATTTGGTCACGTGCGGAGGAGGAGGAGAAAAAGGTACGGAGGAGTAGGAAAGGAGGAGGGGAGGAAGGGTACGGGAGAGGAAGAGGAAGAATGGAGGAGGAATAGAAGAGAGGCAGAGCAGGAGGGGACAGGAGTAGGATGGAAGGAGGAGGAGGGAAAAAAGGAGGAGCGGAGAGGAGGAGGATGAAAGAAGGGAGAGAAGATGAGGAGTAGTAGGAGTAGGGGAGGAGAATGGGAGAGGAGGAGGATGGCAGGAGGAGGAGAAGCAAATGAGGAGGGGAGGAGGAGGAGAGGATAAGTAGAAAAAGGTGCGGAGTAGGAGGATGGTTCTTTTCATAAGCTTATTAGAAACAAAGAGCTTATTTCCATAAGCTTTTTCACTCTTCAAATGAATTTCGCGAAAATAACGTCATCTCACCCCCCCCCCCCCCCCCCTCCGTATCTTTCCTCGTCATGATCACCCCAACATAGTTCATATTCCCTTCGCAAAAACTAACTTGTACAATTTTTCCCCGCTTCTGCAGGGCATAGACAACTGGAATGGGTTGGCAAGCAAAATCGCAAAGACAACAAACTATGGCACGTTTGTCTCATTTTTACGTGGCTCTTTATCATGACATCTATTTTGCTTTTCTTTTCTAAGTTGCACGTGTACGTTTGGTACCTTTATATTTCCATTTGTTAGTTTCACCATCCCGGAGTAAGTCTTTTCTATGAGGTTTTCCCTGTACCCTCTTTTTAGTAGCACTTGTAAACTTCCCCTGTATTACTTTTTAATCATTTAGAAATTATTACATGCCGGTGTGCGTGACCATGCACCATGTAACGCGTTATTGAGTTCTCTTTGCGTGATTACGTTTCCTTTTATATTTTCATACAATTGCAACATTGTACGACTATTATGACATTCAATGTACCCCCTCTATGTAATGCCCCCTGTGGGCCTTTAGAGGTAATTAAAATAAATAAATAAATAAGTAAATTAACTTCCCCTTCGTACCCTCCCTCCTCCCCCTCAAGAGCTGCGCTCTAATTTTGCGTTACAGAGATTTGCAAACGTTTTTAATTTTTTAGAGGTGTGACCATAGCTTAACTCAGGTTCCCTTTTATAAAAATTCTTGACCTACTAAAAAAAATCCCCTCTGTGTTGAAAGAAAGAGAAGGAAAGAACGAATTAAGCACAAATCGACCAAGAATTAAAAAAAAAAGAGAACAAAAAAGGAACCCAGAAGGTTGATTAAAAATGCCAACAAACTCAAGTCGGAAGCTGTCTAGAACGAGATAAGTAGCGTCACTACCATGTCCGCGTTTACCCAGAGACGCATGAAAATGAATAAATATATAAAGAGAAAGAAAAGAAACGGAAGAACCTAACGCCTTCCCTCTCGGGAGCATCAGCGAGTACCCGCATCTTCGGTAAACAGTGGTAGGGGCCCGCAGAGACCCTATTTTGCACTGTCTTTTAGTGTAGTACTTATCTTTCCTTGTTTTTTTTTTTGTTCTAGTCTTCATTCTTCTTTTCGAAAGCGACGACTAAAACGAGCGTTGTCCGTCCAACCCAATCGCCGTCTCATTGAGGAGATAAGAAATGCGCGCAGCGACGTACGCGTCCAATTATACGAGCTGGCACTTGGCGAGATTCCAATGCTAACATTCATTTCCAACATCCATGGCCCGCCGTCGAGGCACGCACGGCGAAAACTGCTCCTATTTCATAGGGGTCGTTTTATCGAGATCGCGATGCTGAAGTGGAGCTGCTTTTTTTTTTTCTACGTCTTCTTCAATGCCGGAATCTAGAAACATACCAAATTCTACTCTTTCAATATACTTACATTTATGAAATAAAAGGAAAATCCATTGGCGGATCCTTAAAGAATGTGTTAGCATGACCCTTGAGAAACGCCCAAAAAGATCAGCGTTAGCGTTTCCCTTTGGGAAACGCTAACGTTGACTCTTTCACTCTTTTCTGTTTTGGCTTTCACTTTTCCTTTGTCTAATTTTCGCTTCCTCTTTTTGGCTTTGTTACGGGGTCAGTGTTTGCGCTTCCCTAAAAGGCACGCGTGTGGCGTTAGCAAAACAGTCACGCTATCGGATTCGCTACCGATCCATCGATGGACTTTTTTTTTTTTGTTACCGTCTAGAATGTCTACTTCGCGCCTCAACGGGTGGAAGAGGAGCACACCCTCTCTCTCTCTCTTTCTCCCGAGGCCGATCATGCCGGTTAGGGTTTAGCTGTAGTAGCGGAGTATCGCGGTCCCCTTTCGGGTTCCCAGACGCTCGGGGTCTAACTGGGCCGACCGCATTTCGGCCAGCCGAGCTAGTCGCTGTTTCCGCTCTTCTGTCTCGTCAGCCCGCCTTGCACGCTTAGCAGCGGCATCCGCTGCTTAACGCTGCTTTCGCCGTTCCCCGGTTTCGGCAGCCCGCCTCCTTCGTTCACGATCCGTCTTCTTTTGCCGCCTTCTTGGACCAGTGCTTGGTTCACACTCCATTTTGCAGCACAAACCGAGGCATACGCGCTCCGTAAGTTCAGACTCGCCCCAGCATCCGCGCGCTCATTGGCTTCCGCCCTGTGACGTCGTGCATCCCTCTCGCCTTTGTATTTCCCTACTCTCCTCCCTCCGCGCCGCGCTTCCCTTTCTTCTGTTTTGTCTACAGACACACGCCGTCAGATTTTCCCTGTCATGTGGGTACAAATAGATAAAAAAAGAGCTCGAGGTACACCTAAGCATTCCTTATGTGTTGTGAATGCAAAAGCATGCAAGCCGCTCCTCCGCTCCCTTTTTCAGGCGCGTGTTATCGCCCTCCCCCTAGAATTGACACTTTTGTTTCGATACTTCGCGATGGGATTAACGCAGTAATTGTTTTGATTTCCAGTGTACGAGTCATACTTTTGGGCGATTTTAATTATCCTTCCATAGATTTGCAAGATGCACCTACTGACCTTATTTTCTTTTCTCCAGATTGTACCGAGTTCGTATATTTGTGTCTCGATTTTAATTTCTTCCAAATGGTGACATAACCGACGCGTATTCCTGCCTCTACCGCTTCTGAGTTAGATTTCGTTTTGGCTACATCTCGCGAGCTCACCTCTTTATTAACTTACTTGTCTGGTCTCAATCATCATTCTTTATAGCGTTTATTATTAAATCTACGTGATACTTTGAGACAAACAAATGAAGCGAATTTATAATTACGCTAGAGCTCATTTGCTGCGAAAAATTGCGAACTTTGTCTTTTTCTAGATTTTACATGTATTGTTTTGTGGGAGTGCTCGGTAGGAAATAGAGTGAGTCTATTAAAAAAAAAAGTTGCATAACCCATGAATCCTCACGTGCCTTTTCGCATATCATCGTCACCTACCGAATCGCCATATTAAAACGAAAAAAAAAAATGCTAAGAAACAAGACACCCGTATTTTGTGCCGTTAAACTCTCGGGCGACAAAAAGCGTTGGACAGCGTTTCGTCTCGCAGCTCAAGTTTATAAAAAAAAAATGGCTTAGGATGCAAATGTCTTTTTTTTTCATCATTACGTTTTTACCCGTACTGTTAAACAATCCACGTTTAATTTGGAATGTCATTAATCCCACTTCTAGCCCCACCTTAATACTTACGGACGCCGACTGAGAGGAAGTGTCCAGCTATGTACAGTGTACTCAACTGTTAAATATAACGCGGGAGCGGTGGCTGGAGAGACTGCATGCGTCATCTACCGGATCACTCTGGCAGCGTATGCAGCTGTTGTTTTCGGGAGTTACACTCCCAGCTCCGAAACAATCACCGATGCGTGACTCGGCGATAAAAAAAATCGCTTTTTGATTGTTTTTGTTGTTGTTTAAAGAAGGTGGCCTTTATTAGAGAAACTGCAAGATCACCAAGATATGGTAGCCCGGCATGGTAAATGCGTAGATGTGACTGAACAGAGTGGCAAAAACAACGAAACAAACAAGTAAAAGTTTAAAGCTTGAAAGATAAAGAAACGAGAAGGTCATGCGATAATTGAATCGGGGAGTGGTGACAATCGCAAGCAGAGCCGCCTTATTCTCTGCCGTTTCATTGATTTAATCGCTAGATAGCTCTGATATCAGTTTCAGTCACCGCTCCCCCGTTATATTTAACAGTTGAGCACACTGTATGTTTTTTTTTTTTTTTCAGTGACGTGTTTGCCAAATTTTTTTTTATGCCGGTCATCTCTCGTCCTGAATCTTCAGCACGTGATTTTTTGCCAATATATCGCCTTCGTATACACGTGAAGGAATTGCTCGCATTATTGAGAACCTAAAAAATGTCTTCTGCAGCGAAAATGAAGAATATAAATGCTGAGTTTTGTTTTAAAACACTAAACTGAATACTGGTATCATCTTACATAAATTATTTTCACAGTCGCGTGAACACTGAGTGCTCCTTCCAACTTTCGTCCAATCTCTTAGCATTCCATGCAAAATCCTTTAGCACGTAAGTTATTGTCAACGTGGTTACCTTTAGGATAAGCGTCTTTCTTTAAAACATCGAAACATGGTTTTCGAAAGTTTTACTAATGTGAAACTAAACTTCTCACGTTTAATCATAATTTTCACACACCCCTTAACTGGGGTTCCAGATTTTATTATTATTATTATTATTATTTATAAATACTGTTAACCCTTGCCAGGGTCATTACAGAGAGGGAAAAACAACAAAACACATTACCTAACATCTTTCACAACAATAGTACACGTCAAGTAGGCTCTCAAATTCACGAACATTTTCCCTGTCAACAATATAACTAGGCAATGTATTCCAGGATTCAATCACATCAGGAAAAAATGAGTATCGAAAAACATCAACACGGGCATTCAACGGCTCAATGGCTAAGTTGTGATTTAATCGGTCACTTCGTTTACATGGTAGTTTTACATAGCTGTCCTTATTAATCTTAATTTGTCCATGGATGAGTTGAAAAAACAATATCAGTCGATGTTTTTGTCTCCTTGTCTCGAGTAGCTCTAAGTCGCATGAGTCTAACATTGATGTAACCGAATCTGTCCATTTATATTTAGTACAAACAGAGCGGGCATCTAATCTTTGAATTCTTTCTAATTTGGACTTCAAGACTTTCTGATGTGGACTCCAGACAGCCGATGCATATTCTAGAACTGACCTCACGAATGTTTTGTAGGCAATTAACTTAACGTTCTTTGTTGCGTTGTGCAATTTTTTCCTTAAGAAGTACAATTTCTTTGAAGCCTTAGAGCACACGTTTTCCACATGTTTTCGCCAGTTTAGATCATGGGTTATGGTCACTCCTAAATATTTAAAACTATTTACATTGTTCAAGAAGTTATTTCCAATGTTATACCTAAAACAAAGTGCACTCTTTTTTTTAGTTATATGAGTAAATGTGGATCTAGTATAGTTAATTTCCATGTCCCACTTTTCACACCACATGTTCAAAGCCTGAAGGCTACGATTGATTTTAATTTGCTCATTCACATTTGTGACTACCGAATAAAGTAAACAATCGTCGGCAAAAAGCTTCATTTCTACGCCTGGCTCTACAATGCTAGCAATATCGTTGATGTACAACAAAAATAATAAGGGTCCCAACACAGATCCTTGGGGGACACCAGAAAACACCTCCAACGAACAAGACATACAATCGTCAACACGCACCACCTGCCTGCGATTGATCAAATAATCCTCAATCCATTCTAATATTGTAGAGCTAATACCGATTTGTCGAAGTTTGAAGAGTAGTTTATTATGAGAAACCTTATCAAAATCTTTTGCGAAGTCTATACAAATAACATCTAACTGCCTCTGGTCGTTTATTGCTAACGAAAAATCGTGAATAGTTTCGATTAGCTGATTAACAGTGGATTGCTTCGAAACCCGTGTTGATGCGGGTAAAGCAACTGGTTCTCTTCTAGAAAAATAATAATATGTTTTGCTATATTGTGCTCCAGAAGCTTACATGACACAGAAGTAAGAGACACGGGGCGATAATTATTCACGATTGCTCGGACTCCGCCTTTAAAAATAGGTATTACGATTGCACTACGCCAATCTTGTGGTAGTGAGTGAGTTTGCAAAGATTTCTGAAAGATAGCTTCTAGATAAAATGACACCCACTCGGCATATCGTTGCAAAAATGCAATCGGTATTTAATCAGGCCCAATGGCCTTCTTTACATCCAACTCTATCAACTGCTGAAATACGCCCACCCGAGTTATTGAAAAATCTTCCATGCAGCACGGGAATGAATTAAATTGTTCACCGTCATAGCTATTACCATTGTCTTTCGAAAAAACAGACTGAAAAAATTAATTGAAGCAGTCTGCTATTTCCTTCCGTTCTGTAACCATCTTGGTTGCGGTTTGAACATGATCGATGCTTTCTTTCTTCTCACTAAAAAAAAACGCCAAAATTTTTCTGGCGTTTTCGCCAAGTCTCCGATTAAAGAACTGTTGCCTGGATTCATTTAATGCGATTTTCAAATTACGACGGACCTGAGATATCTGGTCTTTACTATCTTTTCTTTTCCGTAATCTATTTATTTTACGCTTCATGTGAATAATCTTACGATTGATCCACGGGTTTTGTTGTTTTGTTTTTTTAAAGCGAGTCGGAATAAACCTGTTTACACAATGATTTATAACTCCTTTAAAACGCTGCCACAGTTCCTCCACGGACTCACAATCGCAGGCAAGCTGGAACTGGCTAAATGAACATTCCAAAAAATCGATTACAGAAGTGTCATCCGCTTGGACATAATCTTTGATTATGTTCAAGCGGATGACACTGCATACTTCTCGAATTCTCAAAAGCTTTTGATAAGGCTCCTCACGTCCTTCTTTATGAACTTTGTAGCCTTAACATACGACCATACGTTGTCGCCTTGATAAATTCCTTTTTAACTAACCGTCCCCTATTTGTTCACACCAACTGAAATAATTTTACGTATTCACGAGTTAACCCCTGTGTCCCACAAGGTTCAGTATTAGGTTTCTTTCTCTTTCTTATTTATATTCGTGGCATGCCTATATGTGTCTCCTCTTCTATTAGCCTTTATGTTGACGACTCAGTTATTTACAAAAAAATTAATAATTATTTGGACATCTATCCTCTTCAGGCCAGCAATCACAATGTTATAAAATGGTTAGGCGACTGGAATAAATAGCATCTCTAAATGTAAATCCATGAGAGTTTTTCGTCAAAATAACGTTCAACTTTCCTAACTAATCAATATATGTATCCCCTCACCCTCCCCTCCTATAAATACCCCGGTGTCCATATAACTAATGAAAGTTTCTGAAAAACCCGTGTCGACTTCGTCGCTAACAACACTAATAAAATATTGGGCTATACCAAAAGGAATTTGTTTCTTGCTCCCGTTTAATTAAAACTTCTTATTTATAAAACATTATTTTGTACTAAACTTAAACAAACAGCCTCAATCTGGGATTCCGGTATCACACTTGCATATGTTGCCGAATCCATCCTAAATTTATTAGCCCGTTGTATACTTTCTAACTCTCACCGCACAGCGACTAGGGCTGGGCGTCGATTAAGTTTTAACCTGATTAATCGCCACTTTCTAATCGATTAATTCATCGATGAATCGGTCTCGTTCTATTCCACGCATATTATTGTTAAGCATTTTGTTTTCTTTTGCCTTTGCTGAATATGTGGTGAAGGGTACACTGTGGAATTTCGATTACGAATCAACCTCGCTGTGTAGTTGAGAACAGTTATGACACTCTACTCAGAGACAATTAGTTCAGCTGCATGAGGCAAAGAGATCGGTAGGGATTATCCGGCAACAGCGACCTCCTTTGATTGTTAACAATTGTCCACGATGAACAAGATGGGCGCTCGCAGGGAATTGAATCGTCCGGGACACGCGTAACCTTCTGCACTTGTCTAGAGTTACAAATCTCGCCTTCAGAGTTCGGTTCACATTTTACCTAAAGTTTCGTACCGGTGTACTCGTCCACGTCCGTCCACGCCTGCGTGATGAAGGCGTTTCATTTCTACTTTCTTTTGGTTCGTCAAAATGTTACCGATTAACCGGTTAAACAATTCATCAATATTAAGGCATTAATCGATTAATCGGTTGATTAACCAATCGATTGACCAGCCCTAAGTATTGCCTCTACGAGAGCATCCCTATCCCTAGATAACCTCCCCCTTCGTGGAAAAACATTTCGCCAATGTCTGTTTCACGAGATTTGTCACTCCGACCCAACACTTCGCCAAGCACTGTTTTCAAAACCATCTTGCGTAACATCACGCAACAATCATCGACTATATGATAGAATTCCCCATTGCGGCACATTTACTTTTAATCCCTTTTCGTACCTCAAACCTGCATTGATCGGAATCGCCTCCCCGCTGTCCTAGTTTCGATTAGTAACACTGTTGATTTCAGAATTGCAATTACTAATAAGTTAAAAAAAACATTTCATACGCATTTTTTCACCTTTTTATTTTTATGTTTCAGTTAGGGTGCCTACTCTCCTCTGTAATGCCTTTCGTTCCCCAAGAAAAACTATTGGAATGAAATTACACGCGCGTACAACAATAAGGCTGTGACATTCAGCAGGTAAGAAGCAAAATAATTAAAGATAAAGCAGCGCACTATTATTAAGATATCTCAACATTTTAGCAAGAAATATACTAGAAAAAACACACTCTTAGTGCCTCCCCCCCCCTTCCAGTCTTGCCCTTATCAGAGGAGGCTTGAGGGCAGAAGGCGGGCTGGCTTTCAGCTTCGATAGAACCGAGCGCACAGGTGCGAGCTTCTTAGCCGACCCCCGAATCCATCACTGTCACACGGTAGACTGAGATCCGCGAAGCCCAAAACAAAAATCCCCCACTAATCCGTCTTCACTTCCCGACAACTCGCTCTTCTGATTTATATATATATGCACACATTTTATATATATATATATATATATATATTATTTTTTTTAATTAGTCTTTTAGATGTAGAACCTTCCCTTCTCTTATTTTAGTTTTTCAGCGGCTTGAACTAAGTAGCTATGGAAATTTCCTACTGCGGAAAAAGATTGGTTAGCGTGTGCTGAAGTTTTGCGTAGCTCCTGCGGCTAGCGTAAGTTCCAGTAAAAAGTCAAAAAAAAAAAAAAAATAAAGGGGAAAACATAGCAGACCGGACGTTCCAGCTGCGCATCCATCCCTGGTTTAAATTTGTTTCTTCCGTCTTTTTTTCTAGTTAGGTGCCGACGGAGGGGACGCTGTTTCGCGGAGACCTGCTGCGGATTTGTGATAAGGGGACAGACCCGGGTGATACCTGGCAATTATACACACCGTTGTCATTGAATAGAATCCCGTCATGTGGGCATGTGTGTGCGTGTGCGTGCATACATATGTGTACGTGCGCGCGCGTATGTGTGTGCGTGATTGTGCGCGCGTGTATGCGTGTGTCTCTATGTATGTGTGTGAACGTAAGTAGGTGGAAGCGCGCGCGCGCGTCTGTGTGTGAGTTTGTATGAGCGTGTGTCTGCACATCCGTGCCCGTGGCTTTGTGTGTGTACGCGATATTTCAGGTGTTCCTTATAAATCGCACCCGGGGTTCAAATATCCAGTATGTAAATGGAAGGAAATTCTCTCCCACGGGCCGTGGTCATGGCACTCCGTTAATACCGGATATGTGCAAATACTGACTACGCGTCTTGTCATGTTTCACATGACAGAAACACGTGCGTGTCATAAACGTCTAGTAAAACTAGCATGAGTTGTGATATTAAGAAAACATAATCAATAGCAAAATTAGAAGGTCCTTCACTTCCCCCGAATTCAGCGCGAGCTTCTACACTTCCGATAACGCTTCGGCGTGTCGTGGACCTCAAACATGCATGCGCAGCCAAAGCAAGACGGGAAGAAACGATCGCGTGCTGGAGGACACGAACCACAAAAAGACGCCATTTTTATCTTCACAATAATTAGAGCATTAGATCAACCCATAACTGACAAAAGGTACCCCACATGTGCCGTGTCCGTTTTGTGTGCCTGCGCTTGTTTTTGCTTGCCGTACGCTTGTTTCGTCTGAGGTACTTTGACCTTGCGCTTTTGCGGGTAATTCGAGTGTGTTTATAACTGGTAGAGGCTAGTAGATATATTCTAACATTGAGTTAGCATAGTTGCGTAGGGCTAAGGCTATCTTAAATCCGCAACCGTCCTCCTACTGGGCAGCAGCAGCAGTATGAAATGTTGGGTGTGCACAATAGAAAAAACTAGGGTGCCTTCATGTGCGCTTTGCTTAGGGTGGAGACATCTGGCCATTTTGTCCCACACTTTTATTTTTATATTTTGTTCAGAAGCGCGTGAAAGAGCGTGTCCCTGCACGCGTTTGTGGCGCTGACTGTGCTATGGCGACATTTTGTTTTCGTCGATTTCTTTGTATATTACCCGAAAGCGCGTGCTGTCGGCATCGGGTACTACAAAGGGTGGCATCACCCTTAACAGAAGGACATTGAGGCACCCTAGGAAAAACGCGACTGCAAAAATGCACCATCGCATGTTGTTACTATGGTAAACCTAAAAACAAAAACAAAAATGTTTAAAAAATTATTTTTATTTAAAAAGATAAGAGATTTATTTAAAATTTCAATTTCTTAAAATTAGGATTGTTATATACGACCAGCAATATTGCCCGTAATCTATACCCGCTAAATGACACGATGTTTCATTAATGTCTCGCCGACAAAAAAGTATGAGCGAAAATCCAGCTACACCGTTGGGGCTTCGAAAGAAGAGATTGTGTCTTTCAACCAGTCAACTGCAGGGAACTACACAGATATATTTTGAAGTCAGAGAAGTTTAATGGCACAAATCTCGAGTTGTAAATAGTAGGAACGGTAGCCTTGCTTTAGCGTAATCTTCGCGTGTGTTTACGGTATTCGTTTTGATGACTTCGCTTTTCCTAAAGTTTGTAATATCAAGTGCCCCAACAGGCAGGATTTACATACGGAAAGTACGGCATATAAATGTTTTCCCCCTGAAATTACGAGAACACTTTAAGCGCGACAAATAATTGCGTTTTCAAACTCAGAACGTTTAATCAAAGGTCGTAAAGTTTGCGGAAAGGGCAGGGAAGGAAAAAGGAAAGGGGCGGGTGACGTCGACTTATATGTAATTAAAAAATCGAGTTGCCTTTCTAGTAATGTGCAACAAAGTCTAAAATTCATGGAGCGCAATTTCAATCAACGGAACTTTCTTCTAGGTTTCTGAGCACCAGTGCGCGTATAATTTTCTCTCTTTCCTCTTTATTTTTTTTTAATTTTTTTAATGTTTCTCGACCTTTTTGTTTTGTTTTCTGTGTGTTTCTCCTTACCTTGTATTCCTCGTTGTACAAAGTTCGCGTTCCAACGTCGCTCTCCCGCAAAAGTTTCTCGCTTTTAATTAGGGTGGTAAGGAAAGCGGGAGAAAAAGAAACAGTGGGGGAAAAAAGCAGCCCGCTCCCTAAATTAATTGCTACCGCGACATGCGTTATGGCTTGGGCCCAAACTAGCATTCAACAAGGCCCCTTCAAAATAAATATAAAACAAAAATCTCGATACGGAGCAACAAATTAAGTTATTAACGCTGAACAGTTTCCGCCGTACAACTGTATGAAATATTGACATTCGCTCGCAAGGAATATAGTCCGCGAGAATTGGTTATGACCAAATAATGGGAAAATACGACGTGCATTCAAGCTTCAAATATTCAATATTCGGGCAGGACACTTTGGGTTTATTTAATTATCGACTGTTTTTTTTTATATTCATGCATTGACAAATAAAAAGGCAAGATAGACTATGGAGGTTTACTTCGCCCTAATGATTTTTTGTTTATAAAAAAAATATATATTTTTTTTTGCGTACGTTTCTGCGACAGAAGGTACTCTCGTATGATATAAATTGTGGTGATAAATATAAATATATTTATTTGCTTTAGAGTATGTTGCGGATTACGTAAAATCGCCCAAAACGTACTTTGGAGTAAAGTACAAGTATCAGCGCTTCTCTGGGCTCTTGTTATGAAATTTGTGTAGCTTTACTTCGACACCTATACTGTACCTACTCAGAGAATAGAAATAATCCACAAATAATAAATGAAGACATTGCCCACTTTCGTCCCAAGACGAGCGTAAATAACAACTACGCCTAGACTACTCCATCTGTTTTTTTTTTTTGCAATGTTTAGTTATTATTTTAAGCGCGATAATCTTTTTTTTTTTCAGTCTATAATGATTCGAGTTCGTAGTACTTCTCGATTACAATAAAAGTCTCACAACAAAGACGTTTTGTGCACCATCAGGCAAACTCGAAATTAAACTACTAAGGATCCAGACACATGTGGTACAGGAGTGTATCCCAGGTTCACCCCGTAACCACAAGACTGCCTTCTGCAACTCTACATGTCCGTAAACCCAAACTGCAGCACCCTCAAGAAGCTCTGTTTCGTTTTCGAACGGGCGGCCAAATATGTGTTGTCCTCTTTCTAGATATATATATATATATATATTTTTTACTATGACATTTGAGATGCAGAGCCGTTTATCTTATTATCGCGCGCATCTCTCTTCACACCGCTTTGGGGGAGGGGGTATGCTGAGGTAGACTAACAATAATAAGACCAACCCTCAAAAATAGGTAATATATGTATAGGGGTGTTCACTGGTGACCATAGCAGCGTTCATGACTGCTAAACGCGAGCTGAGGGCGAGCGACCGCAGCACTTTTAAAACGCACTTTTCACACCAACATATTGCTGTTCTTAGCAGACTATAAATGAGGGCTCGTTTGGAGCATGCGCTGTCAACAACGCACTCAAATACGGCTTGCAGTGAATACCCCTTCCACGGGTCAGACGAGGGAAGTTAAAAAAGAAATGGGAAAGACGAAACGCTAGAACTAAGTTGGTCATTTCAATTTTCTGCTGGTTTTACACAACGCGTTCTACACAAACGTCTGCCGCCATTCAGAAAACTCGTCGAGCACAAAAAGGTCGCAAAATTTCATTCGTTTGAGAAGTGTTAACTGCTGTTTTGAGTGAGAAAACGGCCAAGCTAATTCAAATATTTAGAAGAAATACTACGGCGACTGCGGGTAAAAGTACGCGTTTGTTGCGTTCTGCGTTAACACAGAGCGCAACAAAGACGCTGAAGCATGACGGTGAGCGTCCCGCTTCTTGTAAGAAAAACACTATACACAGCTGTCATAAAAAGTGTCAGAAGAAGAAAAAAAAAAATAAACGGCCGATCCCCGAGTGTAATATAGGAACATGACGGAGATTCTATCAACCGTGCGCAGCCGCGTTTCAACAGGAAATGGGAAGAAGCTCAGGCTGGTTATTTATTTGTTTTCGCTTTTACACATCACTGTACGGCATTGGTATGCGCGAGAAAAAATGACTTCATAAAATTTTATTTTACGAAGAACGATAGTATGCACGCAAACAAAATATAGAACTGTGCAAGAACGTACGTAGACGGGCATTAAAAACAGCCACCTGTCGTCGTCTGCAGCTACGTTTACACTTGGATTCGTCGCTTCCTTTTTCGTTGCTGGTCGATTATATTTTGTTGAACAAAGAAAGCTGAAAACTTGGAAGTGCATCGTACACAAACTGATATATGCAACGAAATCAATGGCGTCTTTAAGCTCGATCCTTTCTAACTGTTGTCGTCTTTCTGCATTCCGTTCTCTCACTTTTCTTCGAGCAACACAGGATTGATTGAAAACGCGCTTTAATCCATTTCTCTGGTGATGCTGTGGTAGGTAGACGTAGAGAAGGGACCTCCATTTTTATTCGGATGACCCCTCGGAGACAGCGGCGCTGGAGACGTTAGCGGGGTCTCGGGACATAAATTTGAGCGCGAAGGTTTTAAGCTTCTAGTAATATCAGGTCATACTTAGACGCTTTCCTACTGGACTTGCCTGTGAGGATGTCGAACTACCTGGACAGTGAGAGAAAACGAAACATGGATTTTTTTTCCCTCATTACTAACCTTTGCAACACGTTAAGCTGAAACTCGGGGAGAGTCTCACTCCAACGGTGGTACTAGAATGCGGCATTTTCAAAACACTCATTTCAGTGAAAAAAAAAACATTGTTAAAAAGAATTGCAATGTCGTTTTCTTTATTGCTGACAAGTATTTCGTTCTACTGAAATAAGTGCCACAATGCCATTTTCTGTTTTAACAATTATTAGGCCTAGGCTAATGTCGGCTCACAGATAAATTTTTTATTTTCTGTTTGTTTTTAGTATTTGGGTAACGTGATGTTTTTAAACTTTTACATTTTATCACTACAGCGACCTTCGCATTCTTATAAACATTTAGCTTCGTGCGATGGGCAGTTTTTTATTAGGGGAAAAAAACTGGCGTGTCACGCTGACTTCACGTTACGTAGGCACATTCCATTGTGACCTAAGGTTACGTGGTTATGGGACATTGGGTCTTATTTTCTCTCACAAACATCGTAGTTTTTTATTATTATTGCAGTAACTCCGATATAAAAGCAGTGTGGTTTACATGCCAATACTATATTGTCTTAAACATTAAATTTTTTTTGCATGTCATGATGACCGCGTAGGAACAAGGAAGGCAATCCTTAGTGTCCTCTAAGCCTTTCCGTAGCAAATCGTGTCGCCGCGTTGAACCTTTTGCGACTTCATTTTAGTGGCATTGTCAATGTCATGTCGAGGTCACGAGAGTGTCCCTTCCGTTTTCATCCTGCCAGATTATTATTATAGCCTCCTTTATAAAGGGAAGACCTGCGCCTTTCGAGTCAGGACAATAGGCCACCAGGTCGCGGGAAAAGTGGGAGGCGTGGAGGGGGGAACGGGGGGGAGAGGGGGGGGGGAGCTAATTTGCAGGTAGCGCTACTGAGAAATCCTAGCGACCGTACGTAGCACTGCCTCTGTTTTTGCTTCTTTTGCGTAAGAAGTAAGAAAAAAACAAAAGAACACCCAGCTTCCTTTATAAGCTTCTTTACGGCATACCTTGCTCTCCTCGCGGAACCAGGAGTAAGTAGGAAGACGCGCCGAAGGTCTACGTAAAAAAAAAAAAATAACAGACTAAATGTTTTTCTTTGTTTTTTTTTTTTTTTTTTTTTTTGAGGGGGGGGGGGGGTGGAAAGGGGTGGGGCAGGGGGGGAGATAAGATTAAAGTTTCGGAAAGTGCGCGCGGAATCGTGAGGGTGCCACCGACCCCACACCTTCTTTCTGTCATGTTCTGCCATTCTCTCACTTCTAGTTTTGAGACAGGCTTTCCCACTGTATAGGAGACTGACTATGCGACTATGATTGCCGCCATTTAGATAAACGCCGCGCTTATAACCTTTCTCCCTAAAACCATCGCGTAATAAAATAAATACACTAACTTTCATAGTAACCCTGGGACGTAGGAACAGTAAAAAAAAAAAAATACGAACAGAACAACTCTTGAAGAAGCTTGTCAAAAAGAAAGAAAGAACAACTTGATCTTGGGTACCTTATTTGCACCGGAATTCGAGGATCAAGTGATATACTATTGCGAGGCTTGCACGCTCATCATTCAAATCTCAAGTGGCTTGTAGAACGTGTAACTGTGCCAATATTCACATGGACTCGATTATTGGGTGAGTGAGCAAATATCACGAGATCCCAAGCTACAATAGATACCAACCTTTCGTTGTTCCCTTTAGTTCCTAATTAGAGCTTTGCTGCCAATGAAATTGCTCCATGAGAACGCCAATCAAGGAATCGCAAACATAATGTGCCGTACCCTGCACATCTTAAATTTTCAGTGAGCTTTCCCTCCGTGTGTTCGCGTTAATAATTTGGGTAATTGCGAGTTGTTTTTCAAAAGGGCAGCCTCTATGTAAGAAAACAAATTTTGTAAAAAATACGAGAAACGAATAATAATTTCCCGATTATCCCATGTTCGCGCTGGTTCTGTGCTGACTAATTTAATAACCGGTAAACCGACTTTCTGACCGTGATGCTTGACAAATTAGTTTGAGTCGATGCCTCATACATATTTCTGCAATAATTATTATCTTAAAACTTGTCTATACCTTGACGTTAGGTAACGCCATTATATGCCATAACGTGTGCAAAAAAAATAAAAAAAAGGAAAAAAAGAGATAATTCGTTTGTTTGTTTTTTTGCTTTAAAGCTCGGTTTCGGATTCCGAAGCGCCAAAAAAAAAAAGTGTTCGAATCCGGGGTAATTTTGTTTTTTTTTCGCCACGTTTGTCTGGAGAAGAGTTGTAAGTTGGGCGAGTTGGTATGTTGACATGGTGAACTGAAGAACGCACAAAACGTCGAGGACCGAGAAAAAAAAGGAACATGCACAACACACAAGCGCTGTTCCGTGCATGTTCCTTTACTCTGTCCTCGTCCTTTTGTGCGCTGTTCTGTTCACCAGGTCTTTCTGGAGGATCGCTCACTCATGACTCCAATATCTTTTTGGGACGGCAATATTTTTCTTCCTTACGGTGCAAGCGAGGAGCTAAGCCGGGGTGACAAATTTTCTGGCGGAAGCCCTTCTCTTATAATCTCAATCGCGTTTCCCGCGTCCTCCCCACAGAAACAAACTTAATTTGCGCCAGACGCTGCAGCTGCAAGAAGCAACTCTCGCAGCACACGCTGTCAACGACTTAAGCTCTCTCCTCTTTTTTGTTTCCTTCTGAAAAACTTCTCCAACTAAACTTTCGTACCCCAGAAAGCAAGCTATACTTAAAAGGTTGGATGACTCGCGTCTTTTTTCCCCATTTGTCTTACTTCCATTCCCCGACATGTAACATACATACAAAGGTATGCTCACGACCCTTGTTCTCCCTTGTATTTAAAAAAAAAGAAGAGTGCCCTTTCTGAAGGCTCGCAAGTATAATAAAAGCCCTTCTGGACTGTCATTTAAGTATATGAAAAAGGGAAAACTGAACTTTAGGCAAAAGCGGATATATATATTGTGGGGGACAATGAGCCGCGATGCATGCAGAGGGACGGCGCCGTGAGCGAAGAAGAGAAAGGAGACTCGTGGCAGGGCGAGCACAGGGACACAGTTCCAAGGGCAGTGACGAACGGAAGAGGCGGTGCTCAGCGAGCCCAGGGAAGACCCGGACCACAAGGCAACCTTGGCCCTCCGCAGCACCCGACTTACACAACTGAGTATCGATAAAGTATTTCTCCATGATAGCGTTCCCCGTGTGACTTCCTCCGAGCGAGTGGAACTCGGCCTGATCGGGCGATATATACAGGTGACCCACAATATATATATATATATATTGCACTATGTCTCCACGGGGCGCGGTGCCGCCGGGGCCGAGATGCGCTCCGACAGCAAACAGAAACTTAAAAACCGGTCGAATTTGTGTGGTTTTTCAGAAAGTCGTAAAATGCTTCGCGTGCTTTCTATCGTTGTGCAATTTGTTGATTTAGTGTTTTTCGATGATGCTGAGCACTTTTCTAATTTAAACTATGCTCTTAAACACAATATTAAAAAAGTTAATTACGCAAACATAATTACGCAAACAGCGCTACGTCCGTGTCACTTCTTTGTCTGGTCCTCGTCTTTCCGCGCTGTTTTTAATTTCCGAAGTATGTACCAACTCGCCCAAGCCTCAACTTTAGCATAATTAACAACCTAATTATCCCGGACTTTAATAACTTTCCTAAATGGACCCGTGGCCCAGGACCAAAAACGGCACAAGCCTTTTTCGTTGCGATGAGTAGTTTTAACAGGAGCGATTTGGCCTGCGTTCTCTGAAACACTTTGTATACTCACAAAGCCTGGCAGGTGGCCACGAGAAGCGGCCGCCGAAATGGAAAAGATGGAGCGGCAGACAGCGGATTAGAGGAGAGCCAAGTTACTGGCGCCCCGCTGCGGACAGACGCCGAAACACACCTCTCCCGAGCAAGTAAGTGTGTTTCGGGTCCTCGCCACTGCAAAAGCTGTGCGCTGACGTCCAGGTTCCCCGAGAAATGGCTCTTTGATGCTTTTGTGGTACCACATCCTCGCGCTCCCAATCTGCGACCGGGCGCTCTATGGCTTCGTCGTCGAACTCCCAGAATTTGCGAGTATAGAGGAAGCTATGGTTTATCGCGTCCGAAAATAAGGTCACTCGATTTCCGCCTAGTGACGTCATAAATGTGTCATGGTGTCGACGGTCGCGATCCTGGCGGCGTCCCAAACAGCACTGGAGGATGTCGCAGACGCGTGTACTGCTGCGGGTCGCTCTCCAGCGTGGCAGCCCACGCAAGTTTCGGCAGCCAGAAATCGGGACGCTGCGACGACAGCGACACTCGCGTTTGCTCTTGCTTTTCGCCAGAATTTCAATACGACCAACCGCCAGGATCGCGAAATCCGACAGCAGGTTACCCCGGCTTCTGTGAAGTCATTTGTTGCCACTTCGGAACCACTTTTGACGTATAACGGGATATAGGACGCTAAGCACACCAGTCGGAGGCGCCCTCTAAGTACCATAGACTGCGTTGCGCGTTCTAACGCGTTGAACGAGTGCGGTGGACACCGAGGCAGCTTGCTTTAGGTCTACCTATTGGTCATTCGAACTCTCCCCTTGTCCCCAATTTTCTCGATGCACAGGTATTGATCCTCCTCTGTCGTACACGGCCCCCTCATGCATACACGCCCAAACCTACACTTTAGGAGTGGAGCGCATGTTTATTGAAATTCTCCTACGTTTTGGTATTCAAATGGAGGGCAGTTTGCGATTGTGGTCACTACGTTTTTTTAAGTTGTGAGCGGTTATACGGCGTGCAAGCGTTCTAAAATGCGTTTTCGGCGCGACGGAACGCAAGGAGCACGCCGATCAAAAGGAACATTGAGGACACGCGATGAGGAGGCCGCCGAGCGCGCGACGACATTCATTAAGTTCGGGGAAAAAAAAACAAAAAAAAACGTGGTTGCGTTGGGCGGTAAGCAAATGTACGATAGGCGCAAGGAGCGGACAAACTTTCACGCCATTAGACTGTTTTTTTTTTTCATAGCGGCCGCCATGTTTAAGTTTGACGTCGCTGAGTTGGGGCGAAAATGGCTAATCACTTTACTTGCCGATTGGAAGACGCTAGAACGCGCCGAGAAAGCAAGGAAGAGACGTCAGAAGGCCGATCTCTGATTGGTTTGATTATTGGGTAGACGTAAAGGCCTTTGCCTGCACTTCACTTCTCTGACGCGCTGAAATGCGGAAGTCAGACGCCGGCGTTCTGCGTGCACTTTTTTTATTGTTGTTAGGCCTAAAATATTAATTTTAGTTTTTCACGCCAAACCCAACTACGACATATTTCAATGTGGCAACCGTCACGCGGAAACGGTCTAAAGAAGTTCGCATTTGATGCAGCGAAACTCTGAAATAAATGCTGCGACAACGGCGAGAGAGAAATGAAAATAACACGGATGCACTCAAGAACGCTAAACAGACCCCGATAGAAGGGGAACAAACACCCGAAGAAGCGCACAGCCGTCGATGAGACACGCACGCCGAGCGAACGTAGAACAAAAGGGGTACGACAGGGTGCCCAGAATAGCAATTATCCGTATCAAATGGCAGCAAAGTAAGAACCACCGCGACGTAAAATACGGAGGTAAAAGAACTTCACTTCATCTAAAGAAGCCACTGAAAAAAGTTGCCCTAGTCTCGTCTTTCGAAACAGCCAACCTGTCCAAAACGCCAACGTCAGTCCTGATCCGCCACTCCTCAAAGGTATTACCGAGCTCCCATGAGAAACTCCAGAAAAAAGTCCCGCGCAGCTTCTTTTGCATATGTGTATGTATACACATTGGTTTGCATCTTTTTTTTTTATTGTTTTCTCGCTGGCGATTTTTCTGTTTTCGTGAAAATCGCAGGTGGAAGCTGGAGTGTAAACCAAATAGGGTAAGAAGTTTCTCTCCAGATGTGATGAAATACCGCTAGTTGTTACATCGTCAAAAAGTCACCAAAATACGTCACTCGTTCATTAACTCAAGAAGTAACGAAGTCATTACTTTGCTACGGAAAAACAAACAAAAAGAACGTAGATAAAAGTAAGGCGTTACGTACAAGTCTGACCGCAGGAGAGAGAGCTATAGGTAGGCACTCTGTGGGCATAGTACTTTCTCTCCTGCGCCACATTAGGCCTAGTTCCGCCACGTTAGGCCTAGGAATATGTCATCCCGCGAAGAAAAGAGTAAAAGAGGCGTAAGGAACGCATATTGCGAAACGGGTGCTGCCAACGGATGCTGGATAGACGCTAATCCCGCGTTGCTCAAGGCGTTTAGCGGCGTGAGGTTCTAGACGTTGCGAAAGTATTACGCTCAGCCCTCCGAGTCTTGTCTATGGAGAATGTACAGTACACGGTTAAGCTGTTGTTGGATTGGTGAGAACCGTTAGTTAATAAGATCTGCAATCATTGCAGAATTTTCTACGATCTGGATGAAGAAAAAGAAACAGTCTAAAACGTTTCTTGGGGGACCACTGTAAAAAACACATCCAATTAGCTTAACAAGAAATAAATAGAACACCATGGCATCGCCCATATTACAAAAAAAAAAAACGGGTTGGTTGTAAGGGGGGGGGGGGGGGGGGGCGGAACTGCAATGAGGTACAAGAAATGTATCGTGCCTACTGCAGAAGGTGTATGGGCACTGGGGTGCAAAAATGACGTAGCCAAACACGCACGTTACATTTCTTCGTGCATTATAAAGCGTACATGCTTAACTAATATTACAGCTTAAATGTGGGGGTCTTACGGTCTAATCATGCAATCGTGCTCACTCCACAATTGCTCCTTATGAAAGCGGACGCGTTCCACCGTGGTCAAAGCGGGTGCGCAAGGATCGGTATCCCTCCATCTTGGACCCTAGACACTTCACGCCATTGCTGGACCCTACGTGTCGAATGCGGGGGCGCCACAGCCGAGCAACCGTCAAATTTCTGGAACCAGTTACACACTTGTAAGCCTTATAACTCTCGATGAGCACCGGTGTGATTTGGATAGATTATACCTACAATGGCAGAGTAAGCTCTCTCAAACGCGACCACTCCCGCTCGGATCGACAAATGTACGGCCGAGCTACGCCTCAGTATACGCCGCGCGCGAGGCTAAATTTAGCTTAAATTACGTCATGCCTAGTTCGACAGCATCGCCAAAAACCAATTAATCGTAATAGATTAATTGCTTTTTTGTCTCTACTGGGCTGGCCGTCTTTTGGGAGCAGGGAGGCACTTAGTAAGTTAAAATTCAAACAAAGATTGACCGAAATGGATGATACGCGGTGGGCACGGAAGGTATTCAAGTATTTATACATGAAAAGTTTAAACAAAAAAAGGACAAACCGAGCCCTAAACATTCTATTTGAATACATACACGCTGTTGATGGGGATGAGCGGACTACTTCTGTGGAAAAGGGAGTGAAAGAAGGAGAAAAAAAGTGGGAGGCAAGAATGCAGGAGAAATCGGTTCTAGCAATGTGCAGGTCATGACAAGAGGACACAAGAAAGGAAAATTGTCTGACGATTTGCTGAGAAGTTAAGTACTGTTTGAGGCGAAAACGGGAGTTTTGAGGACGAGGACGTATAGGGATAAATTTCAGGAGACAGACATATTATGTGCCACCTGCCGTAATGAGAGCGAGACATTGGAGCACTTGGCTTTCAAGTGCACGGGGCTTCGCCCTGCCCTCCCTGAAGAGGTAACAGATTTGGCCGGGGTCCTGGGTTTTGCTGGCGACGACGGAAGGCCGGAAGAAAAAAAGATTACAGTAACAAGGAGGTGATTAGAAGATTGATGGACATTATCAAGAGAAAAATGGATGATGCTCAACTAACTAGCACAGCTGGTACCGGGCGGGACAGGAAAATGGGCACTCCCTCCCGCTCTCCGGCCCGAAGTCTCAATTCTGTCTTCCAGTGGGTCCGGTGTTGGGGTAACGCCGACAAGGTTTGACCTGAGGAAAATTGACGACTTCCTCGCCAGAAGGAAGAGGCGGGTGGTGATGTCTTTAGTTTTTTTGCCCGATCCCTTAAAGGTCATCTTGGTAATATCCCATACTGCGTGATGATAGTTAAAGGGGAAAATGGCCTAGAAGGGCGGGAGGAATCACATCTATGTATTTGCAGACTTAGGTTAGGTGGCGCAAGTTACCGCCCGTTACAAACGGTACATACATTAACCTCCATTCACCCGAAAGAAGAGGGAATTTATTTGTAGGAAATTGGGTATTCATTTTTACACGTTCAGGTTTTAGTCAACTTTGCAGTGCTCTCCGTTTGATGCAATGCACCGTGTCAAGACGTTTCTTCTCGTGCTAAAAATAAACTTTTGACTCGTCGATTTTGACGCCTTTCGGTGCTTCTGCCAATTTTGTTCCCCCTTCCACATTGGCAAACTGTTTCATTTTAAGAAAGTTTCTCATCCGGAGAAAAAAAAAAGATGCCACACGGGGCGAGTTCGGCTGAGTAGGTAGGACGAGGCACGGAGGCTGTGCCGTGTTTGGTCGAAAACCGCAGAACACTCAGGGCGATGTTTGCAGAATGACAACCCGAGCTGGGGCGAGACTGGTACGTCCACCACGACAACGCGCCTGACCCCACCACGCTGTTTCGGCAGTTTTGACCAAAAACAACTTGATCCCCGTGCCCCACCCTTCCTGATACACCCGACGTCGCCCCGTGTGACTTTTGTTTTGTTTCTTAGGATGAAAGAGAGTTTTTAAAAGGAAACCGTTGGCAGATGTGAAAGGGGTGATAAAAACGCGGAAGAAGCGCTGAAAGGCATCAAGATCGAGAAGTTTAAAGACTACTTTTTAGCAATCGAAGGAACGTCTCGAAAATGTATTTCACTGGGCGGAGAGTGCTTTAAAGAGGAGTGAAATATGAACCTGTAAAATCAAACGCAGAATTTTGTAACAAACAATTCCATTTTAGAGCGAAGGTGTTCAGGGCTAGTTTCCCCAGGATCGTGTCCCCCGCAAAGAAATGAAGACACCGAACTCTGGACACCTACCGCCACCTATGAGCGACGGCGACAAGTCACGTATCTGGTTGCGCCGTCGCTCATAGATGGTGGCAGCCTTTCCCCTCTGGCTTGCCGACTTGGGGCCGGCCATTACTTTCCATTGTACAGCTCCGCTGGTCTTCCTTCTTCACCAAAATGAAAAGGCTGAAAGTTTTGTTTTTGTCTTGGGTCTTCCCTGGTATACACACTGAAAGGAAGCGCATTTCACCCTCTCCCCGCATTTTCATCCTTTCTATCGAGGGCGATCCCCCTCGCCCTCCTTCCGCACCCCCCCCCCCCCCCCCCCCCCTTTCCGCCGCCAATTTTGTGCAAGGACCACAGGCCGGGCCGTACTTGTTTGCTATTCCAAATAGAGAACTAGATTATTTTTATTTAACATGAAGACATTTTTTTTCAGGTGAAAAAACTAGCGTTTGTGCACCTTTATTGGAGTTCTAAAGCATGGGAAAGCGTCTCCTTTGGCAAATGTAATAACGCGAGCAGAGCTACAGTCGCTCGGTTTGAAGACAAGCTTTCTGGGGATTCCGCTGAACGCAGACGATTAAACAAAAAGCGAACGTACTCGCAAATATTTTGGGACATCGACACGCACAGCAAAAATATACTGCGTTTACCCGTTTATTCCAGCTAGCGCTGACAGCAGTCACATAATAGAAGGCGACTTTTTCTGCGTGTAAATATACAGTTTTAGTGTATCGTAGGCAAGGACTGCGTTGCTAGCAGGAGCACGTGCTGTTGTTTAGAGCGTGGATTGAACTCGCGCATGCAACGCCCGCAATCCTTAGCGTACCTTCAACTAAAATCTTTCTATAGGAAGTATTCACTGGCGGCCATAGCTGTGTGCGTGAATGCTGAGCGCGTGCTGACGGCGAGCATCCATAGTTCTTTTGCAACGTGCATTCCGCACCACCAAGAGAGCCGGTCTTAGCAGCCTATTAATGTGAGCTCGTTCTGAGCATGCGCTCTAAACATCACCCACAAACATTGCGTCTAGTGAATACTCCCTATTAGCCCCGTGCGCGACCGAAAGCGTCGCTGTGGTCGGCCTTCCACGATTGGCCGAACGCTGACTATGACGTAGGAAAGGGGATTTATCATCGACGGAAATAAGAGGAATGAAAGAACTTCAATTTTGACGGTGTTGGCAGTGTTCCTTTGAGAGTGCAATGATTTCAAGCTTCCACCATGCTATTTACAAACACCATCGAACTTGTTGTTTGCAAGGTAATGACGTCACAAAGGGGAACCATAGGAGGGCGCCACCAAAACATCTCGCCGCTAATACTCTATCTCAGGATTTGTGTGCAGCAAAGGCGCGGACGCATTGCTTTCAGATTTACATTCCTTTCGCGTGTGACCGTGAAAGAAAAAAAAAAGCAGATCTGAAAGCGAGGCTCTGGCCTAAGCGTTTGCCCCTGCTGCACGTAACTAATGAGAGGCAGTATAGGGGGTATTCATTGGAGGCCATATTTGAGGGCGATGCTTAGAGCGTATGCTCAGAACGAGCTCACATTAATAGGCTGCTAAGACCGGCAATCGTCTTGGTTCAGAATGCACGTTGCAAAAGAACTGCGGAAGCTCGTCAGCACGCGCTCAGCAGCCGCGCTTACAAATATGGCCGCCAGCGAATACTCCCTATTGGGGAGAAGATGGAACAGTCACGCCTCTAGCGGTACGCTTCAGCTGTGGGGACAACAAACCAAAGTTTCTTGTTAGTTTTTGATCAAAGAAATAATAGATGACGATTCGAAGGCCGCACTTCGTGTGACCAAAGCACTGGTCAGAGTGAAGCGGTCGCGCCCAGGGCGTGCTAGGCGAGGTTAAATTGTTTTATTATGCTGTGTTAGGAAACACGGGGCCGTGGCAGACAACAAGCTCAATAAAGCGCCCCCTATAGTTCTATCTCCTGCCCAATAGACGATTGCAAGCAAGGCAACTAGCCGACGCCACGTCTCTGCCAAACCTATGTTCACGCGCAAGCGGCACCCGCTTGCGCGCATTGGGCCAGACGTTTCTACTGTTTACAAAATTCATAGTCCACTCGTGCTAAATCACAGTCCAGCCAACGCTCACTCGCAATAGACCGAATCTCACTTTGCGTTCCAGGCATGCCTGACGCCGCCATAGCTTTAGTTCACAGGCGGCAGGCGGTAGTTCACGAGACGGCTCGTGTGTCGTCTCGCGCTCTGCACACGCAAAGCTCCAGCGGGGTTCTGGCTCGTGCAGGAAGGCTAAACTTCCCTCGAGGCATTGCAGAAGTGGCGGCTTAATGAAACTGGCTTGATGAGACTGGTGTTATTGCGGCCAGCCAGAAAGTGCGCCCGCATAACACGCAAACACATCAATGGACGCGCCCTCATACAGTTTTATAACACAGCATTACGCGAGATAGGCAAAAAAAAAAAAAAAAAAGGAGCACAACTTGCGCAAATTTAGGACTTTTTGGTAATTTTAGCATTACCGGTAGCTTTAGGGGCGAAGCTGCTTAGGATCTAGCCTTGTCCGTTCGGCTTCCGTGCTCCAGAGCCGTATATGTAGAGAGTTTGGTCAATGGGAGGCGCGGGCAGAGCCAGGGCGTGCGGCAGACTCGGAAAGAGGGCTTGGCATGCTCTCTTGACCAACCAGAAGCCGAAAAGAATCCCCTAGCGGTGGTAGCGAGAAACAGTTATGAGCCGATCGATCATCGAAGGTCTCTGTTCGTAAATGGTTTTAATAAGTGCGCAAGAGTGAAGTGTAGTAACTCTTTGTGGTTGAAAATAGGGTGCACGTGTTGTTTTATCATGATCATGCAGAAAGATGTAAGAAACGAATGCGCCGCTCAACCTCTGTTTTGCGCGGACAGAGTGTGACCGCTCTGACGGCAGATTCCCGGCGCTCGGCGTTTGGCGTAAGGATTATGTCGATCTTTCCGCTAGTCGCACTCTTCCACCATCACTTTAGATGAGTGGGATTGAAACATCACGTGTACCATATTTTCAGCCATCGAGAGTTACTCCATTGCAGTTATCAGGTTTGTTTCTCGCGACCACCGCCAGGGTATTATTTCCGGCTTCTGGTTGGTCACATTCGAATTTCTGAAGACGCCCTGGAACACGCCCAGCCCGCTTTCGGCCAATGGCGCCGCTTCATTTGTCTCCTATACTTCCCAACGAATGGCCAAACTCTCTACATATACGGCTCTGCCGTGCTCACATCGATCTCGCTGGTGCTCGCGCTCATGCTTGTGAGCTCACGAGCACGTGAGGACGTGCTCACTTGCTCGTGTAGGGCAAAAAGATAAATAAATAAATGATGAAAAAGTGAAAGCCGCTTACAACTCCCTGTAACGCCGAATTAGAGCGCAGCTCTTGAGGAGGAGGAGGGAAGGGCACTGGGGGGGGGGTTAAACTAACCAGGGGGGGGGGTCACGTGACCCCCAATGCCGATGATGTCATCACTGACGTCACTGATGACGTCATTAGTGACGATGACGATGCGGGTACCGATGACGTCATTAGTGACGTCACTGATGACTTCACCAGTGATGATGACGATGACGATGCGGATGCCGGTGACGTCATCAGTGATGATGACGATGACGATGTGGATGCCGGTGACGTCATCAGTGATGATGACGATGACGATGTGGATGCCGGTGACGTCATCAGTGATGATGACGTCATCAGTGATGATGACGATGACGATGTGGATGCCGGTGACGTCATTAGTGACGATGACGTCATCGGGGGGTCACGCGACATCGGTGGGGGTCACGTGACCTCGAGGAGGGGGTCACGTGACCTCGGGGGGGGGGGGGGGGGGTCACGGGCCCCCCCACGAGGTCACGTGACCCCGGTGGGGGCTCGCGCGGTGCATTATGGGACATTTCCCATGATGCACCGGGGTCACGTGACCTCGGGGGGGGTCACGTGCCCCCCCCACGAGGTCACGTGACCCCGGTGGGGGGCTCGCGCGGTGCATTATGGGACATTTCCCATGATGCACCGCGCGGTTACGCCGACGGCGACGCCAACGGCGACGGCGACGCCGACGGCGACGCCGACGCCGCTCAAGCCGGAAACGGGCCCCTAAGAGCTGCGCTCTAAAAAGAATGTTTGCGCAGTCGACAGGATTCGAACCTATGCGGGGAGAACCCAATGGATTTCTAGTCCATCGCCTTAACCACTCGGCCACAACTGCGGGACGAGTAGGGGGCTCTGAGATGTGGTAGTAGTAACTCAAGAGCTGGGGATGTCATGGATGAAACGTTGCATGTAGCCGCTCAAAGACTATACAGGAGAGGGCGCTGCGGTCAAATGCGTATATTATCTCGTTAAACGTTCCATGCATTGGCTCAACGTTTATAGACGGGAGGGCGCTGCGGTCAAATGCTCAAATGCGTATATAACCACGTTCCATACCACACATTCTCTTTCTGACATGGATGAAAACGAACGAAAGGCTCGGCATGCTGCGGCTCAGCGTCTACGCAGACAAGCACCACCAGAGCTTCGCCCCGATCAACATCTTTCACTACGTGGAGATGCGGTTAATTTTTTTTCCTAACAAGAAGCTTGGTTTACATTGCACTCATTTTATAATCAACGAATGCTACGTGCAACGTTGCATGTGCACGCGGACGAAGATGCGACGTGTACTATTTACGCGCGTCGTGCATTTAACTGCCCATCAGATACACTCATAATAATATTAATGATATGAGCTGGCGGGCTAGTTGGTTGTCCATCAAGAATAAAATAGCGCAAAACAACAAGGAAGGAAGGACTGTACTAACTGTCAGTTGTCAGTTAGCGCCATTCCTGTCTACCTGGTCCTTCCTTCCTTTTTGTTTTGCGCTATTTTATTCATAGTAATAATAATTTGTTTATTTCCATCTACATTGATGAGGGAGGTCGAGGGAAAAAGCTGTGAAACACAGCTTGACAAGGCCCTCGACTCCCAACATAGGCACGACAGCAGAAGTACAGGAAAAAAATACTACTTCATTCATGCGAAAGTACAAAACGGGTGAGTAATATACGAGCACGACACACATATCAAAGAAAATTGAATAATCCTGGAAGCTATAGAATCTTTTCCCACCGATCCGCTGGGTTATTGTCTTCGTCGCGCTGAAGATTTTCTTTTCCCGTCGGGACGGCGAAATCTTGTTTCCTATTGCAACGCTTTTCGTACAATCCACAGCGCAGCAAGATGGTATCGCTTTGCCACAGGGTCGTGGTACATAAGAAAAAAAGCAAGCAATTTACGGTCCGGTTGTTAGCAAAGGAGCCACTGATATACCTCGTACGAGAATGGCGCCGGTTCAGAGCAGACGACCGAATCGCCCGCGATCACGGGAAGGTAACGGTCATGTGTCAATCGAAGCGAGGGGAAAGATATTTTTTAGAGGGCAAGGGCATGGGCGAGAAGGAATTGCTCTTCCCCATTTCAGACAGTGGTCTGCGCCACCCTTTAGTATATAGAGACCTTACTTCATTTAACTAAAGTATAACGTTTCCATTTTATCACCTACAAAACTGGTCTTGGTAAAAAAAACAAAAACAAACAAGCAACAACAACAACATCGAATACTTTTAATTTGTTTTTAAAAACTACACGCGCTGCGTCGTTGGCAACGGGCAAGTTTTTGCTCAAAAGGACGATACAACACTTATTGCTCTTTCTACTAATAGTTTTTATACAGTAATACATACAGCATTAACTACAGTAATACAGTATTAACACACGCTTTTTGTTTTGTGTTTTTTCTCCCGCAATGGCACTCACAGAAAAAAAAATTCTAGAAAGACTAACACCGTTTACCTCCTGAACTCGCCGCCAGAACCAGCGACTACGTGATCTGGTGCCTATTATGTGCTGGCAACGTTTTCTAACAGAGCCACGATTGGGGTTGGCAGAGCACAACGCACGCACTGTGTTTCATGCATTGTCAAGGTATGGTGGTAGGTGTACGGTGCGCTCCGCGTTCTTGGGCTGTAACAGGTGACGCAGCGTCATGGCGACAAAAGTGGCACTGTTGCCAGGTTACCAGCATCGTGTATGGGTACCGGTAGAGTTCTCGAAATCCTAAGTACTGCGGGAAAGCCACTCCTCGCGCGTGTAACAGCGGTGCTCCGTCGATTGCGGCTGGTCACGTGACTGGATCCGGCGAGTAGTGGCGACGCCGCTCATGGGAAACAGAAAAAGGAGGAGGAGATGGAGGCAAACGCAGGGGAACATACGACGGGGCGCGTGCAACGTCGGAGAATCGACTTTCGTGCACGGCGCAGGATTCTTTGCTCTTGATGTGATCGATCCCGGAGAATATCGGCGCGGCGGCATGTAGAAAACAGACGCGCAACTCTGGCTCCCGCAGGGACCCTACTAGAAAACCCGAGGTACATCGGTACCGCTGCATTTCTGCTTCAAGGGGCGTGGCGTGAAGCGTCTCCGTATTTGTTGTGAGCTGAAGCGTTGCGCGCGAGTGCGCGGGGCTCGGGAGCGTCTCGCACTCAAGTGCGCTCATGCGAGAGGCACTTCTACGCCGACGCTCCTCGAGTGTAATCCCATTCGTTATCGTGCCATTTTTTTTGTTTTTAAGTTATGTCGCATCGCGTTAAGTCTGTATAATTTCTCGCTCAGTATTTAACAGCGCTTGCCCGCTACACTTGGTGCGGCCCTCCCGTTTATAAATAAAGATCAAGAAGGACACCAGCGGCTTCGCGTCTCACTGAAAATCGGCGTTTTCAAGGATTTAAAGCGTTATTAATTTATCTTCCCAAAAAAACCTAATCTTTTTTTTTTTTTAAATAATCGCGCTTTGACCGGAGGACAAAGAACTTAAACCTCGGCATGTAGTTTGTGAACTCCATATAGGAAAAATTACACAAAAAACAAATGCGATATAAACCACCCCGAAAGTTAGTTTTAATGTTTTATTTCATATTCACTTCCATTTAACTTTTCAAACTTTAGTATATTGACCAGAATTGTTAGTTACGTCCTTGAATCAAATTATCACAATTCTGCATTATGAGGGCGATTTTTCAAAGCTACGGAACCGCAGTGCTAATCCACCTCACATGCAAAAAGACACCGGGATCCTGCGCGTGGTACCATAGCGCCCCGCGCGATGGATGCACCCCCAATTCACCAGGAAAGTAGCGCCATTCATTGTTCCGGAAATGCTCGATACACGTGCCGCGCGCCACTTCTGGCAAGAACATGGCGTCCGAAATCTAGCTGAGCGCTGCGCCGTGCCGCCATGATCTTCCCAAGGGCTTCACGTTGCACGCACCTCTTGCATCGACGAACATTGCGCTACTTTTGAAACACGAAGGGGCTCCAGGTACCGAAGCCATTGCGCGGCGTCGGGAACAAATGGCATGCATTCGATTTTCTGCTCGGCACACCTACCATCTTTTATTCGCGGCGAGAAATTTGAGTATCGCCTCCTGGTGGAATCTGTCCACTACCCAGAATAAGGATACTTCAATTTCCCCTGCTGGTGCAAGCACGTGCAATGCCAAGTTTCTATGCTCCATGTAAAAGTAAAACGTAAGAGCGTGGGTAGCACGTGCACAACCTATAGTGGGGAAAAGAGTAGCACCCCCCGCGAGTTTTTCAGCGCGAATAGCCACCACACTTAAAGTTCGAATATTCGCGTGATCCCAGCGATGGGGCACGAGCCGCTACCCGAATTCATGTCGAGGCATTGATTTTTCACGAGCCGGAATCGAATGCCTACGCAGTGCCCGTTTCCTCGGTATGAACTGCATTCGAATATCGACACAGCGGGGGACACAAAGCTTGATGACGCACTCCTGGGAATCGTATTGCCGGCCTTGTCCCTCGCAGCTGCGTCATAAAGTTTTACGATGAAGAGACTGAAAGGAAAGGTCCGCTTTTATCCTTGGAAGTCGACCGCGACGAAGACGCTTCTTGGTCAGCGGCGTTGCGTTCGAGTATTCTTGAGTCCAACTAGTGACAGGAAGCTGGAGTAAAATCAGAAACATTCCTTGCCAATATCGTTGCGCGGCCCTTTTCAGCTGTTGCTTTGGCGGGCGCGCATGCCGGTAAAAAATTTAAAAGAAAAAGAAAACCACGCATACATAAACTGCGCCTTTCTTGTATGCCGCCTTCGGGGCATGAGCCAGGTTGTAAATAACGGCGTTCTCTCCGCCTGCGGTTTCTTTACTAACGCCGCTAGTGACGATAGTGGATTGATGAATGCAGCGCGAGGAACGCACACGCAAAAAAACAACAACATAAAAACGACAATGAAGATAGCAACAGCGATGTGCCTCTCTTCCTTCCTTCTCTTTATTTTTGTTTTTTCTCGTACGCTATCGCTCTTTGTCGCTTGTATTCTTCAGTGAAAGACGGATTATACGTACGAATAAAAGAAAAGAAAGGATATTTTGGGGAGCTTCCGAATTCAAACTAAATTTGTTTCTCTCTAGCCGCCTCCATTCTAAGACTTTTATAGCAATATTTCAACAAAATATTCGCGAAATTTTAGGAGGGATCGTTTTTTTTTTTTTTTGGCTAATTCATATCAGCTTCTGGTTCCTTCGTAGTTCACTTGGTGCTCAAATTTCATGGATATAATCTCTAACACGCCGGACTTATAGTTTTCTTAATATTTTTATAATCATGAAAGTACTTAGGATTCGAATAATCTCTAACCAGTAATTGCAGTTTTTATTTGAGATACCGAACTAACTCCTCAAAAGTAATGAACAAAAATAAGCTTCGGATTGACTACTAACATCCCCTAACCCCGTCTTCTTTTCCCCCCTTTTATTGTATGTAGAACCATACGCAAGAGCTAGGCCACGTTCAGAGAATATTAATTCCTTTTCGGTAAAAGAAACCGTGCAATCCATTTGCTGCGGCCACCTTCTCGTTTCTCAGCTATGCAGAGAGCACGTCGTCTGCTTCTTGCCCAGGAGCTGCGGTGACGTCAGAACGAAGCCAAGTTCTGATTGGCTCTGACTGAAGGATGGTGGGTAGGCCTTAATGTAGGCCGCCTTGAGGACTAACCCCTATCCTTCAATCAGAGCCAATCAGAACTCGGCGTCTCTGTGACGTCACCCCAAGCCCAGCAAAAGAAGCAGACGAAATTCCGCCCCGCATTGGCTATGCCGTCGTGCCATTTTTTACACAGAAAGTAATGCTATAATTCTGCTCGTTTCAATCTCACCGCCGAAACGTCTTACGACGAGGCACCAGAAAAAGATACGCGATGGAACTCTAATGTTCAGAGTCCGCGGTTTCAGCGTTGTTCAGCATATCGCCTTTGTTATGTACCATGGTACCTGGAATGCGTCTCCGACTGGTGTGTTTACGGCGTCCCAAAATGCGGTCTCTCAGGCCGTGTTCCAAAATTTACTCGGTCTCACTTTAGGGTAAACGTTTTGTATCTTTGCGTTTGAAAACCTACCCGCGTCCAGCATTACTCTATTTGTGTTGTCACGTGACATGATCCGCCCTAGTAACTCGGATTCATTCGAGTAGATTTGGACAGACTTGTACCGTACGTATTACAAGTAATCAAATTACTTGTAATCGATTACTTTTTGGAGTAATTTTGTAATCAGTTGATTACTTTATTAGGCAGTAATCACAAGAGTAATCTGATTACTTTTTGAAGTAATAAAATTACTTGTAACCGTTACAATTTGTCCACGGAAGACGCTCACGTTGAGAGACATCTGCCAATCCATGGCAGCCGGTGCTGGCGTATCTACGTCACTTCCTCGTGGCGCCGCGTCGCTCGGATGTGGTCGGCTCAGAAAGGGCCGTGCCTTGCGTCTTTCGTGCGCTTAGTGGCGAACTCCGCGCGGTGCCCCCTTTCCCCGCCAGGCCATATTTCGGTAGCTAGGGGGAGGCTCCCGACATCGCGTAAAAATGTACGTTAAATAAATGTAAATAAATGTAATACACGAGAGGTTAAAAGCGCGAACAAACCGGCGACAATGAATATGCAGACACGACAAGAGAGGCGTAGACATTGGGGAGATTGGGCGCTGCTTCAATTATAGAGCACGTAACCATAATCTGCGTGTGCGCAACAACGTGGGGGAGGGGCATCTTGCTGACCGTTCTATGCAACGTGGGTGCAAAAATGACCTGAATTCCACGAAGTTTGTAAGAAAGGCAAGATATAAAACCGAAAGAAAGTTTATAAAGGCGTTCTACATAAAAACGAAAGAAGGCAATTGCGTCAGCGCTCCGTCTGTCTATCTGCTTCGAGGTGAAATGGCGTTTCCGGATGGCAGTTCTTGAGTGGGTTATTCGGTGTGATGTGGGTTTGGCAGTAATTTCTGTATGTATAGGTGACGATGCTATCATTAAAAACCAGTTGAGAAAAAAGCGCCTGTCCTGCCGTGAGCTTTTCTTCCTTGCCCCCGTTTTATTTTTACTTTTAACCTTTTATTCAGTTTGAACCAACTATTCCAAACCCACGATTTAAAGTAATACATAAATACAAAAACGCTAAATGTTTATTTTTCTATAATTAGCCAAACGAAATCAAGAAATATTCGTCGCTTTAATAAACACGAATTAAAACAATGGGAACCCCTATTTACTGTCAAGTGTACATTTAGTTCGCCTCTAAACAATACAAAAATAAGAAAGTAAACTTGCAAGCAAAACACACGAGCAACGGGTTTTCCAAACTTTCTGTCTAAAACAACCAAACTATAGTCGGTAACATGTTAAGAGTTCAGGGCGAGGGAAGCGAAGGAAGGGGAGGAGGAAGCAAGGGGAATGCTGGAGTGAGGGAGATGTTTTTTTCCTCCAGCAATCGATCTGCTTCCTCCTCTCCAGCCTTCCTTTCTCTCGCCCTGAACTCTGAACCTGTCCCCGACAATAGCGGCCGTTTTTGTTTTCCTATCTTATTATTTTTCGGAGTTTATCTCGCTGTGAGACTGCGGGTGCCCACGACTGTTATTCCAAGGTGTTTTGTTTTCCGCATTTATAAGTGAATGCCGCTATCTTGTTGTTCATTACACTTTGTTGATATTGTGACTTTTCCAGCCTCATATGGAGCCGGGACGGCTCATTATAGGGGCTTGCTTGTTTATGAGTTTTAGAAAATCCCCACTTGAAAGCCTTTAATTAGTCTGCCAGCATTCTCGCCGCTTGCAGACGCTTTTATTTCATTTTCCAAGGTTATTTTTTCCTTTTGAGTTAGCATAAGTTTGCTGCGTTCATCATCAACACACTTCGTGTTTGGAGTTTTTATTCGTTTAACGTTTAGTTTATAACGAAAGCCAAAAGAAAAACAAGTAGATGCACATGATGATGACGAAGAATCTGAATTGAAAGAACGCAATAAAACAACAAACACATGCGTCTCAAAAGTTGCGAAAGTGGAGTTTATTAAATATTTAATTACGCTTAACTACAGAGCGTTCTTTTCACCCTTAAGCGGATTGTATATGATTGAAGTACTTTCAATGAGACATGGCTGCTAATAAGATCACTCATGTTTCTTTGCGCGAGAGTTTTCGAACATTTTAAATGGTTTTGTGACAGGCTAATGGGCGAGCCTTGCTGTGTATGATCGTTCTTGCGCTTCTTTTTAAGAGGAAAGTTTTTGTAGTGCATCGCCGTGACAGCATGGCTCGACGGCGAACGCGAGTTTTGCTTTTCAATTGGTATACCACGATGCGAGCGCAGCGAAACATTTTAAAATTTCGTTTCACGTCAATTTCGACGGCAGTCGACGCTGCGACGCGACGGAGCCAACAACCAAGAGCCAGAACTGCATTGTCACGGCTCTAGCTGCCTTTGTGCGGTTGCTATCATCAGCTAAACCATCAAGCACACTGTTTGCACCACTATCATGCGCTTCTTTCTTTGTGCATTTTCCACTGTCACATTTTCTTAGAAAATTATATTTCAGGCTTAAAGGAACTTTATTTTAAGGCAAGTAGCGGGTGGCTACCCCGCTTTTGGCGTACGCTCCTTGTGTATCGATAAATTTTCAAACACAAAAAAACAAACAATTAACGGCAGATTTAAAAGCATCTTCGGAATGAGCTACATCTTAAAAATGATCTTGCAACTATTGTAAAGCTTTTTTTTTTTTTTTAACCAAGAAAGTCCCGAGAGTTTGTGAACATTTTTCCACGTGTGTACATTCAAGCGTCTGTGTTTTTGAACGACAAAATGGCAACATTGGATGCAGTTCTTTCAATGAATGGTGGTAGCATCGCACGAGTCATTATTGTGAAGTCCTGTGGATTGAACCCTGGGTGGAACACCATCAAGTGGCTGAGGGAAGTTGACGCCACTCGAATGTACTCTGCCGTCTGAACCACACAAAAGGTCACAAAAGAGGCCCGGCAAGCCAAGCGACAGGCCGAAAAGCAAAGGCACGACTCTGACAATGACTACGAAGCTGGCGGCTATTTATCAAATGACTCCCAGGGTGTTGGTGCCAATAGCAATTTGTTGTTCACCCATCTTTTTACTTTAAACTCAATTATTTTTACACAATGTTTTTTTTTTGTTTTTTTAGAACATAGGTACCATTATTTCCTTAACCTGCCAATATAAAGCATCGATTTTTTTTATCCCTGCTACCTACATAGCTGTTAAAAAGTACTGAACTAAAATTAAGAATATGGAGCTAACAGTGCTTGCCTTAGACACTTTTTAATACACCCAGAGAGGTGAAATTTCAGTACTAAAATAAAATGGCCTTTAATGCCATGGCCTTTACTTCATGGCCTTTAATCCCTGAGACGAAACGCGAAAAGATAAGGAGCGCCATGACGTTGCACTTTTGCCGCTGCTTCATATGATCTATCGGATCGTAGTCGTACATAATGCGAGAAACATGCGTTGCACCGACGTCACATCGCATACTTTTGACCACCATGAAAGAGGAGGAGAGGGAAGCTGCTTTTGTAAAAATTTTGAGTGATGGGTTAATAATCTTCTATAATCTTCTAGGAAGAGAATAGCGACGTCTGATGCAAGTGCGGGAGGCACAAAAGAGGATCCTGGTAAGAGGGGAGCTCCTTCTTCCCCTCTTCTTTGGTGTCATCGGAGTGCTCTTTGAATGACGTCAAGTACAACTCACACACACATATATATATATATGTATATATACAACGGGCATGGTGGCGGGAGGCCGAAGGCGTGGGTATATAACTGAGAAAAAAAAACCTTAGTGAAAACAGCAACAACGGACGATTTTCCTGACGAAGGCGGGACTCCGGCCGAAACGTCGAAGATTAAATCGTTCGTTGTTGCTGTTTTCACTAAGGGTTTTTTCTTCTCAGTTATATCACTATATATATATATATATATATCGTTATTCCGTCAACGAGGTTTGATTTGCATTCCAAGTACTCATATTATTATCTCCTTTAATAACCTCACCAGTCCACTGGAAGGTTTAGCACGAGCAAATAATGAGGGATTCGTGACACTTCATTTCTTTTCTTTTATTAATTTTTTTTTAACCTCGCGTATTCAGATTATATCAAAAACAAATAAAAATGAACTTGGTTTACTTAGGTAAATAAGTTATCTTTAATGCGTAACCGTGTACTGCGCACATTGTCTAAGACACCCATTTGCATTTCACGACGATAAAAAATTAAATTACATCGGAATGTATTACACTGTTTCTATCTTGTGGTGAACCCTGTGGAATGATATTACTTCGTACTTTATTTCACTGTAACGAGGCGTGTTGAAACCTTTGCGGAGAGCTAGTCGTATGCTTCTAGCGTGGGGGTCGCGATGACGCCAGAACGATGCGGAGCTCTGATTGGCCTCGACTGGAAGAACAGAGGGTAGACCTCGATGCTACATGCCTCGAGCTCTACCCATTATTTTTATTGAATCAGCCAATAAGAGCTCGGCGTTCGGACATCATCGCAAAACCTGTGCAAGAGGCAGACGAAATCGCGTTTTGCATTGCCTGAAAACGTACTAGAATGTGTTTTATTGTTTGCTATTCAATGGCAGGAAAAGCGGCACGGTCGCAAAACGGATACACACCTGTGACAAAGAAAAAATTGAGCATTCTAATTAGGATCGCTGTGCATACCAATGCATAATTTAACTTAAGACTGATTTTTACATTTCTGTCGGTGATTTTATAAAATTAATATCGATTAATCGTAAAAAAGGCGCATTACACTTATCCTATAAGCGGATATGCATTAGTCGTTTAAAAAAAACTGTTATAGGCAACCCGCGCAATGCTGTTTGGTTCGGCGCTCTGTAGCCACAGAAGCAAGAAACATTGGATATACTTCAAAGTGCCGGCTGCATTGTTCAAACGTAGGCTTCGGTTCTTTAAATAATTAAAAGCGCCGAAAAAGACAAGGACAAAGTAGTGAAACCGACACAAGGCGCACTCGCAACTGTGGTTTATTTCGAAAAGTACATGCATTTATATGCCCCAGAACCCTGTCAGTCATCAGCGTGTCCCTCACAACGCTTTTTCAAATATTGAAACTCACTCTTTGACAGGGCGAGTGACGCTTCACTTACACACTCAACGCCCTTATCCCTAATTGCATACGCCTCGTGCACCTCTCTGCTTGTTCGGTCGAAATAACGAGTCAAAATCTTAATGTCATGTAGCACTGGCGTACACGGGCATCTATTACAATGAATGGCGAGATGGCCAGACGGGCTCGCTCGCGTGGCAGCCGCATGCTCGCGGGCGCGGTCATTCACACATCTGCCCGTCTGGCCAATGTACACAGCGCCGCATGACAGAGGGATCTCATATACAACTCCTGAGGCACACTCGGCAAATTTCGTTTTGTGCTTTTTGCTGCAAGCTTCGGTGGCGTCGCTATACACTCTGAAAAAATGTATGTGAGTCTACTTTCAAGCACAACACTCGGAGAGACAATCAGCGTCACTTACGAAGGCAGCTCAGCGAATAACGATGCGCAAACATATACATAGTGACAAATACACAGCGCTGTGTATTTGTCATTATGTAAAACCAAAACCAACTAGCCCAACTTTCTACCTTATTACGGAAACATATGTTTAGACCAAAAAACGCAGTCTGAGTTGTGACATTAAGCAATGCAAAACGTCACGCTTGCAATAATTAATGTCACAACTCAGACTGCGTTTTTTGGTCTAGACATATGCTTCGGCAATGTCATTCGCTGAGCTACCTGCGTAAGTTGCGCAGATTGGCTCTCCGACTGTTGTGCGTGGAAGTAGACGCACAGACTTTTTTTAGAGTGTATTCTCTGAAGCAAGAATTGCTGGGTAGGCGGGGCAGCCGCGGGCTTATAGTATGACGGCGGAAGCCCCCAGCGGACCATTCGGAACAACGGAGTTCGGCAGGCGCCTACGTATCGCCTGAGAGCGATTTTACTTTGAACAAGCGTTAGGCGCAGCGTCACGTCCCACGAAGTGTGCGTTGCGCTCACATGCGTGGCGCATATCGAAGCTGTCGGAACACGAGATGTACCGTTCACCTTTGGCCAACTTACAAAGAGAAAGTGTATATAACCGTGGGCTTTAACACTGGCGCTGCCGAATAGACGTTTCCTACTTGCTATTGCAGCTGGCGAGGCGCAGTTCGCCGATTCGTACGGCCGGCATAACTAAACTCATGATTATCTAATAAACCATAAAGACTCGGAATTGCCCGACCAGCATAGAAAACTTGCCAAGGCACAATGAATTCCCACGGGGGAAGGCTCGAAAGGTGACACGTATAGCAACCAACTAGCAAAGCGCTGGCACACGCTGCACAAATACACACTCTCCATCCTGTAAATATTGCTGCGGCCGCCTTCCACGACAACCCGAACAAGTTACAAGGGAAAACGCAGCGTTAGCACGCATTTGCATAAGGCCACTGCAGCGGGGAAGCCGTTGCATATCTTATACCCCGAGAGCTACGGGGCCCTGGCGCTTGTTAAGTTAGGGGCCAACAAAAGCTTACGCGGCACGTGCACTTGATGTCTCGGATAATGCCTCGCAGGACGATGCTTCTTGCCCTGATTCGGCATTATTCAAATGAGGCTGTTAGGCCTAACATCCTTTACGCCTCTATCTCTCGGTGGGTGGGAGTCTTCGCTGGCGCTGCCGCTGTTGCAAGACCGCGTTCTCTTCAGGTTGTTTTTAGCGAAGCAAGCGAGAAGTGATTGGTGGTTGCAAATTAGAATGTGGACGTATACGAAAGCTAATCTTATGCCCAACATATATACATATGTATATACTTAATAGGACGTGTCTCTGGATGTAAGATAAAATATTATTCTTCCACCATCTGATTTTGCTATTAGAAATCGTTTGATTAATAAACGATGCCAACAACGTTCTCCTCCGTGAAGGTATAATTGTTTTTTAAATGTGTTCTTGCATCGGAAATTTTGAGGGAAACCGGAAAACAACTGGCAAACGTAACGTCGGTCCTAATTTATTAAATTTCACAGCATGCTACAAAATTGCACATAATGTTGTTTCTAAACACGACAAAAAGAAACATACTTCGGGTCAAAACGACACATACACTAAATGGTCTAAAAGGTTTTGATACATTTTAGTGTATGTGTAGTTTTTACCCGCATTCTCAGAATATCTGTCATGCTTACTTTCCACCAGCTCGTTTGAACCCTAACATTCAGTTCTTCATCATTTTCATTATTATCTCGGGCGCACATTGCGACGTTAAAGTCCTAACGGCAAGCTCACCGCAAAAAAAATCAAGCCACGTGACGAGACTATTATGCTAATAAGAAACGTCGTTGTTTTCGTGGTATTCTCTCTCCTGCGACCACAAATAGAGGGTTTCTACTTGGCATCGTCTGGCGCTTCCTCCACCATTTGCAGAGGCTCCCAAAGCGATCGTTTTCGCGTGAATTACGCGTCCGATAGCGTTTGTTTCTTCCGTTGTTGATTTGTTCTGTGCGATGATGTATTTTTTTTTTTTTTTTTTGGCCCATTCAGTTTCACCTGATCGCTTGATTACGACGCCAGGCCCGAGGATCACACCTCCGGGACCAATCGGAGGGAGGGCCGCGGGAAAAGAACGCCGCCCCAAACCCGCCAGCGTGAAGATCTGTTTACGCGTGAGCGAGGAACGGGTCGTGCGGAGAAGATAACTCGCAGCGCCCAGACCTTCCAGCTTGATAGCGTTTTGAGATGAGAAAAGACACCGCGTCGACACCATTTGAATGTTGTTCCGTTTCGTGGCTAACTTGGTTTATTTTCTGCTCGCCCCGCTTTTTGCTCGAGAAGTAGGGAGCATTCTAAAACTCGTCCTCTGCACGCTGCCATCTTTGTTCACTGGGCTGTACAACGTGCTTCGAGCGCGCGCGGTAGCTTTCTTCTGCGCAATGGCAGATACTTGGCACGCGTACACAGATCAGCGACTAGGCGTTTTTTTTTTTGCTCGGGTAATGAGCGTTGAAAAGGCGTATGCGAAGTATCAGAGCGATTGCGAATTCGGTCTATAGACAGGGTAGATATAGCCTCAAGTTTCTTGGCTGTAATTTATCTCATGCTATTTTTTTTTTTTGGTGGTAACAGGATGAACAACTAAGGAGAGGAGGAAAGGGGGCGTGTGGTAAGGTGAAAGCGCACGGCCTGGCGTCCAAACGCATGGCGCGAGAAGGATGCTCTTGCTGGCTCTGATTGGAGGAAGACAGTGGGAGGAAACAAATGGCAGCTAGACTTTGCATCTAGCCGCTATTTCTCCGATCAGAGCTCGACGCTCCGACGTTACCGCACGCTCTCATCTACTCGTCTCTTTCAGTTGCGCACCATGTGCAACGGTTCCGAAAAGGAGTCGTCTATTGTCGGAACCGTTTCTGGAAGTCCTCACTCGCCAGACGGTTCAAAACAGTCTTCGCCATTAGTTCGAACAATTTGACGGCACTTCTGTCCGCGCGAAGTTTCTTCAACCGCGGAGACAACGGAGGTTGTCGCTGGGAAGACTGCCCGTTTGATTTCGATAGACGCGGTTTTTGACTCCAGAGATTGCGCGTGTTCAGAAATCCTCGAGAGCAGTCAAAGCGGCCCTGAGGACTTGGCAGATCCGCTTTCTTTTATCTTTTCTCGTTTTTGGTCGTCAGATTGCGTGGCACAAATTTGGCGGTATTCGGCTCACGTTTATTATCTCAGTCAAAACAGCCTGAGCTGAACCCTACCTAACGTGATCTATACATATAATCAGTTTTCCCGCTATATTTAGCGGAAAAATGACGACACGTGACCTCTACGCACATTCAGATTCCCCGCTACGTTTAGAGAAAAAAAAGAACGTTTCAAGTAGCAACACAATGGCGGGACCATATTTTCTTTTACCAAAGCGCTCTCGCAGCTGTGCCCGACACATCAATCGTCCGAAATTTCCCAACGGTCAGTGTCAGGAGAAGTTCAAGATAGGAAAGAAGGCAGCTGTTCTTCAAAGGTTTGAGACACTAGAACTGCTTGCATATAGGATTTCGACAACACTGGCCGGTCGGCGGGCAGCAATATTACGAGTTCTCTCTTCAAACACTGAAATTCCAGTGGAAGGAGGAATCCAGCACAGTGTCATTTAAGAAAATATCCTCGTCTCCTTTTTCTTTCTTTTTTCTTCCAAGTCAAAAATCCGGCGAGACAAAAGAATCTCGAGAAAAAGTCGTTTCGCAGCAAGTCTAGAAAAATATGAAATCGGAAATAGTGCTAACAGAAGGCACCACATGCTTCTGAAGATAAAGAAAAAATTTAATAAGATTTCATATATACAAAATCTCGAAATTCAATCTCGAAGTCTAATGTCTTTCCATGAACTTTCCCCTTTTGTTTCGTTATTTTCTGTGTGTGGTTGTGTTTTTGGAAAAAGGGGAGGGGGTAATTTTTATCTTAGATATTTCTATGTATATTTCTTTTACACATAGGTCTTTTTGTTCTAATACTCTTTTCGTGATGCCCGGGGAAAAAAATTCAACGCGTTCGCAGAAAAATCAGTCAAATTCTAAACGGCAGATGCAATCCGTTTCGAGGCAGAAGATACAATTGTAATGCCTTTGTAGGTTACGTGTTAAGCCCTTGTTTCAATTAAGTTGAGGAAGTGGATCACAGCGGTTGTAAATCTAGATAATTTCATTGCGTTTCTTTATAAGAGTGTGTTGTTTCTTTTTAAACAGACGCACGCTGACATATTTGCAGTTCATTATCACACAATTTATTCAATACGCTACGTAAAAATACGCTCGGAGCATTGTACGGAAAGTGTTATTAATGACTTAGCATTAGAACCCACACGACAAGGAAAAGCTAGCTGACGCCGTCCATCTCAGACAAACGAGTGGAAAGGGTAGCAAATTGCATAGAGAGGGGAAGAGTAGCGAAGGACAAAGGCGAGAGGGAGGTGACGTCACGGGGCGGAAGCCAATGAGCGCGCGGGAAACCGGTGAACAGCGAAAACAGCGTCGGACAGCGGATGCCGCTGCCAAGCGTGCAAGGTTGGCGAGCGAGGCAGAGGAGCGGAAGCTGCGCCTATAGCTCAGCTGGCCGAAATGCGGCGCAAGAAGCGGCCAGCCGACGCGGGTCTGCGTGCGACACAGGCTGGGGCGAAGTGGGCTCGCCGAGCCCTCTACGCCCGCAAAAAGTTGGTCTTTAGGAAATGCGTTAGTATGACCCTTGGAAAAAGCAACACACGTCCCTCTTTCAGGAAACGCTAACGCTCACTCCGTAACGAAGCCAGAAAGAGGCAGCAATATTAGAGGAAGCAAATAAGAAAGCAAAAACAGAAAAGTGGAGGGGTCAACGTTTGAGTTTCCCAAAGAAAGACCTGTGTGGCGTTTTCTGAGGGCCATCCTAACGCATTCCCTAAACATTCACCAATAATTTTCTTTTGAATGTGAAAGCATTAACCGTCTCATGGAGCGAGCGGACGTCATCAGTTTGAAGCTCGAAAACGGCACCTAGTTTCCTTCGGTTCCATTGGCTGGCGCGCCTCGACGGGACTCCCATTGGCCGCTGCGCCCGTCCGTTTCCACGACCGCTCACCGCATGGCGCTGCGTGTCCATCACACGCAGAGCCGTTAATCCCGGAGCGTTCAGGGTCACAGTGCCCAGGGGATCAGACGCGCTGACCGGCGATGAAAAGTACGCAGCAGACGAAAAAGGGAGCGCACGAGCGGCTTGCGTGCCTTCGCATTCACAATTCCTAAGGAATGCTTAGGTGGACCTCGATCTTTATTTTCTTTAGTTTTTAATCGACGATGATACACACCTCATTTTGCGCAAAGTTCGGATCGAATGAGAAACGTCGATATTTATTTTTCAGCAAGACACAGGAATATATTTATTCAGAATTAAAAAAAGCACTGTACAAGAACCCCGGCACGTAGCCAAGGGGAAGGGAGGGGGGGAATTCAAACCCCCCTCCCCCCCGAAAAAAAAGGAAGGAATAGGGAACGAAATTGCGCGTGAGCAGCACACTCCGACGGGCTCATTTTCGTCCATCGCCACGGTGCAAAAGGGAAGCGCTCCTTTACTCCCACTCTGACGCTCCGAGTTCCGTACTCCGAACGCAGCAACTAAACGACGCATAGCGTTCAGGAGCGCGACACACCGAGGCTGCGTTCCAAACCTACTCGAATGGATCCGAGTTACCCTGGCGTGTTATATCACGTGACAACAAAAATAGAGAAACGCTGGACGCAGGTAGGTTTTCGATAACCACCTTTACCCTAGAGTAAGATCGAGTAAGTTTTGGAACACGGCTAGAAGCTATTGACGGGCCACACGAGCTCCTTCCCACCGTGGATACGGATGGCAGAAGCCGAAAATATTTCGAAGATAAAATATTAGCCCCGTGTGGAGCGGCAGAGTCTAAAGCAAAAGAGACGGCCACGTTTTGAAGTTTGTACTAACGTTTTAATATTCTTGAAAGGTTTCAAGACTCGCTTCGTGCACATATGGGGAAGGTTTACCTTGGCCAATTAATGTTTTTGACCATGCACGCTGTTCCGATTTAAATTAAAGGCAACATTCTTGAACCCGTTTGTTGACGCGGAAAACCCACAAATTTGTGAGAGGTTCCGTCGGTTCCGTCTCGCAGCAAGACGGAAGTCACGCCGATACCGGCACACCGTCGTTCGATAGCACATCAATTCGCTTTTAGGCGCTATGCATGAACAAACTTTTCCCGCAACGCTAACTGGTGTTTCGGCTTTCCAATCTAAGTATCTTTATTCGCTGCGGCTGGGCTAAACATTCCAAGCAGGACAGCGGTCTGACTGTCTTTTCACCACCACATTTCTGTCGCCGAGCTATCGGCACGCTCGTTCGATAGATCAATTTGTTTTCAGGCAAGACGCACGAACAAACCTTGTCTTGAAAGCTCACTGATGTATCCGCTTTCAAATCGAAGTATCTTTATTCGCTGGGCTAAGCATTATAAAAGAGACAGAGCGGTCCGAATGTCTCATCTCGACAACTTTTCTGTTGCTGTGCTATCGGCACGCTACCGTTCGATAGATAAATTTCTCTTTCAGGCGAGATGCACGAGCAAACCTTTTTCGGGACGCTAATTGATGTCTTGGTTTTCAAATCAAATCGTTTTTACTTGCTGGATTAAGCACTAATCAACTGAAAAAAGGCAGCGGTCCGGCTACGCCTTTCGTCTCCACGGTCTCAACAGCAGCGCAGACATGTTGTTTATTTACGTGACGTCACGGAGCGCGAAGAAGTCACTCGCGCTCCGAGAAATTCTCGGTGCACTAGGAGCGCGCTCGAGTGTCAGTCTCCGGTGGCACTCCTGTCCGTTTAGTGAAAGGCGGACTTAACGCGCCCATTGAAAACAGCCTGAATGCAATCTGCATGCTATACTCGTAATTTTGTCTTTATATATAGTTGTGTTAACCAGGGTCGGCTTGGAGGAACAAACTTGGGGATGCAAGGGAAAGTTGCGGTAATGTTCACGACGTATGTCATTAATGCAGCACCCTGTTTGTCGTACATAAGTCCTTCCACGCGAAAGGTATACGCTACGCAGCAGGCGAAGGCTGACAGGACTCGTTTTTTTTTTACAAATCTGCCTGGATAGTAATTAACATTCAAACAAATATAAGCTTTTTTGTGTGTGTAGGGGGGGTATTTAAATATCTACTGGTACTCCATACCGTTGCGCTACATGTTCGAGGTTTCGTGAAACCTTGTGCAGGTAAGGAATTACTACCACTCACCATGTTGACATGGTAACCTTAGAGCCGGGGAAAAGAAGGGACGTAGGACAGACAGAAAACTCCAAACACAGCTAAAACTTTATTTCACCGTCACGTCCCTAAATAGACCTACGACGAAGCGACACAAACTTAAAAGGTTTGACAACAAAGAACCTACGTACGGCCAAGCGAAGCAGACACAAAATGTTCGACCACAAAGAACAGCAGAACGAGGACACATGATATCAGCAGGCACCTTCTAAAGAGAAACATGTTGAAATAACCTGAGGCTGGAGTAGAAGAGAAACATCAAAGCGTAGTTTCGATGTTTCTCTTCTTTCCCCGTCTCAGGTTAATTCAACTTGGTAAATATTCATAGGCTCAACTGCACTTCACAAGATTTTCCCTATGACTCGTTTTTTGTCCAGATTCTTTACTTTTTTTTTTTTTTTTTTTTTAACAGGGGATTGGTGAAAATGTTTGAAGAGTGCATAGAGGCAAAGGCTGCAATCTTTAGGTCTACCCTTAATCATTCCACTCAGAGCTCGGCGTTCTTACGTTTCTTCCTCTCCCTTTGTTTGTCTGCATCATTTGCTGTTTTAAACTTATATCTGAGAATGCAGTTATGCTAAAACTTATAGTAGGTTGCAAGTGCAGTGCTTAGACAACAGCTACAAACGAAATAGACTCAAATTTCTAATTTGATTCAGCCATGCGGAATATGCATTCTCATTCAAAATCGTCAAATACGATTAATGCAAACCGACCAAATCGAAAAAAAAAAAATTGTTACCCTTGCGCCATGGTTTTTTTCTATAAAGTACGTGCTTTATTTTTAAAAAACATACTACTGTAAGGTCATTTATTTACTGATTATATTTAAATAACAGTTTACGTAGATTTAATCCCGCAATATTCCTAATTCATACGTTTATTTGATAATTGTTTGTTTACTTCTTTCTTGATCAGTCATTCATTCATACAATCCGTCATTGATTCACGCTTGCATTAATTATTTCATGTTGCTGCTAAAAAGCAAATTACCGACAATAAAGTGCTCTTAGAGGAATATTCATCGGAAATCGAAATTTTTACTACATCACCATTGAAATTATCATAAAAGTGAAAGCCGTTTGCAACTTCCTGTAACGCTGAATTAGAGCGCAGCTCTTGAGGAGGAGGAGGGAAGGGTACTGAGGGGAGCGTATACCCATCCTCCCTCCTCCTCACCTCCTCATCCTGCCTTCTACTCCTGCCTCAGAGGGCCGTCGGTGAGGTCACGTGACCCTCGTGACGTCGCGTGACCCTCGTGCCGTCGCGTGACCCTCGTGACCTCACGGGAGTCACGTGACCTCAACGGGGTCACGGGGGTGAGGTCACGTGACCTCACGGGAGTCACGTGACTTCACAGGGGTCACGTGACCTCACGGGGTCACGTGACTCACGGGGGTTTTGTGACCTCGCCGGCGTCAATTGACCTTACAGTTATGCCGACGGCGACGGCGACGCCAACGCAGTTTAAGCCGGAAACGGGCGCCTAAGAGCTGCGCTCTGAAAGCCAATTACCGATAATAAAGTGCTCTTAGAGGAATACCCATCGGAAATCGAAATTTTTATTACATCACCATGGAAATTATCATAATTATCAGTGTCTTCATTTTCCCACCAGCGCGAATGCGACTATAAACTTGTTATTTTTTCCCTTCGAGGGAAATGAATTACTTTTATCACGCGCGTTCTGCCTGCATAACCAGCCCTCATCGAGCCTTATTCCAAACTTAATTAACTACAAACTGGCTTTACGACAGCCTATTAACTTAGACATAGTTCATACATTAACATTCCACCGCGAAGCTCCCGTCAAACACGTACAAAAAGATGAATATGACCAGACATCTAAAAGACTCGTCAGAAGCGTCACTGATTTCCCCAAAGACCGAGATCCCGCGACATCTTTTTCACGACGACAAAGATATATGTCGTTGCGTAAACACAAGTTCATGCACATAGTACATAGCAAAGCACGCACGTGCCTGCACACGGCACTTTTCGACTCTTTCAAGCACTCATCGAAAACAGAGTTATATGTTCCGCACACGGGAAAACGCGCATAGGGAAATAACCTCGAGATTCTAGCTACAAAAATAACAACAACAAAAACAACAAAAGCTGAGTCACGGAGCAAGTATCCAAGCTTAATGAAAGTCGAGTACGAGAACGAATATGCAAATGATGTCGTCGCGAATTAGGCGAGACAAGTTCTTCACGGATGGTCGGACTTCCTTCTTCGGAGGCGAGCGGCAACCGCGGTACGTGCCCCTGCAGGCATTTCTTGCGTTTGGTAGAAGACCCGCCGTAGACGTCCTACGTTCCAGTCAGAAGCTGGAAGACGTAAATTACACACTTCTTGACGTTGGGATGACGTGCTCTTACAAAGAGACGGTAAGGCGGCATTCAACAAAACGTCTGCCGCAAAATGACGTCGCTCGCCCACTTTTTTTTGCGGAAGCGATATAGGACTACGTTATATCTCGCAATACCTCAAGAATAGAGGCAGTACTCAAACATCCGGAACGAACACCCACCCTCGAATTGTCGTCCACCCAGAAATTGTCGCTTCTTATCTCTTCCCTACGGGTGGGCGTATTAGCAAGGTCCAGCTAGGGTGTCGCCGCCCTGGCTGCCAACCGCAGAAATAAAAAAGAGGGGATTGTTATGCTGCGAAGGCTCGCAACGTAGGTGACCGAGGATCACAAACACTGCCAAGACTAATATTAGGTGGCGATAGTACGACAAACGGGCAACGTGATGTGCTACCAAACCTTACAGGGCAACACGACGTTGATGAAAGCACGGCCGCACAGCCTTCGCCCGCTCGTCACGGGATCCGCCGCTCGACAGCGATCGTTCGGCTAGCCCGACTTTCTCTGTCCAAAATACTTCGCCGTCTTCTTCGTGGTCTGTGTGTGCTCCGTGGCTGGCTGTTTCTCGTGGAGTTGTCTTCGGTCGTGACAATGACCATAAAAGTGTAAGAGTCGATGTTATTGCCGTCGGTGCTCCTTGCTTGCCGATGTAGCACTAGCCCTAAAGGAAGGTTATCGCGGTCGACGGATGGTCTTCGAGTGTTTTCATGTAAAACCTGAAGATCTCTTTTATAACAAAGCTGAATTAAACGGTGATTAATTTTGGATATGACAAACTGTAAGTACACTATGTGCATTAGGGAGGCTTAATCGTGGTTTTAGTGCGTGCGCGTAACGTGTCTGCCAACTCTGCTCTATTGCTTTATCTCACACTTTCATGTAGCTGTGTACAGGACAGAGCACTGCTGCTCAGGCCACTTGGCTGTTTGCAGGCACGCAAATAAACCCCATCTAACTATATATCTATCTATTGCTTTTGCACGAAATCTTTCGCATGGTTTTCTTTGTAGCTGGTCTGTTTCCTCCAATGGAATTAGGGATTGACGGGGTTGTTTTATTAAGTTTTTTTTTATTGTGACTCAAAAGTGTTTTAACGTATTGGTCGAAGTGCTATTGCTGCTGCGTCTTAAGTACGCTCGATTACGAGCATAATATAGAAAGTATAAAGAAGCCCCTAGTGACTTCAAATTACGCTGTTTGACGTGAAGTGAAGAATTACGAATTCAGGCAGTGAGTGTTTGTCATTTTTGGACCAGTGTAAAAGGCTTGAATATGAGTGCAACGTTTATCCGAGCGTAATGCACAGGATGTTTGTGGTACCGAGAAAAATACATGCGAATGATTCGGAGCTAATGGCAATGTAGCGACCCAATTTAGGTACTTCTTATTGCAAAATAAAGAGAAGATTTGAGTAATGTTCTCAAAACTGAAATGAATTTAGCCCGCTCGTCTGGTTCGTTGTTTCCGAAGGTTTTTGGCGCTTACCCAAGGAGGACATGGGAGAGCGTCATGACGCACAATTAAAACGTGACCTGAAAGTATTCGCTTCGGCAGGCCAGGTGCACCGCTAAACTTGATTGCCTTTCGAAGCGAAATAAGGGAAACATACCTGGACTCATTTGAAGCGAGCCAAACGCCCGATTGCTTCCAACCAAATGGCTCGCAAATTCTTACCCGTGTAGGTATCTTCCCGGTATTGAAACCATGGTCGCAATCACCACGGTTTCACGATTCACAGAGGAGCGGGGCCGCTTTTACGGGAACCAACATCTTCATTCAGCATCAACACACGCAAAGGAAGAAATCAAGCCAGATCGATCAAACTAGGAACATCAGGCTGAGGCGAGTCCCGCTACGAATACAAGCATCCGCACAGCGCTTCCGAAGTAACGTACTTGAGACAGTTGTTTTGCTGCATACTAGGTCGGTTGATGAGATCTATCTTTAAGCACATCTGTGAACTCAAGACGACCCGCACTCATCATAAAAATTGACGAGCGCACTGAGCCACTCTTGTTCTGCACTCCGCAGACACCCACAACCATGTTTGTTTTCGTTTGAAACGAACGCGGAAAGACAATCTGGGGATATTTTCGAAAAACGATAATGGCTCTATCTAAATTGTTTCTTTCAAAAACAAGAACGTCGAATAAAATACTCGTACGGCACGGAGATACCAGTTTACAACCCATCTTTCACGCGTCAATCATATCTCCAGCCAATGAGCATCTTGTCAGCACGGGGCGGGGCTTAGCGGGGTGCGACCTCCACATTCTGCACCTATATTGCGTCTGGGGGCGTAAATATTGCTCCAAAATGTTTTCTTGATAATGTATTTTTTTATAATATACGTGTCTCTATTTTATTTTTATTTTTTTCGTTGCATTGCGTTTTTAAATAACCGCTTGTATATTTTTTTTTAAGGGGGGGTGGTGGGGGGGGGGGGGGGGGGGGTCGGTGGCCGAGTGGGTTAGCGCACACCAGCTCGGAGCACGTGGAGCAAAAGCTCGCGCTGCAGATCCCAGGGTAGCGGCCAGGCGATGGCATTAAAGCCATCGCTTGGCTTTAATGGTAGGTTAATGACTTTAATGGGCTTTAAGAGTAGCCAAGCGATGGCATTAAAACCATCGCTTGGCTTTAATGCCCACTCCTGCCACCCAGGCTAGCGGTTGTACTGCACTGGCTAAACTTCTCCTCTACAGCTGGGAGACAAGTCACCCGTTGATGAAGGTTAACTTCCAGGTGTATAAACAACACAAGCACCCCAATTTGTTTTAGATATTCTTAGATATTATGGAATAGCAAATTGGTATAGTGTTTGTCTAAAGCATACCCGTGTCTTTGTTCCCTTCCTTCCTCGTCAATTATTTCCATCCTCAAAGACCAAACACGCTGTAGTCACAAGCACCTGGAAAGACGGTGGATTATGTTCACGCTTCTGATTTCGCAATTATTATTAATTTTTTTTGTTTAGCGCCGGGATTGCACTGATTGCGGGGCGGTAATCACTTATCTTTATTGCAGTAGGCTGGGCCTGAGGCTTGCGTCGCTGGGGTCGAGCAGCACATCACCAGCCATCACTTGTCACAAGCTAATGCATGGGACTCAATGAAAGAAACGGGGAAAAACCGTCATTTTTAACAAGTAAGTTGTTCTCGGCGATGAAACTTTTATCGCGTTTTCTGTGAATGACAGTTGAAATTCTGGGTGCAAATATCACAAGTGTTGGAATACGAATCGTTTTGAAATAGATCTATCATGGTTGGGGGTTGAGGAATTGCGACTTTGTTGGGCTTAATCTGTCCTGCGGTTCAATAAGACGGGGGTCGCCGAAAATCATCGTGGAGTCGTTTGTGATCTTGATGTCATCAGAACTCAGCAGACATTAAGTTAGAAGGGCTTTACTGGAGACACGCGCATCGTTTCGAGCGCTTGTACAGAACACTTCTTTTCCAAACTTTTGCTTTGAACTGCAGTGAGGGCTTGAGTGACTAACTAAAACTCGGATCATGCCGTTGATCTCTTGAACGTGTCATTCATGTATCGATTGATGCGAGTGACGCCGGCACAGCCGGTCGTGATCCGGCAGATTGTTTCTAATCGGCGTTCGAGTGCTCGACAAATACCGATTTAATCTCGAGACATCGTATATAACGTTCGCAGCGCATCATGACATACTCGTATTCGAGCTTCGCGTACGAGCTTCAATATTTCCACTTTCGCGTGTTTATTTCCCCCTAGACTCGCGCGCATTGAATGGTGTCGACCAATGGCCGGCCACGTGGTGCGACCGACGGGCTCCCGACCCGCGATCCAGCCTACTGCAATAGAAATCAGCGGCAGCAATGATACGCTCGGAACCCAGCACGTCCTGCGTGTCTGTCGGTCAGACCAAATCAACTTTCCGATGTCACGCAGCTGCGCATGTGCTGGCGCTCCCCTATTCGGTTCGTGCGCACGCGCAGTGCGCACACCTGGTGTCGGCAAACGCGGGCTCCCTCGGAAACACTGTGTTGGTGTCGAGTCTCTTCGAGCTTACGATCACGCCCTGCACAACTCGTGTTTTACCAGTATTTTAAAGCGTGAAATGTCTTTTTACCGGAGGCCCCCAAATTCCAAAGTTTTGTCCCTTCTTCTGCCGGTCGTTCATCCGTCCGTGCGTGCTTTAACCGCGACATATAGTAGAAAAATGTTTGATTTCACGAGAACGGACGCCATGAAACCCGGATATTAATTTACTTTCCCCGACAAATTTAGCGGCAAACATTGACGCGACCTAGTGCACCAATTTAGTTTCCGGCTAAATTTAGCGGGACAATCGACCCGCCGAAGCGACCGTTCAAATGCCTTTCAAACAGATTTAAACGATAGTTCCTCGAGCACTGCATTTTCACGAGATTAAAAATAAAGATCACTGTCCATTTTGTTACAGCGGAGCTGTTCAAGGCTAGTTTCCCCAGGATTGTGTCCCCCGGAAAGAAATGAAGACACCGAACTCCGGACACCTACCGCCATCTATGAGCAAAGGCGGCAAGCCACATATCTGGTTGACGCCGTCGCTCATAGATGGCGGCAGCCTTTCCACTCTGCCTTGCCGACTTGCGGCCGGCCCCTTACTTTCCATTGTACAGCTCCGCTGGTCTTGCTTCTTTACCAGAATGAAAAGTCTAAAAGTTTTTTTTTTCTTTTTGCTCTTTGAAAAATGCAGCCCTTTCGGAAATATTCCTCCCGTCCCCTCTAAAATGCATAGACCAGCAGAGGGCAGACGTCACACAGATGCGGTGGCATCGCTGTGAAAACATGGTCACGCGCTTCCCCTGAATCTTGTTTCTACGCATGCGCGGTGCCCAGTGTGGGCAAACGCGTACTTGTTTGTAAAGAGCCTGTTGGTCAATATGTTGTTATTCTATTGTCATTGGAATCTTCAGAAGTGCAAGACGTCGCGAGACATCTTGCTATTGCTGCGCAACCAAAGAATTTGAACGCAATAGGCTCCGCTCTGCGTTCCTTACGCTGTCATCGACTAGAAGTGGATGATCGATTCTCACTCTGTCTGCTTTATGGTGACGACCAGGTCCAGAAGTTACGTCATTAAAATGAAGAAGGTGTGGGACACTTTTCTTATTTTATTTTTAAATTTTCTGAAACCCCCCGTTGTGGCTCTGAGACCTCCAGTCATTATAGCGCTTCGCTGCTTCCAAGAATTCCTGAGCTACAATTTTATGTGTGCCTCCCCACCTCCTTCTTTTTTTAAAGATTTGCGCAGGTCCGAACGCAGTCGTTTTCCCTTTATTCAGACCCTTAGTGTCGCTACACTTAAAAAAAAGGGAGGAGTGTAGAAAAGGTTTGAATAAAAAGACTCGAGGGGACAACTTTCATTCTCAAAATAATTGATTAGAAGATCGCTGGAGAAATAAAATAATAGATACAAAAACCGTGACCCACCTCAGAGAGGGAAAAAAAGTATTCTGCTCGAATGTCTACGCTCTCCGTTTTTTTTTTTTTTTTTTTTTTTTTGGGGGGGGGGGGGGGGGGAGGGGTTCTTTTTTGCGTTTGCCACGGGCGTTTTCCGGAAGTTCTCGGGCTATGTATCTAACTAAACTATAAATAATAACTTCCCGATTAACTATTACCTGTAATTTCACTAACAGAATTGAAAAAGTGCAAACGCACTTTTAGAAAGAAGTTCATAACCGGATGGCGATTGTTGAGTACGACATGATAATAAATGGAGGCCCTACAAAAAAAAAATTATTGGCTGGTAAGATATTTTCGGAATTCTAAAAATATTCTGCGCTACGTGTTCTGTCTTTTACGAAAAATGTGATGTGTCAATGAAAAGAGACCATTTCTAACGTCTCACCAAGAAACCGGACTTTGTTCCCTAAATTTCAATTAACCAGATAATGAATAAAGGCTAAAGTTTGTTTTAATTTTGTTTAAATAAAAACGTATTTGAGTTTAATATGCAAACAAAGGGTGCAACGACACAAACCTGCTTTGAGAGCAGCCGTGAGGTTATCTCTGATAACGGCACACTGCGAAGATATTGTATATAGCGCCGCAGCATGTTACACGCGCCAAACATCAGGTATTTTTAATCACCGACCCGAACAAGTGTCCTACGAGGAGCAAAGACTTCATACAAGCGTCGTTCCGCACTCTGTCCGCCCGAATAACCCCGCTTAAATAGGCAGAAAAAATGTAAACATGCCCATGCTGGGATGACTGCAAAATGACCTCTTCAAATGTAGCCTGACCGTCGCCTTTTTCTGTCTCATTTTCTTTAATTCCAATCAACTCTAAACTGCCATTTATCGCAGCATACAAGTCTATCACTTTGGGCGATAATACGCGCGCTTAATCTCTTAAAATTCGTACGGCATTCCGATTGATTTTATTGTTGTTTTCTTCCGCGCTAAAGACCTGCCTTTAAGAGGGTCATGAAACGATATCGGGTTAGAATGTTTGTGACTTAGCAGAGACGTATGGTGTTAGTCTGGCCCAAGTATACTCGCATAAACCGCCACTGATTCAGAAGCTTCTTTGTCGCGGTTAAATTGCGAGGATTAAAGTGGATTATTTCTCTCAGTCTCACCTTCGTAAAGCTCGACTACGCCATTGTGGTACCAAAAGCACCCATCCTGACGAGAATCGAGCGCAGCACATGGATTTAATTTGAGAACTGCGTGAGTGCTCGACTTTGGCTCGTAAATATCGATGCCTCGGTGGACACTCAAGTAGTGGCTCGTGTCCAACCACTGCGGTGATGAGAAAAGCCGAACTCTAACAATGCCTGGAGCTCAGCACGCGTTTTCTACTTTGCCAACCCCAGCGAGTGGCTCTGATTAATGCTGGCGGCATAGGATAGGCACCAAGGCAAGTGGCCACTTGTTCTGGCTCCGAGTTGAGGGGGTGAACGATGCTCATATTTCTCGAATATTTTCCTGGCTGCCATAGCCTAGAAAAAAAAAAGTAAGTAAAGGTTATTCAGTTATTAACGGTAGGGAGGAATTTTAAGTAGTATTTAGAGACGGTAAAAAAAAAATCGTTCCATGGCCCCTTTAAGTGAACAAACAGACGAGAGGGCAGCAGAGGCCACGTGACCAGCCGCCTTTTCACGTAAATGCTCGTTCTCTTTGAGCCTGAGGAAATGTAGCAGACGCCTGGTTTATTGTTGGCGTGTACAACGGGCGATTTCTCTTCTCGGCTTGAGTTAAGGCACGGCCGCAGACAAGGCTACTTTCTATTCGATGGAGGCAATCGAGCGGCGCCGAAGGTGCCGCTCAATTGCCTTCCCTATCACCCAAAGAACACGCAGCCAATGCACCGTGCGCTTTTATACTTTAGTACTTGGCCTAATCTGTGATAGAATACCCCAATTGATAAGGACCGTGGTGACGATGCGCTCTTTGTGCTGCTAGGTTGGGTTTCTCGACTCGTACCGTCAGCGGACTTGGTCTGGAACGGAGCAGCCAACGGGAAGTTGCTGGTGGCCGACAATTTAAAAAATGCGGAGTGAGTAGCGAGACTTTCGCTCTGCAGCCAGTAAAAAAGTGTAACTAGCCCACACGGTTTTCGAAGGACCAATGACGAAACGAAGAGTGACGCGTGCCTGGCCAATTTGCAACAACTCGCGTAGCTGCCACGGGGAGGAATAGGGTTCGAACCCCGTCGGGCCGATTCCTTCCTTTTTCCTCATCTCTTTTTTTTTTTTTTTTTTCAACTTTGAGAAATCTCCGGCCCATTCCCGGTTCTCGTATTGTGTTCCGGTTCGGAACATTCCTTAACGTGCCGCGCGTATGAAAGAACCGGTAGCACGCTGTTTCGAGTCAGTCGCCGTTTCTTCCCCAACCGTTCCTTCGTTTTTTTTAGGCGCAAGTTTTTTTTCTTACGCATGTTTTTGTGCTTAAAGTTACTGCATCATTTTCTTTCCGTAACAATATTAGACTGTGCTATAGTGTTTTGAGTCCGTGACAACATTCGTCACCTTCTTCCGAGGCTGCGAATGACTCCGGTGATCTAACGCTTTTAATTTACCGAGAGTTGATCGCGCACAAATCGTTGCACAATAAATTTTTAATTATCATTTCTAAACTATGTGAAAGAAACGACCAAAAAGTGCGAAGACTTTCGCGAAAAGGAGTCGGATTCTGAACGTGCCACCCCCTCCAATCCGAGATTAAGTGCCCGTCGGTGCACGAGGCCCGGCCCGCTTAATCCGTCCGTAGTTCCAAAAGCGACGCTCCCATTCGAGAGCTTACACATCGCCGGCTGCGATGAAAGCCTCTCCACGCCGCTTCTCGATATTAAGGTTGGACAGAAAGAACGTTTCTGCTGACTACTTGCCTTTTCATTTGGTCTTACATCTTCCGAGCCCCTCCTGAATCGAGGCTTCATAGGCCCCTATGCTTTTGCTTGTGCTGCTACTGCTTGAGTTTTCTGTTTGCACCCTTTTTACTTTGTAGAGAATAAAAAAGAAAATTAAGTTTCTTTTTTTTTTACATCTTCGCTCACACTTGCATCAGCACGGCCTCATAAAAAATGTATTTGCGCAGCGGATTTATTCGTGAATAATCAATTATGTTTCTTCTTTATTTGTCTTTATAAACTAGATTACCAAATTTTCGCCTTCCCAATTTTAAAGCTTTCTTTATGTGTAAGAGTGCGGTCAGGTCAATGCCTGGAATTCCAGACAGCATTTTTCTTTTGTTCTAAACGATGTGGATTATGTCACTTAATGCGCCTAGTGGTGCATGCATGTTGTTTTTTCTGCGAAACCAAAAGTAATAAAACATAAACATAATTAGACGATAACTAATATTTAAAAAAATTAGAGCGCAGCTCTTGAGGAGGAGGAGGGAAGGGTGCTGAGGGGAAGGTATACCCCTCCGAGCGGCGTCGCCGCCACCTCACGAGGGTCACTGACCTCACGTGAACCTCGTTACGTGACGTCACCGGGGTCACGTGGTCCTTGTGAGGTCACGTGACGATAACGATGACGTCATCGTCACTGATGACGTCATCAGTGACGATGACAATGACGTCACAGTGACGTCACTGATGACGTCATTAGTAACGATGCCGAACGCGTCGCGCTGATGATGTCACTGATAACGTCATCAGTGACGTCACCAGTGACGTCACGCGTCCCATAATGCACCGCACGGTTACGCCGACGGCGACTCCGACGTCGCTAAAGCCGGAAACGGGCGCCTAAGAGCTGCGCTCTAAACCGGCGTCGCGCAAAGAGGCACCATATACCTATTTTCGCGACAAATAAAGAGTTATTAAAGACAAAAACCAAAAAGACACACACACGTTCAACACGATGTTTGCCAAACGTAGAGGCTTATGCCCACTCCGACGAGTCAGAGGGCCCGAAGCGCGGAGTAAAGAGCTTAAAATTCTCGCTAGCGTACAGCTGGCCTACGACCTCTTTTTTTTTTTTTTTGCGTTTTATCTCGGGAGAAATACCAAACGAGCGAGATAAAATGTGTTTAACTCGAGTGTGTCGCACAAATCAAATGCGCTCCTTTTTTCACCCCAAAAAAGTAAAGAAAAAAAATTAATTTAATATATGCGAGCTTAAAATAATCCGGAAATTTAAATACGCGGGTTCCCGTCGCGTGTTTTCTGTCTAGATGCAGTGGCACGTATTATTTTCTCAGAGATTAACCAACGCGCACGTATTTAAGTTTCGTAGTTCGGAGGAAAAAAACAAAATGAGGGCAGTTTTCCAGCGCGGAAATTGATTTTTCGAAATCAATTATTCCTCTTTGCTACAAGAAAGCTTACATGCCACTCATGAATACAAGATGAAATCGATATATGGTAGAGGCGGAAGCGTTAGGGAAAGCGCATTACCCTCGGCATTCATTCATTACTCTTCGCAAGACTTAACTCGATGCAAACGCGATACTGGAGTATTGATGGACTCGTTGGGGTGGCTGCCTTTACAAGTAATGCCCGTGCAATGGGCAAGTGCGGCGTCCCGGCGCTTGTGTCCTTCTTGCTTTTTCTATCACGGGCTGAACCGCAGAAGCAAAAACAACAACAACGAAGTGCAGGGACAGGCCGCTTTTCCTGTGCCTCATTGACAAGGACAACGAGCGTCCTGTCGATGTAATTTTAGCCCGATTGATTGGCTTCCTTGAGTCGTAGCGTTTGTTTGCGGTCGGATGTACTGCGACCACAGTTCGTGCCCTTCGGATTGCAGCGTTGTTGCTCTCGCACGCCGCCTGGTTGTTTTAGGAATGGGACGGGCGCATGAAGCTACCCTGAAACGAGCTTGCACGGCGGAGAACCACCCCGCCACATTTCTTACGGAGGTCGCCGCATGCAGCTCATAATGCCAGCCGATCAATGGTGTTTGATCGCTGTCGTGGCCGAGTGCGTTGCCTAGGCAACCCACTCTTGCGTGGGGACAGTGCGAACGACCCCACGTCCGGCTCTGAGGGTTTCGCGACTTTAGCACGAGGCAGTCACGCCTGTGACTCGCAGGATCCGTATAAACCTACGTGAAACATTAACTAAATATGGCCAAGGAAAAAAACAAAAGAGCGAAAGAAAAAGTTTAGTGGAAGGAGTTGCCAGGACGAGCGCTGTCTGGCAACTATTCTTCGTGGCAGCTTAAGTCGAGAGGAGCCGACCCTACGAGGTAATGGTACCAATGAAGCAGCGTGGAGCTACATTCCGTTCACCCCTGATCTGACAATACGGTGCTAGTTACGTGTTCGTTGAACCGGTCATACACCTCCCTTTCGCCACCTGATCACGTTCAGGCTTGTGCCTCACGCGCAGAGTTCGAAGAAAAGTGGATAGGCATTAAGGGCGGACGCCTTGTCAGTTTAGGCGTAAACGGAGCATAGTTATTTTTTTTTCGGATTTGTCCAGCGACGATGGAACACGTACAGAAACATGGCCAAGGCCGTAAAGGTGCTCTTTTGACGCTGTCCAATTGAACCACTCAGCTTGTAGCGTCCGCTGCGTCTGGACTTGACCTGAAATGAAATACTGCCCCCGTATTTTCCTTCCACTAGTCCCTGTATTTTTCGCTCTATGTTTGTTCGTTATCCGAGACCAACTAGTCCGCCAGTTCATTCACGATGACGGCGCATCGTGATTCGGAGCACGGTCGAAACTTCACGCCTGTTGTAACCTCTGATTGGTCGTCGCGCAGCCGGTGCGTTCACGTCAGTTCTCGTTAGCGTCAAGCCATTCATCGACGTTAGAAGAAGCGGAACCGAAGTCGGGGGAAAACAATTTGAGCCCACCTAGCCCGAGACCGGAAAGCAAATTACCACCGGCTCCCTAAAAGTGAGTCTCTCGGAAATAAATCGAAAGCTTCAGAAAAAAGTTAAAAAACGAGGCAGGCCGTCAACGAAAGTTCATAAAAACAGTTCCTCGTCGCCCGAAGGTAAAAAAGTAGGCACAATGATTCTAACAAAATGGAGTGATCGTCGGCGAGGACCGTTTAATCTTTCCGGCTGTCATTTACATAATCATTATTGACGCTGCGCGCGCTGTTCGTGTTTAAGACAGCACGCCAAGTCGAGACTCGTTCAATTTTTCTGCTGTAAAAGTCTCGAATCCTCCCCAACGATTCTGATGTACGAATCTAACGGGGCTAAGATAGAAGAGAGATAAGAATCGATACCATAGCGCCATACCTGTTTTAAGCGTTAGTAATGACATCGCCTCTTTGTTAGGTTCTGTTATCTTCTGATCATAACTTTACTCGTGAATTTTATCTTTATGGACGTGTTTGGCCGTGTACGTTCTGCTGGCGTTAAGATGCACTTCTGCGAAGGCTACTAGCCCGGGCTCGTAGTCTTGCTCAAGCTTGTAGCCTTCGCTCTATACAAATAAAGCGCGAGAGAAAAGAAAAAAAAAATAAGAGTGTAGGGGAGACTGCAAGAAGTAAAGTAATTTTGAAAACAGTCACGTGATTTATTCCCAAGTTCGCTCTCAAAGTTTCTCCGTGACGCTTCACCAGCCAAGAACATGGCGGGGGAACAGAATAGTCTACTAAGGGAGAGTGACGGCCTGGTTTATTCTATTACTCGTCTGTGTCGACTTGTGTTGGATAGATTTGACCTCAGACCAGTGTTGCCAGGTCTACTGATTTATCAGTAGATCTACTGATTTCGTTCCGGGTCTACTGATTCACTGAAAAAGAAGAAAATCAACTGACTTTTTTAGTAAGCATATTAAAAATTTATTATTAGGCCCTCTCAGTTCCCAGGGTCGCCCATCAAAGGAAACTCATATTCTCCCACAATTAAAAACGAAGCACTGGCTGGACGGCCCAGAAACCCAACCTGTTCGACCGATTTAACCGTATATTCATATCTATTCATACAGAGCAGGTTCGACCAACGTTGGGTTCGACGATGACATCCGGGCCAGAGCCATATAGGGGGAGAGTTTGGCCAGTCTATGATCTCGCCGCCGTAACGTCTCCCTCCCGAGTGAGCCAATCAGCCTGCGGCGCAAAGCGAGAGGTGTGAGCGCATGCGCATGAACTCTCGGCTGCTTTCCGCTGAGCGGGGAGTGCCGCCATTTTCATTCATTCGCCCGGCAGTATGCATGGGATCGACATCCAAATTTCGGTTGTTAACTTTTATTTGCCAGGCTTTGGCAAGAAAATAATATAATGTTATTCCTCGGTGGCTTAAAAAGCTAACGAATCAAGTTTCTCCACATGCGAACGCAAACTTTGAGTCAGGCGAAAAAGATATAAGCCGGCAGCAGACGACGTGTAGCCTCGACAGTGCTCCGCGCCGACAGCGTTGCGTCAAAAACCTTCCACAGCCCAGTAAGGAAAGATGGCAGCTTGCAGAGGACATAAAATGAACATACACGCGCGCACTTGCTGGAACGTCTTGTTTTGGTTTCGATTCACTAATACCGACAGGTGGATGTCCCACTGTCACCCTCATCTGTTGATCCCAAAAGTGGCTCAGTCTCGATTTCAACGAATAATCCTCGGAATCGCAACACTAGTCAATGCTGATAATATATATATTCACGGTGCCATTTTACTTTGTTTTTTTTTTATAAAGAATTGCTCGAGAACTGTTCTTGTTTTTTCGTATTTTATCTGTGTTTATTACCATGTTATTTTTTGCTCTATAGTATTTCTTCGAAAAATGGTTTAATGGTAATGGCAAAGCATGCCAAAACACAAAATTCGTAGTATCTACTGATTTTTGTGCAAATCTACAGACTTTTTGGAGATTAATCTGCTGACTTTTTTTTTCTTCGTCTGGCAACACTGCCTCAGACAGTTTGTCGAATGCTCGAACACTGTGTTACCTGTAAAGCGTGCTCTGCCTCAGCATGACGTAAAATGAGGCGAAGCCAACCTAAGATGCCGCACCCGGGTTTTTTGCCCCCTTTCGGTACTTTGTTTCTCCTAAAGTACTCTAATGAGGTAATGAAAGTTCGGCCGAGGAGTCTGAGTCATCATAGTGGTAATAAATAAAGTGGAAGGGGAACACTGGCCCTGGTTATTTTTGGTAGTGGGCGCCAGTTTCGGCGGTCCTGCAAGGACGTTCGGGGTGCCAGTAGGCCGAAGTCCCTGTGTGTCTTCTGAGTGCAACTTTCGTTTCATAATTGTGTATGTTAGTTAGAATAGAGGGAGAGAACAGTCCAGTTTTTGGTTTCCACTTGTTTCCCTCGATACATAAGTGTAAGTTCTAAGAGGTACGAGAGGTCATTGGATGTGTGGTGTATCCGTGATCGGAACTGCAAATCTTTTGTTTGAGCGGTAGTTTCGCAACTTTGACAATATTGTACATGAGAAGAAGATACTCAATAAATTGGTTAGCAGTTGAGACGTCTTTTTCTGACGTTTTCTGCGGTTCCTTTTTATATTTTTTTTACTTTGGTTGCTTTACGTATTTTCGCCCAGTCTCAGTAGATTTAACACATGGCAAACTTATAATAGACCGCCTGAGCCATTACTGTATTCTCGTTAACTTCAAAACGGTAGACGCTCAAAAACGTGAGAAAACAAAAACTTATTTAAAAAAAAAAATTAATGTGCATCAGGTCTTTATTTTTACTACAACTTTATTTGTAATTCCAAAATTTAAGATTTGTAAAAAGAGTTTCCTAACAACCTAATTTTGTTCGTTTCCAACGACGGAAGTGCCCCCGGGTGGAGATTCTCCACGGGCCAAGGCGTTTGGGGATCAAAACGTTTAAAACTAAATCTATATAAGATTCTACAAAATAAAACAAAATGAGCAAAGAAAAAACAAATCTCGAAAGTAAGTATTGCTATAACAAGAAAAACAAATATTAAAGAACTAAATAGAAAATATTATATTTGCGTTCGTACACAAAGAACAGAAATTAAGCGGCAAGAATAAATTATAAAAAAGGAAAAGACCCAAATATAAAACAAGAAGAGTTCAAACTTGTTTTAATTGAAATAAAACCAAGCTATACGAAACACAAACACCCTGCCGTTAATGAGAAAAAAAAACCAGCGGTTCCATATAGAAAAAAAAAATAACGTCATTAAACTTCATACAAGAAAGGCCACCTGCAATACCGGAAGAAGCTGAGAGAGAGAAGGAAACAAACAGAGAGAGAGGTAGGGACGGCAGAGTGCCGTGTTGTAGTTGCAATGATTAGTGCGTAGAGGTAAAGCTAATTTCTTTGTCACTGCTCAACCTTCAAGCGCTCTAAAACGCCCAACTTTGCCGTCCGGCGTCCGCGTTCGAACAGTGAGTCAGGACAAAAACAGCTAACTTGGCGTCAACCCACCAACCATTTCAATCGGAGCTCGGTGTTTCAATGTCCAGCTCATTCTCATCTCTGCCTATCCCTCAATTTTTACCGCATGGAAATAAAAATATAAAGTAAAATCGATTCTGGCATAAATAAGACGGAATAAGTATAAGAAAAAACGGGATAAGTTGTTTATAATGCAGAGAAAGTATTACGGGATGCTAGGAAGAGAAACAGGGAAAGGCAGTTTCAGAAGAATAAAAGCTTAAGCGCGATGTAAAAAAGAGTACGAATGCACAAAAATAGGGAAAGGGGTGGAAGTGAAGTAGAAGCAACAGTACGAGGGATTAAATGCCAATAAGGGAGTGGCACGGGTGACGAGAAAAAAGATCAGCGTTCAAAAATGTGTGTGGGGCGAATAATGCTTTAAAAGAATAACGTAAAAAAGAACACCGAAGGTAGAAAACACATTAAGACTGTAAATGAGAAAATAATGAGCGAGCGACAAGAGGTAAAAAGGCAGAAAAAGGGACAACAACGCGCAAAAATAGACAAAATTACAGGGTCGAGAGGGGAAAAGGAAAAAGCGCCAGAAAAGAAATTACCGTGGCTGCTGGACACTAAAATAGAATATAATAGAGCTAAAAAAATTCATTCAGGTGAAATAGCATTTACAAATTGTGCTGGCCTACGAAAGCAGATCCGGTTTGTATGCAGAGTCCCACAATAGGAAGAAATGAATAGCGCACAATACGATAAGAATTCGCAGAACACAGGGGTGGAAGCGCTGCGCCAATTGCGCCACCCTGCGCCAATTCACTTCCCTGCGCCAGCCTGCTCCAAAACGCCAATTTCAACTTTTTTTTTTTTTTTAGTGTTTTTTTTTTTAAATTTAGTGGAAAACGGTTGGCCACGGGCCACCATGATGTGGGTACTTTTGCTTAGGTGTCACTGCGGGTGACTCGTACCAACTCGACTGGGGCTCCGAACCATGTCTAACCTCAGGGCGATTCGTCGATTTTAGTTCATCGAGAGTGCGATGTCGTTTTTTACTACAAAGAGTTTATATACGAACACATCGGTTTGGTTTCGGGCATAGTTGGTTGGCGCGGTTGGAGCGCGCATGCAGTTGCCCGTGGTCCCGATTTGCCGTGATCGTGGGAGTTGGTGCCTCGGCACCGGTGGGCTACCTTGGCCATTAACATGAGCAGAAGTAAGTGGTCTTTACCAGCTTTACCTGTTATTTGGTAGCGTACCATATTTGGACGCTTAGCCGCGAAGAATCGCGAGCACAGGCACATTCGTTCTCGAGCTCAATTTGTCTTGTCAAAACGAAACCAAAACCATCATTGTGTGCGCGAATGTGCACGCTGTCGTGTGTTGTCTACCGCCGTCAAACCACTGGCGAAAACAATACCCGCGATCTTAAGCGAGTTGGTTAATTGGCAGTGCTACACACTTTTTTGCTTTTTTCCTTTGGCGTGGAGGAGTGGGGGTTACATCAGAAATGCCGTACAACACTCCCGCGCTGCCGATTCCTGTCAAGAACGCACCTTAACTTGCTATAGCCACTCTACTCGTATAAGTTTCTGGTTTGGGGGGGGGGGGGGGGGTTGGGGGTTGGGTAGGGTAGAGAGAAGTTGGTGGGCTTCTTTTCACGTAAGAAGGCAGCCTGCCCCGCAGGGATCAGCGCCTGATCAGCTACATCTCATTTTCAGTCTCGTTCAAACTGTCTTCTCTTAAAGCACTTCTACTGAGTGCACAAGAACTCATAAGCAAGGGTGAGGCAGTTAAGGACATGGACAAGGTGGGGAGTGGACACCTCCTGCTAAGAGATGTGAACTCTAAACTGCCCAAAGTACTCGAGCGCATAAAAGAAATTGACTCTGCTCTTCAAACTGTGAAAAAAAAAAAAAAGGTGAGCTTCAGTTGTTTCTAAATTACACAGATTCAGCTTAGTCACAACCCTTTTTTTTTTAACATGGAGCCTGTCGGCTCTTCTAGTCAGTGTTTATGCTGCATATGTATAAGTGGCTGTGATATTTTTAAGACAATATATTTTTCCATCCAAAGTAATTAGATATAGCTTAGTATGTTAACTTGGGTGTAGGGATTACTGTATTTTATGAACAGGGATTAAGAACATTTGTATTTAATGAAAACAGGTCAGCAAGGACTGCTTTATTCTGAAACATGTTGTGGTACCTTAATTTTTTTTTATGGAGACACGCTATGCACAGCATTTTATGGAGTACATAAGGTTGCGTTGCTCTTCTAGTCGATGCTTAAAGCTGCATAAGTACGAGTGACTGTGGTAGTCTAAAGATATAAATACACATTTTATTTTGCATCTGAATGTTTGTCAAATGTCAGTAGCCTTGTATTTTGTTACTAAACTTGATATAGGGCTTTTTAAGTAGTGATTGAACATGTGTATTCTTTATTAAACAAAAGCTGTACTCAGCGATGGTAGTTTATCTGACACCTTGCAGTGGTTTAGTTTTCTGGATACATGTTTACAATTGGTCTATTAAGTAGACGGTTTTGTACTGGCGTGGCTCAAGTTAGGCTTTTATTGTCGGGGCCTCCCATATAAAGTCTATCATGACTCTGCCTGCTGCCGGAATGGTTCTCAAAGCCTTTCCTTTGCATAAATTGCCAATATTCCGTATTTCAATGCAATAGAAATAGAAAGGTGTGTATGTATGTTGCTTGAAAATTATTCTGGGATGTGCATGCATATATTTTTGCTACATTTTCACATTTAGAAACAACAAATCTCTTTTAGACACCTGTTTGACCTCCGTGACCTGCTCCAAAACCTACTTCTACGGCTACAAAACTTATTTTTTCTGCTCCCGAGCTGCTCTAAAGCGAGCCTTTTACTGCTCCAAAACTGCTCCAAAGTGGGACTTTTGCTGCTCCCAGCCCTGATACAAAAGGCTCTAGCCCGCTTCCACCCCTGAGAGTATAACAACACGTAGATTGCTATAAGTAAATATATTTCAACATTAAATTCCAATAAAAAAAGACCAAACGTTCTGGACTGAATACACTGCCACTAGAGAACTACACAGAGTAACGATCAGCCCTAAAAATCCCCTAATTAATGCAAGCAGTTCTACAAAAAATACAATCTTGACGAAGAATGATACTAAGAAAACGGATAAGAAGGAGGCCAGGCTAGACGGAAGTGGTAGCGACCACGTCCTAATGTGAGTCGCATCCCGAGCGTCGGCTGGAGCCCAGCGTCCCATCAAGCGCCCATTCTAGGGAAAGCGTCTCGGGAGCAATCCTCCGAGCTCTTCGGCCCCCTCTGCGCAAGGCAAGGCGGTCTGCCAACGCAGCCTCGTCGTCGCCACGGACGCGCGGGGTTCGGCGCATTCCCTTCGCTTAGTTCCCCAATCGCCGTCCCATAGACTGCCCTCGGGGGGTAGTGGACGGTTGCTGGGCCGCTGATAAGGACTGAGGCCTGCTCTTCCGAATTGGGAGGAAGGGGAGACGCGGAATTGCATTAGGAGTTAACGAGAATGCTCGCAATCAATTTGTGGCGTATCTTTCAAAATGATTTTGACTTTAGCGAGTCGATGGGAGTAACCTAATTACTCGAAGCGATCGGGTGTCTGATTTCGGTACCAATATGCCAAAAGAAGACGTATGCGGAACGCAAGTTTGTCGGCTTCTGGCACAGGGGTTGCGATGATGTGAGAACACCGAGCTCTTATTGGATGATACAGAAAAAAAAAGATAGTACGTAGACCTCAAAGCATCTGGCACTGAGGTTTAGCCACTATCCTTCCAATCAAAACCAATCAGAACTTGGCTTTGTTATGACGTCACTGCAACCTCCTGCGCAAGAAGCACACGACTTGCTCTCCCCAAAGGTTACGGAAGATGCGGTCCTCCGAAATACTCGGCAAACTAAATGTCTCCAAATAGAAGCGTCATGTTAAACTAGTTGCTGTAATTTACTTATAGGACAACGTGAGTTTAACCTATGTAAGAGTGTTGAAAAACAACTAAGAGAGCTCATAAAAAAAAAAAGAAAGACGTTTACAACTCTCTGTAACGCGAAATGAGAGCGCAGCCTTTGACGAGGAGGAGGGGACGGTACTGAGGGGAGGGTATGCCCCTCCTCCTCCCCCGTACACTCTCCTCCTACCCTACTCCTTTCCCTCATCCTCCTTTCTTCCTCCTTTTCTCCTCCTCCTCCGTGCCCTCCCCTTCTCCTCCTGCGTACCCTCCCCTCTTCCTTCTCCGTACTTCCTCCTCCTCTTCCTCTTCCATACCCTCCCCTCATTCCACAGTTTCCTCGCTAAATTTAGCTGAAAAATTGACACCACGTGACCTCACCACCAATTCAGTTTCCCTGCTAAATTTAGCGGCGAAAATGACGTCAGGTGACTTGGTGTTACGGCACCCAAGAACAAATTCAGTTTCTCCGCTAGATTTAGCAGGAAAATTGATTGCACGTGACATCAACGCTATTTCCGCTAAATTTAGCGGAGAACTGAGTTGGTGTTGAGGTCACGTGACGTCAATTTTCTCTCTAAATTTAGTGCGGTTACGCCGACGCCGCAAAACACGGAAACTGGCGCCTAAGAACTGCGCTCTAAAAGAAAAGAAAAGAACTACCCTTGTTGATGGGACAAATATTATTGTAATTAATTCACGGAAGACGCAAATTCTAGTTCCAAAAACCTCACAAGCCACCAAAAAGGCTCTAATAATAATAATAATAATAATAATGATAATAATAATTATCTTTATTTTCACTCCAAAGGAGTGAAAATAGAAGTTGCACGAAGCACCTTGAAGAGGCTTTCGCCCCCAGCAATTGTTAGTACAAGCTACACTGCAGAAACACGCAATGAACTACACTGTAACACAAATAATTAAGAAAAAAACAGAAAGCAAACAATACAAATAAAAACAAGCACTCACAAGATTAAGAAAAACATACACAAAACAGGCTCTCACAAGATTAGAAAGGTTCAAGAGAAATGAAATTGGAGACCAAGAACTTTTTTGCGGACATCTCCGCAACGATAGTAATATGTAACAGCTTATTTAAAAGTATGGCCAAGATATGCATAATTGATTTCCGCAAGTTGTTCGGGACCTGGGTATTTTCCAGGTATTGTTATAACGGGTATTGTAAGAAGAAATGTGTGCACTCAAATTAAACAGTTTCAAGAAAATTATATTTTTTTTGCTCTAACTAGCTGTTTGAAGAAAGCAGGCTATACGAAACTGGCACAAAGAAGATGCACGAATTATATTAAGGTCACTAAAATTATTTTGAATAGGGGTGGCCCATGACACATTTTCAATAATGCACACAGCCTCTTTTTGTGCGGTTAACAGTCTGTGCCTGTTCTGTTTGGCCCTACATATCACGAGACTGGAAGTTGTGTTAGGTAAATAAAAGGATTTATATATTAGTACTTTAGTGTTATTTGGTAGGTTATGTCTGTGTTTATTCATTCTTTCATTTATTCTATTTAATTTAGTCAGTTTATGATTTATATAGTACTCTCACGTCAGGTCCTGTGAAAAATAAACACCCAGTCATTTGATGTCGTGAACAAATTTAGTTCTGTTATTATCCAGAATTATGCGTGTGGATAATGCCCCGCTTTCGACTTTTTAGGATGACGTGGAAGATTCAGCACTAGGGTCTTCTAATATCTGTTTGGCGTTGACTCAAGTTCGCCGCTCAAATCGCGGCCCCGTACAGTAATCTAGGATGAGAAGGGCAAGGAGGACTTTCTGTCGCTCGAGCTTCTTAACTTGAATGACTCTTTGGCGTCTGAACCTCGAGCCTTGCGCGCAAAGCAGCCAAAACACGTCGGCTGGCAACGTGCTGCATCTGAAGGCCGGCCCTTTCAAGGAAGACGCCCTGCCGTTTGAGTCTTGTCAGCGGTTATAGTAATAAGAAGATTAAAAAGCATCGCGGAATATTGTTCTAAAAAAAATTATCGCCATTTGTTTGTTCCGATATCGGCTGTATTCATAGCATGGATAAGTTGAGAACGTGCATACACATCCGGTACAAAGAAATCTCTTCTTTCTTTTTTTTTTTTTTCATAAACGGATACGTCGCAATTAAACGAAAAGACTCATCCTCTCGTGTCTAAACCGCATTCCGAATGCGGACATAATTTTGAGGTAGAGATATTTCTCCTGCGTCTCTAGGTTCCAGGCCGTTGCGTCTCCGACATAAATGGATTGACGATATTCTCTCGGATGCGCGCCAAAACCAAACAAAAACAAACAAAAAAACTTACGCGATTGTTTTTCTTAGTAAGATTTCCATCTTAGAAACGCTGCACGCCGGTTATGAGTATTGTATTAAAGATTAAAAAAATATTTACAAAGTCCGCTGCCTTGAAATCAGTGTTGTCGGTAACGCGTTAGAGGTAACAGCGTTCCTTTTTTTTTCGGTAACGTGTAACATACTTGTTACCTTTTTTTTTGAACAGTAACGGGTAAATTACTTTCGTTACTTATTTCGAGTAGTGGGTAACGAAGTTACGTTGCTCGTTACAATTTCGTCCCAAGACGTAAAAAAGTTACACTTCAATTTGTTTCGTGTTTCTATCAGCAAGCCATGTAAAATTGTAAGTTTTTTTTTTTTTTTTTGCCTTTTTTGCGTTTTTTGTGAGTATTTAGCTGAAAGCGTAAAAAAGCTAAAGTAATTATGTTCAGTTTCTGCATTGGACATAATGTTTCTTAAAATATGACCCTTATGCGTACCTGTAACGTCAAAACAGTGAAATGTGTTAATTCATAAATAAAAAAGGAACGCAAAAGTAACGTCATTTACTTATTTATCGGTAACGGTAACGCGTTCCCTTTATTTTGAAGTAACGTAGGATGGTAACGTGTTACGTGTATTTGCAAGTTACAATTAGTGTAATTCGGTACTTTTTTCCGGTAGCGCCTACAACACTGCTTGAAATGCACTGAAGAATATCAAAAACTCCCGAAAAAAAAAGTAATTTTGTTTTATAAATTTCAAAATGATTGGAAATTTGATGGCGACGCCGGAAGGGAGTTTAGTGTTAAAGAAAATAAAAAGGTGATGTCGGTAATTCGGCTATGACTAATGGTAAAGTAGACATCGACTAATACTCTTTACATCATACAGTGTCGTTCTTTTTAAGCTTAACTGATTTGTTAAAAAAGAATAGTCGTGAAAGCTACACAATGCGGTTCGTGAAGGTGAGTTATACAGCCAAGCGGAAAAAACACAGGCGGCGAATTAATTGTCAAGATAAGTAGAATAATTAAGTAAAGTTTATTCATTAACTCTTTAATTTGTGAGAATAGACATATGGTTCGAATTAGAAACTTCATGAGCATAATCGAAAAGCTAATGGTTTTCGATGATGCTCATCAAATTTCTAATCAACAATTTTTAGAAAAACATTGAGTACGTGGGAAGCGTAGCACTGCGCTAAAGGTACCACTTGTGTAGTACGTGCAAGGCTGGGGCTATGCTAAGAGAGGCGAAAAAAAAAAGAAAAAAGAGTGCCCTTTATCACACCCGTAACCTTGCTCCTTCTGAACGATAAATAACCTTAGCGCACTACTCCGCTGCTCACGCGCCCAGTCCTCCTAAAAATTACTGATTTAGTGGTTTTCAATGACACACGGCAAGTTTATAATTGTAGCCACATGTCTATTTTTACTAATTAAAAGATAACTAACAGATTTTACTTAATTAGCAGACTGATCGTTGCAGTTAGTCCCATATAGTATGTTCCTCTGGCAGAATAACTCACACACACAAATCGCATGAGTACGTCTTTCACAGCCATTTTAAACAAATCTGTTAAGCTAAAAAAAATAGAACCTGTATAGTAAGTATTTATATTGAGATTGCTTCAGGACAGTCGCTTAAAGATAACCTTTTCAAACCACCGGTCTTATTAATTACATTTTTAACGCCCAGAAATACGGCATCAGAAAGTTCTTCTTTCTTCGGTGTATAATTAATTTGCGTTATTTTTTTTTTGGGGGGGGGGGGGGAGAGCTGTTTTATTTTTAGTGATAATAATTTCGTGCCCCATGCTACATCGAAGCCGAGGTTAAACAGTTTCATGGGCGGTAATATAATATACTTGCCGCCCACGCTTGATCTGTGCAGGGCCCAAGGAAGAGCGAATTCCCACCATTGTACTGTTCCACCATCGAATAGCGGTGCCGTGTGGCTGCCTTTCTTTTCACTGCTCAGAATACAAATTACCCTTTTTTGTAATTCATGGAGGCTATGAATATTTGTAAAAGTTCTTTCCCCGCACCTGTCATGTATCCGCTGGCGGCCAAGAGATGGCGTCACCGGGCACACGCGCTTATCCCGCGCTTTTCAAGAGCACGGACCTGGGCACGGGACGGGCGCTCGGGCATTGCAATTCCAGGCGCCATTAAAAGCACATCTGGACGCTCCTCGGTGTCGTGGCTTGAGCTTCGCCCGGGATACATAACATTTTGGCGACGAGTCGGTCAACATACAAGAACTACAGCGGGAACAAAGACCACCCAAGGCAAGCTGGAAGAATTCAACCTGACAGCTTGGACATCCTGGGCCGATCGTTTTGGTTTCTACTGCGAGGCAAACGAGATAGCTGAGCCTTCAAAGAAGAGGGCTCTACTGCTTACGCTTTGCGGAGCACAGACATACGAAGTAGTGCGAGCACTCGTTGCACCGAGGACACCAGGAAGCGTCCCTTTCGACGAACTCATGGAGATGCTGCAGAAGCACTTCGACCCCCGGCCGTCAGAGCTCTTCAGCAGAACGAAGTTCCAGCGGAGAGACCAGCAGCCCGGGGAGTCCATTGCAACCTACGCGGCAGCTCTAAAGAAGTTAGCCGCTGACTGCAATTTCGGGATACTGGCGACACAGACGGCTGCGCCATCGCCCAGCTCCACCGGCGTGGTTTCGGCCGCTACTGGAACGACCGCCGACCCCGCCAGCGCGGACGCCCCTGGAACTCCGGTCACCGTGAGTCCACCAGTACCCAACCCTACCATGCTGCCTCTGGACGTAATGCTCAGGGATCGGTTCGTGTGTGGCATAATGGATGAGCACCTACAGCAACGTCTCTTTGCGGAAACCAACCTAACGTTTAAAAAAGCATACGACATGGCTGTGAGGACAGAACGGGTGCGGCACAACATCAAAGGGACATGAAAGCTCAAAAATCGGAAATTTACGCAGTTAAAAAAGCACAATTACCTCCTGCGCACCTGGAACAGAAGGAGAAAAGACAGTCAGAACCACTGACATGTTTCCGATGCCTAGAACAGCATTCGGCCTTCTCGTGCCAGTCCCGAAATACACGATGTAACTTCTGCCACAAGAAGGGGCATGTCGAAAAGGCTTGTTTCAAGAAGTCAAGGGTGCGTCACCAATCGCAGACGACACACCACGTGGAACAACACGAGGAAACTCTGCATTCTGATGATGATCTTTCGGACAAGTCATGGAACCTGCACGAGCTGAGTGCAGTACGGGCATCCAGCACGCTGCCAAAGTTCATGGTCACCCTGAAGATCAACAACCGCGAGCTGGAATTGGAGGTCGACTCGGGAGCTGCTTGCTCAATCATTAGCGAAGCCACGTATCGTCGGTTGTGGCCCAAGAACCCTCCAACGTTGAACCAGGACGGGCTGACCCTTCATACTTGGTCAGGCGAGGGTTTACAAGTCCTTGGAACGGCGAACGTGCATGTCAGACATAAATCTAAAGACTACATCTTGCCATTGGTCGTCACCCGCGGAACAGGCTGCAGTCTTCTGGGAAGAAACTGGTTTCAAGACCTCAAGATTCGGGTCAGTGGAATTCATCATCTAGCCACCAAGGACAGCGTTGCGAATATTTTGAAGGCTCATGAGGATGTTTTTGACGCCAACATCAGGGGGCATAGTGGTCCACCAGTAAACCTGGAACTAAAAGAGGGCGCTACTCCTCATTTCCTCAAATCACGACCCGTGCCGTTCGCACTACGTCCGGCGGTAGAGGCCGAATTGAAAATTCTCGAGAGCCAAGGTATTTTAGAACCAACACAGTATTCCGAGTGGGCTACACCTGTAGTGGTGGTCCGGAAGAAAGACGGAACCATTCGACTATGCGGTGACTATCGAAGTACAGTAAACAAGGAAGCGAAAACAACCGTGTATCCTATGCCAACAATTTCAGAAATCCTAGCCAATTTGCAAGGAGGATTGGTATTTTCTACTCTAGACCTCACGCAAGCGTATCAGCAGCTACGGTTGACAAGAGATACAGCTGATCTGTTAACCATTAACACTATAAAAGGCCTATACAGAGTCAAGAAGATGCCGTTTGGGATCGCTGCGGCACCAGCGATTTTCCAGCGATTCATGGAAACAGTACTTGCTGGAATTCCGGGGATCGGGGTATACCTCGATGACGTGATCATCAGCGGTGCGACTGCAGCCGAACACCTGACTCGACTGGACACAGTACTGACGCGACTCGCTCAGGCTGGACTTCGGCTCAAGAGATGTAAGTGTCGTTTTGCAGTTGAACGAGTAGAATACCTCGGCCACACCATTGATGCTGCTGGAATACACCCGACAGATGAAAAACTGAAAGCCATCAAGGAAATGCCCGAGCCAACATGCCGAACAACGCTACAATCGTTTCTGGGACTTTTAGCCTTTTACGACCGGTTTTTAGCAAACCGGGCAACAATTGCAAAGGACCTCTATGCACTGCTGGACAAGGACGTCCCTTGGACATGGCAAGAAAAGCATCGGCAAGCTTTTCGCCAGTTAAAGCATGCCATCGCACAGCGAACTGTTCTCGCGCATTACGACGAGAACAAAAGCCTGATTGTGTCATGTGACGCATCACCCTACGGCGTGGGAGCGGTATTAGCTCAACTCGATGCCGATGGCAACGAAGCTCCAATCGTTTTCACCTCGAGAACGCTCGGCAAAGCCGAAAAGAATTACTCACAGTTGGATCGTGAGGGGCTGGCAATTGTTTTCGCCATGGATCGTTTTCATCGCTACGTCGCGGGACGTCACGTGACGATTACAACAGACCATCAACCGCTGTTGGGGATCATGGGCCAAAAATCTCCAGTACCAACTGTGCTTTCGCCACGGATGACACGCTGGTGTGTTAAGCTGACCGCTTACGATTATAATATGATCTACAGGGCAGGAAAACGGAATCAAAACGCCGATGCTTTAAGCAGACTGCCATTGCCGGAAACTGATGACGAGCAACATCCTCCAGGCGATGTCTTGATGTTGGAAGCGCTCACGAAACCTCCCATGACTGCAACAGAACTGGCGGACAACACAGCAAAGGATCCCATACTTGCTAAGGTGTTCCAAGCGGTCAAACATGGCGAAGTGAGAAAGCTGGACGGTGATCGCTTCGTCGCATACAAGCTCAAGGCAGTAGAATTGTCAATTCATCGTGGTTGTCTCATCTGGGGATCGCGCGTGGTAATTCCCGCGTCAATGAGATCTGAGGCCATAGCACTTCTACATGCGGGGCACCGGGGCATCGTTGCCATGAAAGCATACGCTCGGAGCTACTTGTGGTGGCCTGGGATCGACAAAGAGATTGAACTCTGTGTAGCTCAATGTGAAACGTGCCAAGTGAACCAGAGAGCAGTATCAAAGGCCGAAAACCTAACCTGGGAAAGACCTACGGCACCATGGGACACCATCCATCTAGATTCTGCCGGGCCGATTGAGGGACAAGTCTACCTTATAATTGTTGACGCGTATTCCAAATGGCTAGAAGTTCGCGCAGTTCGGAATATGGCGTCGTCTACGGTTATTTCAGAACTGCGCAGCGTGTTTGCAACCTTTGGCATACCACGGAAAGTAATGTCCGACAACGGGACCGCCTTTGTATCGGAAGAAATTAAGAGCTTTTACTCCTCCAACGGCATCGCAGCGGTCACTAGCGCCCCTTATCACCCTGCAACTAACGGCCAAGCTGAACGAATGGTCCATCAGTTAAAGAAGGCGTTGGCGAAGGGCGGAAAAGGAACGTTGGACTGTACGTTGGCACGCTTTTTATACAAGCAGCACACTACCGTACACACAGCGACGGGAAAAACTCCCGCGTGGATGCTACTTGACCGCGAGTTGCCGTCTCCGCTCGAGAGACTCCTCCACGGACCCAACTATGAACCCACGAGTTCGACAGTCCCGGAAGAATTTTTGGTGGGACAAGCAGTGTGGATTCGCAAGTTTCCAAGTGGACGCACATGGATGGCGGGTACCATCACTAGACGCCTGGGCCCTCGGTCGTGGATGATCGACACCGATCAGGGGCAGACACGGCGACATATGGAACATATACGACCTAGAAGTTCCATGCCACCGCGCAGAACGACTACTACACCTTCACCTGTGTGGGACTTGGCCACGGAGCCTTGCGAGGTGTCAATCACCCCTCAAGGGCCGGCTACTACTCCTACACAACCTACAGGACCTTCATGTTCCACCCAGCCGATCATACGCACCAGCACTCGCGTGCGACGGCCGCCAGAAAGATTCGGTTTCTCAGCCAAGTGAGGGGGAAGTGTCATGTATCCGCTGGCGGCCAAGAGATGGCGTCACCGGGCACACGCGCTTATCCCGCGCTTTTCAAGAGCACGGACCTGGGCACGGGACGGGCGCTCGGGCATTGCAATTCCAGGCGCCATTAAAAGCACATCTGGACGCTCCTCGGTGTCGTGGCTTGAGCTTCGCCCGGGATACATAACAGCACCAAAAAGCAGTAATTAAAATAAGCATGGAGAAAGAGTTCTAAAGAAATGGCAGTATAGAGGAAGGTAATGGTCTTCTATACATTTAAATTAAGCCTACCACTTTAGATAGCTTTTTAGCAATTATTTTGACTTGATCATCACATCACATGTGCCCATAAAACATTACGTTAAGAACATTGATCTTCTGTACGATTTATATAGCACATGAGCCTAAGAGGTGAGCCTGACTATCGCAGAACAACACTCCCTTTGACCTGAAAACTATAACCTTTGTTTTATTGCTGTTTATTACTAACGAATTCAAGAACGTTCATTCATCAAGTTGTTCCAAAAACAGATTACCCGCTGCAGTAATTTCAATAATGTTTGTCCCCGAAAACAATATGATGGCATCGTCTGCATAAATTAACATACTTGAAAACTTGAAATAAATATTAGGGCGCAAACGAGCTGGTGTATATTAAACATGACTAAAAAAATCCCCAGACTTTTGAGTGTGTTTGTGGTTACCTGCAGTCTCGGGGTTTTTGAATCATGTTTAACATACTTCCTTTACAGTGACTATTAGAAATGTCATTCATATATGAGGTCAAACAAAAAAGGTCCTAATATTCTCTCTAGCGGTACGCCCGTATTTAATTTTCGAGACTCAAAGTGGTGTTCTTCTATTGACGACACTTTGAAAACGAAACTGCTGGTAGCTCTCGTATATCTTTTGAGCTATTCTCCTCATGCCATATTGCTATAGTTCTAGTAATAAGGCTTTGTGATTAGGGCGGTCGAAGGCTTTCGAGAAGTATATAAATATTCTTAATGTAAGGAGACTGATCTTGATTAGTCTCCTTTCGACTTGGTGTAATGAGCGAGTTGATTCGTGCAATCGCGCGGTGATTGGTATGAGAGTCACCAATCAAAATTTATGCCTGAGATGTTGTTACGTTGGGGCACAAATACGCGATGTGTGAATGATGTCGCTTTCTTGGACTCCTACTCTGACAACAATTCATTTTAAGCTCATTTTGACCTAAGTGTCCGGGGGGCGGGGGGGGGGGGGGGGGGAGAAAGGGAGGGGGAAGGGAGGGGGGGCAAGATACTTGCCGATTTCGGTTCTCAGCCCAAACCAAAAATTATAGGCACAAAAGAGTGGTGGAAGGGGGTACTGTGCGAGTTCCCATAACCTTGATAGGATTTTGGGGTAACAGACGGACTATGAAAACGGAACACTGACCCGTGGCTTCATTGTGTGGTTTTGCTGTTAAATGCCCAAACACGTAAAGCGAACTTTACAACTCTATGATAGGTGATGCGACAAAGGTCATATAGAAACCCGCCTTCCTCCTTTTGTGCTTTCGCAGTTGAACACTTGTAATTTGCTACAGCCATGCAATGTCATGTAGGCATTCCTACACCCTATCATGCAAAAATGTTCCGAAAGCCGGGTGAATTCATCGTTAAGAAGGTTTACTCCGACTTAACATAACAAATTAATAACAAAAAGGTACAGACACTTCGCCACCTATGCAGGTGGCCTCTTCAATATACAATGGCACATATGACGACAAAGCCAAAAGTAAAACCAAAGGCAATGAAAACTAAGCCAAAGGTGAAACCAAAAATCAAAACTCATTCTTGCAATAAAAAAACATTCGCCAAAAAGGGGGACTGATAGAATAAAACAGGAGGTTTTGGAAGCGTTCATAAGCAAACTAAAAACACCAGTGCGTTAACACGTCTTTAATTCCAAACGTGATAAAGAGTTAACTTGTCAAGGTGGCGTTTTATCAGACTGAGATTTATATATAAATTCAATTTGCATGCTTGTCTGTCTTAGGTATTTCGTAGTGCTTGTTCTTTGACAAGAGAGCCAAAACAGTTGTTCATGTGCGCGGTTTTACTTCGAAATAGCTCAGTTACTTCGCAAACAGGAGTATCAACGTCAGCTCAAATACGGAAATCAAAGTTGTTACAAGAAGCGATATAGAATAAAAGTTATAACCTTTATATACGCTCCAACAATAATTGCCCAAGATAGTACGCTCCGCAGCAATTCTCACTCTTATCGCCTTAGCCCGAGTGGTAAACGCGTATCATGAGTCTTACTAGAAGAAGGTCTGAACCAAGACCACGAAGAAAGGATTACCCACCGTGACGAAAGAGATATAGTTCTGTTCACTCACGCGTGATATCTATATAGCCTCACGACACGATAATAGACACAAAGCGGCAAAATAAAAACATAAAAAACACAGATGTTTACACATAAGGTGGCCCCGTGCGCACTTACCGTATTAAACTTATTGTCTCGACAAGAAAAACTCCAAAGATAAGCTGCTTAGAAAAAGCCCTTGTCGCTATTGCGACGGTTACTCCGCTTACAGTCATATTGGGACGTGGTAGTCAAAATTGTGTTTTACCAGCCTCACGCGTAACTGCTGGACTTTGTCACTTGCCACCATACTTCGTGGGCACTGTAACTCCGGGAATAGCCGCATGTCTTTCAAGAAGTCATGTCTTGCGCGTCAGCCACCGCCGTGATCGCCATAACTGAGCTACGCTTGCGTTTCAAAACATATTAAAGGACCGGAAAATAGAACGCGGATTGACGGAAGCCTACGTGTAAAATGCCGCTCAAACACCGGAACATTTGCCTCTGTGTTTCCATTTCCCTTCGTAGAACGTGTTTCTCGTACTTAATGTTGCTCATTTTTGTTTGCCCATCTAAACTGAAGAGGAGCTTTTCCTTCCTTTCTGTTTCTTTACACATTGATAGAGTATAAGTTTCTCCTTTTTGCAGCAGCTGTTACACCGTGCCTCTTTCCTTGTTGATTTGTTGTTATTTGCTTGTGTTCTTTACGGATTATCCCAGCCTTATTTCGAAAGAGACATCTTGGGACGCAGGACACATTCCAGTGGACGAAACATTTCTTTCACGTCCCAAGGCTCTTTTGTAGTCAAAAGCTAAAGGAAGGATGGAGAGAACGGAGGATAAAAGGCGGTTCTAAGAAGAACACCCAGTCGAGAATGGCATATCACTTAATTGATTTCATAAAATGAACGACATGGAAAAAAAGAAGGCGCCCATTGGGTATCCCAAACAAAAAATTGAGACGTGCGAAAAAAAAACCCCCAAAAACTAGGGTGACGTCATAAAGTGTTTCTGCTTCTTGAAGGGTACGTCAAAACTTGTTGTAGTTCATTTTCTAGGCCTAAAAATTACGATCGTTCACAGTTAGTCGCTTTAAAGACTAGGTATAAGCGCGTGTTTTATTTTCGTAAATAAGTGAGAAAAATGTAGGGACATATGTGTAGTTGTTCACTACGCTGGGTCTGCCGGTTGTCGAAGAACTGTATCTTTCACTTTGAAGTTATAATCGCGCACAACAGTTAGTAAACTCCCCCCTCCCCCCCCAAAAAAAAAAAAAAAATTGAAGGATAAAAAGAACCTAAACTAGATTAATATGACCGTACACTCCTAACTAAATGCCCCTACGGAGGCTCGCACACTAGATATAAAGTGGACGTTCGCAATAACTATATCGTCTTCATTTCCGATAAGGGCCTAATCGATGAAGGCACTGAAGATTGTATTAGGAAGCTGCCTACACTCATTTGGAGTCCCTGCTTTGTGCCGAAACGTAAGAACGTCTCAGGCGCGAATGTCACCACCGAACATTATACAATATTTGAAGAAATATCCAAATGCAATATGACACCCTTTTTGCTCGTCAGAATTATCAGAAAAGTCTCTTCTGCACTTTAGCATGGTTCTCGGCATCTTCAAAGGTACGACAAGGGATGTACAGACCCAGAATAAAATAAAAAAAACCTTCTTTATACAGTCCTCTCTCTCAGCCATTCATACACATTTGGGACTTCCCCATAAAAAATGGAGTCTTTATGTCCCCGCCTAATTTCATTGCAAGTCACCCTGCATTTTAAATCCACAGACGTAGTCGCTTTCTAAAGCGTACTCTGCCGCATAATGACTCTTTATGTGGAGAAGCCCACTGGACAACGATAACGTCAACCTTTCTATTTTCTTCTCTGAGGGCACTGGTTTCTCAGTCCTATCGAGTCCACATTTCGAATTTTCAACTAATTTTATATCAACTGCAAAATGTAATTTGTAATATTTTAAATACCGAATGTTCGTATAAAGACGTTCAAGCTTTTATTAATGGAATGGCTGTGAAGGCTTTCTTTGCATGGGCGATTAACTTGAATGAAAAAAGACTGGGATCAAATTAGCTTTTCCTAACAAACTACTTTTTCTCGAGAACAGGATCCCATCTAAATTAAGACTCACTTTTGCAGGAGATGCTTTCGTCTTAGAACTAACAAAATAAAGTGAAGTTTTGTCAATGGGGAATTGGTTCAGTACAACTGGTTTGTGATAAAACAGAAAAAAGCGCATCGAGCTACAAATATTCGGATAAAAAAAATCAGATTAGTGCTAATTAGGGCTACCATTCCGTTATCCAAATTAACACGTTACAGCGACGTCCAGATCACGTCTGACCTCACTATGACGTAACACTCACACATTGATGACGTCCCAGGTACGTATCATGGACGCCGAAGCATGGCTGATTGACTTATCAAAGACGTAACTTGGAGGGAAAAAAGTATGATTATTTTAGTTTAATGCACATTTTATAAACTTCACAAACACCAGAGTGCCAGTATATAAACAGCTATGTAAAATCCTTACACTACTTTGTTAAGTGCCCTGCGATTGAGTGATAAGTTGATGAAGGAAGTTGAAACACCGTTTATAGAGCTATGTTTAAAATATTCTGAAAAAAATACGCCTGAAGTAAACCCAAATGTTACACAGAAAGCTTCGAACTTTTTCGTTATTCTGTTATGCCGCCGTTGTGTTGGTAAGAAAACCTTCATGCTAACGTAAAAAAAAAAGTCTGAACACGAAAACGAAAGGCGAGTTTTTCCTTAGGCAGGTATGCACAATCACACCCTCCAACAAAATGTTGGCCCGCTTACAATGCGACACAATTTACCTACCCAAGAAACGTTGCTCCAAAAGTAATGGATTGTTAATAAAAGATGGTTTGTCTTCAGGATGAAACTTCAACAACAACACTAAATAACATCGACGGTTAAACTCCAAGAGTAAGAAGGGCGAAATACATGCAGAAAAAAAAATTGAAGATTGAAACACAGTAACAAATTCGGAAAGGAAGACTAGAGAAAATGAAGCTAAGTTTAGAGATATATAAAGGGAGTGCGGAAAAAGAGATGCTCAGAAAGAGTAAAAAAACAAGTCTAGTGTTTTTAGACGAGAAATAAAAAAAGAAAAAGAGAAAAAAAATATAGTGGAAAGAGACGAGAGACAACTCTAGATCATACTCGAAGGCAACAAAACCTACCAGCCGACCACCCTGTGATAAAAAACAATAAAATCGCCGTCAAAATTATGACATCAAACTGGCAACGAAGACATCATTTTTGTTTTCTTTCATGTTGGGTTGCTGTAGTGACGAAAATGAGAATAATGCAATTAGGAGTCACAACGAGAGCAAGGGAGACACGGAGACCGGTATAAAGAGAAGCGAGAAAGGCACGACGGCGGACACAGTCGATTCTAAGCAGATTATACCACCGTCGATAACGAACGGCTGTATAAGAGTGGCACACATAACCCCAGAGGATCGACTCCAACAAAATGAGGAGACCTCCGCGTCGTTGCGAAATGATACCTATCTTTTTAGTCCACGTGCCAGAGAGCGACCTCCTTTCTCTAGACGGCTTAGGTTTTCGCAATATCTTTACAAAAGAAAAAAAAAACCTACATGTCTGGCATAATGCGCGACAAAAAGTGAACAGTCTGTCACCGCTGAATAGACATTTCGCGACGCGTTCAGTGCCCTCTGCTCCACCAAAGAAACGCTGAGAAGTGACTATACAGAACCACCGACACCAGATGGCGGAGGCCGCCTGAAAAACGACGGAGGAAAACGCTCACAATCACGCGAAGGCAGACGAGCTACTGCGCAACACTTCCAAGATAAAAAGGCTCAAGCGCTAAATGTTTTTCGTCACACACTGAAGGCCAGCGTGGGGCAAAGACTAAACTTGAGTGGGGCAGCGTTCGGTTCCAACTCCTCTTTAGTCAGTGAAAACACAGGTTCCTACCGAACGCGGACGCAGCGTGCTGGCCCTTAGTTGATGACGTTCAATACCTAGGCATTATGAATTACACTGCCCTACCCTAAATTCATCTCTATCTTTCGCTCTGAGTGTCACGTGGAAGATGCTGGGGATAGATGGCGCGGAGGGTAAAGACGTCCCTATACATGATTTATACGTGACGTCACTTCCCCCTTCTTTCTAGTGGCCAGAAGTGTCTCATTAACGCAGTGGAAGCAACACTCTCACGCGTCCTTTCATCTATTATGTCTGACCTAATGACGTCCGTGCGAGCTACGCATAATTTGCCGTGCACCTCGCGCGCCGCCTTTCAAAATGTCCTAAATTCATTGATTCTCTTCACGCAAATTTCCCAGTGGGTACCCTTCTGACGCATCCTTGTATCCAAAATTGCATACTAAAAACAACACGCACTCACACACGGGGACAAAACAAAAGTGGCGAAGTGCTTTGTTATATTTATTTATTTCTTACATGATACCCCGCAAGAGGCATTATTGTAGCCCCCCCCCCCCCCCCCCCCCCCCCCCCCCCGGGCTCGAGAAATACACTTAATCAAAATCACACTGAAGAAAGTAAGTTCGCACATCAAACTTGTGCTACAAAATTACGGGAGGGCGCTTAAGCTGCGCCTCCAAAATTGGAACGCGATAGCGAAATATATAAAATATAAACTCCCGCTCGTTCAGAAGCCGCGCAACCGTGCTTTGCGTGGACTAGTCAGTGGCCTGTCTGGCTCGCGACCGAAAGGTCATGGGTTTAAATCCCGCCTAAAATTTTTCAAATGTATCTTTAAGGCGAATGAATTCATTTATGAAGTGAAATCATTTGACATATGCGGCGACCTTCAATTACAATTACATGTGATGTCCTTTATTCACTTTCCTCCCCCGCGTGACGTCACGTTTCGCGTGAGCGTTGTGGGTTGTGTGAAATTCCCGCGCCAGGTCATGTGGCTGTGACGTCATGAAGTTATCGACCAATCCTGGATTTTAGCGCCCGCCACCGACGCCGGCTTTTCTGCGACAAAAGCTCTTTAACGCTTTCGCGTTAAAAACATAACACTTCAACAAATGGTATCCACATTGATATCAAAATAGAGTCACCAAGAAAAGTGAATTTCGGAAACGGCGAAAGTATCAGGGTGCATATCGCTCTGTTGCGCAATTGAAAAAAAAATTAAGAAGCACTTGTATTCGGTCCTGATGTTATCGATGATGGCATTTACAGGGTTTTTGAAAAAAAGAGCAGACCCATACACAGTGTTGCAGACCAAGCATCCTGAAAACGCACTTTTAAAGATAGAAAATTACTTTTGTTCTGTTGAACTATCACGTTATAGTTTATATAAGAAGGGCAGATAAAATCAAAATATTTTCATCCGGCATGTTTTTTTCATTGTCTAATGCAGTATTGGAAAAAACATTTAAATTTGAATACATTAGCCCTTGCTGAAAGTTCAAGTTTTTTTTAGAATGGTCTAGTCTGTGTGATATATAGTGCGATGGTTCGATGAATTTAGATTTATCCTGTCCAGTTTGACCATGGTATATTATGTGCGAAAACATTAGGCGAAGACAATGTCTTCAAGAGTTTAATGGTTCCCAGCCTAACTGAAGTTTAAGGGCACTAACGCTTTGCTTGTAATTTGTTATGTTTGGTAACGAACTTTGCTGTTTTACTTTGTATTTGCTTCAGTTTTTGTTCTTAATAGCGTCATTTAGGGTCCTAGACCACTCGGGCGTATTCTAGAATGGGCCTCACATTAGGAAGAAAAAAACACCACAGGGTGGCTCTTTACACTGGAAAGACAGTCTCTATAATGCTTTTTTTTTTTTAAATGCAACACGCGGTTGGTTTTAACCGCCATGAAATCTACATGCGCGCTCCAGGATAAATTTTGTGAAGTATGCACGCCCAATTATTTTAGCTTGTCAACTTTTTCTACTGGAACATCGTCTCATTGTTTAAGTAACGAAAACTGGTTGTCGCTCAAGGTTCATGCGATAACAATGTTGCGAATACATGAAATGAGAAAACATCGAGGACGGGGACCAAAAAAGAACTTCTTTAGAAAAGTTATGTTTCCGTCCACGTCCTTGATGTTTTATCTTTTCATGTATTGGTATCTATTCAAAAACACGCGTGTTTTTTTTTTTTTAATTGTTACAATGATGGGGCCGATAAGGACAAACTTCATAACAGCAGAAGTCAAGTGAAAGCAACTTAACGGTTAAAACGAGGTGCCCTATCACAAAGTGTTTTGGTGGTAACGATGGAGAATGCACATGAAAACAATACGTTTCTTAATTGGTTTCACTACTAAAAATATAAAATTTTATTTCATAGAAAATGTATTGGTTTGCTATGTTAACACTACTGACCTGCATACTCCTTAGAAACATGGAGGGTCAGACAGATTATATTATGCGTACATGCGGAGTGATTAGTCTGAGTTTTAAAAGTAGTCAGCAATTTGAGAGGTACCAACAATATAACAAAAATAACAACCAACAAAAATTTTGAATGACGAAAATAATCCCAGGAGAAGGGGAACAAGGGGGACAAAGGACAAACATAAATCTCCAAACACAGCTAGGTGACTGGTGAGCGACCGAAAAAATCCGCCTGGTCCGCGTATTGAACCCGGGACCTCTCCATTACAAGTGGAGCGCTCTACCAACTGAGCTAACCAGGGGTTAGACGTCAGTAGAGCAAACGGGTTTTATCAGCTGCCACCAGTCGTACACCAACAAGGGTAAAGCTTGCAATTCAATGTTATGATTATAATGCAATTAAATGCAAAGGTGCAAGTGAGCTGGACAAGAATGACGAAAATAATCCCTGGAGAAGGGGAACAAGAGGGACAAAGGACAAACATAAATCTCCAAACACAGCTAGGTGACTGGTGAGCGACCGAAAAAATCCGCCTGGTCCGGGTATTGAACCCGGGACCTCTCCATTACAAGTGGAGCGCTCTACCAACTGAGCTGACGTCTAACTCCTGGTTAGCTGACGTCTAACCCCTGGTTAGCTCAGTTGGTAGAGCGCTCCACTTGTAATGGAGAGGTCCCGGGTTCAATACCCGGACCAGGCGGATTTTTTCGGTCGCTCACCAGTCACCTAGCTGTGTTTGGAGATTTATGTTTGTCCTTTGTCCCCCTTGTTCCCCTTCTCCAGGGATTATTTTCGTCGTTCTTGTCCAGCTCGCTTGCACCTTTGCATTTAATTGCATTATATTCAAAAATTTTGAAGTAACGTTATATCTACTGTATTCTTAGAATATTTCAGTAAAACTTGTGTTGAAAGGAACAAGCTGAAAAATTTTTGTCTGCAAATTTGAGACAATAGTGATTATTATAAAAACTAGAGGCATGTAATACACGGGAGCTTTGCCGTGTTCAATATAGGACTACGCTTTCTTCACTGAGTTCAGCAATTACCATTTCTTTGTTGGCATCTTCAGTCATATCGCTACTTGCGACTTGTTTGCAACTGAACTTAAAATCAAAGCGTTTTAGCGTATACGAATGAAGCCAATGTTTAAAAAAATAATTCTTATATATTATAGTCAAAGGAGTTGAATGTGGCAAAGGGCCCTTCATATTCAATTTAATTTTGTTTTCAGACGCTCCTTCTCTTGTTTATGTTCTCATAATGATTGTCGTTCTTTCGTCAAGTACTTAAATAACGAGCCAACTTTGTAGCAATATAAACGTTCTTTCTCACAATGTTAAACATGTCAAAGTCCCTGCAGAAAAAACAAAAAAAATGTTTGGAAAAATATCAGCCTCCGTGACCAAAAACATCTATGTACATATATATTTAAAAAATCGTTTGCGACATCCTTCGCAGCTTGCCATATGAAAATCATTTTTCACCCGCTACCCTATAATTTATCTTCTCTTAAAAAATAACGCATACATAAACGAAAGAAACCCGAAGAGAGAAACGAAGATCTTCGAAGGTTTTGAAACAAAGCATTTTCCTGTTTCGTTTTCATTAATGTTTTTGTCTATGAGCCTAGTCATTCATGTAACACAAAAACTAACCAACGTTGCTTATAAATAAAACAACTGGATAGATGGCAGATACCGCAAATAAACCTCGGCATTACGCCACCGCGTCCCATTTTTCATCGTGAGGCTAGCAATTTATCAAGTTCACGATCTCCAGAACAATACCTAGAGCGAGAGCACCTGCAACAATGTTCCTCCGACACTTCCGCTCACCTTGCCTTCTGTCTTTTTCTCTTTCTTTTCTTTTTCTTTTCTAACTATTTTTGTAAATATATTTGTCTTTCCTCCTCAGCCTCTAGTATGCTGTGAGTTCCGATTTCATAACGTGGTCATGGCAGCATATGTCCAGTCGGGTAAGAGGACGTTGCCTAACATTGAAATGAATGTCGGCTAAACGTGGCCAAATTTTGTACTTTCTGGGTTTCTTTCGCATAGTCTCTCACGAGCTTTTGGTGTCCCAATATTAAAAATTAACTCTTAATAAGCACAAAAAGTAGAACAATAAACCAATGAATGCATTATATTAATTCTTTATTTATTTCATGGCGCACAATCTGTCTTACCATCCAATATCACAGACTTTCAATTTGTAAGTAAAATGTCATCGAAGTTTTAGATCACTTGACTTGAGAGCATTAAAGAAAAATAACACACACACATTAGCTTTAAAAAAAATCAGTATGAAGTTACCCTGTGATTGTGCATGTTTCTGTAGAATGAATTAGGCACCTTTTTTGAGATAGAAATATGGCAAAACAAAACACGTTAAAAAAAGGGGTGGGATATTTAAAATAAAAATGGTGCTCTTAGAAGGCTGCTAGCTTTATCGCTTTACTTCATTTTTTCTTCCTCTCTCTCTTTCGCTTTCTCTTTTTGTCTCTCTCATACTGGAATGTTATCCAACTTTCTTACCATAATATTTTCATAGTAGCGGGCCTCTTATATTCAGTCATGCTGACACTGATTTCCTCACTCACGCACTCTTACTTCGCGCTTTGTGAATAACTTGTTTGGTGGGAACAACGGTACAAGACGTAGGACCAGAACGAGAAAACACACAGCCAGGGCGCTGGCTTACAACTGAAAGTTCGTTGCTGCGCAATAACAGAAATGAACACGGAAAGGTTGAAGGGAAGAGAATAAAATAAGCAAACCGATAGCATCCGGCATCACCCCGCCTGTATGAAGTCACACGAACCGGTCATACATTTTAATGAAATCTACTTCGTCACCTACAAGGGCGACAGAAGGAGCACTCACGCGCGAGTCCGATCCATGAGTCGATATAAAATATGCTTCGTCTATCTCTCTCGCAGTCTTGTTTCTGTGTTGAGACAGAATCTTGAGCGCGGGTTGTGTACAAACTTCCTCGGACATGTGGCGGAGTGTTTATTGGTCAGATGGGCAGATGTGTAAATATAAGAACAAAAAACATAGCATTTCTTTGCGTCTTCGCCCTCAGGGAACCTAGCAGTCAATTATAATAGGAGTGGCTGCCCGCCGTCTTTCCATGACCTTGAGATTTTGTCTCGACAAAAAACAAAGATTGCGAAACATATAGAGGAAGTATACTGCAATGCGACTGATGGATCGGACTTGTGTGCGAGCGCTCCTTTTGTTGCCCTTGTTGGAGAGAAAGTAGATTTCATTAAAAAGTGTGGCAGGTTCGTGTGACAGTATGCAAGCGTGGCTGATGCCAGATGTTATTGGTTTGCTTTTTTCTTTCTCTTCCTTTCCCCTTTGTGTGTTTATTTCTGTTTTCGCGCAGAAATAAACTTCAAGTTGTAAGTCAGCCCCCTGTCTGTGTTTCCTTGCCCTGGTCCTAGGTCTTTTAGCGCTGTTTCCACCAAACAAGTATACACCAACTACCCCAACTACATGCCTCGTTGAAGAGTGAATAGGTAATTATAAATGAGCGCAGAATGTAGATGCATACTCTACCTATATCTACACATAATCATAGAACAATCTAAGAAATTGATTATGACGTAGCACGAGCCTTGGTATGCCATCCTCGAGGAAGCTTGCCGTGCTAGAGGTTTTTAAAACTTGCATCATGGGTTAAGGAGGCCGTCACTCGCCATTGACTTGTAATGCTTGTAGATGACATCAAGCTTCTCGCAGAACGTCATTGGTGATGGCGATGAGTCGAGTCCTGTTCAACTTGTGATGAAATTGCTGAGAATACAGGCTTTCTTTCAAGAGTGAAACCAAAAACTTGCGCATCGTCATAATAATTGTCTTTATATGTGCGGTGATAATGTAGAAATTCAGCTACAATATGCATAACCTCCAGATTATTTTAACGATATCGCGTGAACACCGACCGGTTAGTAAATGAGCGCCTTATCACGGCGTGAAAGAGCAAGTCAGCGAGGCTAGGAGTGTAGCTGCTTCCACACACACGTAGTCTCGCTGACCTGCTGTTTCCCACCGCGATAAGGCGCTGATCTACCAACCGGTCAGTGTTCGCGCGAGATATAGTTAAGCAATCTGGAGGTTGTACAGTGCTAATCACACTTGTCTATAACACGCGAGCGTGCGGCTTTCTCCGGGGAGCGCTAGACTGGTGGCATTCGCGGAAACTAAGCAAGTCACGTGGCGCAACATGGAACGGCCCGCTCGAGGGGTGTCCTGCCCTCTCTATTAGCGGGCGGCGAATGCGGAGGGCTGCTCGCACGCTCTTTACAAACATCATTGCTCGAACAGTAAACACACTAAAGATTGAAGGCGTATCACCAATGTCGTCATCAAAAAACAAAAATATATCACAAAGCACTTTACTTTTATCGCTTATCAAGCTGACAGAGTGGGCAGGACACCCCTCGAGCGGGCCATTCCACGTTGCGCCACGTGACTTGCTTAGCTTCCGCGAATGCCACCAGTCTAGCGCTCCCCGGAGAAAGCCGCTCGCTCGCGCGTTATAGACAAGTGTGATTAGCACTGTACCTGTATCTCGTGTATAACCATTTTTTTAACGTTTTCTATGCAGTTTAGCGGAAGTTGGACTGGGCGCGCTCGCAGCCAAAGCACAACAAAAAGTCACAGTTAAATACAAGAGAACGGCGAGTAGGTGCTTAAGTTGTTTCGCCACCAGCAGGCGTTTTTCTACCTTTGATATCGAACCCACAAGGTTAAAATAATATGTTTTCGAAGAACGAACACGCGTCATTAATATGGGGATCAGCAAAGATGGTATTTGGCTATTGTAAATAATCTGGGGTACGAGTTTTCAAACCTCCGGGGGAAGTTTGAAGCAGACCTAAGTACTCGGAAAAACGAATCAACTCATTTCCAACGGCGGAAGGGAAAAGAGACAGATCGCGTTGGGCGACGTCTCAAGTGCGCCGACCCGCTTTTGCAGTTGCGGGAAAAGCTTTTGCGGTCGCCGTTTTAATCGAGGATTTTTGACGATCTCAATTTGTGTGCGAGTGCCGTCAAAACATTGTGCCGGGCGCAGTTACGTGAGCTCCCGATGTTGGTTTTGAACTCCTGAAGTAAATTCACTTTGAGAATGACTTAGGCTATTCTACGTGTTCGTTTGGATGAGACACCTATAATTGTCTCTCCCTGAAGCATTCAATTTTTTGCTTTAATATTTAGGAGTGCAGGTATTAACACGTCTCTAAAACCTTCAAGCTGCTCAATCCGCTTCTACAGAATGTACCCACGTGGAGCTTTACATAAGGGGGGCATATAACGCTTTTATAGGTAGGGCACGTTGGGCAAATAGAAGCAAGACAATACAAAAAAATAACAATAAAAATATGGGCTAAAACCGTACAAGGTGGCAAGCACTTTCCGAAGCTTTGAAACATAAGATATTATCATTGAATCGGGTAGTTTGTTTCAATCGTTCATAGCAAGCTGGAAGAACGGAAATTTAAAGGTATTCGTCTTAGGCATAAGTGAAAGCAGTTTGCAAAAATTATCTAGGCGACCTGAGATGTGCGATGCGGGAGTGCAGCAGAAGTTTTTCGAGAAAAAGAAGTGGTAGTAAAGCTCCTGTAGTATGGTTAGGGCGGATACGGTTCTGCGTGTTTTTAGAAGGGGAGGCCAAGTTGAGTTGTAAGTGCACTGATACTAGTTGTAGAGTTATCGTTCCGGCGAATATTTCGTATGGCACGGTTTTGAACAGCATCTACCATCTCTTCTAAGAATATCTGACGGGGATTCCAAGAGGATGAGGCGTACCCTAGCTGGAGTCGAACAAGTGAGGTGTATGCCAGGGGTTCATTCGAAGCCAGAAAAGGGTTACGTCGCAGAAGATCGAGTGTCTGGTTAGCCTTGCTGATAATGTAAATTGTGTTGCATTCCCATGAGAGATTCCTTGTTAGATGGAGCCAAAGATACTTGTAAGTGGGTACTTTGACTGTGATTTTACCGGGAAGGTGATAGCAGAAGCCTATTGTGTTTTTTTTCTGGTAAATCACATATGTTTGGTTTTTCTTACTTTGATTTGCATTTGACACCTTTCAAGTAAGGATTCAATATGGATTAGTTTTGCTTGGAGTTTTTCACACTGAGTGATTTGTCACCTTTTTGTCCGAGACACAATCGTCAGCATACAGCCGAAATGTTAGCTTGATGAGGGCCGAGGGATCATTAACATAAATGAGAAATAAAAAAGGACCCAACACGGTTCCCTGTGGTACTCCTGATTTCCCTGCTATTCAGGACGATCAGCTATAGTTTAAAGTGGCGTATTCTGTTCTATTTAAAAAAATTACCTATTCAACTGACTAGGGTTTTGTTGATTTGGAGGGAGCGTAGCTTTAGTATTAATCGTTGGTAAGAAACCATATGAAACACCTTCTAAAAATCAATGAAGATGGCATGCGTTTCTGTACGAAGATGAATGTTTTAGTGGATGTCGGTAGCAAACTCAAAACACCGAGTATCACAATGTAGAGACCGACGGAAACCGTGCTGGTTTTCAAAAAGTGAGCCGTTATAAACCATATAGTTTACAATTTTAGATTAAACAACTTCCGCCATCAAATTGTTTGCAACACTGGTCAGGGAAAGGGGCCTGTCATTAATGAGACATTTTTTGTCGCCACACTTGTGTATCGGAGCAACTCTTGCGTGTTTCCAATCTAAGGATTCGTCACCAGTGTCAATAGGCGGTTTAAGTAACCTACAAAAAGTATGCTAGTGACAGTTTTGGGAAATTTGAGTAGTTTTGTTGATGTCTTGCTTCTACCTGGAGCAGAGTTGTTAGGGCGATTATCAATGTTTCTCAATTCCAACTGGCGCAATTGAAGTACGGTTTATATTTACAGTGGTAGTATTGTGAGGCAAGTGAGCTGGCAAGGAAAAATATTTCTAAATAAATGCATCGCAAAAATAATTAGGTACTTTGCAGCCACCACTTTCAGAGAGTTCAATTCCATCAGGGTCGGCAATGTGGGGTGATATTTTATGTTTATGTTAGGTTTTGTAGCCGACCATAATTTCTTGGAATTTCTTTTCAGTAGGTTAAACAGATCTATATTAAAAAAAACTTGCGCTTGGACTTCTTAATTTCGTACTTACACGTCGAAGCGCATTCCCGATAGTTTGATTAGGCAGATGGAGCATTATTAATTCTTGCGCGATTGTAAAGCCTTTGCTTTTTACTCAGGAGCTGTTTGAGACGGGAAATAAACCAAGGGCACTTAGTACTTGACATTATATGAACTCTAGGAATTAATGTATGCAATGCATCGATTAACGCAGCCTTAATAAAATTTTAAGTTTTGTCCACAGTTCTATTTTCAAAGCCTTTAAAAAAGGTCAGCATGACACTTGATAGGTAAAGAAGTATGGCTTGTTGGGCAGCGCACGGATAGCTGAACACTGTCTTAATTACAGGGCTCTGAAGTCTATATGTTTAATTGAACTTTCGTAGACAAATGGTCACTGCGTGGCTCTAGAAGTTCAACAGCGGAGACACACATGGGGTTTGTAGTAAGAAAGAAATCAAGTGTTGCAGATCTGTAAGTTGTTTCTTTAATTATTTGGAGGAGTGAGTACGCGTCGCACATGTCAATAAAATAACGCGCCTGAGCGGGAAGACAATGCGACAACTGAAACTACACACGAGCAAGTACAACGGGCTACACATTTTGGGGATCAAAAAAGTCACCGGTCAATATGAATACATCTTTAGGATACAGCTACACAAGTGATTGGAGGCATTTCTGAAAAACGGATAAGCCAAGAAGCTGAGGTGGCTTATGCCACCTCACCTTAAGCAATGACTATTATTTAGGCAGAGAGCGTCGTTATTATAACCCCTAGTGCTTCACAACCTAGAAGTACTTCGGTTTTAAAAACGTTTAGTGTGTTTTTAACCAACACAAACACTACCCTTCCTCTATGTCCCGCTCTGTATCTACGCTTAATCAAGTACGAATCGTTCAATTTCGCGTGATAGTGCGTTTTTTAGGGGGGCCGTGGTTGCTACGCTAAAACAACTTTCACGGGGCTTGTGTGTTTGTCGTAAACATACCGATTACTTCCGATGAAAAGCTTATCCTACCGTAACCGAAAACCGCGATTCTGGCCCTCTGCAAATACCAACAGTGCCCGTCTTAATTGCCGTGCGTACACACGCTCGCAGAGAAGTCCTTGCCAATTCGGAAGGTAGTTCGCTTTAAAGCCGGTCCCTTTGATAGTAGGAATTATTTACTTTTAAAGGAGTTAAACCTGACAATGGTAGGTCTCGCAGGAGCTCTTTCGCCACGGTGCATTCCAGGCCTGTGCGCGCGCTCTATGCCGGGTGGCATTTTGGAAACACCAAGCTTGCTGTGAAAGAAACCTATTACTTTATTTGTATTCCCGTCATGTTTTTTTTAGGATTGTCTGGAATGTCGTAGATCAATATATTAATTCTTCACGACTGATTTTCTAGAGTGTCACATTTTTCAGCAAGACGCTGCAGTGATGCTGCGTTAAAAAGGATTGTGTCCGATATTATAACAACATGAATTTTCATCTTAACGAGGCCAGCGAATTCTCCCTTTATATCAGCGATCTCAGATTTCAATGATTCAAGAGCAACGTGGGTCTGGTTGTGCCTCTCTTGTAACTGCCCGATTTCGTTTAGAAATTGTTGTTGACCCTCTGACAGGATATTCAAAACCTGCATCAGTTGATTTATAGCAACGGATTCAGCGGGGACATCAATTTCATCAAGTCCCGGGTTTGTTTCTACATCCCGCGATGACAACATCAGTTTCTTTAGATATGCAGATATCAGAGGTTTTAAAAATACCACGCGGTCAGGCACGTATGAAGGGCACGACACCGCGAAAACAAAAAGAGTATTGTCACGGTAAGAACAGGGCCAGGAAGGACATACCTGGGAAACGATGAAACTTGAGTGCCGTATTCTGTAGTCGGTGTCGCCCCAAGTGGTGGGCGTCCGAGATCCTGTCGCAGAATGAAGAACGGCGTTGCCAACTGATAGATGGCCATTTTGTTGATGTCGATGAAAACACCGTTCGGCGCCAGTACAGTCCACAGAGCCGCACAGGGCACGCCGAAAAGTCGTTGTCGTTTCGAAGGAGTTGATCCGGGACAGTGAACGAAGACCCCGACACGAAGGTAGTGATGAAAACGCCGACCACCTGGAAAAGGATGAGACGTGAGTATCGCATCCTGCACTCGGTGTCGCGCCGAGATCAATGAACATCAATAAGCGCTGGAGCCGTAGATTCCGTCTTGTGCGTGCCGTTGTGATAACATTCCCGTCTTTCGAGGTACCACTCCATACGGACAAGGATTATGCGCTCCATCACTATACCGATGAAGCTAGCAAAGGCATTTGGTCTGTATGATGGTAAGCTCAAGTTTCACTTTCCTGGTTTTATCGGGCGAATAATACTACTTGTTTTTTAACGAGGAAGAGTCTCACCTAGTTTTCTAGGTGTAGTTGTAAAACAAGAGCAGTCTCGTCCGAGCCTTGGTGCCAAGGTGTACTAGAGTCAAGTAGTGACCCCATCCGGTCCTGGAGAAAATGTATTGGTTAAGGGGTAAGGCCAATGCTGCATCAAGTTCATACGGAGTAAGTGGCAAATCCATGCGGTTGTTTGCAGAGATTGTCATCATCGTAAACATCATTCAATAATGCTTAAAGGCCCTGACGGGCATTACACAAGGGGTTAGGTGGGGGGGGGGGGGGCATTCAAACATTGTTAGATAGAGACATATCAAAGCAGTAATCAGCACTCAAAGAAGCATAATTGTTTTGTTCAATTGAAATTATGGCTTGCGTAACAGTAGCGTTCGCTACTAAGTTGCAAAGGCAATCTGCCACAGATATCTCATCGCACTGCAGTGATAAGCTAAGTGGTCTGAACGGAATGCGCTGCTGAGGAAGAGTTTTAAGCACCCTAAAGATGCTCAAAATCATGCATAATGGTTTTCTAGGATCTAATGAGGATGTCAATGATCTCCAGCGTTTCCTTTCAAGCTTCATAAAATGTCGTCGAATGAGCCATTGAGCTTTACGTGCATTGCGTAGGTCCCTAACATCCTTAGTTCTCCGGTAACGGCGCTCCGCCTGTCGCCCAACAGCTCGCAATCGTTCATGCTCAAATTCGTTTGTAGCACAGTAGTGAGGAATGTTGAACATATTGGTTCAGCCCCGTTGACAATCAGAGAGAGAATTAGAATAAAGCGGCCATGTCATTTGTAGTTTTTGGTGCATTTTCAATCCAGCTTTCAAATGTCTTTGGGTTTGTACATTTGACCGCGTGACTCCTCGAAGTTGTAGAGAACAAATTAATCTCAACATATGTTAGTGTGTTCACCTCCTGGTGTTTCCACGTCCGAATACCAATTAATTTGGTAAAAGAAGAACAATGAGACGAAGTTCATATCCAAACGACTCATGTATCTGGCTCCACATTTGTATGTTGGGCTTTTATGCAAGGTCTGCTAAAAGTCTTCCTCGACAAATTGTGCTAAAACTTCCCCAACTAGGGTGATGGGCATTAAAATCACCGGTTATTGCATATGGCGGTAAACAACATTTAACAATTTGTTCCAATCGTTTTTTTATCTAAAGTTGTTTTCGGTAGTATACATGCCACAACGAGAAAAAAACTGATATTTGTTCTCTTTGATTATAACTCAAATGTATTCATTAAATTGATGTGGAAATATTTGGCGCGAAATATATCTGATCTATTTTCGGATAGCAACCATAACACGGTTGGACGAAGAGTTTCTTTCAGATTAAGACTTTTTGTAGTGAGAAGTGAATTCAATGAACAGGTAGACTTGCAAATGACAATAACGGGAAAAAAAACTCTTTCGCGTGAATTGGCGGAAATTTGAAAGATGATTTTGTAGGCCTGGTGCATTACGTCATAAAATAGTGGCGTCTCAAACAATTTTGTTAATTGCGATATAAGAAAGGTACAGCAAGAAGAACTGTATACATTAAATGGTACCCTCAAACCAGACGTTCCTGAAGTAGTGGAGAAAATGTCTCGATTATTTCAATGGGAGTAGTGGCATTGATTGAGGAAGGACGTTATAGGATATTGCGGACAGCTGATGTTAGGGCTAGCATGATGGTTCCTATACTAGGCATGACTGTAGAACATGACAGACGGGATACTGATGACTGCTCACTTCTTCCTCGACGTCTATTAGTTTTCTTTTTTTTATGTTGGCCATGCTTTCTTTGATTCGTCGATGATGTTTCCGCCAGCTTGATTTTCCGGCTATGGCTTGTTGGTCTCGTTTGTAGTGTCGTTGGTCTCTTTCATCTCTTTCGTCGTCATCTCTTCCAAAAAAGAAAATAAATTGTATTGTATTTTATTGTGTTGCCTGTCTCTCTCGTCGAACAGCAATCCCAATCCAGAAATTACGTCTTGAAATGGCTTTCACGAGAAAAAGTTTTCCTTGAATTAAGAAAACCACCAGAGTGCGACACCGGAAACCATAGAACACCTCCTGACTGTATGCTCTCTTCACACCACCAAGAGTCGGGCGCTTGAGAGAAAACTGTCAAGCCCGGATGAAAGCCAATTTACGGATACAAAATTGCTTGGCGGCAAGGACTCACTTTAACGGTCCGTAAAAGCAATAGCCGCATTGATTACACATTTTCCGAGATACAGGGCTGGCACTGACCCTCTAACGTGTGAGATAATGCCACTCTGATTGCCTCATCGTCGTTCACACCCTTCCTCGTCTAATTTAATCTTGCTTATTTTTGCTCCCAATTCCCTTGCCCCAGTGTACAGTAGTCTGCTAGAGCCATGCACTCAGGCTAACCTCTCTGCCTTACGGTCATCCTCTGTCTCCCTCTCTCTGCTGGTTCATACCCGCTCGATTCTTTACGTTTGGTTACCCATACTTGTACGTGATGTCTTAGAAGTAATGCGCTGCTTGTACGCAGTTGTTTTTTACTTAACAAAGTAACGCCCCAGTTATCTTTCAAGAAATGTAGCTAAGGCGTTACCTGGTTTCGCCACCATACCTCATACCGGTATGGTGAACAATAAGCATTAATCCCATAATCCTCCTGTATTAAGCGAACGGGTAGCAGGTTGCACTAATCCCCCGATTCCCAAGATTTCAAAATAAATCCTAGATGTATTCATGCATTCGATTCTGTCATTTTAATTTTGCGCAAGATAAAATAAAGCTTTTAGTTTTTTGTGTTTTTTTTTTTAATTTACGTAACAACGCAATTTTAACTTTCTATGACTTCGAGCAAGCTCACCATTTTTAACCCTAGTTTATCCAGTAGCATTCTTCCCTCAACTCGGCTGATCATGTTTTGCAGGAGAAACAATGCCAACTACCCCTAGCAGTGTTAAACCCTCTCAAGCTCGTCAATCTTCATGAACGTCACCTTTCAAAGACGGCGATCCATTCCAATTATGCGTACCTTTATTACGTTTCAAGATTATTGCATTTCTCTTTTGTTTCGTTTAAGTTTTTATAGGCTGAGATAATTAAGTGGTCAGTTTCAAACACAAATGAACCGGTATCGCGGTACTGACTCCAAAAATGAGTTCCCCTGATTTCGAGTAAAAGTAAAGAATTATAGCTTAGGTATGTAACAGGCAATACGTTCGTCACTTAGGGCGTCAGACCGGGCGGGAAATAATCACATTTGAGTTACGGCACCCACCCGGTTTCGTCACGTCCGAGAATGTTAACTACGCCAAAATTTTTCGGGCTAAAGTTTAGCAGTGTTTAGATGCAGCTCGGTGGAACAGGTTTTAAAACAAGGGGAGAAAATAGCACGAAATAGACATAGGACAGAGTGGATAAGGTGCACACACAATATGCCCCCGTGCGTGCTCCTTGTTCATCGTGTGCTTCGTCTCATTTGTCGCTGTTGGGGGCCTTTCTCGGTACACGTTTCGATAAGCAAAACTGCAAGAACCGTCGTTCTCAAGCGCATCAATGTTTTTGAGCAAGTTGAAGTGTAAACACCGCGCAACAAAGTTACTGTAAACACGCTTTTCCCACTTTAGTCAGAAAGAGTAGTGGCGGGCATGAAAAAGTATCACTTAGGTTAATACACCAACTGAGCACTTTCTGATACTATACTAATTTTCGAGACAACCCGTTATACTAAACAAACGGAAAAAAAAAACAAAAAAACAGGCAATGGTTTGTTCGGGTTGTGTAAAGTAGTGTAGATACTTAATAAAATAACGTAACATCGTGAGACCTCTTCTTCGTCGCCCCCTTTTTTGTTTATCTCGTTCTTAGAGTGTTTTGCGAGCATGATAATTAAGGGGTTTCATAGTTTCGAATAACGCACACTTTACATCCGACGCAAACGCTTGCTAAACGAGCTGAGGAAAAGCGACGAATTCAAATAAAATGAGACGAAGCCGACATTGACACGCGATGCCTATCTGAAACAGCCCAGTTGAAAGCGAACTTGTACTAATGAGCTGGACTTTCTAATGAGCACGAGCGCCAAAATGTGTAGTTCGGGTACTTCGGAAAGGGCTTTGAAACATCATATACGCGGCCTGCTGCTGCTAGCACCTAAGCAAAAACTCACTAACACCGCTAAAGTTGCAGTCAAACTGCGCACACATAATACAAAAGACACAGGGTCTGCTTCCAAACATTATGACAGAATTCTCGGCGGCCTTAAAAATGTTCAAAGCACGTAGAAGCTTGTAACGTGCCTGCAGAGTTTTTTCTGACAACTTTGACAGAGCCCAAGCAACGCCTGAGACAGACGATCTTTCACGTGATGAACTAGCAGCTTGACTGCGACATAAAAGGCCCCTGGAAAGAAAAAAAAATATTTGTTTTAAACAGTGTAAAATGGACACACGTATCGTCAAAAAAAAATTTACGGAACAAATAAAAATGTTGACCAATATTGATGGGGAGAGATTTATTTGAAATTCTGCGAGCAAACTCTATGACGTCACGGAATGGTCATTCGCTCCTTCGACCTCAAACGAGATGGTCATTGGCTCTTTCGACCTCAACTTGAAGGCGAAGCCGATACACCTTTCTTCCACGCGCCCGAAGTGCCGAGAGAGAGAACAAGTGGAAAGGAGGTCACCACCGACTAAATCGCGTATCGCGCCGTCAATATTGCTCTAAAAACATTTTTTTTCTTTTTTTGTGTAAAATTATTTTTTCGACAAGCGTGTCCCAGCCAATCTGTTAAAACAAAAGTTTTTTTCTTTTCTTTTCAATGGCTCTTTAAGGAAATGTTTTTTACACGAGCCTTCCCGAAGGAAAAATCCATGAATGTAACCCTGTTTGGCAGTCAATGTTTTCTAGTGGACCACTGACTGTGCCTGACTGTACGTCAAACATGTCTGATTGGCCAACAAGTTACTCTGACCGACAGTGAAACTCCAGTCAGACTCCACTTGTCGGCTTTCTGATGGTTTCCTGGTGGCAGTCGGCCGCCGCGAAATGCCATCAAGATGTCTTGGTGGTGATTCTGATTGTACATCGATTGGCTCTGACTGTACGTCAAAAAGCTTTGACGTGCAGAGAGACGTACGGTCAAAGGACGTAAAGTTCGTTCGGACACCACTATTTCGTCAAATCTATGAATACGAAAAATATTCTATGCACAAGAAAACGATTTCGGAACGTGAGCCCATAAAACCGCTGATGTTAGAGATATGACACGCAGCCGACCGAAAACCTTGATCAGAAGCCCGCCGAAACGCCGAAAACGCAACTTCGCGACTTCCCCGACTTCGCTACTTCGCTTCGCCCATAGAGGCTTCGCCGAGCTTTCATGAACGATCGCTCTCGACTCGTTTTGTTTGCCCGCTTGCTCCAACCTGTCCATCCTGCCTGGGCTCTACAATGTCTTATTTTTTAGTAGAATTTCTACTCGACAAGACCCAGCCTGTTGTGAGTTCCGACGATGTAAGGGACTTTAGCGGTGTAGTTGAAGACGACAAGGTGTACCAGGTCTACTGGGCCGGTGACGCGCGAACAAAAGGATCGTTCTACGGCGCGAGTGTGCTCTACATGGCGGGTGAGTAGAACTGAAGTACGGCGATTGATGTACGAGTGCTTTGCATAACATGCAGAAGTCTTAACTGCATTGCAACCGAAGCATCTCGTATAAAACGAATGGTGAAATCGAGTTTCTTAAGGAAGGGCGTAGCGTAGGGGTTAGGGTGTCCGATTTATATGCAAGTGGTCGCGGGTTCGATCCGCGGTCGTCCTGGTTTTTTTTCTTCTTTTTCCCGAAGATATTGTTTTATCGAGGCATTTGGCGATATTTATAGGTGCGTATAGCTTTACTCTTTTATAAATGTTGCCCTTGTTGATGAAAATCCCTTGGCAGTGGCAGTCAGACGTCATCTGATGGACCATCAAATGACGTCTGATGGTCCATCACGTTCCACCAAGGCTGCTGACTGGCAGTCAGTGTCCCAAATTACGTACCTTGATGGAATTTTCAATAGGGTTTTGACGCTGACAAAGACCTTGGAGCGCTTAATGTGCTCCAAGGTTACATGACATAATGGGACCCGGTCACACGACGTAATCTCGTGACGTCAATTCCTCCGAGGAAAATAATGACGTCAGCTGACTCAAGGTCACACGACGTGGTCATGTGACGGTTCCTTGTGACGGCTTTTTGTTTTGATTTTCTCGTAGGATTCGGCCGATAAAACGGATTTTCTACTGGTAAGCTGGAACAAATACAAATATTCATTATAGATTGTCCGTATAATCGCCTTACGCGGGCTGCCATATTTCTTCTACTGGGGCGTGAAGCACGTTCTGAGCACGAGCAGTTGTTCTTTTCCGACGAAGATGAGACGCAGTTTAAGCGTTCTCAATCCATTGACTGGGGATTTTTGGCCCGAATGATAAGCGTTAAAGAGGTTGCTCTTTTGTAAGCCAGCACCATTTGCATATATATACTATTTCGCGCGAACAATTTCTCTTCTATCCTATTCAATTTTATTCTATTCTCGCTTTTCGAACAATGAGGAGACGCACGAATGAGAGCGCCGAGGCAGCGCCGAACGCTGACTCACCGACTCCAAAGCTTACCATCTCGGAGAATCGGAACTGGTCACACCACTCTGATGAAAGTTCAGTTAGCTTATGCTCCTCATGGAAAGTATTCGCCAAAACAGATGAAAGAAAGCGAAACGATTCGCAACCATGCTGGATTTCCGCTTCAGTTCAGACGCAGACGATGCTACGAGCTCATGGGACAAATCAGGCCTCGCCAAAAAACACTCGTTCTTTCCTGCTTATGATCGATTCAGGGGTGATATAATACCTACAAAAAGATGAGGAACACCATGATGGTGCCCTTTTTACGTTGCCTGATTGGTTCCATCAGGGGCTCCGTCTGTACTTAAGGTGAAGCCAAGTATAGCTACGACCCTTTTCTCACCCGCGAGTGAATGGCTCAGCAAGGGAGAAGCTGAGCCCGTCTGGCGATAGTCTCGATGACTAATGCGATAGCAGCCGTCTCGTTCAAATCGCACGGGACTACCAAGTAGCAAGTCATCGTCGCTCGCTCCTAAAGAAGCAGGCGAAAGCCGACGGCTTCGTGAAGGACGACGGCACGCGATGATCCAGTGGAGCCGATGAAGCAGCGGGAAAAATGCATCGTCATGGTGCTCGTTCTTTTTTTTTTTTTTGTGCGTGTTAGCGTATCCGGTTAAATCAATTACGTGGAGTGCGTGCGTTGTGGGCCTTTTGTTTCTGCCTGATTCGCTTAACCGGTCAAGGCGAGCTCGCGCAAATAATGAGCGCCATGTCCGAGGCGGTTTTACTGGCTCAACCGGATGGTAGCGTCGGCCCCGAACCGATTGCAGAAGCGGTTCCGGTAGTCAAGGAGCTCGCGCTCCTTCCACTTCTTGCACACTGCCACTTCCGGTGCACGTTATTCCGGAGTAAAGGCGTCGCGCTCTCGTGCAACGAGCCCTCGGAATTTCCCCGAGGGCTGAAAGGAGCGCAGTGTGACGTATTTCCGGATCGCTGACGAAGTTCCGGTGCTGAAAGAGAATGTAAAAATGGTGGAAAAAGCTGCGTCGGCTGCTGCGTGGGTTTGTGGTTTGCACGCTTTTTGTGGATGAAAAGTCACTCGTTTTTTCTCTAACGACCTTGTCGAGATCTCTTCAATACCGGCGTCAAATAAAAGCGAGCGTACTCGGCGTCGTCTGCTTTCATTTTATTCGGAGACCGTCCGCCACAGATGAAGAGCGGAAACTGCGTAGACGCAGCTAAAGTGCAGCGCTTTTTTGCCTTTCTGTAGGCGCTCCGAGAACTTCGACTTGAATTGCGCCATTAGGAACTGAGGGATCCGCTACTGAACACGCCCAAGGAAATTTCACTGCATGAATGCGGTTTTATGCAAGTTATGACATAAAAAAATAATCTTTGCGTAGTACTTATGCAAAGACGTTTTCACAAGATATGGTTGTTGAAGAAAGAAGCGATGCTTTCAGCGTTTCAAACATGTGCGTCTTGACTAAATAACGTTTTTTTTTTTTTTATCCCCTGTCACTGTTGCTTGTTTTTCCCTGGCTGCTGTTTTTTGTTACCGTATGCCAATTGAAAGGCTGCAGAGGCCTTGTCAAGTCAAAATTGTTTTGACTTTTTGCCTCTGCAGCCCGCATCACTATCTGATGATGTAAATAAAATTGATTGATTGATTGATTGATCGTGCTAATAAAAGCTAATTAAATAACATAGTGCTAAATAAATACATATATCTTAATTCAACACATGAAGGGACAAATTAGTAACATTCCTCGCGTACACCTTTTTGTACTACGGTTTTTGAAATTAATACGAATATATTTTGTCTTAATCGCTTTTTGATAAATTGTTTAGTCGTTTTGTTCGACCCTCACAGCAGTCAGTAGCTACTAGATAAGTTGTGAAATTATGAATGCGGACGTCATTTTATAACGTAATATGTACTGTTCTTATTTATCGAGAGCGCAATCTTATAGAAGCAAGCTGAAAGCTTCGGTGGTGGACGATACCACTAATTCTTGAATGGTACTTACAAATAAAACCACATTCGCTCAAATCGCATTATCAAATGTTTATATATAAGAGTTAAAGAAAGCAATGCACAGATCGTACTGAAGAAACAATTAATTTGCGAAGCCATAAAATCGGCGAGCGTTGACTCAGAAATACAAGTCAGTAAGCACAAACACATGCAAATAAATGCAAGCAAACAACGCGTACCGCGCGTATACGCGATGCGTTCGTCCTTGGTGCACAACACACGTACGAACACTTGTGCACATTACACGCACGGATGAACGAACAAACGCGTGGAGTTTCCCAGACTCATGCGCACTCATACGAACAAATGTGGCCACAAAAACGCACACACACCTACACGCATGATTCACGCACATACTCGAGCACACGCAGAATACGGTCGCACAGGCACGCACACGCACAACGAACAGAAAACCAAAACAATAACGCAAATATGTAGAGCACATTTGGGCTGCACAGCCCCAGACCATCACATACTCGAGGAAACACATACGCGTGGCGGTAAAGCCACGAAGCAAAAGAAAAGGGGAGATACATTGTCAACGACGAATACGGAAGATAAAGTTTGAAACGGGGCCGAGATCCGAGACTTAGTGGTATTGTCTCGACCGCTATCCCGGATTGCAAAATTGCGGCAGCGGCTAAGGTGGCTGCACCAGCCTCCTGCCATCAAAATCGCGTTCTTTCGGTGCATTTCGAGATGGGGATCAGACCGCCGGACAGGCGGTTGGCTCGGAAAAAAACCTATTTGTCGGATTAGTCCCAGAGCTGGACGGCGTCGTTTCTAAAAATGTCCCTGTCCAAATAACAAAATAAACAAAACAACAAGATTGGGCTACCATATTTCGGTGGGCTGAAACAGCTTCGGGTTGCATCCTCCGAAACCCGATATCCTTTTTCTCCCCAAAGTTTGATCCGCGTCCTTTTCTTTTTCTCTTTTTCTACGTTTCTTTCTCGCTTTCTCGCTCTATCTTACACGCCATCTCCATCATACTAAAAGAGGAAATGAAGTTAGGCGAAATCTTTTATAAAAGTCGATGGTAAAAAATATTTTTGTTTTTTGGTGGCGAAATATATTTTTGTTTATAAGGTAGCTAGCTGCCTCGCAACACAAGCATCAGACTGCCAAAGCTTCAATGCATTCCGAAGAGTTGGCGAAGTTTTTAATCTGATTTTTTTAAGCTTGTCTCGCCTTCTTGCTGTAGTCGCCTCAACCTCCAACGTAAAAAAAGAAGAAAAAAAAATTCTACAAAGTATTTATAAATTGGCGGCTGCCGCAGATTTGGCCAGCTGCCAAGTTGATTTCGCTCCTCCGTCCAGCTGCGTTGTGGCGTCCTGCTAAGCTTCCATGTCACGAGTCACCACAAACCCTCACTCCAGCTGCGTCGCCCGCAGCGCTTGGAATACTGTTCAGTAGTGTTGACGATTGGGCTAGTTGGTCTACTTCTATTTTTCTACTCAGATCGGAGAACAACGGCGCCTGCAGATGACTCTAGGAACACGTGTAGTCCTCCTCTTGTGTTGTTTCTTTTCTTGGCTTTTGGGCCGGGCAAATTGTGTATTTATACATGTTGTCAGTGCCAATAAAGCTCAGTTGTAAGTCAGCGCTGTGTGTGTCTACCGCCTTCTACTCTGTCCTTGTCCTTGCGACATTTGTTTTCCGCTAACCTGGAATACTGGTGTTCTAGCTCGGTGTGACTGTGGCTGTGTTCAAAATCTTACCCAAATGAATCCGAGTTACTCCGGCGGGTCGCGTCATGTGACAACACAGCTTGGAAAACTCTGAAAGCGGGTAGGTTTTGGAAAGCCAAGCTACAAAACCCTTACCCTGGAGTAAGATCGAGTAAATTATATAACACGGCCCATGACGTTCTAGCTCGGTGTGACTGTGACAACCTTAAAAAAAGTATGTTATGTATGCAGACCAACTCGGTGACCGAGAGGGGACCGTGAATGGACCTTTTCCACATACCTGCGCTACCAATCGATACTGGGAGCTACGCTACCAGTTGCTTCGCTGTCTGAGCTGCGTCGCGTGCCCAACGCGACTTTAAAGAGGGAAATCCGTAGCGTCCACCCAAACGTCGTGTTTTTCTTTCCGTCCACTTTCTTTTTTTTGTGTAACACAATTATATATATGCTGCAATTACGTGTTCTACTCGCCGATCTACAGCCTCATTCCGAATTTCCTCGATTTTTTGTGCCGACTTCCACCGCTTGGCAACGGGCGCTCGCGCGTGCGCAGAACGCTTCTCGGAAAAGGTCCATTGTGTAGTCTAAAAAAAAAAACTCTCTTCGGTAGCGCGCGCCCTCCACAGCAGCTCCGAGGCCGCCATATTTTTCTGGTCATACACTTTGAGGATGCATCGGACACGAATCCGAGTGTACTAGACACGAGTGCTACGTCAGCGCTCTGCGAGATCTGGATCCAATTACACGCTTCACACAGAAAGCTACGCCCAATGAATGGATAGATGGATGCGAACGGCTGTACCCTTTTTAAGGGGTGGTAGCTTGCGACACCTAGCCTAGAAATTGAAAAATAGGGGCTACCAGTGCTGCCCAGTTCGACATTGAAATGTGTCTATTGGCTAACTTTTGGTTAATTAAGTGAGCTTCCTCCTCCTTAAATCATCTGGCTCGTCAATGTGTTGCTGTGATAGATACTGGAAACGTTTCTTTATACCTGTATACTATTAAATTCTTGTGCGGCCTGCGTTAGCTGTAAATCAAAACCGAGAAATTAGCTCATCAATAAAAGAGTTAATGTATTGAATAAAATTACGTCTAAATAATATAAAAATAAGTTAATTATAATCGGGGTAGGAGGCATGAGATAAATCTGCTGTCTCTAGAAGGTTTATTTTTAGTTTGATAGCGTTCATTTTGGCAAAAACAAATTCTCCATAACCACCATCATGCGTAGTAGAATATGCTATAGTGAAAGGAACCCATAGGCGTCAACAAAACATACCCTATTCCAAACGCCCGATCGTCCGCGTGATTTTGTGCGCGTGTAAGTGTTGGCATATAAAGGCTGGTTCACACTCTTCCTTGTATTTACGACCAAATTATTGTGATTTATTACATCTACGAGGTGGATGAGACCGAAACAGTAACTCGACCCAAAGAAAGACAAGAAAGATTCGCAATGACCCCGAGGTTGCGATATACTACTATACGGAAGCGGTGGTCAGCAACAATAACAGACCGATAGCCTTTCACCTCCTAAACATAGGCGCATGGGCACACCCAACAGCCGCAGGAACCCCGGAAAAAAGCCGATGCGCAAGCAGTATTGACTGCGGTAGAGCACAGAAGCAGCAATGAAATAAAAAAGAAAAGCATAACCATTTGTACTGATTCACAAGAGGTTATTACAGTACGTAAGGTACACCATGCGGTAAGCCCGACAATACGGAAAACCCTAAAGGCGGCAAGAACAACACGAAAGAAGAAGAGTGCAACGATACTATAGGGAAATGAGATTGCCAACAAAGTCACGAATGAGTACAGTCGTTCCCTCCTTTCCGACAGACCCGTCCAATCTCAGCAAGATCACTCATACCCTACTGTGTTAAAAAATTTGAGTAAAGAATACGATCCTATAGCTACCATGAATAAGCGAAAGAAACAACTACAGCAGCAACAACGAAATAGGCATCCCAAAGAACAGGACCCCATACCTTCTGAACTCAAAAATATACCAAACAGTTTTCTTGAGAAGGGTAAAGACAGGAAGTACGATAACCCCGCACCTCCTCAAGAAATTGGAGAGACAAACGAAGTTGAGACAAGACCCGGAATTCATACCGAAACCACCAGAGTGTACCTTTTGTAGAAAAAAGACCCCACCAAATATCGATCACCACCTGTGGAACTGCAAGCCGAAAAACCTTAATGAATGGATTAAAGCAGCAGGGGATTCCGAAAGAAGACTGCAGCTGCTGAGATTCGTCGTTTCCTACCTGGAAAAAACTGGCCTTAGTAAAACGTTTAGAATTTTTTTTTTCTTAGGCCATGCCATGGAGAAATCGCCTGAGCTTTCATTATAAAAAGCAATAAACGTATTTCGTCAACATCGTCGAAGAAAGACACGAGGGACGTTAGCGAGGTGAAGACGCAAGGTAACGTGTTTTGATGTAGAACTACGTCTTTCTCCGAGCCTGGAAGGAGGTGCAACATTGCATTGCGCCTTGTGTCGTCGTCTTCTTACCTTGTCCTAGTCTTTCGGCGCTTGTCTTTTCCCATTATGAACCAACTGGCCCAACTCACCATTTTGTTGCAACATTGGGAGGTCGATTTCAACAAAAAATGAAAGCCGTTTACAATTCCCTGTAACGCCGGATTAGAGCGCAGCTCTTGAGGAGAAGGATGGAAGGGTACTGAGGGATAGGTGACTCCTTGAGGTCACGTGACCTCAGGGGGAGGTCGTCTGGCGTCAGGGGGTGTCACGTCACCTGAGGAGGTTACGTGACACACGTGACCTCAGCGGGTCACGTGACCTCAGAGGGGTCACATGACCTCAGAGGGGTAACATGACCTCGGGGGTCGTGTGACGTCAGGGGGCTCACGTGACCTGAGGAAGGGTCACGTGACCTCTGGGTGGGGTCACGTGAACTCAGGGGGCACGTGACCTCAGGGGGCACGTGACTTCAGGGGGGGGGTCACGTGGCCTCGGGGTGTCGTGTGACGTCAGGGGGTCACGTGACCTGAGGGGGTTACGTGACCTCAGGGGGTCACGTGACCTCGCGGTTACGCCGACGCCGCTCAAGCCGGAAACGGGCCCCTAAGAGCTGCGCTCTAAAACTTGGTCACGGGAGTGACGTCACACAGATCGCCGTCTGCTGCTAAGAACCGCACAGTGCGCACGCGCGTCCTTTCTTAGCCGCTGGCTTGCTCGTTTGCTCGCTTCAACGTTGAGGCGCTCCAGTCGGAGAGCAACGTCGAGAAACGCCGCCAGCAGCCGTGACTCCACGATCTTCGCTCATCGCTCTGCCGCCGAGCTCGCGTGCTCTGCGGCACGGGGCATTTCGCGCGACTCTCTCGTGCGACTTGTCCACATATGCGCCTCGGAGATGGCGGCACGGCGGGAGAGGGGGGGGGGGGTGCACGTTTGAATCTGCCAGACTCCGAGACACGGGCAGTCGCTTCTTGCGCACAAAACACCGCCATCCGGCAGGACTCCGTAAACAATTCTTCAGCTGCGGTCGTATTTTTTTTTCTCAATATTCTATCTCCTTCCGCGTCATTTCTAGGAAAGCCATTAAGGAGTGTTTTTTTTCTGCGTCCATTGTTGTAATTTCGTTTCCACATTCTTATATACTCGTCTCCGTCACTTCCGACCAGCCCTAATTGCACAAATAACCCTTTCGACGCGCACATCTCGCTCCTCACGCAGTTGCAAAAGTAGGACACTGGGATCTTCTACTGTAGGCCGGAGTAAAAATCGACTTTTACACCCTACCCTTGTTTGCGCGTTTTCTCTGCTCCTTTTTCATTGCAAATTGCCATTTTTAAAATTGCCATAGTGCTCAAGTGTCTCGACGCTGCTGAGACCCTTAATGTTGTTTCGGGAGACAGCAGCAATCGGAAAGGGACTGACGGCCGTTTCTACTTTGTGCCGGTTTTCTAGTGTTCCGACTAATTCTGAAGTTGCAAAGCAATCGGAGAGTTCCGATTGCTGTGTTTACGTGACCTAGCCGCGGTAGCGTCATCTGAAAACAATACGAGACCAACTTCCAAGTAGGTTAAGGCACTTCTGTTGTAGTTTGTTTTGTGTTCTGTCTCTAACGGGCAAAGGAAGTGTTTGAAATGACGCCCTGCGCCCTTTAGGGGGGTGCCGTGCTCCGAAGCACAAATGCGAGGTTCGCCTGCATTTGAGACAAAAAAATGCTGATGGAACTTGCACCACAAGATGACACAGCGCACAGATACACCTTTATTTTGCCCACGTGCACATCGCAATACTGTCTCCTCAATCCCGAAAGTGGGCCTGACTTGGAAAGCGCTAGTTTTCGTCTTTCTTTAATTTCCCATGACACTAAGCAAACGTAAAGTCAAAGCGTCTCTGTCTATCTTTTGAAAGCCCTGTATCAAGGGCATTAAAAAAAACAAAAAACACTCATCATGAAGGGATTTGGTTAAATGGCGTTTCAGCTCGCGATGCAGACTTTGAAGGTCCACCAAGGCCTTCGGTCTAAATGCAGTTGAAAATACCTTATTACAGAGTTGTATTTTTGCTTCGTTTTGTATACGCTAAACGTGACGAAATCCCAATATACTCTAAACATACCTTAATTTACTACGTGTTCAGCTAATCGATCCGTGCGTTTTCTATTTTTTTTAATAGAGTTGAAGGCCGTTAATTTTTAGTTTTGTTTTGCATGAGGATTACCTATTTAGGTTTACAATCACTAAAGCTACTCATTAATTCAGATTATCTGATTGAAGGTAATTCACCGCGACGTAGATTCCTGCCTATGTTAATACTGTGGCTCAATTTCGGAATCCTTTGATTGTTCAAGTGCTTCCAGCGCTTTCGAAACGTTATTTTTAAGCGGAAATTCAACTCAGTTTTTGAAAAAAGAAAAAAAAATCAATCTTCCAAGAGTTTGATGTTTATTTTCGACATTTGATTTAGTTAATCATTACCTCAACTCCCCCATCAATTAAAATTTGGGTTTGTCCAATTTTATTCAAAACGTGAGCAAGTTGAACCAAAATAAGTGATAAAAGTAGCGTATAAGTTCGCATCACGGGAGTAAAAAATAAAAACGTTCAGCAGTATAGATTTTCTAAAACAGCACTATACTTGATTCGATCACAGGTGCCTGTAAAAATGACGTGGACAGTGAACCACAGTTCATATGGTAAACATTTCTTTCTTTGCTTCGCAATTACGTCAGACTAAAAGTGGTCCAGGTTTTTACGCGTTACTGCAAAAAAAAAAAGATTAAAATTACAGTTACTTTATTAGAAAATCTAATTGATTAGAGTAATCAATTACTGCAACATAAAAAAGTAATTGACCCATTACTAGAAAGTAATTGGTTACTTTTCACGTTCCGTTTTCTAACGTTTTATGAGGAAATCAAAAATGCATACGTATGCGTTCAAAGTGGTTACATTTTTTTAAAGACTAAGTGCCCAGGCGAACTGGTGGTAGCTAATCATGTCGTTTAACACCTAAAACTGCGCTGCAGAAAAGGAAAAAAAAAGAAGAACTCGCTGTCGGGTACAGACATAAAAGGGAACGTGTCCGTCTAAGTCTGTTCCTTCGACTTTGAGTCTGTTCCCTTCTGAGTCTGTTGCTTCAACTCAATTTTTTTTTCTTTTCTGCACTTAAGCGTCAGGCATCAACGACATAATTGGTAACATTTTGTTTATTTTTAACATTCACACCTTGTTAAGCTTCAACAGCAGTTGTTCAAAGCTGCCGTCAGTCATCTTCCCACATTTCCTGGTGAAGATATCTGCGCTGAAGAGCAGCACCAGGCAGCGCCGGCTCAGCAAACCCAGATAGCAACAACCCGTACACACGAAACGAGGAACTCTCGACAGCTCGACGGTCAAAATTTTGCTGAGCGCGTTGACGTTCTAATCCTTGTTGTATCTTCGTATCTTTTTTTAGTTGTTTAAGGGTAAACAAAAGTGTCCAACGTTGGTGCAACATGGACAAGTGACGCGCGGGCAGTAAGAGCGATTTTTTACGTAAAGAAACTCAACTCAAAAATTTCATCTCTTTCGGAAACGCAATTGACAACTTGTAATTGGTTACAAAAAAGCAATTGAATTACAGCGAGCGTTACCCCACAGAAAGTAATTGAATCGTTATAAAGTTACAATAAACTGTAATTGATTACAACAATCGGTTAGGTACTTGTAAATCGCTACGTACAAGCCTGAACTAACCTCACCTTGAAAGAGAGATATCACATTCATTTGTGACTCGAAATAAAACACTACAACATTCTGCTCTATTGAGCGTTCTATGGGCTGTTAAAAGTTGCTCCCCCATAAATTGTCGCTCCAATCCCCCCCCCCCCCCCCCACCTCGACTTGTGGGATATCGAAGAAGACAAATGGAATCGAGGTCAGCAAAATCGGGTAAGGAATATCAAGCGATGCTTTTGGACGAACTTCGACGTATGGAGGGCACAAAGACGACCGACTGCCGTCACAAACAATCTAAACAAAGTGACAGACCAAAGTGACATGACCAACGGGCAGCCCAAGTATTTTACGGCACCACATTTGTCTCGACAATATTTTGAACGCATCCTCAAGGATCCAAACGAGACAGTAAAAAAAGTAGGGCTGCAATCTTCAAAGTATAACTCTGAGATCACGACGCAACTATGTGAAGCATACAAAGTGACGTTGCGGCACCCCACGCCAGCACAAAACAAAACGCAAAAAAACCAGTATACTTCTTATCTTTCCGAAACAAAATACAATTTCTATCAATCTTTATTTAATGACGCGTCAGCACTTTCACGCTTTGAATCAATGTCAAAGTCCAAAATGACGAACTAGCGCCGTACAAATCCAGGATTTAGCAGATATCGATTCGAATTTCAAAGAGTTCTCTCACTTTTTGACGACACAGGCGGTGGCTCCTTACTCCTGTTGTTTTGAAGCCTTTCTTTTGTTTCCCACTGCTGGAAATGTGTTTAAATGGATCAAACTTTTCGAAACTTTCCGCAGACGACGCGTTAAGATGTCATTAGAAGTGCTCACACAAGCATAAAGCCCACAAAAATCAATGCTTTAAAATGTGCTTATATGTATATTTTATTATACAAATACCCTGGAACATGCCTTTATTTTGCCTTGGACTCCTACAATTTTTGGCATAAAAATTAAAAGTGCGGTGTAAAGTGCGCCGAACGCAATCGAAGATGGACAGACTTCAACACACGGGCGATACTGCAGTCCCAAAGAAAATCGGTATACCTAAGTCCGACCGTAGTCAATGCTGCAATCTTATGGAGCCAATCAAGATGCTAAAAAAAATGCACCGTCACGGTACTCGTCGTTTTCATGCGTTTGCTATGACCGGCTACACCAATCACGTACAGTGAATGTCTCGTCATCCGGAGTTTTAAAGCGGTAGCCTTATGGGGCCAGCCAACCTCAGGATCTTCGTAAGGAAGAAATGTGTACGTCGGTCAGTCCGTAACGATTAAACAATCTTGAAAAAAAGAAAAAGAAAAACTGCAACCGGTGTTAGGAATTGAACCCCGGTCACCGGCGTAAAAGCCGAGTGCGCCTCAAGAAAGCTCCGAACCCAGCACGCAGGAACAGGAGGAGCAGAAGCAGGTGGTGTGAGAAATCACGCGGAGCGAAGAGGGCAGAAAAGGGCAAGAAAGAGAGAAGCAGAAACAGGTGGTGCAGAAAGAGCGCACGGAGCGAAGAGGAGTAGAATGAGCAGGAAAGCGGGCCTGCCCTCTCTCGGTGACCCAGAAACTTCGGAGCAAAGGCTTCGTGTACAGGTGGTGACGAAGGGAAACGCGCACAGCTTAACAAAAAGACAACGGTGTGACGTAGTATGTTTCCAAGCAAAACCTTGCCCTAGGCACCACCTGCACTAAGAGCACTATAGTTCCCAGGCACAGATAGACTAAGGATTATCTTACCCTATGCACCACCCACCCTTTAGAGCTACTCCATTTAAACAGATTTGGCACAGTGACCAAGCATGTAGTCATTTTTTGTGTGCGTGTTTGTCTAACCGGTGATAGAAAAAACACAAAGGCAACGAGCGCCGCGACAAGGATCCTTTGAAAGCAATTGATTGCCGCCATCAGATTGCAGTATCGGGTGCGTTAGCCGAATATATTGCCTTGCATCAAATGTTTTTTTCAGCATGGCAACGTATAGTAAGTTCTCGTCACTCGTTTCAAACGTAACATGTCTTCTCCTAAGGTTCTACACGTTTTTCAAACATTGCACGTCAATACCACCCTACTGTATAATGCCGCTACGTAATGCTGGGTATTCTCAGGCAATTACACGTATAAAAAAAACTGTTTACCCACTCCACTGCCCTAAACGAATAATCGATCTGCAGCGAGACCATACAACACATTATAAAAGCCTGGGTGTCGTTATATTTTTATTTTTTAACTCTTCAACCCGGGCCGTTAGCTGTTATTCTCCATTCTTGTGCCTGTTTTTTTTTTTTTTTTTTTTTTTTTTTTTTCAGTTTGCTTTGAGGAGATTGTGAGCAGATCGAACCCACCAAATGTTTATTTCATAAATATTGGTGAGTTGGTTCTACTCCCTCATAAAAAGAAAAACCCACCTCGTAAAAACATAAAAACGTCCCTTCTAATACGCATTGCAAAACCCAGCTAACAAAAGTATCCGAAGCGCTCAATCCTACTGGAAATCAAGAGCTCCTGAACAACCCGCGGGAACGGGGGGGGGGGGGGGGGGGGGGGGGGGGGGGTTTACTCGCGGGTTGTTCAGAAGACGTGGTCCTTGAGATTCGTTAAGCTCGTCTGCCGACGTCCTTCGCCGTCAATTATGCAAATTCGCTTCTTTGAATCTCTTTCTTCCGTGTCCATCATTTTTTTTTTTTTGTTCGCATACGCCGTGACGTGACCTGTCCCGTTTCTTGTACTTCTCGTTTCGTGCTGCCTCGTGCCAATAGCACATGGAAGACAAGGCCTGTGCCAATACCCTCCCAAACGTCGTTCTTAGTGCGTCCAGGTAGAGCCGCCAAACTTGCGTCAGTATCGCCGCCCGCGCGTCGTTAGCGATACTGAAACAGTCCACTAACGGTGACGTATTGCCCAGGCCTCGTCTCCTGGGTGGTGTTGCTCGTGCACGCGTTACCTTTTGTCCTTGCTTGCTCGAAACAGTGGAGGCATGCGCATCAAGAGGTTTCTTCTTCCGTCTTCCGATCGGCTTTCGAGACGGCGCCACTAAGCGACTGAAGGCGAGGATGCAAAGACTCGCGAGCGTAATAAAATCTGTCGAGATTTTTTTTTTTTTTCGAGTTAGTGTTAGACGGCGGCAACGTTATCTGAACATTTATTTGGGAGAGTCTTCCTTGAGACCTGCGCCGCTGGCGTCCACCGAGACTTAGATAAATACGATACTAGCGCCACCCTATAGAGATGACTTGAAACATGGACGTTGCTTTATGTGGCCACTGCTAGAGTCACTGAATGTTCCCAGGGTACGGAAACCCACAGGCTCGAGGTGCCAAGATGGCGGCTTAAACTTTTTTTTTTATTTACTGTGGTCACCATGCGCTCTTAGAAAGCATGTTTTGCGCAAAAACAAACGGAAAAGAAGCTTTTTTTTTTGTAGCAAATATTACTGAAAGTTAGCAAAAAATGACAGGAGCGTGATGTTTACATAAAATTCTAGTTTACAGGGTTCCGTGGAACGATTAATATTCTTTCTATACAGCCATGTCTTACCGGTGAATTCAGGTGGCGCGTCCCGACCTGGTTGCGTCCTAACCGGTGCTAATTCGCGGCGCGTCCACTTGGGAGATAAGGTTATCATCCCTAAAACTTCTTCAACCCTATATGTTTCGGTGCAGAAAATGGCCGATTACAGCCGAAATAGAACAGTCATAGTGGACGCTATCGAACGCGATACTCCCAAACCAGTACAAGCAGCCGTGCAGTTCACCGAGCGTCCGCTGCGGAGAAATGGCGGCGTTGCGATCGTCATTAGTTCGGTTGTCAAGTACGGGACTTTCTCGAGACGTCGAGCAGTGCGGACGCGTCTCCCTTGCGCTCCTGGATTTTCGGCGTTTCGCCGCGGAACTTGGGCCCTTGGGGGTGAGTCTTAACTCTTTTCGATCAGCGGACGACATAGCGAAGCCACGGAATCGTCGTTTTACACGAAACTTCCGCAAGAAAGGCCTATTTCGGACGAAATTTCAAGTCGGGCGGCTAGGCCTAGCGCTAGGCCTAACGCTCCGTCCCTCACGAGGCGCCATGGCGGTCGCAACGAGGGAGCAGCGGAACTTAGCCACACTCATGAACTACATCACGCGCGATGAAGAAAAGGAGAAGCAAGCCAGCTCACCGGAAACAGACGCGGCGAGAGAGAAGTCGCAATGGAGGACTGTGGGTGGAAAGAAGCTTCGAGTCAAATTGTCGAGGAAGTTCCGGACCACCATAAAGGACGAGGACAGAGCATACGGAATCATCATTCGTACGAAAGGACTGGACCTGAAGACTATCGTCATCGGTGAAATCACGGCCGCGATCGCCACCGCGACCGGAGTATCGCCTCGAGACATGATCGGTACGGACCTCGTGACGAAGAACACCATGAACAACACGATCACCATCAGGACAAACGACAAGCAAAGGGCGCAGAAGTACCTGGGTATCACCACACTCAAGTACCAGGGAGCAGAAGTAGAAACCCAAGCGTACACGGCCAACCGAAAGGAGTCTGTAAGAATAGTGGTCTCCAAATGCCTCCCAATTTCTATCCCGTTCACGGACCAGGAGATCTACGAGCAACTCAAACTGGAGAACCCCAAGATACCTATATCCGACGCGAAGAGGATGGGCCGGACCACCTCGATTCTCGTCACCCTCGACACCACGGAACTTCCTGGATTTATAGTATTCTACTGCTGTGCCAATAGGTACCACCTATACCAAGAGAAAAAGCAAGCGTGCACATCGTGCCGAGAGATGGGACACCGAGCAGACTCCTGCCCGTACGGACTCAGCCAAATTTGTCCCAACTGCGGCGAGGAGCACGACTTCCCCAGGAAAATTCCAGGCATGCGCACGGAGTATACGTGCAAACCCAGATGCGTCATCTGCGGCGGCAGCCACTACACCGGAGGAAAGGAATGTAAGGACAGATACAAGCCTTTGCCCGAGCCGAGGTCTCCGAAAAAGAGCACTCCAGAACAAGATCGGGAGACGGTGAAAATAGACATGGGAAAGAAGAATTTTCCAGAACTGAGTAACGTCACTACAGCGGGAGAAGACTCGGAAGAGGAGCTGAGCTACGCTCAAACCCTCCGCAAGAAGAAAGGTGCAAGCAAGAAGAAGCAAGACTCCAATCCTAGAATTAAGGAGCTCGAAAAGAAATACGAAGACCTCGTACGCAAGCACGAGGAGAGCCTGCGAAAACAGGAAGAGCTCAGAAGACTCAACCAGCAACTCCTACGGGAGCTACAGAAGGAGAGGCACGGCTCAAACCCACTGGTTACGGAACCGCCTAATGAACAGACGACAGTCCAAGAAGTGGAAATGGCACCGCCTCCGTCTCTGCCCAGTGTACGTCCGCGTAAGCGCACAGACTCAGAGAGCACCGTCAATTCTGTACAGACAAGTGACGAAACCAAGACCAGCAGGCCCGGGAAGGTTAGAAGAAAAGAAGAGCCCAACCAGAACGCCATCCTGGCGGGACTAGCTAGGCTTGAGGCTATGCTCAACGAAATGAAACAGAGAATGGACAACCACGACAAGGCATTCCAGAACGTATTCGAACGGCTCGAGCGGCTCGAACAGCGCGCCAATGGACAACAGTAATAACATCGTCGTGTGGCAGTGGAATAGCGGAGGACTTTGCGCCCGGATCAACTCGCTCAAGATGTTGATCATGGATACGGAAACCCCTCCGGACATTATAGCGGTACAAGAATCTGGAGACAAATGTAACCTGCCAGGGTACGCAAGATTCGATGCAGAAGTTCAGCCAACCGGAAAAACGATTCATACTTTCGTCAGACGACATCTCCCAGTCAAGCAACACGAAGTTGACCTGGATGAATCGGTGAAAGCAATAGTCACGGAAATTATACCGAAGAAAAAGAAGCACAAAAGCTTATTCATCTGTAACGTTTACTCGAACCCCAAAGACACCACAAGCGCATGCGCCAAGGTCTTTGCGGAGACGAGCCGCGTAGCGGGTGAAAATCCGACACTGGTGCTGGGCGATTTCAATGCGCACAACACCATATGGGGCTACGGCAGAGACACACCCAAGGGGAGGGAAATCGCCAACCAAGCCGAGTTGCACGAAACTTTTCTCCTCAACGAAGTTGCGGACTACACCAGGATCGGAAACAGTGCTCAGAAAGACACGAACCCGGACCTCACATTTGGTATCAACATCGAAGACTACACGTGGCTGAACACGCGTGAAAATCTCGGCAGCGATCACTACGTCATCGAGACGAGGGTCCCCCTGCCCGGATACAAGAGCGCAAAATTCCCAACGCAGAAATGCACGGACTGGGACAAGTTCAGGCAGAAACGGAAAGACAGGCCGTTGCACACGATCGAAGAATGGTGCGCACAGCTAGTCGAAGATCACGAGTCTGTTACGACCGAAGTAGAAAATCCTACCCAAGCCCGGACTATGGATAGTAAACTCCAGCATATGCTAGAAGCTTACCGCTCCATATACAGACGATGGAGGAACACCGGAAAGCGGTACCGTAAATTAAGGAAAAAAGCGGCCAAGCTCAGTAAGGAGATTGAAGAACACGCTCAGAAATTAAATCAAGAACAGTGGCAGCAAATATGTGACGAACTGCAGGGAAGGCTTCACACCAAGAGTCCATGGACCCTATTCAGGCGCATGTTGGCGCCGGAAGATACCAAACTCGAGAAGCGCAAACTCCTAGCGAAACTCGTCAGAGACCTCAAGGATGACGAAATCTATAACAAACTCAGGACGCAATACTTAGAATCTCCGCCATCTACTACTGAGATTCCAACGGAATGCGAAAGGGCCATAAACGACAAGCTGGACGCGCCCATCACCGAAAGCGAAGTCAGAAAGGCCATGGCTGGAGTCAAAACAACTTCCGCACCAGGCCAAGACAAGATTACGAACCGCATGCTACGAAACGTTGACGACAATTCCGTGGAGCGAATCACGGAATACTTTAACGAGCTATGGACTAGCGGAAACCTTCCAAGCAGTTTCCGACACGCCACGGTCTGCTTTATACCGAAACCGGGCAAGCCACTCATGTTGGAGAACTTGCGCCCGATTTCCCTCACATCTTGCGTGGGCAAGCTACTTGAACGCATTATTCAAGTACGTGTTCAAGAGTACATGGAGGAGAACAACCTGTTTACGCACCAGATGTTCGGATTTCGAAGACACCTGTCGACGCAGGACGTGTTTATACAGCTCAGAGAGGAAGAAGACAATAAGAAATGGACCGCCCTAGCAGCACTTGATCTGAAGAAAGCCTTTGATCGCATATCACACGCGGCTATACTCAGGCAAATCTCGGAGCTAGGACTAGGGAAGCGAACGTACAACTATGTTCGCTCGTTCCTATCAGATAGGACGGCAAACATTCAGCTAGAAGGAGACACGTCCGAAACCTTCCCAGTAAATGTTGGCAGCGGAACTCCTCAAGGAGCAGTAATATCTCCGCTCCTCTTCAACATTGCCATGCTGCCAATGTCGCGGAAACTTGAGCAAGTCGCGGGGCTGCAGCACGCAATCTACGCTGACGACATCACGATTTGGACAGCGCACCACTCACCATACATGGGGAAAGTGATGAAAGCCGGCGTAGAAATTGTCAAAGAAGAAGCTGCAAAGATGGGTCTGGAGCTTGCAACTGAAAAATCGGCGCTCCTAGTCAGACCACCGTCGCAGAGAGCTCTAAGAGAAGAGATGGAATTCTACCTCAAGCTGCAAAAAATCGACGTACCGAGAGCCGAAAAAGTTCGAATTCTCGGCATGACGGTAACCATCAAGAGGGAGCAGAGCAGTCTCATCGCTGACATCAAGAGAGACGCCGACAACGTAGCGAGACTCGTGAGAAGAGTATCACGAAAGAGCTACGGATTGAAGGAGAATGGAACATGCCGACTAGTCCAAGCCTTCGTCCTCAGCAGGATAATGTACGCGGCGCCGTACATGGATCTGACCGAGGCTTCGATCAAGCAACTCAACTTAATTGTGAGGAAAGCTTTCAAGATAGCACTGAGCATACCAGTATCCACGTCTACAGAAGCGATGGAACAACTAGGAATATACAACAGCTTCGAGGAAATGAGAGCTGCACAGAAGCAGTCGCAAGTACTACGGCTCTCTAGAACGGAAACGGGACGCAGGACTCTCCAGAGAATCAAGGAATGTGAACAACACGTCCTCACAAGCAGAAATGCAATATCCCACGAATGGAAAGATTCGGTACGAGTTCCGCCCCTACCGAAAAACATGGACACCGAGAGAAATAAGGACAGGAGAGAAGCCAGAGCCAAAGCACTGGACAAGCTCCACGGCGACCGGGAACATGTTTACCACGCAGACGCAGGCCCGTGCCCAGGAACATGGAACAAGTACGTGATAGCAGTCTGCAGCACCAACGACAAGACTACGGCCTCTGTCTGTGCGGAGAATATTGACGAGGCAGAAGAAGTAGCCGTCGCCTTGGCCTTAACCATGGCGGCATCCAGAACCAAACAAGCCACAATCACCTCAGACTCGAGAACGGCCATCTCGAACTTTGGTGATGGAAAGGTTGGCAAGGCAGCCCGCATGATCCTTGAGAAGAAGACACCGCAGACAGGATCCAGATTCTCGTTAACCTGGGTGCCCGGACACTCTGGACACTCGGGAAACGAAGAGGCCCACGCACTCGTAACCCGTGCACAACAAATCCGGGCGACGAGCTGCCGAGCCACAACGGACGGAGACCACTGCTACGGGGCCGCGCCATACGACAGAGGCCCTCGAGCGTACAACGATATTCTAAGAAGTATCCGAATGCAGCGCAAGTTCATGGGCGCCCCTCATAAGCGACTCTCGCGAACCCAAGAATCGACGTGGAGAAGACTTCAGCTACATAACACCCTAACTCCCCGCATGCTGAGCAGAATCTGGCCGGATCTCTTCAGCGACAAGTGCGAGGAATGTGGTAGTGTTGACGGTGGCTGGGCGCACACGTATTGGACGTGCCCGAGCAACCCGATACCAGCCACGCTCCAAAGCAGACTGGACGATCAAGACGAAGATCTTCTCTGGTGTGTGCTCCTGGCCTCAGAGGACTACGAAACACAGTTGGCAGTGATTCTAAGGACACTAGAAATAGAGCATCGGTTAAAGACCCGATTGTCGGAAAGAAGATCCCTCCCCTATTCCCCTCCCTAACGAACCCTCGTTTTGGGCATAAGCCCATTTAATAAGGTTCAATAAAGTTGCTGACTGACTGACTGACTGATTGTCAAGTACGGATCAATGCCACTTTTGCAGAGCAGGCTCTATGGCAGTTTCCCATCTGAGTTGTTCTCAAGACGTTGGACGCATGTCACTCAGTACACCGTATGTTGTGCGAAAAAATGGGCGCATGCTCAAAACAAGAACTAAACAAGCGCTTTGGAACAAATAAATTCGACTCTTTGACCTTTATAATAGAGGTAAAGTACACACAGAATGACGTAAATTTTTTTTATGCTTGATTTTCCCGCTAAATATAGCGGAGCAATTTAATTGGTGTATATACAGCGAATGCTGCGTTAAACGTTTTTTCTCTATGGGAACCTAGTACTAAGCCTATTTTGTGTAAAAAAAAAAACTTGATATAAAATTACATTTCTGGGGAACCTGTTGGGCCAGAAAGACCTTCCACCATGCTTATCAACGCAAACTAAAATCCCTACAAAAAGAATTGTCACATTTAAATCAGTTGGGAATTCTTTTTTTGTTGTTGTCGCTTTGTATGGATTCACTTTCGAGGTACTGCGGCAAGCGGAGGTTGCGCTATCACGTTTGATTAAACTCCTGGGAGTAGCTGCCATTGTCCCTCGTCTAGATGACGCAACACCGTCGCCCCTAAGTCTGATTGCTGACGAAACACACATAATTCACGTGGAGGTGGGGCGTTCTACTTCTTTGGTTTTGGCGGCGGTTAGGAAATAATTGTGTTCTTCTAACTCCCAATGCAGAGGCTCATTACATAGTATCTCGCTATTCATCTTTCTTTCTTTCTTGCTCTTTCCCTTTTCCTTGATGTTTACACTGACTCCTTCTCATGCAACAATGTGCATACTCCAACTTCACTAACCGTATAAAGACATGGCTACTCAAACTCGAAACTAAGCGAGATTGTTAAGCAAAGAAAGCTCGCAACGAGAGGTTAGCCTCTTAATAGCGGGATGATGACAAAAAATTATTCTTGTTGTTTGTATACATTTCGAGAACTACGGAACAGCCAGTAAGAATAAGAGGCGACATGTGCCTATTTCGGTGACGAACACCAAGAACAGCTTAGTTTTAATGCGAAAGCCTTAACTTCTCCATGGAGCGAAGCCGGCGTTGTCTGTAGCAGCGAAAAACGGTAACTAAATTCCCAATGGCTGAGCGAAACGGCACCTAAATTCCCATTGGCTGCGACGCATCATGCAAAGAAGCCAGCCGAACTCCTGGCGCAGTAGCGGGAGGAGGGGACGCGGGTATGCGCTGGCCTGACGGTAGGCCTAACGTTAGGCCTATCGTTACGCTCTGGGTCTGACACTGTCAGCCGGTACGCGCAGCTCTTTGACGTGAAGGGGGGGGCTCCATAGCAACGGCGTCATCCTTGCTAAGGAGCCAGCCGAACTCTTGCCGGAGCAGCTGGAGGAGGGGACGCGGGTGTGCGCTGGCCTGAAGTTAGGCCTAAAGCTAGGCCTAACGTTATGCTTGGAGGTCCAACGTCATCAACTGGTATCCGCAGCTAGGGCGATGATGATGATGTGAGAGGACACGTGATTTCAGCACGCGCCGCGCCGAGCTTCGCACTCCCGCCCCTGCCTCGCCCAGCAGCGCAGCAGGCACCAGCGAGCCAGGGCGGTCTGCGCGGCGGACCGCCGCACTCCCTGCCGGCGCTGCGGGCGCTTCCGCTCCACTCACTGCCGAGGAACATGGCGGCGCCTGAAGCATCTATATCGTCGACGGCCGCAACCTCCGCAGTAGCGAAAGGTGGCCGTCCACGCCAGTACACCGCAGACGAACTAAGAGAGCGGAAGAACGCAGCAAAACGAGCGAAGAGGCAGGCAATGAAACCAATTATCGTTGTCAAGCCTCCGAATACACGGTGTGCGGAACGACCAGCGGAGCAACGCGCTAGGAGACAGAACGTAATGCTTTCGCATTCACAACTCAGAAGAAGTGCTTAGGTGTACTCGGAATTTTTCATGGTAATTTTCGGTGAGTTAACGTGCATTACGAAGTAAGGACTGCTCCAATGCACGTCGGTGACTTTTATCCACCGGGTGTTTCAGCGGAGGCTTTCGAAAATCCCTAAAAGTAGGGTGGCTGTGGAAAAACTAAAATCCTTCTGGGAATAAATAACTTGCCAGCAACAACGAACGTCAAAAATTGCAAGGAGAAGAGCTAATTTTTTCAGCATTTTACTAACATTTACTTATTAACTTTTTCTAAATATTGAAAATAAACATGGTTTCAGTTAAAAACTTGCTAAGCCTCATCAAAAACCACTAAGGCGACGCTTTTTAGAAATATATCAGACAGAGTCAGATCTTTGCGGCGTTGCAGAAAAAAAAAAACCGCTCAATTTTGACGTATTCCTAGGTTTCGGTTTCCTATCGAGGCGCATGTTAACGGTTTCTTATCGAAGCGCATGTTAGGCGTTAGCTGTGCGGCTCGGACACTGGAAAGCAGGACGGCCAGCGCAAAGATTCGCTCCGATAAGAAACCGAAACCTAGAAACGCGTACAAACCAAGTGTTGTTTTTCGTGTTTTTTTTTTTTTTTTAACGCCGTAAAGTGTTGTTTTTCGCCTTTTGACTTGCTAAAGTGAGTTCCTTTAGTAGCTTTTAATTACGAATAGCATCTTTTTCCTTTGAACCATTTTTTTACTCCTTAAAATAGTAATCGTTAAATTTTAGAAAATTATTCGGCTAATTAGCACGCTTTTTCCAATCTTTGACGCCCGCGCTGCTGGCATTTTCTACTAAAAAAGAATGCCTTTTTTTTTCTAAATCTTTTTAGGGATGTTTGAAAGCCTTTGCTAAAACACCCGGTATATTAAAATCAAAAGTGAGGTACATCTCAATGTTTTGCCGCCGTAGAGTTTTTAACCACGCCTAGAACAGGACCGAGACACTTACCGCCGCATTCAAATCCCATCCATTAGAATTATCACGGCGTTCGATTGAAACTAAATTCCAGCCGCAGTAATATAGTTTGCGCACACCACCGCCAAACTTGTTGTTTTCGGGCAGAGCTTGGAATTCAGATGTGCTCGATCAAAGTTGCTCTCTTTACGCATGGAAATGAAGCAGTGAAGCAACGCCGGCTGGCGGTGGTACACCAGCGAGCAGGCGCCTCGGGCGAGACCAGACAATCACCATTGTAGTTGACGCTTATTGTTCTATAGCATCTAGGCGTGATTTACGTTGCGAGCGTTGCGTGAGTCGAGACCAAATGGAGTAATGAGCTTGCGAGAAACTTTGTCGGGGGGGATTTCGAAAACAGGTTCGCAGATACAACACTGTAATATATGGTCATGTTGTTCCAATGCTTGTAGGAGTCGAGATGAAACAGAGAAAAGATCTTGCGAGGAACTTTGTCAGGGAGATTCCGAAAAATGGTTTGCAGATACAACAGTGTAATATATGGTCGTGTTGTTCTCATGCGTATTCTTAATCGCAAACATTAAAAGAAAAAAGAAAAACGATTCTGAGTTAACGGTTAAGATTTCAGCTATTTCTTTTTCTTTTTATTAGTTTTGAAAAGAATACAGTCCTGATTTATGGTTGCCAGTGACGGCTGACTTTGTAAACAAATTATTTAGACAATTGGTCAATTGAAATTTGCTCAAATTTTATTTGTTCGCGTTTTTTTTTTTTGCTGAATCTTTTGTTGTATCTTTAAATATTTGGCGTTAGATGCCTTTCTGCATCTTAACCCTGTTAGTACAAAGAAGGCGCTGCAAGCGTTAACAGCAATAGATTGTTTTTCCTATAGTGCCTCAACAGCTGAGATGCTTATTACACACACCACAACGCACTATAGCAAACAACACTCACACCTTACACACGAAAAATAAAGCAAAATTCAAACAAACCGCGCTGACTGACAACTCTTTTTATATAACTTTGTCTTCTTCAACCTCTAGCACCACCGAATTTCCCAAATCACGCGCACCGATCCCCTAGATGCCTAAAAATGTTTTCTCTTTTTCTGTCAGGTGTAAAGATGGTGTACTTATACAGTTGTTATAGTTCCTGGCGATATGTTCTGCTTCGATAACTTCTCGAGTTAATTGGTGTCTGTTCCTGCCTAAAATTGTACAGGATGGCAAGTGAACGTCGCACCCACAATCCCGGCAGTGTATGCTTGATGCCCTGAGTTGGCTCTGGAGCTGTTGTTGTTGTGTTCCCGGAGCCTATCATTAAGGCATCGTCCGGTCTGACCAATATACACTTTCCCGCACGAAAGGGGAAATGAGTACACCACTTCATCGGCACACTCAACTAACCGGTTCTGATGGTTTTTGGTGCAGCATACTGTTCGGTGGAAATCAGGTGAGTTGACTTGTTTACACAAGTTGCCAAGCTTATTGGGAGCAAAGAAGACGACGTTGATGTTAAACTTGTCGATTTTCTTGATGCCATGGGAGAACCTGTGGAAGTATGGAAGCACGACAGGTCTCGTAGATCTTTTTCTGGCTCTTGGTGTGATATATGATCTCGTATTTTTTGTTTTCAAGATGCTTTCAGCAATCGATGTTAATAATGACGTGGGATATCCGGCGGATGTTAATCAGGAAATTTGGGTACCGAAGCTTATTGAAATAGAATGCTCGCAAGATTTTTGAAGAGAGTTACTTAGACCTAATTTGACGATTCCTCTTTTTACTAGCTTAGAATGTGCCGAATTGTACGGAAGAATTGTTTTTTTACTCCTTGGCTCATATTTCCAGCATATATGAGTGTGTTGTAAATTGAGCCTGAGATCGAGGAATCGGATTGATCTTTCTTCCGGAAGCTCGTAAGTAATTTTCAGTGGTTTTAGGCAGTTTTTAAAAGTAGATAGAACACCGGCAATAGTGGTTGGAACAATACTGTTTTCGGCGTCAAGAATGATCAAATAATCATCGACGTACCGAAATACTCTAGCAACTCTGGTGGAGTCAAGCCAATTGTTCAAGAGTCTGTCTTGGTGGACGAGATAGAGATCACTTAGCACTGGGGCAATGCATGACCCAATGCAAACACCTTTCTTCTGTAGATACGTTTTTTCTTTCCAGGTAATAAAGGAACTATAACAACTGTATAAGTACACCATCTTTACACCTGACAGAAAAAGAGAAAACATTTTTAGGCATCTAGGGGATCGGTGCGCGTGATTTGGGAAATTCGGTGGTGCTAGAGGTTGAAGCAGAAAAAGTTATATAAAAAGAGTTGTCAGTCAGCGCGGTTTGTTTGAATTTTGCTTTATTTTTCGTGTGTAAGGTGTGAGTGTTGTTTGCTATAGTGCGCTGTGGTGTGTGTAATCATGTGCAACCAACTCGCCCAAGCTGCTACGTTAACAAGCTGAGATGCACTTCAAGCCTGTACAGATACAAAAGCTATCCACTCGCGCTTGTTCATGGTAAAGTAAAGCGCATAACACGCATTTGAAGCTCATATAACTTTAATAATTTACTTTGGATACCTCATGCAGCTCAAAACTTTGAGATGAGGCAAGATAAAGCAGAAGACGAAGCTGACTACCGCTACGGGCACTCGACACTCCGCAGTCCGGCAATTTATAGGCTTATATCAGCCCATTTTTCAGAAATATGCATAAATAAAGTAACACCAGTTAGAAACACCCTTCTGGTTTGTAAACCACAGCCAGGCACCACAGAGGCATAAGAAGCGAGCCCATAGGCTAACCAACGTTAACGCTTTCCATCGCGAAGTTCCTTGAGAAACTAGTACGGACATTCTTTAACATAAAGCAGGTAGCGCAGAAAACGCAACATAAATGGGCCCGGAAAATCCGCATGCGTGTGGGTTCGAAGATAGCAAAACACAAAGCAGAAGCGAAAAAAAAAGAAAAAAAAAAAGAAAGAGAGCTAGAGACGCAAAGAAGAAAAAGTTTACATGGGACTAGGAAAAAGCACTTCCCCAATGTGCGCAAGAGAGTGATCGATATCGGGCTGTCTCAGGTGAGATTAGAAACTTCCCTCAGCAGCGGGCTATGGTTACGATGCATGGAAGGCGTCTCCGGTTGGTGCGTTTACCGTTCTAACTTCACTGCTTCATTTATATGCTTAAGGAACAACTTTGACCGTGCACATCTGAATTTCAAGCTCTACTTGGAAACAAGTTTGGCGGTGGTGTGCATAAACTGTATTACTGCGGCTGGAAGTTGGTTTCAATCGAACGCCGTGACCATTCTAATGGATGTGATTTGAATGCGGCGGTAAGTGTCTCGGTCCTGTTCTAGACGCGGCTAAAAACTACACGGCGGCAAAACATTGAGATGTAGCTCACTTTTGATTTGCATTTACCGGGTGTTTCAGCAAAGGCTTTCAAACATCCTTAAAAAGATTAAGAAAAAAAAAAAGGCATTCTTTTTGAGTACAAAATGCCAGCCACGCGGACGTCAAAGATTAGAAAAAGCGTGCTAATTAGCCGAATAATTATCTAAAATATAACGATTAACATTTTAAGGAGTGAAAAGAAACATACGGTTCAAAGGGAAAACATGATAAGTGTCATCAAAAGCTACCAATTAAACTAGTTTTAGTAGGTTATGAAATTACGGCGTTAAAAACAAAAAAACAAACAAAAAAACTCAATTTGTACGCGTTTCTAGGTTTCGGTTTCTTATCGGAGCGAAAGAATCGTAAAATGGAGGGAACTAGGGCATACGTGCGTTGCCCGTATCGGCCACCAGGGGACAGATCTGATAAGGTGCGGTTTGTAAAAAGATCAAAAAATAAAAATTGCCTCCATCGGTACCGCCTCAATGGGCACAACCATTTTAAAGCCACTTCGATATAATCGAATTGAATCCTTGGATCAAGTGGGAATTTCACCTAACAGCCAATTGGGAACTGTACTTTGAAAAAACTGGGCCACACCAAGAAACAACCCAGGAAAGACTGAGAGGGAGAAAGGATCCCTCAGAGCACGACACCAGCGCAACCCCACAAAGGGGCACTCAAGGCAACACCAGTGGGTGCAACGCCGTAAAGATCTGACTCTGACAACGATGGTAGATTTCCATGGCTTCCTCTTCGCTCGTCTTGCTGCGTTCCTCCGCTCCCTTAGTTCGTCTGCGGTGTACTGGCGTGGCCAGCCACCTTTCGCTACTGCGGACGTTGCGGCCGCCGACGATATAGAACAGATGCTTCAGGCGCCGCCATGTTCTTCGGCACCGAGTGGACCAGAAGCGGCCGCAGCGCCGGCAGGGAGTGCGGCGGTGCGCCGCGCGGACCGCCCTCGCTCGCTGGTGCCTGCTGCGCCGCTGGGTGAGCCAGCGGCGGGAGTGCGAAGCTCGGCGCGGCGCGTGCTGAAATAAAGTGTCCTCACATCATCATCATCATCGCCCTAGCAACGGGTACCGGTTGACGGCGTTAGACCTCCAAGCGTAACATTAGGCCTAACGTCAGGCCAGCGCATGCCCGCGTCCCCTCCTCCCACCGCTCCGCCAGCACTTTGGCTGGCCCCTTAGCAACAATGACACCGTTGCTATGGAGCCGCATGACGCGTCGCAGCCAATTGGAATTTAGGTGCCGTTTCGTTCAGGCAATGGGAATTTAGGGGCCGTTTCTCGCTGCTACAGACAACGCCGGCTTCGCTTCTTGGGACAGTTAATGTTTTCGCATTAAAACTAAGCTGGTCTTGGAGTTTGTTCATGGAATAGGCACAAGTCACCTCTTATACTTACAAGCTGTTCTCTAGTTCTCCGAATCCGAATGTATACAAGCGTCCAGATTAATTTGTGTGATTATCCAGCTATTAGGAAGCTAACTTCTCGTTGCGAGCTTTCTTTGTTTAACCATCTCGCCTATTAAATCAGTGTGTGTTTACGTTTGAGTTTAAGAAGACATGTCTTTTTACGGTTAGTGAAGTTAGAGTATGTATAACCGACTTGGTAAAACCGTTATAACCGACTTCGGTTGTAACGAAGTACAAAAGGAAATGGGAAATTGTGATCGCTTCGGCTGTAGCCGCTATTTCGTTATAACCGACTTCGGTTATAACGACCTGCAAAAGTCAGCGGGAATCGAAAATCACTTCGCTATATCTGCTATTTCGTTATAACCGACTTCGGTTATGACGAAGTGCAAAAGGGAATAAGAAATCGTGATCGCTTCGCTGTAGCCGCTATTTCGTTAAAAGTTATAACCGACTTCAATTATAACGAACTGCAAAAGGGAATGGTAAATCGTGATCGCTTCGCCGTAGCCGCTATCTTGTAATAATTTATAACCGACTTCGGTTGTAACGAAGTGAAAATGGGAATGGGAAATCGTGATCGCTTCGCTGTAGCCGCTATTTTGTTACAACCAACTTCGGTTATAACGAAGTGCAAAAGTGAATGGGAAATCGTGATCGCTTCGTTGTAACGCTATTTCGTTTTAAGTTGTAACAGACTTCGGTTGTAACGAAGAGCAAAAGGGAATGGGAAATTGCGATCGCTTCGCTGTAGCCGCTATTCCGTTATAACCGACTTCAGTTTTAATGACCCGCAAAAGTAAAGGGGAATCGGAAATCACTTCGCTATATCCGCTATTTCGTTATAACCGACTTCGGTTATAACGAAGTACAAAAGGGAATGAGAAATCATGATCGCTTCGCTGTAACCGCTATTTCGTTAAAAGTAATAACCGACTTCGGTTATAACGAACTGCAAAAGAGAATAGGAAATCGCGATCGCTTCGCTGTAGCCGCTATTTCGTTATAACCGACTTTGGTTATAACGAACTGCAAAAGTGAATAGGAAATCGTGATCGCTTCGCTGTAGCCGCTATTTCGTCGTAACCGACTTCGGTTATAACGAAGTGCAAAAAGGAATGGGAAATCGTGATCGCTTCGCTGTAGCCGCTATTTCGTTATAACCGAGTTCGTTATAACCGACCTCGCATATATGAAGGCCTGTGCAGCGGAATTTTGACGACATCGGACTAGAACGCAACGCCTGCACACATTGGACACAAGTATCGCGTGTTAATGTTGGGCTTCTGCTCGTTTTGTTAGGTTACTGGGGCGGACGCGCAGCGCCCTATCCCTGATGTGTCTAGTTTGTTCCCGTACAGCTCGTTCGCCGACCAAACTTGACGAACAAAAAACTCCTAATTCACGCCTAAAGACGAGCAAAATAACCCCGGAAGTCCAATATTTATCACTGGCATCGCGCCAGAATGTTCGCAGCGGGGCGTTAAAGCGACAAACGCGACACGCACATTCGCAGCGTTCAACACACAAGCGGCCCGAACACGCGACCTAGTTAAGCTCATTTAAGCTGTACACAGCGTCGACTTAACGCCCGTTCGAAATACCATACATCAACGAAAGGCGCGGTCTTCCCCTCCTACGCAAACTCTGTACCCGATGTCGCTGCGGGAAAGTTTGTCGATGTTCGTGCCGCGCGGACGCCTATCTCCCGCGACCCCAAACTTGGTCGTTGCGAGCGCCGAGGCTCCAAGTGAGCGGCGCGACAGTGTCCTCTTCGCCGTTTATATTAATTAGGGTCGTAGCCCGATTAACTCCGGTGTTCCGTATTAGGGCATGTGTCCCTAATCGCGTGTCGGGCTCCGAGACTGGAGCTTCGGTAAACAGGGCGTGAATCGACGGCGGTGGATGCTCTTTGAAGTTGTATTACACAAAGCTGCTTTCGCTCTCTTCCCCCTCCCCCTTTCTCTCCTTCCCCTTTTTTAGAGCGTAGCTCTTAGGCGCCCGTTTCCGGGTTGAACGGCGTTGGCGTAACCGCGCCCGTTGCATCATGGGACGTTTCCTCGCTAAAGTAAGCGGGAAAATAATCCCGCTAAAGTTAGCGCGGAAATTTTGCTGCTACATTTAGCGAACAAATTTCCCCGCTAAGTTTAGGGGGGATATTGACGCCACGTGACCACAACACCAATTCAGTTTCCCCGCTAAATATGGCGGCTAAAATTACGTCACGACTTCGTGTCACGTCACAAATGAACAATTTCAGCAGCAGGAGGAGAGGGACAGGAGGGAAGCAAGGGAAAGCGGAGGGGAGGAGGGAAGAGGCGGAGAGGAGGAGGGGGCATACCTTTTCCTCCGTACCCTCCCCTCCTTCTCCTCAAAAGCTGCGCTCTAATTTCACATTACAGAGATTTGTACACGTCTTTCTTTTTTTTTTAGATTTTTATTTTTTATAAAAATGACACGACGAGATGTTTCTCAATGCGCCCTACAAGTTTTGTATTGGACGGTTTGCGCGCAAAATAATGTTATCAAGTAAATTCGCGTTAATCAGCCATTCGCAAGAACATACGACCTGGTTCCTAGTAGGTTTCTAAGCATATCCGTTTTGCCGAAGCTGATTTGCTGTACAAAGTGTGCTCACCGTAGACGTGAGGGAGGGGGGGAGGCTTCGAACAAAAGGGGCGGTCAAGGTTCTCCATAAAAAACGCAGTCTGCAAACGCTGTATGAGAGCCCAGATTGGTCGTGCAAAGACTGTCTGCAGCCATCTTGGAAGCGCACAAATCAACGAAGTAAACCGAACATCATGGAGGCGTGAATAATTTTGTCATCGCGTGTACTATGAACGAAGGACTGTACTTAAAAGGAACCACGAGGTAATTTTCCAACGTTTTAGAAAGCGCAAAATAATGTTATCAAGTAAATTCGCGTTAATCAGCCATTCGGAAGAATATACGACCTGGTTCCTAATAGGTTTCTAAGCATATCTGTTTTGCCGAAGCTGATTTGCTGTACAAAGTGTGCTCACCGTAGACGCGAGGGAGGGGGGGAGGCTACGAACAAAAGGGGCGGTCAAGGTTCTCCATACAAAACACAGTCTGCAAACGCTGTATGAGAGCCCAGATTGGTCGTGCAAAGACTGTCTGCAGCCATCTTGGAAGCGCACAAATCAACGAAGTAAACCGAACATCATGGAGGCGTGAATAATTTTGTCATCGCGTGTACTATGATCGAAGGACTGTACTTAAAAGCAACCAGAAGGTAATTTTCCAACGTTTTAGAACGCGCAAAAAAATGTTATCAAGTAAATTCGCGTTAATCAGCCCTTCGGAAGAATATACGACCTGGTTCCTAATAGGTTTCTAAGCATATCTGTTTTGCCGAAGCTGATTTGCTGTACAAAGTGTGCTCACCGTAGACGTGAGGGAGGGGGGGAGGCTACGAACAAAAGGGGCGGTCAAGGTTCTCCATACAAAACGCAGTCTGCAAACGCTGTATGAGAGCCCAGATTGGTCGTGCAAAGACTGTCTGCAGCCATCTTGGAAGCGCACAAATCTACGAAGTAAACCGAACATCGTGGAGGCGTGAATAATTTCGTCATCGCGTGTACTATGAACGAAGGACTGTACTTAAAAGGAACCAGAAGGTAATTTTCCAACGTTTTAGAACGCGCAAAATAATGTTATCAAGTAAATTCGCGTTAATCAGCCATTCGGAAGAATATACGACCTGGTTCCTAATAGGTTTCTAAGCATATCTCTTTTGCCGAAGCTGATTTGCTGTACAAAGTGTGCTCACCGTAGACGTGAGGGAGGGGGGGAGGCTACGAACAGAAGGGGCGGTCTAGGTTCTCCATACAAAACGCAGTCTGCAAACGCTGTATGAGAGCCCAGATTGGTCGTGCAAAGACTGTCTGCAGCCATCTTGGAAGCGCACAAATCTACGAAGTAAACCGAACATCGTGGAGGCGTGAATAATTTTGTCATCGCGTGTACTATGAACGAAGGACTGTACTTAAAAGGAACCAGAAGGTAATTTTCCAACGTTTTAGAACGCGCAAAATAATGTTATCAAGTCAATTCGCGTTAATCAGCCATTCGGAAGAATATACGACCTGGTTCCTAATAGGTTTCTAAGCATATCTGTTTTGCCGAAGCTGATTTGCTGTACAAAGTGTGCTCACCGTAGACGTGAGGGAGGGGGGGAGGCTTCGAACAAAAGGGGCGGTTAAGGTTCTCCATACAAAACGCAGTCTGCAAACGCTGTATGAGAGCCCAGATTGGTCGTGCAAAGACTGTCTGCAGCCATCTTGGAAGCGCACAAATCAACGAAGTAAACCGAACATCGTGGAGGCGTGAATAATTTTGTCATCGCGTGTACTATGAACGAAGGACTGTACTTAAAAAGAACCACGAGGTAATATTCCAACGTTTTAGAACGCGCAAAATAATGTTATCAAGTAAATTCGCGTTAATCAGCCCTTCGGAAGAATATACGACCTGGTTCCTAATAGGTTTCTAAGCATATCTGTTTTGCCGAAGCTGATTTGCTGTACAAAGTGTGCTCACCGTAGACGTGAGGGAGGGGTGAGGCTTCGAACAAAAGGGGCGGTCAAGGTTCTCCATACAAAACGCAGTCTGCAAACGCTGTATGAGAGCCCAGATTGGTCGTGCAAAGACTGTCTGCAGCCATCTTGGAAGCGCACAAATCAACGAAGTAAACCGAACATCGTGGAGGCGTGAATAATTTTGTCATCGCGTGTACTATGAACGAAGGACTGTACTTAAAAAGAACCACGAGGTAATATTCCAACGTTTTAGAACGCGCAAAATAATGTTATCAAGTAAATTCGCGTTAATCAGCCCTTCGGAAGAATATACGACCTGGTTCCTAATAGGTTTCTAAGCATATCTGTTTTGCCGAAGCTGATTTGCTGTACAAAGTGTGCTCACCGTAGACGTGAGGGAGGGGGGGAGGCTTCGAACAAAAGGGGCGGTCAAGGTTCTCCATACAAAACGCAGTCTGCAAACGCTGTATGAGAGCCCAGATTGGTCGTGCAAAGTCTGTCTGCAGCCATCTTGGAAGCGCACAAATCAACGAAGTAAACCGAACATCGTGGAGGCGTGAATAATTTTGTCATCGCGTGTACTATGAACGAAGGACTGTACTTAAAAAGAACCACGAGGTAATATTCCAACGTTTTAGAACGCGCAAAATAATGTTATCAAGTAAATTCGCGTTAATCAGCCCTTCGGAAGAATATACGACCTGGTTCCTAATAGGTTTCTAAGCATATCTGTTTTGCCGAAGCTGATTTGCTGTACAAAGTGTGCTCACCGTAGACGTGAGGGAGGGGTGAGGCTTCGAACAAAAGGGGCGGTCAAGGTTCTCCATACAAAACGCAGTCTGCAAACGCTGTATGAGAGCCCAGATTGGTCGTGCAAAGTCTGTCTGCAGCCATCTTGGAAGCGCACAAATCAACGAAGTAAACCGAACATCGTGGAGGCGTGAATAATTTTGTCATCGCGTGTACTATGAACGAAGGACTGTACTTAAAAAGAACCACGAGGTAATATTCCAACGTTTTAGAACGCGCAAAATAATGTTATCAAGTAAATTCGCGTTAATCAGCCCTTCGGAAGAATATACGACCTGGTTCCTAATAGGTTTCTAAGCATATCTGTTTTGCCGAAGCTGATTTGCTGTACAAAGTGTGCTCACCGTAGACGTGAGGGAGGGGGGGAGGCTTCGAACAAAAGGGGCGGTCAAGGTTCTCCATACAAAACGCAGTCTGCAAACGCTGTATGAGAGCCCAGATTGGTCGTGCAAAGTCTGTCTGCAGCCATCTTGGAAGCGCACAAATCAACGAAGTAAACCGAACATCGTGGAGGCGTGAATAATTTTGTCATCGCGTGTACTATGAACGAAGGACTGTACTTAAAAAGAACCACGAGGTAATATTCCAACGTTTTAGAACGCGCAAAATAATGTTATCAAGTAAATTCGCGTTAATCAGCCCTTCGGAAGAATATACGACCTGGTTCCTAATAGGTTTTTAAGCATATCTGTTTTGCCGAAGCTGATTTGCTGTACAAAGTGTGCTCACCGTAGACGTGAGGGAGGGGGTGAGGCTTCGAACAAAAGGGGCGGTCAAGGTTCTCCATACAAAACGCAGTCTGCAAACGCTGTATGAGAGCCCAGATTGGTCGTGCAAAGTCTGTCTGCAGCCATCTTGGAAGCGCACAAATCTACGAAGTAAACCGAACATCGTGGAGGCGTGAATAATTTTGTCATCGCGTGTACTATGAACGAAGGACTGTACTTAAAAAGAACCACGAGGTAATATTCCAACGTTTTAGAACGCGCAAAATAATGTTATCAAGTAAATTCGCGTTAATCAGCCCTTCGGAAGAATATACGACCTGGTTCCTAATAGGTTTCTAAGCATATCTGTTTTGCCGAAGCTGATTTGCTGTACAAAGTGTGCTCACCGTAGACGTGAGGGAGGGGGTGAGGCTTCGAACAAAAGGGGCGGTCAAGGTTCTCCATACAAAACGCAGTCTGCAAACGCTGTATGAGAGCCCAGATTGGTCGTGCAAAGTCTGTCTGCAGCCATCTTGGAAGCGCACAAATCAACGAAGTAAACCGAACATCGTGGAGGCGTGAATAATTTTGTCATCGCGTGTACTATGAACGAAGGACTGTACTTAAAAAGAACCACGAGGTAATATTCCAACGTTTTAGAACGCGCAAAATAATGTTATCAAGTAAATTCGCGTTAATCAGCCCTTCGGAAGAATATACGACCTGGTTCCTAATAGGTTTCTAAGCATATCTGTTTTGCCGAAGCTGATTTGCTGTACAAAGTGTGCTCACCGTAGACGTGAGGGAGGGGGGGAGGCTTCGAACAAAAGGGGCGGTCAAGGTTCTCCATACAAAACGCAGTCTGCAAACGCTGTATGAGAGCCCAGATTGGTCGTGCAAAGTCTGTCTGCAGCCATCTTGGAAGCGCACAAATCAACGAAGTAAACCGAACATCGTGGAGGCGTGAATAATTTTGTCATCGCGTGTACTATGAACGAAGGACTGTACTTAAAAAGAACCACGAGGTAATATTCCAACGTTTTAGAACGCGCAAAATAATGTTATCAAGTCAATTGGCGTTAATCAGCCATTCGGAAGAATATACGACCTGGTTCCTAATAGGTTTCTAAGCATATCTGTTTTGCCGAAGCTGATTTGCTGTACAAAGTGTGCTCACCGCAGACGTGAGGGAGGGGGGAGGCTTCGAACAAAAGGGGCGGTCAAGGTTCTCCATACAAAACGCAGTCTGCAAACGCTGTATGAGAGCCCAGATTGGTCGTGCAAAGACTGTCTGCAGCCATCTTGGAAGCGCACAAATCTACGAAGTAAACCGAACATCGTGGAGGCGTGAATAATTTTGTCATCGCGTGTACTATGAACGAAGGACTGTACTTAAAAGGAACCACAAGGTAATTTTCCAACGTTTTAGAACGCGCAAAATAATGTTATCAAGTCAATTCGCGTTAATCAGCCATTCGGAAGAATATACGACCTGGTTCCTAATAGGTTTCTAAGCATATCTGTTTTGCCGAAGCTGATTTGCTGTACAAAGTGTGCTCACCGCAGACGTGAGGGAGGGGGGGAGGCTTCGAACAAAAGGGGCGGTCAAGGTTCTCCATACAAAACGCAGTCTGCAAACGCTGTATGAGAGCCCAGATTGGTCGTGCAAAGTCTGTCTGCAGCCATCTTGGAAGCGCACAAATCAACGAAGTAAACCGAACATCGTGGAGGCGTGAATAATTTTGTCATCGCGTGTACTATGAACGAAGGACTGTACTTAAAAAGAACCACGAGGTAATATTCCAACGTTTTAGAACGCGCAAAATAATGTTATCAAGTCAATTGGCGTTAATCAGCCCTTCGGAAGAATATACGACCTGGTTCCTAATAGGTTTCTAAGCATATCTGTTTTGCCGAAGCTGATTTGCTGTACAAAGTGTGCTCACCGCAGACGTGAGGGAGGGGGGAGGCTTCGAACAAAAGGGGCGGTCAAGGTTCTCCATACAAAACGCAGTCTGCAAACGCTGTATGAGAGCCCAGATTGGTCGTGCAAAGTCTGTCTGCAGCCATCTTGGAAGCGCACAAATCAACGAAGTAAACCGAACATCGTGGAGGCGTGAATAATTTTGTCATCGCGTGTACTATGAACGAAGGACTGTACTTAAAAAGAACCACGAGGTAATATTCCAACGTTTTAGAACGCGCAAAATAATGTTATCAAGTCAATTGGCGTTAATCAGCCATTCGGAAGAATATACGACCTGGTTCCTAATAGGTTTCTAAGCATATCTGTTTTGCCGAAGCTGATTTGCTGTACAAAGTGTGCTCACCGCAGACGTGAGGGAGGGGGGAGGCTTCGAACAAAAGGGGCGGTCAAGGTTCTCCATACAAAACGCAGTCTGCAAACGCTGTATGAGAGCCCAGATTGGTCGTGCAAAGACTGTCTGCAGCCATCTTGGAAGCGCACAAATCTACGAAGTAAACCGAACATCGTGGAGGCGTGAATAATTTTGTCATCGCGTGTACTATGAACGAAGGACTGTACTTAAAAGGAACCACAAGGTAATTTTCCAACGTTTTAGAACGCGCAAAATAATGTTATCAAGTCAATTCGCGTTAATCAGCCATTCGGAAGAATATACGACCTGGTTCCTAATAGGTTTCTAAGCATATCTGTTTTGCCGAAGCTGATTTGCTGTACAAAGTGTGCTCACCGCAGACGTGAGGGAGGGGGGAGGCTTCGAACAAAAGGGGCGGTCAAGGTTCTCCATACAAAACGCAGTCTGCAAACGCTGTATGAGAGCCCAGATTGGTCGTGCAAAGACTGTCTGCAGCCATCTTGGAAGCGCACAAATCTACGAAGTAAACCGAACATCGTGGAGGCGTGAATAATTTTGTCATCGCGTGTACTATGAACGAAGGACTGTACTTAAAAAGAACCACGAGGTAATATTCCAACGTTTTAGAACGCGCAAAATAATGTTATCAAGTCAATTGGCGTTAATCAGCCCTTCGGAAGAATATACGACCTGGTTCCTAATAGGTTTCTAAGCATATCTGTTTTGCCGAAGCTGATTTGCTGTACAAAGTGTGCTCACCGTAGACGTGAGGGAGGGGGTGAGGCTACGAACAAAAGGGGCGGTCAAGGTTCTCCATACAAAACGCAGTCTGCAAACGCTGTATGAGAGCCCAGATTGGTCGTGCAAAGACTGTCTGCAGCCATCTTGGAAGCGCACAAATCTACGAAGTAAACCGAACATCGTGGAGGCGTGAATAATTTTGTCATCGCGTGTACTATGAACGAAGGACTGTACTTAAAAGGAACCACAAGGTAATTTTCCAACGTTTTAGAACGCGCAAAATAATGTTATCAAGTCAATTGGCGTTAATCAGCCATTCGGAAGAATATACGACCTGGTTCCTAATAGGTTTCTAAGCATATCTGTTTTGCCGAAGCTGATTTGCTGTACAAAGTGTGCTCACCGTAGACGTGAGGGAGGGGGTGAGGCTACGAACAAAAGGGGCGGTCAAGGTTCTCCATACAAAACGCAGTCTGCAAACGCTGTATGAGAGCCCAGATTGGTCGTGCAAAGACTGTCTGCAGCCATCTTGGAAGCGCACAAATCTACGAAGTAAACCGAACATCATGGAGGCGTGAATAATTTTGTCATCGCGTGTACTATGAACGAAGGACTGCACTTAAAAGGAACCACAAGGTAATTTTCCAACGTTTTAGAACGCGCAAAATAATGTTATCAAGTGAATTCGCGTTAATCAGCCATTCGGAAGAATATACGACCTGGTTCCTAATAGGTTTCTAAGCATATCTGTTTTGCCGAAGCTGATTTGCTGTACAAAGTGTGCTCACCGCAGACGTGAGGGAGGGGGAAGGCTTCGAACAAAAGGGGCGGTCAAGGTTCTCCATACAAAACGCAGTCTGCAAACGCTGTATGAGAGCCCAGATTGGTCGTGCAAAGACTGTCTGCAGCCATCTTGGAAGCGCACAAATCTACGAAGTAAACCGAACATCATGGAGGCGTGAATAATTTTGTCATCGCGTGTACTATGAACGAAGGACTGCACTTAAAAGGAACCACAAGGTAATTTTCCAACGTTTTAGAACGCGCAAAATAATGTTATCAAGTGAATTCGCGTTAATCAGCCATTCGGAAGAATATACGACCTGGTTCCTAATAGGTTTCTAAGCATATCTGTTTTGCCGAAGCTGATTTGCTGTACAAAGTGTGCTCACCGCAGACGTGAGGGAGGGGGAAGGCTTCGAACAAAAGGGGCGGTCAAGGTTCTCCATACAAAACGCAGTCTGCAAACGCTGTATGAGAGCCCAGATTGGTCGTGCAAAGACTGTCTGCAGCCATCTTGGAAGCGCACAAATCTACGAAGTAAACCGAACATCGTGGAGGCGTGAATAATTTTGTCATCGCGTGTACTATGAACGAAGGACTGCACTTAAAAGGAACCACAAGGTAATTTTCCAACGTTTTAGAACGCGCAAAATAATGTTATCAAGTGAATTCGCGTTAATCAGCCATTCGGAAGAATATACGACCTGGTTCCTAATAGGTTTCTAAGCATATCTGTTTTGCCGAAGCTGATTTGCTGTACAAAGTGTGCTCACCGCAGACGTGAGGGAGGGGGAAGGCTTCGAACAAAAGGGGCGGTCAAGGTTCTCCATACAAAACGCAGTCTGCAAACGCTGTATGAGAGCCCAGATTGGTCGTGCAAAGACTGTCTGCAGCCATCTTGGAAGCGCACAAATCTACGAAGTAAACCGAACATCGTGGAGGCGTGAATAATTTTGTCATCGCGTGTACTATGAACGAAGGACTGCACTTAAAAGGAACCACAAGGTAATTTTCCAACGTTTTAGAACGCGCAAAATAATGTTATCAAGTGAATTCGCGTTAATCAGCCATTCGGAAGAATATACGACCTGGTTCCTAATAGGTTTCTAAGCATATCTGTTTTGCCGAAGCTGATTTGCTGTACAAAGTGTGCTCACCGCAGACGTGAGGGAGGGGGAAGGCTTCGAACAAAAGGGGCGGTCAAGGTTCTCCATACAAAACGCAGTCTGCAAACGCTGTATGAGAGCCCAGATTGGTCGTGCAAAGACTGTCTGCAGCCATCTTGGAAGCGCACAAATCTACGAAGTAAACCGAACATCATGGAGGCGTGAATAATTTTGTCATCGCGTGTACTATGAACGAAGGACTGCACTTAAAAGGAACCACAAGGTAATTTTCCAACGTTTTAGAACGCGCAAAATAATGTTATCAAGTGAATTCGCGTTAATCAGCCATTCGGAAGAATATACGACCTGGTTCCTAATAGGTTTCTAAGCATATCTGTTTTGCCGAAGCTGATTTGCTGTACAAAGTGTGCTCACCGCAGACGTGAGGGAGGGGGAAGGCTTCGAACAAAAGGGGCGGTCAAGGTTCTCCATACAAAACGCAGTCTGCAAACGCTGTATGAGAGCCCAGATTGGTCGTGCAAAGACTGTCTGCAGCCATCTTGGAAGCGCACAAATCTACGAAGTAAACCGAACATCGTGGAGGCGTGAATAATTTTGTCATCGCGTGTACTATGAACGAAGGACTGCACTTAAAAGGAACCACAAGGTAATTTTCCAACGTTTTAGAACGCGCAAAATAATGTTATCAAGTGAGTGAGTGAGTGAATAAACTTTTATTGTAGCGACGTGTGACAAACTCTCGGGTGGAGCCCCTAGTCCGGGGCCCCATATGTGGCGGCGACCGCCTTGGCGCGGTCCACCAGCGATTGCTGGCCAGTGGCCGTGTCATCGGTCAGCCGCTCCTCCCAGGAGGTGGGGGTGGGATTGGAATTGGGTGGGACGGCGGGAATGAGCTGGCACTGCCAGACCATGTGAAAAAGGTTGGGACGGTCGCCGCAGTGCGGGCACTGAGGCGGGCTGAGTGACGGGTGGAGGTAGGAGTAGAAGAGGGGGGTCGGGAAAGTGTTAGTTTGTAGTTGTCGCCATATGACGGCGTCTCTGCGAGTAAGGGAAGGGTGAGGAGGCGGATAATGCTGCCGAGCGAGGCGTAGCTCTGCAAGGTGAGCGCTGTAGGAGTAAAGGGCTGGTTGGATGCTGACAAAGTCTTCCCCTGGCGCCCGGTGTGAGAGGTCTCGGGCGAGCGCATGAGCGCGCTCATTACCGGGGACGGCTGCGTGCCCAGGCACCCATATCAGCCGGAAATTGTGAGAGGTGGAGGATAGGAACGGGTCGAGTAAAGATGCAGTGGTAGGATGTAAGGTGTTATATAGGAAGTGCCGACAGGCCGTCTGCGAATCAGTGAGAATGTGAATGGGCATGGAGGAGGAGAGAAAGGAGGTAGAAAGTATTGCCCTGGCGACCGCTCGTTCTTCCAGGATGGAGACGTCGGTAAGACCACGCTCAGTTGCCGCGTGGACTGTCCTGAGATCAGAGTCCACGACAACTGTAATACCCCCACGCACACCCTGTGGGCTGGCGTCCGTGAAGAGGGCACGAACGGTATCGCAACCCACCGGATACGCGCGTCGGAGGTAGCGCGAGCGATGGTCGCGCCGAGCCGAGTGGCGGGTAGGATTCATATGACGGGGGATGGGAGCCACAGTGAGTCTGGCACGCGCAGCGGGGGAGAGACCCTCAGCTGCGAGGGTAGCGGGACAGGGTGGAAAACCAAGGGTGGCAAGGAGTGCCCGCCCCTGCGCCGTGCAGCGCAAGCGCGTCAACTGGGCAGCCCGATGAGCTTCCATGAGCTCCTCCAGAGTGTTGGTCACCCCAAGCCTCTCGAGGCAAACGGTGGCTGTGCGAACAGGGAGGCCGAGAGCAAGTTTCTGCGCCTTCCGCAGCAATACAGACATACGAGTGTGTTCGGTCTGGGTGAGGTTGTGGTAAGGAAGGTGGTAGGTTAAGCGAGTGTGTATCAAGGCCTGGACAAGGCGTAGGGCATCCGCCTCTTTAAGGCCATGTCGACGATTTGAGACGCGACAAAGCATGTGCATAATTTGGTTGCACTGGGTGGTGAGTTGATGGAGGGTTTGAGTTGCTTTGGCGTTGGATTGTAACACAAAGCCAAGCACCCGTATGGCCGATTTACGCGGGACGGGTTTGTCGTCTAATGTGATGGTAATGGGGAGGTCGGTCTGTCCGCGAGCGTGTTTGGTCACGATTAGTAATTCTGACTTCGTGGGGGAACAGGTGAGGCCTCCACGCCGGGCGTAGTGCTCGATGGTAGTAGCGGCTTCTTGTAGCTGAGTCTCTATGTGTCCGAGGGAGCCTTTCGTTACCCAGACAGTAATGTCATCTGCATAAATTGCATGTCTGACATCCGAGATCTGATCCAGAAGGGGAGGAAGACCTCGCATGGCAAGGTTAAACAGGAGCGGAGAAAGTACAGAGCCTTGCGGTGTGCCACGGTTTGCCACTGGCGCGGAAGGAGAGCGAAGATGACCAAGGACGAGGCTGGCAGATCGGTCACGGAGGAAATTGCGGACGTAATTGTACACTTTCACTCCGCAGCCTGTGGCTGCCAACTGTTCAAGGACAAGGTCGTGGGAGAGGTTGTCGAAAGCCCCTTTAAGATCTGCGGCAAGGACGGCGCGATATTGGGCAGTGCTCGGCGAGTCTAAAACATCATGTTGGAGACGGAGCAGTACGTCCTGGGTAGAAATGCCACTACGGTAGCCATAAAGGGTGTCAGGAAGAGCTGATGTGTCCGCAAGAAATTTGTGGAGGCGAAGCTGTACAACCTTCTCAAGCAGTTTGCCCAGACACGAGGTAAGAGAAATCGGGCGCAAATTCTCCAAGGAGAGGGGTTTGCCAGGCTTGGGAATCAAAACCACTGTTGCTTCTTTCCACTCCTTGGGAAGGGTACCCGACTCCCACACCTCGTTCAAGTAGGTAGTAAGCTGCGTGGTGTCCGAATCAGAGAGGTTGTAGAGAAGAGAGTAGCGGACCTGGTCAGGACCAGGGGATGTGTTGCGGCGTATGTCGGTCAGTGCAGCGCGAATCTCAATTGCTGCGATCGGTGCGTTAAGATAAGGGAGTGTGTTGGGGGGACCCATGTAGTCCGCGTAACGTGGAGCGTCAGGAGGGGGAAGGTAGCGTTGTCGTAGCTGAGTGAGGCATTGGGCGTCTGTTAGGTTAGTGGCGCGTAGAAGTTTATGAATGCCCTTGGCCCTGTCCGATTTGGCTTGACCGGGCTGTATGAGGTGACGGAGTAGGGACCACGTTCGTGCGGTATCGAGCGTGCCATTGAGATTGTCACATAGCGCGTGCCAGTTTTCACCAGTAAGGTTGGCAGCATAGTCTGCAGCATCAACAGTGAGTTGGGCAATACGTAGTTTTAGCTTCTTGTTGCGGCGTTGACGTCGCCACCGTTTGGTTAGGCTACGACGTGCTTCCCACAGATGGAGTAGGTGGGAGTCTATATCTGGTGCATCTGGAGTGGTAGTAAGGGTGCGCGTGTGTCGGTTTAGCCGGGTTTGCAGTGCTTGCACCCAATCGATGAGTGTGTCGGAGGAGGTATAAGAGGAGGACGATGCGCGAAAGGCAGGCCAGTCTGTGATACGAATGTGGCGTGCTTCCCCTGAGAAGTCTTTAGTGTGGATACGGGTTTCAAGAATCGAATGGTCACTGCCGAGTTGTTCCTCAAGGTTCTGCCAGGTGCAGGGTTTAGTGCCACGGTACATGGTAAGGTCTGGGCACGTGTCTCGTGCAACGCTGGTTCCAAGACGTGTGGGTGTCGATGAATCAGTAAGTAAAGTGAGATTCTGTTGGTGAATCAGAGTATGGAGCTTTCGGCCTTTAGGTGTGTCGCGAGGGTAACCCCAAGTTGGATGTGGAGCGTTAAAATCGCCTCCAATGAATGTGGAGCAACCCTTGCAGCGCGCGGCTTCAAACAACTTGTCAAACCGTGCATGACGATCTTGAGGGAGGCTGTAGACATTGAGTAGACGGAGGGATTGGGTGTTACGCGTGCGTGGATTTGCAGGAAGGAGTTCAAGCAATACATGTGGAACGGCCTGGCTGTCGAAGGTTAAGTCGACGGCGGTATGAACGCGCTTGACTAGGGTTGCCACAAGGTGGTCTTTATCAGGATCATTATGTGCCACATATGTGACATATCCAGGAAGATTGGGAAGGGTACGAGGCTCTTGTAGAAAGATGATGTCGGGTGGGGGAGTGTGCGATTGGATATACTGGATGAGACTGCAGCGTTTTTTTCGGAAACTTCGGCAATTCCACTGCCATACCGTGAGGTCTGAAGAAGACCGTGGTGTGGTGGATGCAGGGGTACTACAGGTCGCCATTTACAAGGATCGAATAAGGGGAAGGGCCAGTTGAAGAAGTGTAAGAATGCTACGGGCCCATTCTGCATCAACAGATTCCAAGAACCTGCAGGCGAAGTTTGCTGCTGCTTGAAGGTTCAAGACCCACCCCTTGCTTGGAGCTGTGTCTGTTGAAACGGACAGAGTCCTCCGTTTTGTTGTTCTGCGCTGTCTTGGATCGGTGGGCGCGCTCCCTGTAGTTTTCGGATCCTCGAGTGGATTTGCTCCGTTTGAACTGGGCCCTTCTTTAGTCAGAGGTGCCTTTGGTTTGTCCTTTCTGGGAAGCTTGATTAGTGTAGCATAGGTCGGTCTCTCAGGCCGCTGGTTTTCAGTTTTGCTAGTCAAGGTGTCTTGCGTTGTTGAAGAAGACCCTTCACTTTTTCTGGGCAACTCGGGCCAGTCGGATGCTTGAACTGCAGCTTTGGCACTATAATAATCGACTGCATGTTCCTTGGCATAATTCCTCGTCTTTTTTTCTTGCTGCCATTTAGAACAGGATGTTGATGTAGCAGAGTGAGCGGCTCCGCAGTTTACGCACTTCTCTTGAGCAGTGCAGGAGTCCCTGTCCTCGTGCGTGTTACCGCAGCGCTTGCACACGGGACTATGCTTGCAGGAGGCCTCACGGTGTCCGTAGCGGCAGCACTTGCGGCACTGGACAGGTTTCTCTTGGAATGGAGTAACTGGATGCCGAACAAGACCAAGGTAGACGAAGCTTGGCAGCGAAGATCCGCAGAAAGAGATCTTAATTGCCGAACTTTTACCTAGCCGTCGCAAACGTGCAACTCTGTTTTCAGGAGATCTTAAGTTGTTGGTGATCTCCTCGTCAGTCAACGTAGTGTCCACATCTTTGATTACACCTGTGGCGCAGTGTCTGGGGAGAGGCTCGTATGCTCTGACTTTGATTCCGCAGAGCTCTGTGCAGCGTAGCAATCCTCGTGTTGTCTGTCCGTTTCTCACGTCCACGGCAACGAGATTGAGGCGGCTGTTGTACCTGATCTCCAGGATGCATTCCGGGAACGTCTTCGCCAGAGTATTGGAGAGTCTCAGGCTGCTCAGCGACGTAATAACTTGGTCCTGTTCGACTGGCGTAAATATAACAGTAAGTCCTTCAGGTACTACTGCAGTACTGCGGACTGTTTCAGCGCTTGGGCTGGAATTAGGGCTGCTCTTTTTTCGCTTTTTCCTGGTGACATCAGTCCAATCCAAGTCGTCAAAATCGGAGAGTTCTATGTCACTGGATGGCACAATGACTCGCCGCGAAGAGGTTGTAGCGCATTGCTGACCTGGAGTGATGTCCTCTGCGCTATTCATGGGTGTGTCCTGTTGTGATTCAGCGATTGAGCTGCCACAGACGGACGAAGGCAGACTGTACTGGTCAGTGGAGGCGCGATGACTGGAATGTGGCGAAGGTGGCGTGGGCCCAGTAGACATGGCCATGGTCGATTCACGGGCACCAGGGCAAGCCCCAGTGCGGCAGACCTCACCGTGGACAGGAGGAGGCAACGTTCGAATGAAGTTCGAATGTTTTAGGCCGTCTTATAATATTAAAATGTTGATCCAGAAGAGCGAGGCTCAAAAACGCAACCGACTTCGAATCCTTATCAAGTGAATTCGCGTTAATCAGCCATTCGGAAGAATATACGACCTGGTTCCTAATAGGTTTCTAAGCATATCTGTTTTGCCGAAGCTGATTTGCTGTACAAAGTGTGCTCACCGTAGACGCGAGGGAGGGGGGAGGCTTCGAACAAAAGGGGCGGTCAAGGTTCTCCATACAAAACGCAGTCTGCAAACGCTGTATGAGAGCCCAGATTGGTCGTGCAAAGACTGTCTGCAGCCATCTTGGAAGCGCACAAATCTACGAAGTAAACCGAACATCATGGAGGCGTGAATAATTTTGTCATCGCGTGTACTATGAACGAAGGACTGCACTTAAAAGGAACCACAAGGTAATTTTCCAACGTTTTAGAACGCGCAAAATAATGTTATCAAGTGAATTCGCGTTAATCAGCCATTCGGAAGAATATACGACCTGGTTCCTAATAGGTTTCTAAGCATATCTGTTTTGCCGAAGCTGATTTGCTGTACAAAGTGTGCTCACCGTAGACGTGAGGGAGGGGGGAGGCTTCGAACAAAAGGGGCGGTCAAGGTTCTCCATACAAAACGCAGTCTGCAAACGCTGTATGAGAGCCCAGATTGGTCGTGCAAAGACTGTCTGCAGCCATCTTGGAAGCGCACAAATCTACGAAGTAAACCGAACATCATGGAGGCGTGAATAATTTTGTCATCGCGTGTACTATGAACGAAGGACTGTACTTAAAAGGAACCACGAGGTAATTTTCTAACGTTTTAGAACGCGCAAAATAATGTTATCAAGTCAATTCGCGTTAATCAGCCCTTCGGAAGAATATACGACCTGGTTCCTAATAGGTGTCTAAGCATATCTGTTTTGCCGAAGCTGATTTGCTGTACAAAGTGTGCTCACCGTAGACGTGAGGGAGGGGGGGAGGCTTCGAACAAAAGGGGCGGTCAAGGTTCTCCATACAAAACGCAGTCTGCAAACGCTGTATGAGAGCCCAGATTGGTCGTGCAAAGACTGTCTGCAGCCATCTTGGAAGCGCACAAATCTACGAAGTAAACCGAACATCATGGAGGCGTGAATAATTTTGTCATCGCGTGTACTATGAACGAAGGACTGTACTTAAAAAGAACCACAAGGTAATTTTCCAACGTTTTAGAACGCGCAAAATAATGTTATCAAGTCAATTCGCGTTAATCAGCCATTCGGAAGAATATACGACCTGGTTCCTAATAGGTGTCTAAGCATATCTGTTTTGCCGAAGCTGATTTGCTGTACAAAGTGTGCTCACCGTAGACGTGAGGGAGGGGGGGAGGCTTCGAACAAAAGGGGCGGTCAAGGTTCTCCGTACAAAACGCAGTCTGCAAACGCTGTATGAGAGCCCAGATTGGTCGTGCAAAGACTGTCTGCAGCCATCTTGGAAGCGCACAAATCTACGAAGTAAACCGAACATCATGGAGGCGTGAATAATTTTGTCATCGCGTGTACTATGAACGAAGGACTGTACTTAAAAAGAACCACAAGGTAATTTTCCAACGTTTTAGAACGCGCAAAATAATGTTATCAAGTCAATTCGCGTTAATCAGCCATTCGGAAGAATATACGACCTGGTTCCTAATAGGTGTCTAAGCATATCTGTTTTGCCGAAGCTGATTTGCTGTACAAAGTGTGCTCACCGTAGACGTGAGGGAGGGGGGAGGCTACGAACAAAAGGGGCGGTCAAGGTTCTCCATACAAAACACAGTCTGCAAACGCTGTATGAGAGCCCAGATTGGTCGTGCAAAGACTGTCTGCAGCCATCTTGGAAGCGCACAAATCTACGAAGTAAACCGAACATCATGGAGGCGTGAATAATTTTGTCATCGCGTGTACTATGAACGAAGGACTGTACTTAAAAAGAACCACAAGGTAATTTTCCAACGTTTTAGAACGCGCAAAATAATGTTATCAAGTCAATTCGCGTTAATCAGCCATTCGGAAGAATATACGACCTGGTTCCTAATAGGTGTCTAAGCATATCTGTTTTGCCGAAGCTGATTTGCTGTACAAAGTGTGCTCACCGTAGACGTGAGGGAGGGGGGAGGCTACGAACAAAAGGGGCGGTCAAGGTTCTCCATACAAAACACAGTCTGCAAACGCTGTATGAGAGCCCAGATTGGTCGTGCAAAGACTGTCTGCAGCCATCTTGGAAGCGCACAAATCTACGAAGTAAACCGAACATCATGGAGGCGTGAATAATTTTGTCATCGCGTGTACTATGAACGAAGGACTGTACTTAAAAAGAACCACAAGGTAATTTTCCAACGTTTTAGAACGCGCAAAATAATGTTATCAAGTCAATTCGCGTTAATCAGCCATTCGGAAGAATATACGACCTGGTTCCTAATAGGTGTCTAAGCATATCTGTTTTGCCGAAGCTGATTTGCTGTACAAAGTGTGCTCACCGTAGACGTGAGGGAGGGGGGGAGGCTTCGAACAAAAGGGGCGGTCAAGGTTCTCCGTACAAAACGCAGTCTGCAAACGCTGTATGAGAGCCCAGATTGGTCGTGCAAAGACTGTCTGCAGCCATCTTGGAAGCGCACAAATCTACGAAGTAAACCGAACATCATGGAGGCGTGAATAATTTTGTCATCGCGTGTACTATGAACGAAGGACTGTACTTAAAAAGAACCACAAGGTAATTTTCCAACGTTTTAGAACGCGCAAAATAATGTTATCAAGTCAATTCGCGTTAATCAGCCATTCGGAAGAATATACGACCTGGTTCCTAATAGGTGTCTAAGCATATCTGTTTTGCCGAAGCTGATTTGCTGTACAAAGTGTGCTCACCGTAGACGTGAGGGAGGGGGGAGGCTACGAACAAAAGGGGCGGTCAAGGTTCTCCATACAAAACACAGTCTGCAAACGCTGTATGAGAGCCCAGATTGGTCGTGCAAAGACTGTCTGCAGCCATCTTGGAAGCGCACAAATCTACGAAGTAAACCGAACATCATGGAGGCGTGAATAATTTTGTCATCGCGTGTACTATGAACGAAGGACTGTACTTAAAAAGAACCACAAGGTAATTTTCCAACGTTTTAGAACGCGCAAAATAATGTTATCAAGTCAATTCGCGTTAATCAGCCATTCGGAAGAATATACGACCTGGTTCCTAATAGGTGTCTAAGCATATCTGTTTTGCCGAAGCTGATTTGCTGTACAAAGTGTGCTCACCGTAGACGTGAGGGAGGGGGGGAGGCTTCGAACAAAAGGGGCGGTCAAGGTTCTCCGTACAAAACGCAGTCTGCAAACGCTGTATGAGAGCCCAGATTGGTCGTGCAAAGACTGTCTGCAGCCATCTTGGAAGCGCACAAATCTACGAAGTAAACCGAACATCATGGAGGCGTGAATAATTTTGTCATCGCGTGTACTATGAACGAAGGACTGTACTTAAAAAGAACCACAAGGTAATTTTCCAACGTTTTAGAACGCGCAAAATAATGTTATCAAGTCAATTCGCGTTAATCAGCCATTCGGAAGAATATACGACCTGGTTCCTAATAGGTTTCTAAGCATATCTGTTTTGCCGAAGCTGATTTGCTGTACAAAGTGTGCTCACCGTAGACGTGAGGGAGGGGGGGAGGCTTCGAACAAAAGGGGCGGTCAAGGTTCTCCATACAAAACACAGTCTGCAAACGCTGTATGAGAGCCCAGATTGGTCGTGCAAAGACTGTCTGCAGCCATCTTGGAAGCGCACAAATCTACGAAGTAAACCGAACATCATGGAGGCGTGAATAATTTTGTCATCGCGTGTACTATGAACGAAGGACTGTACTTAAAAGGAACCACGAGGTAATTTTCTAACGTTTTAGAACGCGCAAAATAATGTTATCAAGTCAATTCGCGTTAATCAGCCCTTCGGAAGAATATACGACCTGGTTCCTAATAGGTGTCTAAGCATATCTGTTTTGCCGAAGCTGATTTGCTGTACAAAGTGTGCTCACCGTAGACGTGAGGGAGGGGGGAGGCTACGAACAAAAGGGGCGGTCAAGGTTCTCCATACAAAACGCAGTCTGCAAACGCTGTATGAGAGCCCAGATTGGTCGTGCAAAGACTGTCTGCAGCCATCTTGGAAGCGCACAAATCAACGAAGTAAACCGAACATCATGGAGGCGTGGATAATTTCGTCATCGCGTGTACTATGAACGAAGGACTGTACTTAAAAAGAACCACGAGGTAATTTTCCAACGTTTTAGAACGCGCAAAATAATGTTATCAAGTCAATTCGCGTTAATCAGCCCTTCGGAAGAATATACGACCTGGTTCCTAATAGGTGTCTAAGCATATCTGTTTTGCCGAAGCTGATTTGCTGTACAAAGTGTGCTCACCGTAGACGTGAGGGAGGGGGGAGGCTACGAACAAAAGGGGCGGTCAAGGTTCTCCATACAAAACGCAGTCTGCAAACGCTGTATGAGAGCCCTGATTGGTCGTGCAAAGACTGTCTGCAGCCATCTTGGAAGCGCACAAATCAACGAAGTAAACCGAACATCATGGAGGCGTGAATAATTTTGTCATCGCGTGTACTATGAACGAAGGACTGTACTTAAAAGGAACCACGAGGTAATTTTCTAACGTTTTAGAACGCGCAAAATAATGTTATCACGTAAATTCGCGTTAATCAGCCATTCGGAAGAATATACGACCTGGTTCCTAATAGGTTTCTAAGCATACCTGTTTTGCCGAAGCTGATTTGCTGTACAAAGTGTGCTCACCGTAGACGTGAGGGAGGGGGGAGGCTACGAACAAAAGGGGCGGTCAAGGTTCTCCGTACAAAACGCAGTCTGCAAACGCTGTATGAGAGCCCAGATTGGTCGTGCAAAGACTGTCTGCAGCCATCTTGGAAGCGCACAAATCAACGAAGTAAACCGAACATCATGGAGGCGTGGATAATTTCGTCATCGCGTGTACTATGAACGAAGGACTGTACTTAAAAAGAACCACGAGGTAATTTTCCAACGTTTTAGAACGCGCAAAATAATGTTATCAAGTCAATTCGCGTTAATCAGCCCTTCGGAAGAATATACGACCTGGTTCCTAATAGGTGTCTAAGCATATCTGTTTTGCCGAAGCTGATTTGCTGTACAAAGTGTGCTCACCGTAGACGTGAGGGAGGGGGGAGGCTACGAACAAAAGGGGCGGTCAAGGTTCTCCATACAAAACGCAGTCTGCAAACGCTGTATGAGAGCCCAGATTGGTCGTGCAAAGACTGTCTGCAGCCATCTTGGAAGCGCACAAATCAACGAAGTAAACCGAACATCATGGAGGCGTGGATAATTTCGTCATCGCGTGTACTATGAACGAAGGACTGTACTTAAAAAGAACCACGAGGTAATTTTCCAACGTTTTAGAACGCGCAAAATAATGTTATCAAGTCAATTCGCGTTAATCAGCCCTTCGGAAGAATATACGACCTGGTTCCTAATAGGTTTCTAAGCATACCTGTTTTGCCGAAGCTGATTTGCTGTACAAAGTGTGCTCACCGTAGACGTGAGGGAGGGGGGAGGCTACGAACAAAAGGGGCGGTCAAGGTTCTCCATACAAAACGCAGTCTGCAAACGCTGTATGAGAGCCCAGATTGGTCGTGCAAAGACTGTCTGCAGCCATCTTGGAAGCGCACAAATCAACGAAGTAAACCGAACATCATGGAGGCGTGGATAATTTCGTCATCGCGTGTACTATGAACGAAGGACTGTACTTAAAAAGAACCACGAGGTAATTTTCCAACGTTTTAGAACGCGCAAAATAATGTTATCAAGTCAATTCGCGTTAATCAGCCCTTCGGAAGAATATACGACCTGGTTCCTAATAGGTGTCTAAGCATATCTGTTTTGCCGAAGCTGATTTGCTGTACAAAGTGTGCTCACCGTAGACGTGAGGGAGGGGGGAGGCTACGAACAAAAGGGGCGGTCAAGGTTCTCCATACAAAACGCAGTCTGCAAACGCTGTATGAGAGCCCTGATTGGTCGTGCAAAGACTGTCTGCAGCCATCTTGGAAGCGCACAAATCAACGAAGTAAACCGAACATCATGGAGGCGTGAATAATTTTGTCATCGCGTGTACTATGAACGAAGGACTGTACTTAAAAGGAACCACGAGGTAATTTTCTAACGTTTTAGAACGCGCAAAATAATGTTATCACGTAAATTCGCGTTAATCAGCCATTCGGAAGAATATACGACCTGGTTCCTAATAGGTTTCTAAGCATACCTGTTTTGCCGAAGCTGATTTGCTGTACAAAGTGTGCTCACCGTAGACGTGAGGGAGGGGGGAGGCTACGAACAAAAGGGGCGGTCAAGGTTCTCCGTACAAAACGCAGTCTGCAAACGCTGTATGAGAGCCCAGATTGGTCGTGCAAAGACTGTCTGCAGCCATCTTGGAAGCGCACAAATCAACGAAGTAAACCGAACATCATGGAGGCGTGGATAATTTCGTCATCGCGTGTACTATGAACGAAGGACTGTACTTAAAAAGAACCACGAGGTAATTTTCCAACGTTTTAGAACGCGCAAAATAATGTTATCAAGTCAATTCGCGTTAATCAGCCCTTCGGAAGAATATACGACCTGGTTCCTAATAGGTGTCTAAGCATATCTGTTTTGCCGAAGCTGATTTGCTGTACAAAGTGTGCTCACCGTAGACGTGAGGGAGGGGGGAGGCTACGAACAAAAGGGGCGGTCAAGGTTCTCCATACAAAACGCAGTCTGCAAACGCTGTATGAGAGCCCTGATTGGTCGTGCAAAGACTGTCTGCAGCCATCTTGGAAGCGCACAAATCAACGAAGTAAACCGAACATCATGGAGGCGTGGATAATTTCGTCATCGCGTGTACTATGAACGAAGGACTGTACTTAAAAAGAACCACGAGGTAATTTTCCAACGTTTTAGAACGCGCAAAATAATGTTATCAAGTCAATTCGCGTTAATCAGCCCTTCGGAAGAATATACGACCTGGTTCCTAATAGGTTTCTAAGCATACCTGTTTTGCCGAAGCTGATTTGCTGTACAAAGTGTGCTCACCGTAGACGTGAGGGAGGGGGGAGGCTACGAACAAAAGGGGCGGTCAAGGTTCTCCATACAAAACGCAGTCTGCAAACGCTGTATGAGAGCCCAGATTGGTCGTGCAAAGACTGTCTGCAGCCATCTTGGAAGCGCACAAATCAACGAAGTAAACCGAACATCATGGAGGCGTGGATAATTTCGTCATCGCGTGTACTATGAACGAAGGACTGTACTTAAAAAGAACCACGAGGTAATTTTCCAACGTTTTAGAACGCGCAAAATAATGTTATCAAGTCAATTCGCGTTAATCAGCCCTTCGGAAGAATATACGACCTGGTTCCTAATAGGTGTCTAAGCATATCTGTTTTGCCGAAGCTGATTTGCTGTACAAAGTGTGCTCACCGTAGACGTGAGGGAGGGGGGAGGCTACGAACAAAAGGGGCGGTCAAGGTTCTCCATACAAAACGCAGTCTGCAAACGCTGTATGAGAGCCCTGATTGGTCGTGCAAAGACTGTCTGCAGCCATCTTGGAAGCGCACAAATCAACGAAGTAAACCGAACATCATGGAGGCGTGGATAATTTCGTCATCGCGTGTACTATGAACGAAGGACTGTACTTAAAAAGAACCACGAGGTAATTTTCTAACGTTTTAGAACGCGCAAAATAATGTTATCACGTAAATTCGCGTTAATCAGCCATTCGGAAGAATATACGACCTGGTTCCTAATAGGTTTCTAAGCATATCTGTTTTGCCGAAGCTGATTTGCTGTACAAAGTGTGCTCCCCGCAGACGTGAACGAGGGGGGAGGCTACGAATAAAAGGGGCGGTCAAGGTTCTCCATACAAAACGCAGTCTGCAAACGCTGTATGAGAGCCCAGATTGGTCGTGCAAAGACTGTCTGCAGCCATCTTGGAAGCGCACAAATCTACGAAGTAAACCGAACATCATGGAGGCGTGAATAATTTTGTCATCGCGTGTACTATGAACGAAGGACTGTACTTAAAAGGAACCACGAGGTAATATTCCAACGTTTTAGAACGCGCAAAATAATGTTATCCAGTCAATTCGCGTTAATCAGCCATTCGGAAGAATATACGACCTGGTTCCTAATAGGTTTCTAAGCATATCTGTTTTGCCCAAGCTGATTTGCTGTACAAAGTGTGCTCACCGCAGACGTGAACGAGGGGGGAGGCTTCGAATAAAAGGGGCGGTCAAGGTTCTCCATACAAAACGCAGTCTGCAAACGCTGTATGAGAGCCCAGATTGGTCGTGCAAAGACTGTCTGCAGCCATCTTGGAAGCGCACAAATCTACGAAGTAAACCGAACATCATGGAGGCGTGAATAATTTTGTCATCGCGTGTACTATGAACGAAGGACTGTACTTAAAAGGAACCACGAGGTAATATTCCAACAACGTTTTAGAACGCGCAAAATAATGTTATCCAGTCAATTCGCGTTAATCAGCCATTCGGAAGAATATACGACCTGGTTCCTAATAGGTTTCTAAGCATATCTGTTTTGCCCAAGCTGATTTGCTGTACAAAGTGTGCTCCCCGCAGACGTGAACGAGGGGGGAGGCTTCGAATAAAAGGGGCGGTCAAGGTTCTCCATACAAAACGCAGTCTGCAAACGCTGTATGAGAGCCCAGATTGGTCGTGCAAAGACTGTCTGCAGCCATCTTGGAAGCGCACAAATCTACGAAGTAAACCGAACATCATGGAGGCGTGAATAATTTTGTCATCGCGTGTACTATGAACGAAGGACTGTACTTAAAAGGAACCACAAGGTAATATTCCAACGTTTTAGAACGCGCAAAATAATGTTATCACGTAAATTCGCGTTAATCAGCCATTCGGAAGAATATACGACCTGGTTCCTAATAGGTTTCTAAGCATATCTGTTTTGCCCAAGCTGATTTGCTGTACAAAGTGTGCTCCCCGCAGACGTGAACGAGGGGGGAGGCTTCGAATAAAAGGGGCGGTCAAGGTTCTCCATACAAAACGCAGTCTGCAAACGCTGTATGAGAGCCCAGATTGGTCGTGCAAAGACTGTCTGCAGCCATCTTGGAAGCGCACAAATCTACGAAGTAAACCGAACATCATGGAGGCGTGAATAATTTTGTCATCGCGTGTACTATGAACGAAGGACTGTACTTAAAAGGAACCACAAGGTAATATTCCAACGTTTTAGAACGCGCAAAATAATGTTATCACGTAAATTCGCGTTAATCAGCCATTCGGAAGAATATACGACCTGGTTCCTAATAGGTTTCTAAGCATATCTGTTTTGCCCAAGCTGATTTGCTGTACAAAGTGTGCTCCCCGCAGACGTGAACGAGGGGGGAGGCTTCGAATAAAAGGGGCGGTCAAGGTTCTCCATACAAAACGCAGTCTGCAAACGCTGTATGAGAGCCCAGATTGGTCGTGCAAAGACTGTCTGCAGCCATCTTGGAAGCGCACAAATCTACGAAGTAAACCGAACATCATGGAGGCGTGAATAATTTTGTCATCGCGTGTACTATGAACGAAGGACTGTACTTAAAAGGAACCACAAGGTAATATTCCAACGTTTTAGAACGCGCAAAATAATGTTATCCAGTCAATTCGCGTTAATCAGCCATTCGGAAGAATATACGACCTGGTTCCTAATAGGTTTCTAAGCATATCTGTTTTGCCCAAGCTGATTTGCTGTACAAAGTGTGCTCCCCGCAGACGTGAACGAGGGGGGAGGCTTCGAACAAAAGGGGCGGTCAAGGTTCTCCATACAAAACGCAGTCTGCAAACGCTGTATGAGAGCCCAGATTGGTCGTGCAAAGACTGTCTGCAGCCATCTTGGAAGCGCACAAATCTACGAAGTAAACCGAACATCATGGAGGCGTGAATAATTTTGTCATCGCGTGTACTATGAACGAAGGACTGTACTTAAAAGGAACCACAAGGTAATATTCCAACGTTTTAGAACGCGCAAAATAATGTTATCGCGTAAATTCGCGTTAATCAGCCATTCGGAAGAATATACGACCTGGTTCCTAATAGGTTTCTAAGCATATCTGTTTTGCCCAAGCTGATTTGCTGTACAAAGTGTGCTCCCCGCAGACGTGAACGAGGGGGGAGGCTTCGAATAAAAGGGGCGGTCAAGGTTCTCCATACAAAACGCAGTCTGCAAACGCTGTATGAGAGCCCAGATTGGTCGTGCAAAGACTGTCTGCAGCCATCTTGGAAGCGCACAAATCTACGAAGTAAACCGAACATCATGGAGGCGTGAATAATTTTGTCATCGCGTGTACTATGAACGAAGGACTGTACTTAAAAGGAACCACAAGGTAATATTCCAACGTTTTAGAACGCGCAAAATAATGTTATCACGTAAATTCGCGTTAATCAGCCATTCGGAAGAATATACGACCTGGTTCCTAATAGGTTTCTAAGCATATCTGTTTTGCCGAAGCTGATTTGCTGTACAAAGTGTGCTCCCCGCAGACGTGAACGAGGGGGGAGGCTTCGAACAAAAGGGGCGGTCAAGGTTCTCCGTACAAAACGCAGTCTGCAAACGCTGTATGAGAGCCCAGACTGGTCGTGCAAAGACTGTCTGCAGCCATCTTGGAAGCGCACAAATCTACGAAGTAAACCGAACATCATGGAGGCGTGAATAATTTTGTCATCGCGTGTACTATGAACGAAGGACTGTACTTAAAAGGAACCACAAGGTAATATTCCAACGTTTTAGAACGCGCAAAATAATGTTATCGCGTAAATTCGCGTTAATCAGCCATTCGGAAGAATATACGACCTGGTTCCTAATAGGTTTCTAAGCATATCTGTTTTGCCGAAGCTGATTTGCTGTACAAAGTGTGCTCCCCGCAGACGTGAACGAGGGGGGAGGCTTCGAACAAAAGGGGCGGTCAAGGTTCTCCGTACAAAACGCAGTCTGCAAACGCTGTATGAGAGCCCAGACTGGTCGTGCAAAGACTGTCTGCAGCCATCTTGGAAGCGCACAAATCTACGAAGTAAACCGAACATCATGGAGGCGTGAATAATTTTGTCATCGCGTGTACTATGAACGAAGGACTGTACTTAAAAGGAACCACAAGGTAATATTCCAACGTTTTAGAACGCGCAAAATAATGTTATCACGTAAATTCGCGTTAATCAGCCATTCGGAAGAATATACGACCTGGTTCCTAATAGGTTTCTAAGCATATCTGTTTTGCCGAAGCTGATTTGCTGTACAAAGTGTGCTCCCCGCAGACGTGAACGAGGGGGGAGGCTTCGAACAAAAGGGGCGGTCAAGGTTCTCCGTACAAAACGCAGTCTGCAAACGCTGTATGAGAGCCCAGATTGGTCGTGCAAAGACTGTCTGCAGCCATCTTGGAAGCGCACAAATGAACGAAGTAAACCGAACATCGTGGAGGCGTGGATAATTTTGTCATCGCGTGTACTATGAACGAAGGACTGTACTTAAAAGGAACCACAAGGTAATATTCCAACGTTTTAGAACGCGCAAAATAATGTTATCACGTAAATTCGCGTTAATCAGCCATTCGGAAGAATATACGACCTGGTTCCTAATAGGTTTCTAAGCATATCTGTTTTGCCGAAGCTGATTTGCTGTACAAAGTGTGCTCCCCGCAGACGTGAACGAGGGGGGAGGCTTCGAACAAAAGGGGCGGTCAAGGTTCTCCGTACAAAACGCAGTCTGCAAACGCTGTATGAGAGCCCAGACTGGTCGTGCAAAGACTGTCTGCAGCCATCTTGGAAGCGCACAAATCTACGAAGTAAACCGAACATCATGGAGGCGTGAATAATTTTGTCATCGCGTGTACTATGAACGAAGGACTGTACTTAAAAGGAACCACAAGGTAATATTCCAACGTTTTAGAACGCGCAAAATAATGTTATCACGTAAATTCGCGTTAATCAGCCATTCGGAAGAATATACGACCTGGTTCCTAATAGGTTTCTAAGCATATCTGTTTTGCCGAAGCTGATTTGCTGTACAAAGTGTGCTCCCCGCAGACGTGAACGAGGGGGGAGGCTTCGAACAAAAGGGGCGGTCAAGGTTCTCCATACAAAACGCAGTCTGCAAACGCTGTATGAGAGCCCAGATTGGTCGTGCAAAGACTGTCTGCAGCCATCTTGGAAGCGCACAAATGAACGAAGTAAACCGAACATCGTGGAGGCGTGGATAATTTTGTCATCGCGTGTACTATGAACGAAGGACTGTACTTAAAAGGAACCACAAGGTAATATTCCAACGTTTTAGAACGCGCAAAATAATGTTATCACGTAAATTCGCGTTAATCAGCCATTCGGAAGAATATACGACCTGGTTCCTAATAGGTTTCTAAGCATATCTGTTTTGCCGAAGCTGATTTGCTGTACAAAGTGTGCTCCCCGCAGACGTGAACGAGGGGGGAGGCTTCGAACAAAAGGGGCGGTCAAGGTTCTCCATACAAAACGCAGTCTGCAAACGCTGTATGAGAGCCCAGACTGGTCGTGCAAAGACTGTCTGCAGCCATCTTGGAAGCGCACAAATGAACGAAGTAAACCGAACATCGTGGAGGCGTGGATAATTTTGTCATCGCGTGTACTATGAACGAAGGACTGTACTTAAAAGGAACCACAAGGTAATATTCCAACGTTTTAGAACGCGCAAAATAATGTTATCACGTAAATTCGCGTTAATCAGCCATTCGGAAGAATATACGACCTGGTTCCTAATAGGTTTCTAAGCATATCTGTTTTGCCGAAGCTGATTTGCTGTACAAAGTGTGCTCCCCGCAGACGTGAACGAGGGGGGAGGCTTCGAACAAAAGGGGCGGTCAAGGTTCTCCGTACAAAACGCAGTCTGCAAACGCTGTATGAGAGCCCAGATTGGTCGTGCAAAGACTGTCTGCAGCCATCTTGGAAGCGCACAAATGAACGAAGTAAACCGAACATCGTGGAGGCGTGGATAATTTTGTCATCGCGTGTACTATGAACGAAGGACTGTACTTAAAAGGAACCACAAGGTAATATTCCAACGTTTTAGAACGCGCAAAATAATGTTATCACGTAAATTCGCGTTAATCAGCCATTCGGAAGAATATACGACCTGGTTCCTAATAGGTTTCTAAGCATATCTGTTTTGCCGAAGCTGATTTGCTGTACAAAGTGTGCTCCCCGCAGACGTGAACGAGGGGGGAGGCTTCGAACAAAAGGGGCGGTCAAGGTTCTCCGTACAAAACGCAGTCTGCAAACGCTGTATGAGAGCCCAGATTGGTCGTGCAAAGACTGTCTGCAGCCATCTTGGAAGCGCACAAATGAACGAAGTAAACCGAACATCGTGGAGGCGTGGATAATTTTGTCATCGCGTGTACTATGAACGAAGGACTGTACTTAAAAGGAACCACAAGGTAATATTCCAACGTTTTAGAACGCGCAAAATAATGTTATCACGTAAATTCGCGTTAATCAGCCATTCGGAAGAATATACGACCTGGTTCCTAATAGGTTTCTAAGCATATCTGTTTTGCCGAAGCTGATTTGCTGTACAAAGTGTGCTCCCCGCAGACGTGAACGAGGGGGGAGGCTTCGAACAAAAGGGGCGGTCAAGGTTCTCCATACAAAACGCAGTCTGCAAACGCTGTATGAGAGCCCAGACTGGTCGTGCAAAGACTGTCTGCAGCCATCTTGGAAGCGCACAAATCAACGAAGTAAACCGAACATCGTGGAGGCGTGGATAATTTTGTCATCGCGTGTACTATGAACGAAGGACTGTACTTAAAAGGAACCACAAGGTAATTTTCCAACGTTTTAGAACGCGCAAAATAATGTTATCACGTAAATTCGCGTTAATCAGCCATTCGGAAGAATATACGACCTGGTTCCTAATAGGTTTCTAAGCATATCTGTTTTGCCGAAGCTGATTTGCTGTACAAAGTGTGCTCCCCGCAGACGTGAACGAGGGGGGAGGCTTCGAACAAAAGGGGCGGTCAAGGTTCTCCATACAAAACGCAGTCTGCAAACGCTGTATGAGAGCCCAGATTGGTCGTGCAAAGACTGTCTGCAGCCATCTTGGAAGCGCACAAATGAACGAAGTAAACCGAACATCGTGGAGGCGTGGATAATTTTGTCATCGCGTGTACTATGAACGAAGGACTGTACTTAAAAGGAACCACAAGGTAATATTCCAACGTTTTAGAACGCGCAAAATAATGTTATCACGTAAATTCGCGTTAATCAGCCATTCGGAAGAATATACGACCTGGTTCCTAATAGGTTTCTAAGCATATCTGTTTTGCCGAAGCTGATTTGCTGTACAAAGTGTGCTCCCCGCAGACGTGAACGAGGGGGGAGGCTTCGAACAAAAGGGGCGGTCAAGGTTCTCCGTACAAAACGCAGTCTGCAAACGCTGTATGAGAGCCCAGATTGGTCGTGCAAAGACTGTCTGCAGCCATCTTGGAAGCGCACAAATGAACGAAGTAAACCGAACATCGTGGAGGCGTGGATAATTTTGTCATCGCGTGTACTATGAACGAAGGACTGTACTTAAAAGGAACCACAAGGTAATATTCCAACGTTTTAGAACGCGCAAAATAATGTTATCACGTAAATTCGCGTTAATCAGCCATTCGGAAGAATATACGACCTGGTTCCTAATAGGTTTCTAAGCATATCTGTTTTGCCGAAGCTGATTTGCTGTACAAAGTGTGCTCCCCGCAGACGTGAACGAGGGGGGAGGCTTCGAACAAAAGGGGCGGTCAAGGTTCTCCATACAAAACGCAGTCTGCAAACGCTGTATGAGAGCCCAGACTGGTCGTGCAAAGACTGTCTGCAGCCATCTTGGAAGCGCACAAATCAACGAAGTAAACCGAACATCGTGGAGGCGTGGATAATTTTGTCATCGCGTGTACTATGAACGAAGGACTGTACTTAAAAGGAACCACAAGGTAATTTTCCAACGTTTTAGAACGCGCAAAATAATGTTATCACGTAAATTCGCGTTAATCAGCCATTCGGAAGAATATACGACCTGGTTCCTAATAGGTTTCTAAGCATATCTGTTTTGCCGAAGCTGATTTGCTGTACAAAGTGTGCTCCCCGCAGACGTGAACGAGGGGGGAGGCTTCGAACAAAAGGGGCGGTCAAGGTTCTCCGTACAAAACGCAGTCTGCAAACGCTGTATGAGAGCCCAGACTGGTCGTGCAAAGACTGTCTGCAGCCATCTTGGAAGCGCACAAATCAACGAAGTAAACCGAACATCGTGGAGGCGTGGATAATTTTGTCATCGCGTGTACTATGAACGAAGGACTGTACTTAAAAGGAACCACAAGGTAATATTCCAACGTTTTAGAACGCGCAAAATAATGTTATCACGTAAATTCGCGTTAATCAGCCATTCGGAAGAATATACGACCTGGTTCCTAATAGGTTTCTAAGCATATCTGTTTTGCCGAAGCTGATTTGCTGTACAAAGTGTGCTCCCCGCAGACGTGAACGAGGGGGGAGGCTTCGAACAAAAGGGGCGGTCAAGGTTCTCCGTACAAAACGCAGTCTGCAAACGCTGTATGAGAGCCCAGACTGGTCGTGCAAAGACTGTCTGCAGCCATCTTGGAAGCGCACAAATCAACGAAGTAAACCGAACATCGTGGAGGCGTGGATAATTTTGTCATCGCGTGTACTATGAACGAAGGACTGTACTTAAAAGGAACCACAAGGTAATTTTCCAACGTTTTAGAACGCGCAAAATAATGTTATCACGTAAATTCGCGTTAATCAGCCATTCGGAAGAATATACGACCTGGTTCCTAATAGGTTTCTAAGCATATCTGTTTTGCCGAAGCTGATTTGCTGTACAAAGTGTGCTCACCGTAGAAGTGAGGGAGGGGGGAGGCTTCGAACAAAAGGGGCGGTCAAGGTTCTCCATACAAAACACAGTCTGCAAACGCTGTATGAGAGCCCAGATTGGTCGTGCAAAGACTGTCTGCAGCCATCTTGGAAGCGCACAAATCTACGAAGTAAACCGAACATCGTGGAGGCGTGAATAATTTTGTCATCGCGTGTACTATGAACGAAGGACTGTACTTAAAAGGAACCACGAGGTAATTTTCCAACGTTTTAAAACGCGCAAAATAATGTTATCAAGTCAATTCGCGTTAATCAGCCATTCGGAAGAATATACGACCTGGTTCCTAGTAGGTCTCTAAGCATATCTGTTTTGCCGAAGCTGATTTGCTGTACAAAGTGTGCTCACCGTAGAAGTGAGGGAGGGGGGAGGCTTCGAACAAAAGGGGCGGTCAAGGTTCTCCATACAAAACACAGTCTGCAAACGCTGTATGAGAGCCCAGATTGGTCGTGCAAAGACTGTCTGCAGCCATCTTGGAAGCGCACAAATCAACGAAGTAAACCGAACATCGTGGAGGCGTGAATAATTTTGTCATCGCGTGTACTATGAACGAAGGACTGTACTTAAAAGGAACCACAAGGTAATTTTCCAACGTTTTAGAACGCGCAAAATAATGTTATCAAGTCAATTCGCGTTAATCAGCCATTCGGAAGAATATACGACCTGGTTCCTAGTAGGTCTCTAAGCATATCTGTTTTGCCGAAGCTGATTTGCTGTACAAAGTGTGCTCACCGTAGAAGTGAGGGAGGGGGGAGGCTTCGAACAAAAGGGGCGGTCAAGGTTCTCCATACAAAACACAGTCTGCAAACGCTGTATGAGAGCCCAGATTGGTCGTGCAAAGACTGTCTGCAGCCATCTTGGAAGCGCACAAATCTACGAAGTAAACCGAACATCGTGGAGGCGTGAATAATTTTGTCATCGCGTGTACTATGAACGAAGGACTGTACTTAAAAGGAACCACGAGGTAATTTTCCAACGTTTTAAAACGCGCAAAATAATGTTATCACGTAAATTCGCGTTAATCAGCCATTCGGAAGAATATACGACCTGGTTCCTAGTAGGTCTCTAAGCATATCTGTTTTGCCGAAGCTGATTTGCTGTACAAAGTGTGCTCACCGTAGAAGTGAGGGAGGGGGGAGGCTTCGAACAAAAGGGGCGGTCAAGGTTCTCCATACAAAACACAGTCTGCAAACGCTGTATGAGAGCCCAGATTGGTCGTGCAAAGACTGTCTGCAGCCATCTTGGAAGCGCACAAATCTACGAAGTAAACCGAACATCGTGGAGGCGTGAATAATTTTGTCATCGCGTGTACTATGAACGAAGGACTGTACTTAAAAGGAACCACGAGGTAATTTTCCAACGTTTTAAAACGCGCAAAATAATGTTATCACGTAAATTCGCGTTAATCAGCCATTCGGAAGAATATACGACCTGGTTCCTAATAGGTTTCTAAGCATATCTGTTTTGCCGAAGCTGATTTGCTGTACAAAGTGTGCTCACCGTAGAAGTGAGGGAGGGGGGAGGCTTCGAACAAAAGGGGCGGTCAAGGTTCTCCATACAAAACACAGTCTGCAAACGCTGTATGAGAGCCCAGATTGGTCGTGCAAAGACTGTCTGCAGCCATCTTGGAAGCGCACAAATCTACGAAGTAAACCGAACATCGTGGAGGCGTGAATAATTTTGTCATCGCGTGTACTATGAACGAAGGACTGTACTTAAAAGGAACCACGAGGTAATTTTCCAACGTTTTAAAACGCGCAAAATAATGTTATCAAGTCAATTCGCGTTAATCAGCCATTCGGAAGAATATACGACCTGGTTCCTAGTAGGTCTCTAAGCATATCTGTTTTGCCGAAGCTGATTTGCTGTACAAAGTGTGCTCACCGTAGAAGTGAGGGAGGGGGGAGGCTTCGAACAAAAGGGGCGGTCAAGGTTCTCCATACAAAACACAGTCTGCAAACGCTGTATGAGAGCCCAGATTGGTCGTGCAAAGACTGTCTGCAGCCATCTTGGAAGCGCACAAATCAACGAAGTAAACCGAACATCGTGGAGGCGTGAATAATTTTGTCATCGCGTGTACTATGAACGAAGGACTGTACTTAAAAGGAACCACAAGGTAATTTTCCAACGTTTTAGAACGCGCAAAATAATGTTATCAAGTCAATTCGCGTTAATCAGCCATTCGGAAGAATATACGACCTGGTTCCTAGTAGGTCTCTAAGCATATCTGTTTTGCCGAAGCTGATTTGCTGTACAAAGTGTGCTCACCGTAGAAGTGAGGGAGGGGGGAGGCTTCGAACAAAAGGGGCGGTCAAGGTTCTCCATACAAAACACAGTCTGCAAACGCTGTATGAGAGCCCAGATTGGTCGTGCAAAGACTGTCTGCAGCCATCTTGGAAGCGCACAAATCTACGAAGTAAACCGAACATCGTGGAGGCGTGAATAATTTTGTCATCGCGTGTACTATGAACGAAGGACTGTACTTAAAAGGAACCACGAGGTAATTTTCCAACGTTTTAAAACGCGCAAAATAATGTTATCACGTAAATTCGCGTTAATCAGCCATTCGGAAGAATATACGACCTGGTTCCTAGTAGGTCTCTAAGCATATCTGTTTTGCCGAAGCTGATTTGCTGTACAAAGTGTGCTCACCGTAGAAGTGAGGGAGGGGGGAGGCTTCGAACAAAAGGGGCGGTCAAGGTTCTCCATACAAAACACAGTCTGCAAACGCTGTATGAGAGCCCAGATTGGTCGTGCAAAGACTGTCTGCAGCCATCTTGGAAGCGCACAAATCAACGAAGTAAACCGAACATCGTGGAGGCGTGAATAATTTTGTCATCGCGTGTACTATGAACGAAGGACTGTACTTAAAAGGAACCACAAGGTAATTTTCCAACGTTTTAGAACGCGCAAAATAATGTTATCAAGTCAATTCGCGTTAATCAGCCATTCGGAAGAATATACGACCTGGTTCCTAATAGGTTTCTAAGCATATCTGTTTTGCCGAAGCTGATTTGCTGTACAAAGTGTGCTCACCGGAGACGTGAGGGAGGGGGGAGGCTACGAACAAAAGGGGCGGTCAGGGTTCTCCATACAAAACGCAGTCTGCAAACGCTGTATGAGAGCCCAGATTGGTCGTGCAAAGACTGTCTGCAGCCATCTTGGAAGCGCACAAATCTACGAAGTAAACCGAACATCGTGGAGGCGTGAATAATTTTGTCATCGCGTGTACTATGAACGAAGGACTGTACTTAAAAGGAACCACAAGGTAATTTTCCAACGTTTTAGAACGCGCAAAATAATGTTATCAAGTCAATTCGCGTTAATCAGCCATTCGGAAGAATATACGACCTGGTTCCTAGTAGGTCTCTAAGCATATCTGTTTTGCCGAAGCTGATTTGCTGTACAAAGTGTGCTCACCGGAGACGTGAGGGAGGGGGGAGGCTACGAACAAAAGGGGCGGTCAGGGTTCTCCATACAAAACGCAGTCTGCAAACGCTGTATGAGAGCCCAGATTGGTCGTGCAAAGACTGTCTGCAGCCATCTTGGAAGCGCACAAATCTACGAAGTAAACCGAACATCGTGGAGGCGTGAATAATTTTGTCATCGCGTGTACTATGAACGAAGGACTGTACTTAAAAGGAACCACAAGGTAATTTTCCAACGTTTTAGAACGCGCAAAATAATGTTATCAAGTCAATTCGCGTTAATCAGCCATTCGGAAGAATATACGACCTGGTTCCTAATAGGTTTCTAAGCATATCTGTTTTGCCGAAGCTGATTTGCTGTACAAAGTGTGCTCACCGTAGAAGTGAGGGAGGGGGGAGGCTTCGAACAAAAGGGGCGGTCAAGGTTCTCCATACAAAACGCAGTCTGCAAACGCTGTAAGAGAGCCCAGATTGGTCGTGCAAAGACTGTCTGCAGCCATCTTGGAAGCGCACAAATCTACGAAGCAAACCGAACATCATGGAGGCGTGAATAATTTTGTCATCGCGTGTACTATGAACGAAGGACTGCACTTAAAAGGAACCACAAGGTAATATTCCAACCTTTTAGAACGCGCAAAATAATGTTATCACGTAAATTCGCGTTAATCAGCCATTCGGAAGAATATACGACCTGGTTCCTAATAGGTTTCTAAGCATATCTGTTTTGCCGAAGCTGATTTGCTGTACAAAGTGTGCTCACCGTAGACGTGAGGGAGGGGGGAGGCTTCGAACAAAAGGGGCAGTCAAGGTTCTCCATACAAAACGCAGTCTGCAAACGCTGTATGAGAGCCCAGATTGGTCGTGCAAAGACTGTCTGCAGCCATCTTGGAAGCGCACGAATTAACGAAGTAAACCGAACATCATGGAGGCGTGAATAATTTTGTCATCGCGTGTACTATGAACGAAGGACTGCACTTAAAAGGAACCACAAGGTAATATTCCAACCTTTTAGAACGCGCAAAATAATGTTATCACGTAAATTCGCGTTAATCAGCCATTCGGAAGAATATACGACCTGGTTCCTAATAGGTTTCTAAGCATATCTGTTTTGCCGAAGCTGATTTGCTGTACAAAGTGTGCTCACCGTAGACGTGAGGGAGGGGGGAGGCTTCGAACAAAAGGGGCAGTCAAGGTTCTCCATACAAAACGCAGTCTGCAAACGCTGTATGAGAGCCCAGATTGGTCGTGCAAAGACTGTCTGCAGCCATCTTGGAAGCGCACGAATTAACGAAGTAAACCGAACATCATGGAGGCGTGAATAATTTTGTCATCGCGTGTACTATGAACGAAGGACTGCACTTAAAAGGAACCACAAGGTAATATTCCAACCTTTTAGAACGCGCAAAATAATGTTATCACGTAAATTCGCGTTAATCAGCCATTCGGAAGAATATACGACCTGGTTCCTAATAGGTTTCTAAGCATATCTGTTTTGCCGAAGCTGATTTGCTGTACAAAGTGTGCTCACCGTAGACGTGAGGGAGGGGGGAGGCTTCGAACAAAAGGGGCAGTCAAGGTTCTCCATACAAAACGCAGTCTGCAAACGCTGTATGAGAGCCCAGATTGGTCGTGCAAAGACTGTCTGCAGCCATCTTGGAAGCGCACAAATCTACGAAGCAAACCGAACATCATGGAGGCGTGAATAATTTTGTCATCGCGTGTACTATGAACGAAGGACTGCACTTAAAAGGAACCACAAGGTAATATTCCAACCTTTTAGAACGCGCAAAATAATGTTATCACGTAAATTCGCGTTAATCAGCCATTCGGAAGAATATACGACCTGGTTCCTAATAGGTTTCTAAGCATATCTGTTTTGCCGAAGCTGATTTGCTGTACAAAGTGTGCTCACCGTAGACGTGAGGGAGGGGGGAGGCTTCGAACAAAAGGGGCAGTCAAGGTTCTCCATACAAAACGCAGTCTGCAAACGCTGTATGAGAGCCCAGATTGGTCGTGCAAAGACTGTCTGCAGCCATCTTGGAAGCGCACGAATTAACGAAGTAAACCGAACATCATGGAGGCGTGAATAATTTTGTCATCGCGTGTACTATGAACGAAGGACTGTACTTAAAAGGAACCACAAGGTAATTTTCCAACGTTTTAGAACGCGCAAAATAATGTTATCAAGTCAATTCGCGTTAATCAGCCATTCGGAAGAATATACGACCTGGTTCCTAATAGGTTTCTAAGCATATCTGTTTTGCCGAAGCTGATTTGCTGTACAAAGTGTGCTCACCGTAGACGTGAGGGAGGGGGGAGGCTTCGAACAAAAGGGGCAGTCAAGGTTCTCCATACAAAACGCAGTCTGCAGACGCTGTATGAGAGCCCAGATTGGTCGTGCAAAGACTGTCTGCAGCCATCTTGGAAGCGCACAAATCTACGAAGCAAACCGAACATCATGGAGGCGTGAATAATTTTGTCATCGCGTGTACTATGAACGAAGGACTGCACTTAAAAGGAACCACAAGGTAATATTCCAACCTTTTAGAACGCGCAAAATAATGTTATCACGTAAATTCGCGTTAATCAGCCATTCGGAAGAATATACGACCTGGTTCCTAATAGGTTTCTAAGCATATCTGTTTTGCCGAAGCTGATTTGCTGTGCAAAGTGTGCTCACCGTAGACGTGAGGGAGGGGGGAGGCTTCGAACAAAAGGGGCGGTCAAGGTTCTCCATACAAAACGCAGTCTGCAAACGCTGTATGAGAGCCCAGATTGGTCGTGCAAAGACTGTCTGCAGCCATCTTGGAAGCGCACAAATCTACGAAGCAAACCGAACATCATGGAGGCGTGAATAATTTTGTCATCGCGTGTACTATGAACGAAGGACTGCACTTAAAAGGAACCACAAGGTAATTTTCCAACGTTTTAGAACGCGCAAAATAATGTTATCACGTAAATTCGCGTTAATCAGCCATTCGGAAGAATATACGACCTGGTTCCTAATAGGTTTCTAAGCATATCTGTTTTGCCGAAGCTGATTTGCTGTACAAAGTGTGCTCACCGTAGACGTGAGGGAGGGGGGAGGCTTCGAACAAAAGGGGCAGTCAAGGTTCTCCATACAAAACGCAGTCTGCAGACGCTGTATGAGAGCCCAGATTGGTCGTGCAAAGACTGTCTGCAGCCATCTTGGAAGCGCACAAATCAACGAAGTAAACCGAACATCGTGGAGGCGTGAATAATTTTGTCATCGCGTGTACTATGAACGAAGGACTGTACTTAAAAAGACCCACAAGGTAATTTTCCAACGTTTTAGAACGCGCAAAATAATCTTATCACGTAAATCCGCGTTAATCAGCCATTCGGAAGAATATACGACCTGGTTCCTAATAGGTTTCTAAGCATATCTGTTTTGCCGAAGCTGATTTGCTGTACAAAGTGTGCTCACCGTAGACGTGAGGGAGGGGGGAGGCTTCGAACAAAAGGGGCAGTCAAGGTTCTCCATACAAAACGCAGTCTGCAGACGCTGTATGAGAGCCCAGATTGGTCGTGCAAAGACTGTCTGCAGCCATCTTGGAAGCGCACAAATCTACGAAGCAAACCGAACATCATGGAGGCGTGAATAATTTTGTCATCGCGTGTACTATGAACGAAGGACTGCACTTAAAAGGAACCACAAGGTAATATTCCAACCTTTTAGAACGCGCAAAATAATGTTATCACGTAAATTCGCGTTAATCAGCCATTCGGAAGAATATACGACCTGGTTCCTAATAGGTTTCTAAGCATATCTGTTTTGCCGAAGCTGATTTGCTGTGCAAAGTGTGCTCACCGTAGACGTGAGGGAGGGGGGAGGCTTCGAACAAAAGGGGCGGTCAAGGTTCTCCATACAAAACGCAGTCTGCAGACGCTGTATGAGAGCCCAGATTGGTCGTGCAAAGACTGTCTGCAGCCATCTTGGAAGCGCACAAATCAACGAAGTAAACCGAACATCGTGGAGGCGTGAATAATTTTGTCATCGCGTGTACTATGAACGAAGGACTGTACTTAAAAAGACCCACAAGGTAATTTTCCAACGTTTTAGAACGCGCAAAATAATCTTATCACGTAAATCCGCGTTAATCAGCCATTCGGAAGAATATACGACCTGGTTCCTAATAGGTTTCTAAGCATATCTGTTTTGCCGAAGCTGATTTGCTGTACAAAGTGTGCTCACCGTAGACGTGAGGGAGGGGGGAGGCTTCGAACAAAAGGGGCAGTCAAGGTTCTCCATACAAAACGCAGTCTGCAGACGCTGTATGAGAGCCCAGATTGGTCGTGCAAAGACTGTCTGCAGCCATCTTGGAAGCGCACAAATCTACGAAGCAAACCGAACATCATGGAGGCGTGAATAATTTTGTCATCGCGTGTACTATGAACGAAGGACTGCACTTAAAAGGAACCACAAGGTAATATTCCAACCTTTTAGAACGCGCAAAATAATGTTATCACGTAAATTCGCGTTAATCAGCCATTCGGAAGAATATACGACCTGGTTCCTAATAGGTTTCTAAGCATATCTGTTTTGCCGAAGCTGATTTGCTGTGCAAAGTGTGCTCACCGTAGACGTGAGGGAGGGGGGAGGCTTCGAACAAAAGGGGCAGTCAAGGTTCTCCATACAAAACGCAGTCTGCAGACGCTGTATGAGAGCCCAGATTGGTCGTGCAAAGACTGTCTGCAGCCATCTTGGAAGCGCACAAATCTACGAAGCAAACCGAACATCATGGAGGCGTGAATAATTTTGTCATCGCGTGTACTATGAACGAAGGACTGCACTTAAAAGGAACCACAAGGTAATATTCCAACCTTTTAGAACGCGCAAAATAATGTTATCACGTAAATTCGCGTTAATCAGCCATTCGGAAGAATATACGACCTGGTTCCTAATAGGTTTCTAAGCATATCTGTTTTGCCGAAGCTGATTTGCTGTGCAAAGTGTGCTCACCGTAGACGTGAGGGAGGGGGGAGGCTTCGAACAAAAGGGGCAGTCAAGGTTCTCCATACAAAACGCAGTCTGCAGACGCTGTATGAGAGCCCAGATTGGTCGTGCAAAGACTGTCTGCAGCCATCTTGGAAGCGCACAAATCTACGAAGCAAACCGAACATCATGGAGGCGTGAATAATTTTGTCATCGCGTGTACTATGAACGAAGGACTGCACTTAAAAGGAACCACAAGGTAATATTCCAACCTTTTAGAACGCGCAAAATAATGTTATCACGTAAATTCGCGTTAATCAGCCATTCGGAAGAATATACGACCTGGTTCCTAATAGGTTTCTAAGCATATCTGTTTTGCCGAAGCTGATTTGCTGTGCAAAGTGTGCTCACCGTAGACGTGAGGGAGGGGGGAGGCTTCGAACAAAAGGGGCGGTCAAGGTTCTCCATACAAAACGCAGTCTGCAAACGCTGTATGAGAGCCCAGATTGGTCGTGCAAAGACTGTCTGCAGCCATCTTGGAAGCGCACAAATCTACGAAGTAAACCGAACATCGTGGAGGCGTGAATAATTTTGTCATCGCGTGTACTATGAACGAAGGACTGCACTTAAAAGGAACCACAAGGTAATTTTCCAACGTTTTAGAACGCGCAAAATAATGTTATCACGTAAATTCGCGTTAATCAGCCATTCGGAAGAATATACGACCTGGTTCCTAATAGGTTTCTAAGCATATCTGTTTTGCCGAAGCTGATTTGCTGTGCAAAGTGTGCTCACCGTAGACGTGAGGGAGGGGGGAGGCTTCGAACAAAAGGGGCGGTCAAGGTTCTCCATACAAAACGCAGTCTGCAAACGCTGTATGAGAGCCCAGATTGGTCGTGCAAAGACTGTCTGCAGCCATCTTGGAAGCGCACAAATCTACGAAGTAAACCGAACATCGTGGAGGCGTGAATAATTTTGTCATCGCGTGTACTATGAACGAAGGACTGCACTTAAAAGGAACCACAAGGTAATTTTCCAACGTTTTAGAACGCGCAAAATAATGTTATCACGTAAATTCGCGTTAATCAGCCATTCGGAAGAATATACGACCTGGTTCCTAATAGGTTTCTAAGCATATCTGTTTTGCCGAAGCTGATTTGCTGTGCAAAGTGTGCTCACCGTAGACGTGAGGGAGGGGGGAGGCTTCGAACAAAAGGGGCGGTCAAGGTTCTCCATACAAAACGCAGTCTGCAAACGCTGTATGAGAGCCCAGATTGGTCGTGCAAAGACTGTCTGCAGCCATCTTGGAAGCGCACAAATCTACGAAGTAAACCGAACATCATGGAGGCGTGAATAATTTTGTCATCGCGTGTACTATGAACGAAGGACTGCACTTAAAAGGAACCACAAGGTAATATTCCAACCTTTTAGAACGCGCAAAATAATGTTATCACGTAAATTCGCGTTAATCAGCCATTCGGAAGAATATACGACCTGGTTCCTAATAGGTTTCTAAGCATATCTGTTTTGCCGAAGCTGATTTGCTGTGCAAAGTGTGCTCACCGTAGACGTGAGGGAGGGGGGAGGCTTCGAACAAAAGGGGCGGTCAAGGTTCTCCATACAAAACGCAGTCTGCAAACGCTGTATGAGAGCCCAGATTGGTCGTGCAAAGACTGTCTGCAGCCATCTTGGAAGCGCACAAATCTACGAAGTAAACCGAACATCGTGGAGGCGTGAATAATTTTGTCATCGCGTGTACTATGAACGAAGGACTGCACTTAAAAGGAACCACAAGGTAATTTTCCAACGTTTTAGAACGCGCAAAATAATGTTATCACGTAAATTCGCGTTAATCAGCCATTCGGAAGAATATACGACCTGGTTCCTAATAGGTTTCTAAGCATATCTGTTTTGCCGAAGCTGATTTGCTGTGCAAAGTGTGCTCACCGTAGACGTGAGGGAGGGGGGAGGCTTCGAACAAAAGGGGCGGTCAAGGTTCTCCATACAAAACGCAGTCTGCAAACGCTGTATGAGAGCCCAGATTGGTCGTGCAAAGACTGTCTGCAGCCATCTTGGAAGCGCACAAATCTACGAAGTAAACCGAACATCGTGGAGGCGTGAATAATTTTGTCATCGCGTGTACTATGAACGAAGGACTGCACTTAAAAGGAACCACAAGGTAATTTTCCAACGTTTTAGAACGCGCAAAATAATGTTATCACGTAAATTCGCGTTAATCAGCCATTCGGAAGAATATACGACCTGGTTCCTAATAGGTTTCTAAGCATATCTGTTTTGCCGAAGCTGATTTGCTGTGCAAAGTGTGCTCACCGTAGACGTGAGGGAGGGGGGAGGCTTCGAACAAAAGGGGCGGTCAAGGTTCTCCATACAAAACGCAGTCTGCAGACGCTGTATGAGAGCCCAGATTGGTCGTGCAAAGACTGTCTGCAGCCATCTTGGAAGCGCACAAATCTACGAAGTAAACCGAACATCATGGAGGCGTGAATAATTTTGTCATCGCGTGTACTATGAACGAAGGACTGCACTTAAAAGGAACCACAAGGTAATTTTCCAACGTTTTAGAACGCGCAAAATAATGTTATCACGTAAATTCGCGTTAATCAGCCATTCGGAAGAATATACGACCTGGTTCCTAATAGGTTTCTAAGCATATCTGTTTTGCCGAAGCTGATTTGCTGTACAAAGTGTGCTCACCGTAGACGTGAGGGAGGGGGGAGGCTTCGAACAAAAGGGGCAGTCAAGGTTCTCCATACAAAACGCAGTCTGCAGACGCTGTATGAGAGCCCAGATTGGTCGTGCAAAGACTGTCTGCAGCCATCTTGGAAGCGCACAAATCAACGAAGTAAACCGAACATCGTGGAGGCGTGAATAATTTTGTCATCGCGTGTACTATGAACGAAGGACTGTACTTAAAAAGACCCACAAGGTAATTTTCCAACGTTTTAGAACGCGCAAAATAATCTTATCACGTAAATCCGCGTTAATCAGCCATTCGGAAGAATATACGACCTGGTTCCTAATAGGTTTCTAAGCATATCTGTTTTGCCGAAGCTGATTTGCTGTACAAAGTGTGCTCACCGTAGACGTGAGGGAGGGGGGAGGCTTCGAACAAAAGGGGCAGTCAAGGTTCTCCATACAAAACGCAGTCTGCAAACGCTGTATGAGAGCCCAGATTGGTCGTGCAAAGACTGTCTGCAGCCATCTTGGAAGCGCACAAATCAACGAAGCAAACCGAACATCATGGAGGCGTGAATAATTTTGTCATCGCGTGTACTATGAACGAAGGACTGTACTTAAAAAGACCCACAAGGTAATTTTCCAACGTTTTAGAACGCGCAAAATAATGTTATCACGTAAATTCGCGTTAATCAGCCATTCGGAAGAATATACGACCTGGTTCCTAATAGGTTTCTAAGCATATCTGTTTTGCCGAAGCTGATTTGCTGTACAAAGTGTGCTCACCGTAGACGTGAGGGAGGGGGGAGGCTTCGAACAAAAGGGGCAGTCAAGGTTCTCCATACAAAACGCAGTCTGCAGACGCTGTATGAGAGCCCAGATTGGTCGTGCAAAGACTGTCTGCAGCCATCTTGGAAGCGCACAAATCAACGAAGTAAACCGAACATCGTGGAGGCGTGAATAATTTTGTCATCGCGTGTACTATGAACGAAGGACTGTACTTAAAAAGACCCACAAGGTAATTTTCCAACGTTTTAGAACGCGCAAAATAATCTTATCACGTAAATCCGCGTTAATCAGCCATTCGGAAGAATATACGACCTGGTTCCTAATAGGTTTCTAAGCATATCTGTTTTGCCGAAGCTGATTTGCTGTACAAAGTGTGCTCACCGTAGACGTGAGGGAGGGGGGAGGCTTCGAACAAAAGGGGCAGTCAAGGTTCTCCATACAAAACGCAGTCTGCAAACGCTGTATGAGAGCCCAGATTGGTCGTGCAAAGACTGTCTGCAGCCATCTTGGAAGCGCACAAATCAACGAAGCAAACCGAACATCATGGAGGCGTGAATAATTTTGTCATCGCGTGTACTATGAACGAAGGACTGTACTTAAAAAGACCCACAAGGTAATTTTCCAACGTTTTAGAACGCGCAAAATAATGTTATCACGTAAATTCGCGTTAATCAGCCATTCGGAAGAATATACGACCTGGTTCCTAATAGGTTTCTAAGCATATCTGTTTTGCCGAAGCTGATTTGCTGTACAAAGTGTGCTCACCGTAGACGTGAGGGAGGGGGGAGGCTTCGAACAAAAGGGGCAGTCAAGGTTCTCCATACAAAACGCAGTCTGCAGACGCTGTATGAGAGCCCAGATTGGTCGTGCAAAGACTGTCTGCAGCCATCTTGGAAGCGCACAAATCAACGAAGTAAACCGAACATCGTGGAGGCGTGAATAATTTTGTCATCGCGTGTACTATGAACGAAGGACTGTACTTAAAAAGACCCACAAGGTAATTTTCCAACGTTTTAGAACGCGCAAAATAATCTTATCACGTAAATCCGCGTTAATCAGCCATTCGGAAGAATATACGACCTGGTTCCTAATAGGTTTCTAAGCATATCTGTTTTGCCGAAGCTGATTTGCTGTACAAAGTGTGCTCACCGTAGACGTGAGGGAGGGGGGAGGCTTCGAACAAAAGGGGCAGTCAAGGTTCTCCATACAAAACGCAGTCTGCAGACGCTGTATGAGAGCCCAGATTGGTCGTGCAAAGACTGTCTGCAGCCATCTTGGAAGCGCACAAATCTACGAAGTAAACCGAACATCGTGGAGGCGTGAATAATTTTGTCATCGCGTGTACTATGAACGAAGGACTGCACTTAAAAGGAACCACAAGGTAATTTTCCAACGTTTTAGAACGCGCAAAATAATGTTATCACGTAAATTCGCGTTAATCAGCCATTCGGAAGAATATACGACCTGGTTCCTAATAGGTTTCTAAGCATATCTGTTTTGCCGAAGCTGATTTGCTGTGCAAAGTGTGCTCACCGTAGACGTGAGGGAGGGGGGAGGCTTCGAACAAAAGGGGCGGTCAAGGTTCTCCATACAAAACGCAGTCTGCAGACGCTGTATGAGAGCCCAGATTGGTCGTGCAAAGACTGTCTGCAGCCATCTTGGAAGCGCACAAATCTACGAAGTAAACCGAACATCATGGAGGCGTGAATAATTTTGTCATCGCGTGTACTATGAACGAAGGACTGCACTTAAAAGGAACCACAAGGTAATTTTCCAACGTTTTAGAACGCGCAAAATAATGTTATCACGTAAATTCGCGTTAATCAGCCATTCGGAAGAATATACGACCTGGTTCCTAATAGGTTTCTAAGCATATCTGTTTTGCCGAAGCTGATTTGCTGTACAAAGTGTGCTCACCGTAGACGTGAGGGAGGGGGGAGGCTTCGAACAAAAGGGGCAGTCAAGGTTCTCCATACAAAACGCAGTCTGCAAACGCTGTATGAGAGCCCAGATTGGTCGTGCAAAGACTGTCTGCAGCCATCTTGGAAGCGCACAAATCAACGAAGTAAACCGAACATCGTGGAGGCGTGAATAATTTTGTCATCGCGTGTACTATGAACGAAGGACTGTACTTAAAAAGACCCACAAGGTAATTTTCCAACGTTTTAGAACGCGCAAAATAATCTTATCACGTAAATCCGCGTTAATCAGCCATTCGGAAGAATATACGACCTGGTTCCTAATAGGTTTCTAAGCATATCTGTTTTGCCGAAGCTGATTTGCTGTACAAAGTGTGCTCACCGTAGACGTGAGGGAGGGGGGAGGCTTCGAACAAAAGGGGCAGTCAAGGTTCTCCATACAAAACGCAGTCTGCAGACGCTGTATGAGAGCCCAGATTGGTCGTGCAAAGACTGTCTGCAGCCATCTTGGAAGCGCACAAATCAACGAAGTAAACCGAACATCGTGGAGGCGTGAATAATTTTGTCATCGCGTGTACTATGAACGAAGGACTGTACTTAAAAAGACCCACAAGGTAATTTTCCAACGTTTTAGAACGCGCAAAATAATCTTATCACGTAAATCCGCGTTAATCAGCCATTCGGAAGAATATACGACCTGGTTCCTAATAGGTTTCTAAGCATATCTGTTTTGCCGAAGCTGATTTGCTGTACAAAGTGTGCTCACCGTAGACGTGAGGGAGGGGGGAGGCTTCGAACAAAAGGGGCAGTCAAGGTTCTCCATACAAAACGCAGTCTGCAAACGCTGTATGAGAGCCCAGATTGGTCGTGCAAAGACTGTCTGCAGCCATCTTGGAAGCGCACAAATCAACGAAGCAAACCGAACATCATGGAGGCGTGAATAATTTTGTCATCGCGTGTACTATGAACGAAGGACTGCACTTAAAAGGAACCACAAGGTAATATTCCAACCTTTTAGAACGCGCAAAATAATGTTATCACGTAAATTCGCGTTAATCAGCCATTCGGAAGAATATACGACCTGGTTCCTAATAGGTTTCTAAGCATATCTGTTTTGCCGAAGCTGATTTGCTGTACAAAGTGTGCTCACTGTAGACGTGAGGGAGGGGGGAGGCTTCGAACAAAAGGGGCGGTCAAGGTTCTCCATACAAAACGCAGTCTGCAGACGCTGTATGAGAGCCCAGATTGGTCGTGCAAAGACTGTCTGCAGCCATCTTGGAAGCGCGCAAATCAACGAAGTAAACCGAACATCGTGGAGGCGTGGATAATTTTGTCATCGCGTGTACTATGAACGAAGGACTGCACTTAAAAGGAACCACGAGGTAATTTTTCAACGCTTTAGAACGCGCAAAATAATGTTATCAAGTGAATTCGCGTTAATCAGCCATTCGGAAGAATATACGACCTGGTTCCTAATAGGTTTCTAAGCATATCTGTTTTGCCGAAGCTGATTTGCTGTACAAAGTGTGCTCACTGTAGACGTGAGGGAGGGGGGAGGCTTCGAACAAAAGGGGCGGTCAAGGTTCTCCATACAAAACGCAGTCTGCAGACGCTGTATGAGAGCCCAGATTGGTCGTGCAAAGACTGTCTGCAGCCATCTTGGAAGCGCGCAAATCAACGAAGTAAACCGAACATCGTGGAGGCGTGGATAATTTTGTCATCGCGTGTACTATGAACGAAGGACTGCACTTAAAAGGAACCACGAGGTAATTTTTCAACGCTTTAGAACGCGCAAAATAATGTTATCAAGTGAATTCGCGTTAATCAGCCATTCGGAAGAATATACGACCTGGTTCCTAATAGGTTTCTAAGCATATCTGTTTTGCCGAAGCTGATTTGCTGTACAAAGTGTGCTCACTGTAGACGTGAGGGAGGGGGGAGGCTTCGAACAAAAGGGGCGGTCAAGGTTCTCCATACAAAACGCAGTCTGCAGACGCTGTATGAGAGCCCAGATTGGTCGTGCAAAGACTGTCTGCAGCCATCTTGGAAGCGCGCAAATCAACGAAGTAAACCGAACATCGTGGAGGCGTGGATAATTTTGTCATCGCGTGTACTATGAACGAAGGACTGCACTTAAAAGGAACCACGAGGTAATTTTTCAACGCTTTAGAACGCGCAAAATAATGTTATCAAGTGAATTCGCGTTAATCAGCCATTCGGAAGAATATACGACCTGGTTCCTAATAGGTTTCTAAGCATATCTGTTTTGCCGAAGCTGATTTGCTGTACAAAGTGTGCTCACTGTAGACGTGAGGGAGGGGGGAGGCTTCGAACAAAAGGGGCGGTCAAGGTTCTCCATACAAAACGCAGTCTGCAGACGCTGTATGAGAGCCCAGATTGGTCGTGCAAAGACTGTCTGCAGCCATCTTGGAAGCGCGCAAATCAACGAAGTAAACCGAACATCGTGGAGGCGTGGATAATTTTGTCATCGCGTGTACTATGAACGAAGGACTGCACTTAAAAGGAACCACGAGGTAATTTTTCAACGCTTTAGAACGCGCAAAATAATGTTATCAAGTGAATTCGCGTTAATCAGCCATTCGGAAGAATATACGACCTGGTTCCTAATAGGTTTCTAAGCATATCTGTTTTGCCGAAGCTGATTTGCTGTACAAAGTGTGCTCACTGTAGACGTGAGGGAGGGGGGAGGCTTCGAACAAAAGGGGCGGTCAAGGTTCTCCATACAAAACGCAGTCTGCAGACGCTGTATGAGAGCCCAGATTGGTCGTGCAAAGACTGTCTGCAGCCATCTTGGAAGCGCGCAAATCAACGAAGTAAACCGAACATCGTGGAGGCGTGGATAATTTTGTCATCGCGTGTACTATGAACGAAGGACTGCACTTAAAAGGAACCACGAGGTAATTTTTCAACGCTTTAGAACGCGCAAAATAATGTTATCAAGTGAATTCGCGTTAATCAGCCATTCGGAAGAATATACGACCTGGTTCCTAATAGGTTTCTAAGCATATCTGTTTTGCCGAAGCTGATTTGCTGTACAAAGTGTGCTCACTGTAGACGTGAGGGAGGGGGGAGGCTACGAACAAAAGGAGCGGTCAAGGTTCTCCATACAAAACGCAGTCTGCAAACGCTGTATGAGAGCCCAGATTGGTCGTGCAAAGACTGTCTGCAGCCATCTTGGAAGCGCGCAAATCAACGAAGTAAACCGAACATCGTGGAGGCGTGGATAATTTTGTCATCGCGTGTACTATGAACGAAGGACTGCACTTAAAAGGAACCACGAGGTAATTTTTCAACGCTTTAGAACGCGCAAAATAATGTTATCAAGTGAATTCGCGTTAATCAGCCATTCGGAAGAATATACGACCTGGTTCCTAATAGGTTTCTAAGCATATCTGTTTTGCCGAAGCTGATTTGCTGTACAAAGTGTGCTCACTGTAGACGTGAGGGAGGGGGGAGGCTACGAACAAAAGGGGCGGTCAAGCTTCTCCATACAAAACGCAGTCTGCAAACGCTGTATGAGAGCCCAGATTGGTCGTGCAAAGACTGTCTGCAGCCATCTTGGAAGCGCGCAAATCAACGAAGTAAACCGAACATCGTGGAGGCGTGGATAATTTTGTCATCGCGTGTACTATGAACGAAGGACTGCACTTAAAAGGAACCACGAGGTAATTTTTCAACGCTTTAGAACGCGCAAAATAATGTTATCAAGTGAATTCGCGTTAATCAGCCATTCGGAAGAATATACGACCTGGTTCCTAATAGGTTTCTAAGCATATCTGTTTTGCCGAAGCTGATTTGCTGTACAAAGTGGGCTCACTGTAGACGTGAGGGAGGGGGGAGGCTACGAACAAAAGGGGCGGTCAAGCTTCTCCATACAAAACGCAGTCTGCAAACGCTGTATGAGAGCCCAGACTGGTCGTGCAAAGACTGTCTGCAGCCATCTTGGAAGCGCGCAAATCAACGAAGTAAACCGAACATCGTGGAGGCGTGGATAATTTTGTCATCGCGTGTACTATGAACGAAGGACTGTACTTAAAAAGAATCACGAGGTAATTTTTCAACGCTTTAGAACGCGCAAAATAATGTTATCAAGTGAATTCGCGTTAATCAGCCATTCGGAAGAATATACGACCTAGTTCCTAGTAGGTTTCTAAGCATATCTGTTTTGCCGAAGCTGATTTGCTGTACAAAGTGTGCTCACTGTAGACGTGAGGGAGGGGGGAGGCTACGAACAAAAGGGGCGGTCAAGGTTCTCCATACAAAACGCAGTCTGCAAACGCTGTATGAGAGCCCAGACTGGTCGTGCAAAGACTGTCTGCAGCCATCTTGGAAGCGCGCAAATCAACGAAGTAAACCGAACATCGTGGAGGCGTGGATAATTTTGTCATCGCGTGTACTATGAACGAAGGACTGTACTTAAAAAGAATCACGAGGTAATTTTTCAACGCTTTAGAACGCGCAAAATAATGTTATCAAGTGAATTCGCGTTAATCAGCCATTCGGAAGAATATACGACCTAGTTCCTAGTAGGTTTCTAAGCATATCTGTTTTGCCGAAGCTGATTTGCTGTACAAAGTGTGCTCACTGTAGACGTGAGGGAGGGGGGAGGCTACGAACAAAAGGGGCGGTCAAGGTTCTCCATACAAAACGCAGTCTGCAAACGCTGTATGAGAGCCCAGACTGGTCGTGCAAAGACTGTCTGCAGCCATCTTGGAAGCGCGCAAATCAACGAAGTAAACCGAACATCGTGGAGGCGTGGATAATTTTGTCATCGCGTGTACTATGAACGAAGGACTGTACTTAAAAAGAATCACGAGGTAATTTTTCAACGCTTTAGAACGCGCAAAATAATGTTATCAAGTGAATTCGCGTTAATCAGCCATTCGGAAGAATATACGACCTAGTTCCTAGTAGGTTTCTAAGCATATCTGTTTTGCCGAAGCTGATTTGCTGTACAAAGTGTGCTCACTGTAGACGTGAGGGAGGGGGGAGGCTACGAACAAAAGGGGCGGTCAAGGTTCTCCATACAAAACGCAGTCTGCAAACGCTGTATGAGAGCCCAGACTGGTCGTGCAAAGACTGTCTGCAGCCATCTTGGAAGCGCGCAAATCAACGAAGTAAACCGAACATCGTGGAGGCGTGGATAATTTTGTCATCGCGTGTACTATGAACGAAGGACTGTACTTAAAAAGAATCACGAGGTAATTTTTCAACGCTTTAGAACGCGCAAAATAATGTTATCAAGTGAATTCGCGTTAATCAGCCATTCGGAAGAATATACGACCTAGTTCCTAGTAGGTTTCTAAGCATATCTGTTTTGCCGAAGCTGATTTGCTGTACAAAGTGTGCTCACTGTAGACGTGAGGGAGGGGGGAGGCTACGAACAAAAGGGGCGGTCAAGGTTCTCCATACAAAACGCAGTCTGCAAACGCTGTATGAGAGCCCAGACTGGTCGTGCAAAGACTGTCTGCAGCCATCTTGGAAGCGCGCAAATCAACGAAGTAAACCGAACATCGTGGAGGCGTGGATAATTTTGTCATCGCGTGTACTATGAACGAAGGACTGCACTTAAAAGGAACCACGAGGTAATTTTTCAACGCTTTAGAACGCGCAAAATAATGTTATCAAGTGAATTCGCGTTAATCAGCCATTCGGAAGAATATACGACCTGGTTCCTAATAGGTTTCTAAGCATATCTGTTTTGCCGAAGCTGATTTGCTGTACAAAGTGTGCTCACTGTAGACGTGAGGGAGGGGGGAGGCTACGAACAAAAGGGGCGGTCAAGCTTCTCCATACAAAACGCAGTCTGCAAACGCTGTATGAGAGCCCAGACTGGTCGTGCAAAGACTGTCTGCAGCCATCTTGGAAGCGCGCAAATCAACGAAGTAAACCGAACATCGTGGAGGCGTGGATAATTTTGTCATCGCGTGTACTATGAACGAAGGACTGTACTTAAAAAGAATCACGAGGTAATTTTTCAACGCTTTAGAACGCGCAAAATAATGTTATCAAGTGAATTCGCGTTAATCAGCCATTCGGAAGAATATACGACCTAGTTCCTAGTAGGTTTCTAAGCATATCTGTTTTGCCGAAGCTGATTTGCTGTACAAAGTGTGCTCACTGTAGACGTGAGGGAGGGGGGAGGCTACGAACAAAAGGGGCGGTCAAGGTTCTCCATACAAAACGCAGTCTGCAAACGCTGTATGAGAGCCCAGATTGGTCGTGCAAAGACTGTCTGCAGCCATCTTGGAAGCGCGCAAATCAACGAAGTAAACCGAACATCGTGGAGGCGTGGATAATTTTGTCATCGCGTGTACTATGAACGAAGGACTGTACTTAAAAAGAATCACGAGGTAATTTTTCAACGCTTTAGAACGCGCAAAATAATGTTATCAAGTGAATTCGCGTTAATCAGCCATTCGGAAGAATATACGACCTAGTTCCTAGTAGGTTTCTAAGCATATCTGTTTTGCCGAAGCTGATTTGCTGTACAAAGTGTGCTCACTGTAGACGTGAGGGAGGGGGGAGGCTACGAACAAAAGGGGCGGTCAAGGTTCTCCATACAAAACGCAGTCTGCAAACGCTGTATGAGAGCCCAGACTGGTCGTGCAAAGACTGTCTGCAGCCATCTTGGAAGCGCGCAAATCAACGAAGTAAACCGAACATCGTGGAGGCGTGGATAATTTTGTCATCGCGTGTACTATGAACGAAGGACTGTACTTAAAAAGAATCACGAGGTAATTTTTCAACGCTTTAGAACGCGCAAAATAATGTTATCAAGTGAATTCGCGTTAATCAGCCATTCGGAAGAATATACGACCTAGTTCCTAGTAGGTTTCTAAGCATATCTGTTTTGCCGAAGCTGATTTGCTGTACAAAGTGTGCTCACTGTAGACGTGAGGGAGGGGGGAGGCTACGAACAAAAGGGGCGGTCAAGGTTCTCCATACAAAACGCAGTCTGCAAACGCTGTATGAGAGCCCAGATTGGTCGTGCAAAGACTGTCTGCAGCCATCTTGGAAGCGCGCAAATCAACGAAGTAAACCGAACATCGTGGAGGCGTGGATAATTTTGTCATCGCGTGTACTATGAACGAAGGACTGTACTTAAAAAGAATCACGAGGTAATTTTTCAACGCTTTAGAACGCGCAAAATAATGTTATCAAGTGAATTCGCGTTAATCAGCCATTCGGAAGAATATACGACCTGGTTCCTAATAGGTTTCTAAGCATATCTGTTTTGCCGAAGCTGATTTGCTGTACAAAGTGTGCTCACTGTAGACGTGAGGGAGGGGGGAGGCTACGAACAAAAGGGGCGGTCAAGCTTCTCCATACAAAACGCAGTCTGCAAACGCTGTATGAGAGCCCAGACTGGTCGTGCAAAGACTGTCTGCAGCCATCTTGGAAGCGCGCAAATCAACGAAGTAAACCGAACATCGTGGAGGCGTGGATAATTTTGTCATCGCGTGTACTATGAACGAAGGACTGTACTTAAAAGGAATCACGAGGTAATTTTTCAACGCTTTAGAACGCGCAAAATAATGTTATCAAGTGAATTCGCGTTAATCAGCCATTCGGAAGAATATACGACCTGGTTCCTAATAGGTTTCTAAGCATATCTGTTTTGCCGAAGCTGATTTGCTGTACAAAGTGTGCTCACTGTAGACGTGAGGGAGGGGGGAGGCTACGAACAAAAGGGGCGGTCAAGGTTCTCCATACAAAACGCAGTCTGCAAACGCTGTATGAGAGCCCAGACTGGTCGTGCAAAGACTGTCTGCAGCCATCTTGGAAGCGCGCAAATCAACGAAGTAAACCGAACATCGTGGAGGCGTGGATAATTTTGTCATCGCGTGTACTATGAACGAAGGACTGTACTTAAAAAGAATCACGAGGTAATTTTTCAACGCTTTAGAACGCGCAAAATAATGTTATCAAGTGAATTCGCGTTAATCAGCCATTCGGAAGAATATACGACCTAGTTCCTAGTAGGTTTCTAAGCATATCTGTTTTGCCGAAGCTGATTTGCTGTACAAAGTGTGCTCACTGTAGACGTGAGGGAGGGGGGAGGCTACGAACAAAAGGGGCGGTCAAGCTTCTCCATACAAAACGCAGTCTGCAAACGCTGTATGAGAGCCCAGACTGGTCGTGCAAAGACTGTCTGCAGCCATCTTGGAAGCGCGCAAATCAACGAAGTAAACCGAACATCGTGGAGGCGTGGATAATTTTGTCATCGCGTGTACTATGAACGAAGGACTGTACTTAAAAAGAATCACGAGGTAATTTTTCAACGCTTTAGAACGCGCAAAATAATGTTATCAAGTGAATTCGCGTTAATCAGCCATTCGGAAGAATATACGACCTAGTTCCTAGTAGGTTTCTAAGCATATCTGTTTTGCCGAAGCTGATTTGCTGTACAAAGTGTGCTCACTGTAGACGTGAGGGAGGGGGGAGGCTACGAACAAAAGGGGCGGTCAAGGTTCTCCATACAAAACGCAGTCTGCAAACGCTGTATGAGAGCCCAGACTGGTCGTGCAAAGACTGTCTGCAGCCATCTTGGAAGCGCGCAAATCAACGAAGTAAACCGAACATCGTGGAGGCGTGGATAATTTTGTCATCGCGTGTACTATGAACGAAGGACTGTACTTAAAAAGAATCACGAGGTAATTTTTCAACGCTTTAGAACGCGCAAAATAATGTTATCAAGTGATTTCGCGTTAATCAGCCATTCGGAAGAATATACGACCTAGTTCCTAGTAGGTTTCTAAGCATATCTGTTTTGCCGAAGCTGATTTGCTGTACAAAGTGTGCTCACTGTAGACGTGAGGGAGGGGGGAGGCTACGAACAAAAGGGGCGGTCAAGGTTCTCCATACAAAACGCAGTCTGCAAACGCTGTATGAGAGCCCAGACTGGTCGTGCAAAGACTGTCTGCAGCCATCTTGGAAGCGCGCAAATCAACGAAGTAAACCGAACATCGTGGAGGCGTGGATAATTTTGTCATCGCGTGTACTATGAACGAAGGACTGTACTTAAAAAGAATCACGAGGTAATTTTTCAACGCTTTAGAACGCGCAAAATAATGTTATCAAGTGAATTCGCGTTAATCAGCCATTCGGAAGAATATACGACCTAGTTCCTAGTAGGTTTCTAAGCATATCTGTTTTGCCGAAGCTGATTTGCTGTACAAAGTGTGCTCACTGTAGACGTGAGGGAGGGGGGAGGCTACGAACAAAAGGGGCGGTCAAGGTTCTCCATACAAAACGCAGTCTGCAAACGCTGTATGAGAGCCCAGACTGGTCGTGCAAAGACTGTCTGCAGCCATCTTGGAAGCGCACAAATCAACGAAGTAAACCGAACATCATGGAGGCGTGAATAATTTTGTCATTGCGTGTACTATGAACGAGGGACTGTACTTAAAAAGAACCACGAGGTAATTTTCCAACGTTTTAGAACGCGCAAAATAATGTTATCACGTAAATTCGCGTTAATCAGCCATTCGGAAGAATATACGACCTGGTTCCTAGTAGGTTTCTAAGCATATCTGTTTTGCCGAAGCTGATTTGCTGTACAAAGTGTGCTCACCGTAGACGTGAGGGAGGGGGGAGGCTTCGAACAAAAGGGGCGGTCAAGGTTCTCCATACAAAACGCAGTCTGCAAACGCTGTATGAGAGCCCAGATTGGTCGTGCAAAGACTGTCTGCAGCCATCTTGGAAGCGCACAAATCTACGAAGTAAACCGAACATCATGGAGGCGTGAATAATTTTGTCATTGCGTGTACTATGAACGAGGGACTGTACTTAAAAAGAACCACGAGGTAATTTTCCAACGTTTTAGAACGCGCAAAATAATGTTATCACGTAAATTCGCGTTAATCAGCCATTCGGAAGAATATACGACCTGGTTCCTAGTAGGTTTCTAAGCATATCTGTTTTGCCGAAGCTGATTTGCTGTACAAAGTGTGCTCACCGTAGACGTGAGGGAGGGGGGAGGCTTCGAACAAAAGGGGCGGTCAAGGTTCTCCATACAAAACGCAGTCTGCAAACGCTGTATGAGAGCCCAGATTGGTCGTGCAAAGACTGTCTGCAGCCATCTTGGAAGCGCACAAATCTACGAAGTAAACCGAACATCATGGAGGCGTGAATAATTTTGTCATTGCGTGTACTATGAACGAGGGACTGTACTTAAAAAGAACCACGAGGTAATTTTCCAACGTTTTAGAACGCGCAAAATAATGTTATCACGTAAATTCGCGTTAATCAGCCATTCGGAAGAATATACGACCTGGTTCCTAGTAGGTTTCTAAGCATATCTGTTTTGCCGAAGCTGATTTGCTGTACAAAGTGTGCTCACCGTAGACGTGAGGGAGGGGGGAGGCTTCGAACAAAAGGGGCGGTCAAGGTTCTCCATACAAAACGCAGTCTGCAAACGCTGTATGAGAGCCCAGATTGGTCGTGCAAAGACTGTCTGCAGCCATCTTGGAAGCGCACAAATCTACGAAGTAAACCGAACATCATGGAGGCGTGAATAATTTTGTCATTGCGTGTACTATGAACGAGGGACTGTACTTAAAAAGAACCACGAGGTAATTTTCCAACGTTTTAGAACGCGCAAAATAATGTTATCACGTAAATTCGCGTTAATCAGCCATTCGGAAGAATATACGACCTGGTTCCTAGTAGGTTTCTAAGCATATCTGTTTTGCCGAAGCTGATTTGCTGTACAAAGTGTGCTCACCGTAGACGTGAGGGAGGGGGGAGGCTTCGAACAAAAGGGGCGGTCAAGGTTCTCCATACAAAACGCAGTCTGCAAACGCTGTATGAGAGCCCAGATTGGTCGTGCAAAGACTGTCTGCAGCCATCTTGGAAGCGCACAAATCTACGAAGTAAACCGAACATCATGGAGGCGTGAATAATTTTGTCATTGCGTGTACTATGAACGAGGGACTGTACTTAAAAAGAACCACGAGGTAATTTTCCAACGTTTTAGAACGCGCAAAATAATGTTATCACGTAAATTCGCGTTAATCAGCCATTCGGAAGAATATACGACCTGGTTCCTAGTAGGTTTCTAAGCATATCTGTTTTGCCGAAGCTGATTTGCTGTACAAAGTGTGCTCACCGTAGACGTGAGGGAGGGGGGAGGCTTCGAATAAAAGGGGCGGTCAAGGTTCTCCATACAAAACGCAGTCTGCAAACGCTGTATGAGAGCCCAGATTGGTCGTGCAAAGACTGTCTGCAGCCATCTTGGAAGCGCACAAATCTACGAAGTAAACCGAACATCATGGAGGCGTGAATAATTTTGTCATTGCGTGTACTATGAACGAGGGACTGTACTTAAAAAGAACCACGAGGTAATTTTCCAACGTTTTAGAACGCGCAAAATAATGTTATCACGTAAATTCGCGTTAATCAGCCATTCGGAAGAATATACGACCTGGTTCCTAGTAGGTTTCTAAGCATATCTGTTTTGCCGAAGCTGATTTGCTGTACAAAGTGTGCTCACCGTAGACGTGAGGGAGGGGGGAGGCTTCGAATAAAAGGGGCGGTCAAGGTTCTCCATACAAAACACAGTCTGCAAACGCTGTATGAGAGCCCAGATTGGTCGTGCAAAGACTGTCTGCAGCCATCTTGGAAGCGCACAAATCAACGAAGTAAACCGAACATCATGGAGGCGTGAATAATTTTGTCATTGCGTGTACTATGAACGAGGGACTGTACTTAAAAAGAACCACGAGGTAATTTTCCAACGTTTTAGAACGCGCAAAATAATGTTATCACGTAAATTCGCGTTAATCAGCCATTCGGAAGAATATACGACCTGGTTCCTAGTAGGTTTCTAAGCATATCTGTTTTGCCGAAGCTGATTTGCTGTACAAAGTGTGCTCACCGTAGACGTGAGGGAGGGGGGAGGCTTCGAATAAAAGGGGCGGTCAAGGTTCTCCATACAAAACGCAGTCTGCAAACGCTGTATGAGAGCCCAGATTGGTCGTGCAAAGACTGTCTGCAGCCATCTTGGAAGCGCACAAATCTACGAAGTAAACCGAACATCATGGAGGCGTGAATAATTTTGTCATTGCGTGTACTATGAACGAGGGACTGTACTTAAAAAGAACCACGAGGTAATTTTCCAACGTTTTAGAACGCGCAAAATAATGTTATCACGTAAATTCGCGTTAATCAGCCATTCGGAAGAATATACGACCTGGTTCCTAGTAGGTTTCTAAGCATATCTGTTTTGCCGAAGCTGATTTGCTGTACAAAGTGTGCTCACCGTAGACGTGAGGGAGGGGGGAGGCTTCGAATAAAAGGGGCGGTCAAGGTTCTCCATACAAAACGCAGTCTGCAAACGCTGTATGAGAGCCCAGATTGGTCGTGCAAAGACTGTCTGCAGCCATCTTGGAAGCGCACAAATCTACGAAGTAAACCGAACATCATGGAGGCGTGAATAATTTTGTCATTGCGTGTACTATGAACGAGGGACTGTACTTAAAAAGAACCACGAGGTAATTTTCCAACGTTTTAGAACGCGCAAAATAATGTTATCACGTAAATTCGCGTTAATCAGCCATTCGGAAGAATATACGACCTGGTTCCTAGTAGGTTTCTAAGCATATCTGTTTTGCCGAAGCTGATTTGCTGTACAAAGTGTGCTCACCGTAGACGTGAGGGAGGGGGGAGGCTTCGAATAAAAGGGGCGGTCAAGGTTCTCCATACAAAACACAGTCTGCAAACGCTGTATGAGAGCCCAGATTGGTCGTGCAAAGACTGTCTGCAGCCATCTTGGAAGCGCACAAATCAACGAAGTAAACCGAACATCATGGAGGCGTGAATAATTTTGTCATTGCGTGTACTATGAACGAGGGACTGTACTTAAAAAGAACCACGAGGTAATTTTCCAACGTTTTAGAACGCGCAAAATAATGTTATCACGTAAATTCGCGTTAATCAGCCATTCGGAAGAATATACGACCTGGTTCCTAGTAGGTTTCTAAGCATATCTGTTTTGCCGAAGCTGATTTGCTGTACAAAGTGTGCTCACCGTAGACGTGAGGGAGGGGGGAGGCTTCGAATAAAAGGGGCGGTCAAGGTTCTCCATACAAAACGCAGTCTGCAAACGCTGTATGAGAGCCCAGATTGGTCGTGCAAAGACTGTCTGCAGCCATCTTGGAAGCGCACAAATCTACGAAGTAAACCGAACATCATGGAGGCGTGAATAATTTTGTCATTGCGTGTACTATGAACGAGGGACTGTACTTAAAAAGAACCACGAGGTAATTTTCCAACGTTTTAGAACGCGCAAAATAATGTTATCACGTAAATTCGCGTTAATCAGCCATTCGGAAGAATATACGACCTGGTTCCTAGTAGGTTTCTAAGCATATCTGTTTTGCCGAAGCTGATTTGCTGTACAAAGTGTGCTCACCGTAGACGTGAGGGAGGGGGGAGGCTTCGAATAAAAGGGGCGGTCAAGGTTCTCCATACAAAACGCAGTCTGCAAACGCTGTATGAGAGCCCAGATTGGTCGTGCAAAGACTGTCTGCAGCCATCTTGGAAGCGCACAAATCTACGAAGTAAACCGAACATCATGGAGGCGTGAATAATTTTGTCATCGCGTGTACTATGAACGAGGGACTGTACTTAAAAAGAACCACGAGGTAATTTTCCAACGTTTTAGAACGCGCAAAATAATGTTATCACGTAAATTCGCGTTAATCAGCCATTCGGAAGAATATACGACCTGGTTCCTAGTAGGTTTCTAAGCATATCTGTTTTGCCGAAGCTGATTTGCTGTACAAAGTGTGCTCACCGTAGACGTGAGGGAGGGGGGAGGCTTCGAATAAAAGGGGCGGTCAAGGTTCTCCATACAAAACGCAGTCTGCAAACGCTGTATGAGAGCCCAGATTGGTCGTGCAAAGACTGTCTGCAGCCATCTTGGAAGCGCACAAATCTACGAAGTAAACCGAACATCATGGAGGCGTGAATAATTTTGTCATCGCGTGTACTATGAACGAGGGACTGTACTTAAAAAGAACCACGAGGTAATTTTCCAACGTTTTAGAACGCGCAAAATAATGTTATCAAGTCAATTCGCGTTAATCAGCCATTCGGAAGAACATACCACCTGGTTCCTAATAGGTTTCTAAGCATATCTGTTTTGCCGAAGCTGATTTGCTGTACAAAGTGTGCTCACCGGAGACGTGAGGGAGGGGGGAGGCTACGAACAAAAGGGGCGGTCAAGGTTCTCCATACAAAACGCAGTCTGCAAACGCTGTATGAGAGCCCAGATTGGTCGTGCAAAGACTGTCTGCAGCCATCTTGGAAGCGCACAAATCTGCGAAGTAAACCGAACATCACGGAGGCGTGAATAATTTTGTCATCGCGTGTACTATGAACGAAGGACTGTACTTAAAAGGAACCACGAGGTAATTTTCCAACGTTTTAGAACGCGCAAAATAATGTTATCAAGTCAATTCGCGTTAATCAGCCATTCGGAAGAACATACCACCTGGTTCCTAATAGGTTTCTAAGCATATCTGTTTTGCCGAAGCTGATTTGCTGTACAAAGTGTGCTCACCGGAGACGTGAGGGAGGGGGGAGGCTACGAACAAAAGGGGCGGTCAAGGTTCTCCATACAAAACGCAGTCTGCAAACGCTGTATGAGAGCCCAGATTGGTCGTGCAAAGACTGTCTGCAGCCATCTTGGAAGCGCACAAATCAACGAAGTAAACCGAACATCGTGGAGGCGTGAATAATTTTGTCATCGCGTGTACTATGAACGAAGGACTGTACTTAAAAGGAACCACGAGGTAATTTTCCAATGTTTTAGAACGCGCAAAATAATGTTATCAAGTCAATTCGCGTTAATCAGCCATTCGGAAGAACATACCACCTGGTTCCTAATAGGTTTCTAAGCATATCTGTTTTGCCGAAGCTGATTTGCTGTACAAAGTGTGCTCACCGGAGACGTGAGGGAGGGGGGAGGCTACGAACAAAAGGGGCGGTCAAGGTTCTCCATACAAAACGCAGTCTGCAAACGCTGTATGAGAGCCCAGATTGGTCGTGCAAAGACTGTCTGCAGCCATCTTGGAAGCGCACAAATCAACGAAGTAAACCGAACATCGTGGAGGCGTGAATAATTTTGTCATCGCGTGTACTATGAACGAAGGACTGTACTTAAAAGGAACCACGAGGTAATTTTCCAACGTTTTAGAACGCGCAAAATAATGTTATCAAGTCAATTCGCGTTAATCAGCCATTCGGAAGAACATACCACCTGGTTCCTAATAGGTTTCTAAGCATATCTGTTTTGCCGAAGCTGATTTGCTGTACAAAGTGTGCTCACCGGAGACGTGAGGGAGGGGGGAGGCTACGAACAAAAGGGGCGGTCAAGGTTCTCCATACAAAACGCAGTCTGCAAACGCTGTATGAGAGCCCAGATTGGTCGTGCAAAGACTGTCTGCAGCCATCTTGGAAGCGCACAAATCTGCGAAGTAAACCGAACATCACGGAGGCGTGAATAATTTTGTCATCGCGTGTACTATGAACGAAGGACTGTACTTAAAAGGGACCACGAGGTAATTTTCCAACGTTTTAGAACGCGCAAAATAATGTTATCAAGTCAATTCGCGTTAATCAGCCATTCGGAAGAACATACCACCTGGTTCCTAATAGGTTTCTAAGCATATCTGTTTTGCCGAAGCTGATTTGCTGTACAAAGTGTGCTCACCGGAGACGTGAGGGAGGGGGGAGGCTACGAACAAAAGGGGCGGTCAAGGTTCTCCATACAAAACGCAGTCTGCAAACGCTGTATGAGAGCCCAGATTGGTCGTGCAAAGACTGTCTGCAGCCATCTTGGAAGCGCACAAATCAACGAAGTAAACCGAACATCGTGGAGGCGTGAATAATTTTGTCATCGCGTGTACTATGAACGAAGGACTGTACTTAAAAGGAACCACGAGGTAATTTTCCAATGTTTTAGAACGCGCAAAATAATGTTATCAAGTCAATTCGCGTTAATCAGCCATTCGGAAGAACATACCACCTGGTTCCTAATAGGTTTCTAAGCATATCTGTTTTGCCGAAGCTGATTTGCTGTACAAAGTGTGCTCACCGGAGACGTGAGGGAGGGGGGAGGCTACGAACAAAAGGGGCAGTCAAGGTTCTCCATACAAAACGCAGTCTGCAAACGCTGTATGAGAGCCCAGATTGGTCGTGCAAAGACTGTCTGCAGCCATCTTGGAAGCGCACAAATCAACGAAGTAAACCGAACATCGTGGAGGCGTGAATAATTTTGTCATCGCGTGTACTATGAACGAAGGACTGTACTTAAAAGGAACCACGAGGTAATTTTCCAATGTTTTAGAACGCGCAAAATAATGTTATCAAGTCAATTCGCGTTAATCAGCCATTCGGAAGAACATACCACCTGGTTCCTAATAGGTTTCTAAGCATATCTGTTTTGCCGAAGCTGATTTGCTGTACAAAGTGTGCTCACCGGAGACGTGAGGGAGGGGGGAGGCTACGAACAAAAGGGGCGGTCAAGGTTCTCCATACAAAACGCAGTCTGCAAACGCTGTATGAGAGCCCAGATTGGTCGTGCAAAGACTGTCTGCAGCCATCTTGGAAGCGCACAAATCAACGAAGTAAACCGAACATCGTGGAGGCGTGAATAATTTTGTCATCGCGTGTACTATGAACGAAGGACTGTACTTAAAAGGAACCACGAGGTAATTTTCCAATGTTTTAGAACGCGCAAAATAATGTTATCAAGTCAATTCGCGTTAATCAGCCATTCGGAAGAACATACCACCTGGTTCCTAATAGGTTTCTAAGCATATCTGTTTTGCCGAAGCTGATTTGCTGTACAAAGTGTGCTCACCGGAGACGTGAGGGAGGGGGGAGGCTACGAACAAAAGGGGCAGTCAAGGTTCTCCATACAAAACGCAGTCTGCAAACGCTGTATGAGAGCCCAGATTGGTCGTGCAAAGACTGTCTGCAGCCATCTTGGAAGCGCACAAATCAACGAAGTAAACCGAACATCGTGGAGGCGTGAATAATTTTGTCATCGCGTGTACTATGAACGAAGGACTGTACTTAAAAGGAACCACGAGGTAATTTTCCAACGTTTTAGAACGCGCAAAATAATGTTATCAAGTCAATTCGCGTTAATCAGCCATTCGGAAGAATATACGACCTGGTTCCTAATAGGTTTCTAAGCATATCTGTTTTGCCGAAGCTGATTTGCTCTACAAAGTGTGCTCACCGTAGACGTGAGGGAGGGGGGAGGCTACGAACAAAAGGGGCGGTCAAGGTTCTCCATACAAAACGCAGTCTGCAAACGCTGTATGAGAGCCCAGATTGGTCGTGCAAAGACTGTCTGCAGTCATCTTGGAAGCGCACAAATCAACGAAGTAAACCGAACATCGTGGAGGCGTGAATAATTTTGTCATCGCGTGTACTATGAACGAAGGACTGTACTTAAAAAGAACCACAAGATAATATTCCAACGTTTTAGAACGCGCAAAATAATGTTATCAAGTCAATTCGCGTTAATCAGCCATTCGGAAGAATATACGACCTGGTTCCTAATAGGTTTCTAAGCATATCTGTTTTGCCGAAGCTGATTTGCTCTACAAAGTGTGCTCACCGTAGACGTGAGGGAGGGGGGAGGCTACGAACAAAAGGGGCGGTCAAGGTTCTCCATACAAAACGCAGTCTGCAAACGCTGTATGAGAGCCCAGATTGGTCGTGCAAAGACTGTCTGCAGCCATCTTGGAAGCGCACAAATCAACGAAGTAAACCGAACATCGTGGAGGCGTGAATAATTTTGTCATCGCGTGTACTATGAACGAAGGACTGTACTTAAAAAGAACCACAAGATAATATTCCAACGTTTTAGAACGCGCAAAATAATGTTATCAAGTCAATTCGCGTTAATCAGCCATTCGGAAGAATATACGACCTGGTTCCTAATAGGTTTCTAAGCATATCTGTTTTGCCGAAGCTGATTTGCTCTACAAAGTGTGCTCACCGTAGACGTGAGGGAGGGGGGAGGCTTCGAACAAAAGGGGCGGTCAAGGTTCTCCATACAAAACGCAGTCTGCAAACGCTGTATGAGAGCCCAGATTGGTCGTGCAAAGACTGTCTGCAGTCATCTTGGAAGCGCACAAATCAACGAAGTAAACCGAACATCGTGGAGGCGTGAATAATTTTGTCATCGCGTGTACTATGAACGAAGGACTGTACTTAAAAAGAACCACAAGATAATATTCCAACGTTTTAGAACGCGCAAAATAATGTTATCAAGTCAATTCGCGTTAATCAGCCATTCGGAAGAATATACGACCTGGTTCCTAATAGGTTTCTAAGCATATCTGTTTTGCCGAAGCTGATTTGCTCTACAAAGTGTGCTCACCGTAGACGTGAGGGAGGGGGGGAGGCTACGAATAAAAGGGGCGGTCAAGGTTCTCCATACAAAACGCAGTCTGCAAACGCTGTATGAGAGCCCAGATTGGTCGTGCAAAGACTGTCTGCAGTCATCTTGGAAGCGCACAAATCAACGAAGTAAACCGAACATCGTGGAGGCGTGAATAATTTTGTCATCGCGTGTACTATGAACGAAGGACTGTACTTAAAAAGAACCACAAGATAATATTCCAACGTTTTAGAACGCGCAAAATAATGTTATCAAGTCAATTCGCGTTAATCAGCCATTCGGAAGAATATACGACCTGGTTCCTAATAGGTTTCTAAGCATATCTGTTTTGCCGAAGCTGATTTGCTCTACAAAGTGTGCTCACCGTAGACGTGAGGGAGGGGGGAGGCTACGAACAAAAGGGGCGGTCAAGGTTCTCCATACAAAACGCAGTCTGCAAACGCTGTATGAGAGCCCAGATTGGTCGTGCAAAGACTGTCTGCAGTCATCTTGGAAGCGCACAAATCAACGAAGTAAACCGAACATCATGGAGGCGTGAATAATTTTGTCATCGCGTGTACTATGAACGCAGGACTGTACTTAAAAAGAACCACAAGGTAATTTTTCAACGTTTTAGAACGCAGCTGTTAGGCGCCCGTTTTCGGCTTAAGCGGCGTCGCTGTCGGCGTCGTCGTCGGCGTAACCGTGCGTTGCATGCAACGCGCATGCAACCGTCAAGTAAAGCTCGCATGCAACGCGTTGCATGCAAGCGGCGTAACAGCGCGTTGCATTATGGGTAGTTTCCCATAATGGCGTCCGATGCTTACCCTCGTGAGGGTTACGAGTGTTACTCTCACTAGGGTTTCGAGGGTTACCCTCACGAGGATCACGAGGGTTACCCTCCCGAGGGTCACGAGCGTTACCCTCACGAGGGTTGCGAGGGTTAGTTACCCTCAAAAGGGTTACCCTCACGAGGGTCACGAGGGTTATTTGAGTTACCCTCACGTACCCCCCCCCCCCTGAGGTCACACGACCCCTCCCTGAGGTCACGTGACCTCAGGGAGTCACCTATCCCTCAGTACCCTTCAATCCTCCTCTTCAAGAGCAGAACTCTAATCCGGCGTTACAGGGAGTTGTAAACGGCTTTCTTTTTTTTTGATTCCACAGAATACTTTATTTAATCCTGAATCTTCATAGAACATGCAAAAGGCCTCCGTTTTCGTTAAAGTCCTCAGGACCGAAATACAAACTGATTCTTGTACCAGGTTCGTCACGTGATATGAGAACGTAGACTCCTTCAGGGTTCAATCTCCCCGCCAACTGAGTATGGTTTTCTACGGGGAAAAATAGAAAGTCGGAAGAGAAAAAGAGGCGACGAAGGCGAAGAAAGCGGGTGCAAAGGGCGAGGGCGGCTCTCTTATCGTCGGCCGTTTCTTTATGAGCTGTCCAACCGGCGACGACTGCGCTCTGCAGGCCTTTCCGCGAAGGCCGGGAGGGGGTGGACCAGCCAAACGACGTTTTCACGTAACGAGAGCGTCATTACGCGGGCGCGCGAGCTCCTCTTCTTAGCGCCGTAATGTGCGCGTGCCACTTGGGGTTTTATTATCCGGCACTTTCGATCGCGTCGTTGTCGATAAGGCGACCCGTGTCCGCGTATAAGAAACACTGCTATGACGGAAACCGGCGAAAAAGACGGTGCCCATCAATAAGCCGCTTAATGTTTTTGTTTTGTGAGGCGTGTACAGAGTTACATATGAGGCCGCTATTTTTGCCACTCCATAGTTTGAAAAAATCAAGACGCTACGCGGCGGGTTTTTACACTTTTTCGAGTTTCGAGCTAATAATTAATTTTTTTTCGGGTTGTTTGAAATAGAAATCTACATATTTCCAAAACAGGAGTATGTTAATTGAGTATAGTAATTAACCTGTAAGACCTCCATTTATTGCGCAGCATAAAATCAGGAACATAAAACCTACAGCCCCAGACAAACGTTTTATTATTCTATACGTACAAAAGCTAACTTTTTTTTTAAGAAGCAGGAGCTCCGTAAAGACATTTACATCTTATTAAGTATTGAAGCGTATAGCGGCAAAACAGCCATCGATTCGCAAAAAGCAAGAAAAAAAATTAACGCAACAAAGAAATTAAATTGACAGACGTTTGATATTAGGCAGGCCTGGTATCAAACCGAAAGAAAAAGCTCTTCCCGCGAAATTTTTTTTCTTCATTTTTGCTTTATGTTATTACGTATTTGCCCCACAATCCGCTTAAACCATACAAGCATACTTATGCCGAACATCTCTGAAACAGTCCAAAGCACCTTTCAAAGATGAATTGAATGATTTCTGAATTATCAAAGACAAAAAATGAAAGACGTTTACACATTCCTGTAAAACGAAATTAGAGCGCAGTTCTCGAGGAAGAGCGGGGGAGGGTACGGAGGGGAGGGTACGCCCCTCCTCCTCCTCCATACCCTCCCCTCCTCCTACAGTTCCCCGCCCTCTAAATTAGTCGAAACATTGATGGCACGTGACCTCAACACCAATTCAGTTTTCCCGCTAAATGTAGCGGGGAAAATGACGTAATATGACTGTATCACGTCACCTATGATCAAATTCTGTTTCTCTGCTGGATTTAGCGGGACAATTGACGTAACGTGACCTCAACACCAATTCAATTTCCCGCTAAATTTAGGGGAAATTAAATTGGTGGTGAGGTCACGTTACGTCAATTGTCCCGCCAAATCTAGCGGAGTAACTTAATTAGTCGGCTAAATCTAGCGGAGAAACTTAACTTTCCCGCTAAATCTAGCGGAGAAACTGAATTTGTCCACTAAACCTAGCAATAAACTGAATTTCCCAACTAAATTTAGCGGGAATTGAATCGGTGTTGAGGTCACGTGACGTCGATTTTCCAGCTAAATTTAGCGCGGTTACGCCGACGCCGACGCCGCAAAATCCGGAAACGGGTTTCGCGGTTTAAAAGTAAGGTATTTTAATAGCCATATTACGTGGCCAACTATACAATAAAATTGCACTTTTCCGTTTATAAAAGCATCGGTAACTTGCGAGCGGGGCTCTCACTACCAAGATGTCAATTCTTTGACATTTTTCCTCGCATATTACGGCACATTCTTGTTAAGGATGGATTAGATAGGTGATGGGTTCGGTTCTAAATGTCCGAATTAGGACACTTCACTAATGAACAAACACCGTCCCGGGGGTCTTGGAGGAAATGACCCCCTTAAAGTAAGAAAGGTAGAAATATATAAACAATGGTGCTGAAAAACGAAAAGAAACTTTGGATGAATGCAATGCGAACGACGTTGACTCGATTATTGTTATCGAGCGTGTAGAGCAACAAAATAAACAAATAGAATGCGTTTTTTTAGACCTTTATTTGCATAAAGTTTCCGACTCTAAAATAAGCACCTTTCTTTTAGTTTCTTTTTTTTTGCTCTTATGAGTTAGCCTTGTTAATATCGATATTTGCTTTATACTCGCACGTTTTAAGCGGCATGCGTCGCGTCTCCATCAACAGCTAGTTACCACACACCGATACTTTCCGGAGTGCATGTTGATGTAGCTGAGACGAAGTGTCAACAAATAGGCGATATGTCCTTCACTCCCCCAATACACTCTTTAATGTTTTCTAAACAAACTCAAATGATCACTTCTTAAGTAGAGCGTTCAACGTATTATGTGGCTCTGGAGGTAAAAGTCGCTGACAATTTCCTTAAAATTATTCTTCATCATCACCGATGATAAATCTAGAAAAAATATCAACAGCAGAATATACAATTGTATGAGAGGCACGAATCAAAGCTATAGTATTTTCCAAATACACAAAATTACGTTAACGGACGTGCACCAACGTACAGAGCGCGACACTGTTAGCGCGAACAAGCGATCGGCGGTTTTTCCAGTTTTTTTTTTTTTTTTGATGCCAAGGGATGTAATCCAAGTTTTTATTGCTACGGAAAGAGTTAATTGAGTTATATAATGTAAGCGATAACATTTCGTGCTCGCTAATACTATTTAGAAGTAAAACGCGAAAATGCGCCGATGTCGTGTTCGCGCAAACAGTGTCGCGATCTGTACTTCTGAGAAGCATCGACGAAATAAATGCAAATTATTTTGCATCTCCCGAAACAAGTATTAAAACCAGTATGAAATACCTGCTCCAATAGAACATTTCCAAAAATCAATCACGCAACATTGCCGGTTGCTATTTCTAGAAAATAAGCAAATAAGGTAGGAACATTGCTATAATAATTCAGGGGGGAGCTCGTTTTTATTCGAGGCTAGAACAAGAGCATTGAGGACTAGGACATCTAGGACAAAGTGTGAGGAAATATAGATTCACGCTGGTGCTGTTTGATGAGGGGAAGACGAGACAATAGAACATGATGTGTTGAGGTGCTTATGGCTTTCTCCGGACACCACGGAGGGGGATACGAATTTAGTCGGAGGGCTGGGGTTTGCAGACCAGAATGGAAGAATAGGGCATTTTAATAACAAAGACCATATTGGAAGACCGGCGGAAGTTTTCCAGGGGAAATTGAATGACGTAAAACTAACTGACGCAGCTGGGGATAGGCGGGAAAGAAGAAAATAAACTTGGGACTCCGCCCCTCATGGCTCTGGCCAAAAATCTCCACCCTATCTTCCAGTGGGCCTAGTGCCGGGGTAACGCCAATTAGGTTTGACCAGAGGGAAATTGGCGCCTCCCTCGCCGGGGGAAAGAGGCGGGAGTGAAGTTTTTCGTTTTTTCAGCCCGATACCGGAAATGCTAATCCTGGGGATATCCCACACCACCTGGTGATAGTTACAAAATTGGAGAGGGTATGTAAATTAGCGAAGGAAAGAAATCATACTTAATATCTCGGCAAGGTGGCGCATACTACAACCCGATATAAAGGGTGCAGCCGTTAGCATCCGTCTATCCATCCATACGTTTGCGCACAAAGCAAATACTACTTTGTGGGTCCGAAGCCTCGCCGAACGCTGACTCCGCACTTGCTTCCAACGAGCGCTCAGATAACGTGCCCCAACAATGGCGGATACGGATAACTGCCTCAGAAGCTTCTAGATGGCGCGATCCTTTGGAATGGTCTATTTCCAAAAGTGTCGAGGTAGTATACAGCAAGATTCACACAATAAACAACTGTACGAATTACGGGAAAGATTGAGCGGTACAAAAAGGGCAGAGTATAGCATGAACCAGTGTTGCTGACGTTACCGAAAGAAAGTAACCAAATATGTTACTCGATCGTTACTCGCAAAATAAAGGAACGCGTTAACGACCTACGTTACGTCAAAATAAAAGGAATGTGTTACCGTTACCGATAAGAAGTTACCCACGTTACTCTCACGCTACTTTTTATTTATAAATTGACGGTAAGAGCGCGTTCTTTTTTTCTTTTTTTTTGCCGCAGCGTTTTTAGAGCGCAGGCGTCGACGTCGGTGTCGGCGTCGCCGTCGGCGTCGGCGTCGGCGTAGGCGTAACCGCACAATGCATTATGAGTAAATATCCCCGCTAAATTTAGCGGAAAAATTTTCCCCGCTAAATTTAGCGGAAAAATTTCCCCGCTAAATCTAGCAAAAAAAGATTCCCCGCTAAATCTAGCGGAAAAATTTCCCCGCTAAATTTAGCGGATGAATTTCACCGCTAAATCTAGCGAAAAAACTTCCCCACTAGCGGAAAAATTTCCCCGCTAGATTTAGCGGAAAAGTTTCCCCGCTAAATTTAGCGGAAAAATTTCCCCGCTAAATCTAGGGGCAAAATGTTCCCCGTTAAATCTAGCGAAAAATTTCCCCGCTAAATCTAGCGGAAAATTTTCTTCTACATGGAAGGCGAGCAGGAGAGGAGGAGGGGCATAGCCTCCTTTCCGTAACTTCCTCTCCTCCTCCTCAAGAGCTGCGCTCTAATTCGGCGTTACAGGGAGTTGTAAACGGCTTTCATTTTTTTTTACACTGGCACGAAAGGCGTGGGCGTTTGAGTTTTTCTAATGTGGTGTTTTTTGCGTGGGGAAAAGTGAGCCAAAATTCGGATGACTTGTGGATTGAGTGCAATCATGAATGACTTGGCACTTATACTTGGTTTTAGCTTAAGTCCAGAGGGAGCCGACGCTACGAGCTAATGAGGCCAGTAAAGCAGCGTTGAAAGCACAAGTCATTGGGCCTTTTTTGTTTATGATTGGTTGCGCAAATATGGAACACGTACAGGAACACCAAGATGGTGCCGTTATCAAGTCGTTTGATATTGGTTCCATCAGCTCGTAGCGTCGGCTACGTCTGGACTTAAGCTAATACAAAGTATAGACACGCGAGAAAAAAAAGTAAGTGTACTTTTTTCAGGGTTTTGAGGAAACGATGCGACGAGTAACGCAACTACGTTAGCTGTTTCTTGAAATAAGTAACGTGAGTACGCTACCCGTTACTATGATGTAAATTAAACGACTACGTTACTACCGTACAGAAAAAAGGTAACTTTCTACTGGTACCACTGCTACTCGTAGCGCGGTACCGCCAGTATTGGTACCAGAAAAACAAAAAACAGAGGAAAAACTACAACGGCAGCAAAGAGACTTTGAATTCCAAATCTCAAGTGTCGCTGAATCGCGAGTCGGGGAGTCAGCCACCTTCAAGTAACAGTCTGTGACACGAGCGAACGCATCAAACTTGCTCAAAATAACCCTTAGAAAAGTTCTCTCAAAAGGAAGCGGGGCATTTCATCTTGAACTCAAACAAGCGCAGTTACAAAAGCAAAAAACAACTTCGAGGACCGTGCTGTGCGAAGAAAAAAAAAAAAGCGAAGACGGTGCACGTGGAGACAAATACACGAAAAGGAATAAAACTCAATGCGTCCAAAGTAGTCCGAGAAAAGACGCTTCCTCTCTTTACATGCATATTGAAAGTTGGACGCGCTGCTGGGCTCCTTCAAAAGGAAGACGTCTTCCAGAAGTACGAGGCACGAAAGAGCTCCTAGTCTTTCGAAGGGGGTCGAACCCAGCGCTACCTCGGTACAGTTTCTGGCGAACGTTGGGCGTTTCGCGACGTTAAACGCTGCAGAAGCACTCGTCTCTTTTTCCCCCCGTTTTCTGGAACGATGTGCTCTAGACGTTCTTGCATTTTCCTTTTCGAGCTCCTGTTTTTTAGATACAAATGCGCACTGCGCACTTTCCGCATTTCCGTTCTCGCGTTCAAAGCTCGTTCATTGAGACTGCGCGCGCACCGACTAGCTTTGTACAGCCCGTGGAATTTCAGAACCGCTCTGCAACCGGCTTTTTGTGATGGAATGGGCTGCTGGTAAAGTGCCGCTTGTCAATGGTGCCGCCTGTTTTGAAGCGTGCCGCTAGGCTTTCGTGTTTTTCTTGCTTGGGTTGTTTACTGCTCATTTACTTATTCGGAGCAAATTTAGAGCGAAGCGTACAAATAATTTCTTTAAAGGACGAACTAAGTGTTGATGGAGGTTCGCGTTGGCTGTGATTACCAAGAAAAATTCAAATTTTTGGGTATCTTTTTTTTTTTTTTTTTTTATTTAGGAGCAGTGACATTATTTAAATGATTTAACGATCACTTATTCGGAGTTTTGTTGGCAGTGTCCCTTCTGCGGATCTCTCACCCGAACGCTATTTCGTCGGTGTCGATAGGAATAAAACTAAATTTTCACAACTCAAATGGAAGATCTATTGATTTTGTTTTATGATGACAGATATTCAAATATGAGACACACACGAAACAAAAATAAAACCCAAGTGTAATGCTTTTATCTGTGTTTTGTAACTTTTAAATTGTAGATATAGTACACCAGAAAACAAATGTAGAGTATAGTGCACAAAATATAAAAAGCAATGTGCTCTTTAATTTATTGTCTTTCATTCAATATGTTGTACTTTAAATTTTCTCTTCCTTATAAAAGGGATATTTTCTAGTAGCATTTTAATTTTTATCACCAGTACATAAAATTATGTTCTGAAACCATTTGGTTAGATTACATATTTCTTGGAAATTGTTTGCTTTCCCGAATGGTTCCATTTCAACAATCCTATCCTCGGAAATATAAAATAACGAAAAATTTATATTGTCTTCTCAAAGACGTAGAGATAAGTTTTTTACGCCAGCGTCTTCAGCCTAAATAAATTATATATTTCTTACTAACTGAACCAAACACCAAGCTGCTGATACTAAAAATAAGCTTAAGTTTTCCCTGAACATTTTTGTATCATTTTGCGTAAGCAATGTTATTTTCAAATTTACTATTAAATTAAATATTTCGGAAAAATAACCATTTTTTTTATTATTATACGTAAATTGGAAATATTCTTAATCGATATTTTATCAAAACTTGCTAATCTAGGAAATAAGTTTATAAGCATATGAGATAAGCTCATACGCATTTGAAACCACTACGTTAAAGTGAGCGTTATTCGAAACAACGCTTCATAGAAACCTTTATTTCAAAAGCGAGCAACTGAAGAAGGGAATTTCTACAAAAATGAAACTCCGTCAAACCTTCGTGTGACAAAATCTCAAAGCCACCGTTTCGCAAATAACATTAGGCGTTTCTACGAGCCCACACCCTTCCATTCATATTAAGCACCTTCTCTCACAAAAGCGTAAAAGACCGAAATCTGCAGGCACACCATACAGCAAAGAAAACGGAGAATAAAAGGGTGAGGGAGAAAGAGAGGGGGGGAAATTAAGCGGTTATTTCGGAGCGACACCATCGGACCGAGTAAATTAAGCCAGCCGCGCAACGTCGCATTGATCAATGCTGGCAGCTCGGCGCAATTACGCCAGTATCAAGCGTTTCTGCGTTTCTCCGAGCCGGCCGGAGGAGACCGGCTTAGTTTCGCGAAATTTGGGACATCATTCTGATCGAACCGCAAGACACGTAGCGCGCGCTGCTCTCCGATGTGTCTCTATTAAGAACTACGTCGTCAAAAATTATACCGGGTGTTTCGGCGAAGTATTTTTAAAAAATACCCCCCCCCCCCCCCGCCCCAAATAGGATTCTTCGGGATTCACCGCAACTCCTGCGCACGAAGCGGACGACTCGCTCTCTACGTAGTCACAGACAGTTCAAGAAACGCATATTATGTTGACGCTTCTTGTTTTGGGATTGGTTATTCACTGTTCTTATCGACTAATCTCGCGGCCTGCTTGCCTGTAGAGTGAGACTGCACCACAATCTTCACGACCTGCTTTCCTAACCTACCAATCACACGAGCTAAAAAAAAAAAAAAATCTGTATGCACGGGAGCGTGTTTTTGTCACGTGCAATGTTTCCACCAGTATGCGTCTTCCCCGACGTTGCGTAGAATTATTGGGGAGCGCGTTTGAGCCCCATCTTGCGAATATGACCGGGAGTGTGCGGGTCACGGCAGAAACGACAGAGTGCAATTTGCTGGTCGTTGTGACCGCACGATGTACTCCCCGCAGTCGAAGCATTAGTAAAATAGAATAACCCAGTGTACTAAAATCCTAAGATGTTGACAGATTGTGAGATGGCATGCAGAGAATGTGACAGGTAGCCAGGACGTCAATTATGTAGTAAACGGAGGTTATCCTGAATTAGAGAGAGCTTCTCAGCAATCAGACGACACCTGGTCAAAAATTATACGCTGTAATACGATCAATTTTCGTTTTTTCAACATAATATTTGTAAAAATTTAATTAATTATCCAGGGGGTGTAGTTACACGTGCTGCACACGCCCATGTCTTTATAAAAAGTTATAAATAAATTAAAAAACCAAGGCAATCACGAATGTATGTTTAAAAAGTCATTACCTGTTTTAGCGAAGATTTTCAAAAAGTCCAGAAACTAGTGTGGTTGAAGAAAAGGTAAACTTCATTTTGTAACATACTGCCGGCCACGGCAAATTTCAGTGATAGCCAAGACATACTAATTAGTTAATTACGAAATAACTTTCGAGTCAGCGCAGTTTGATTGCCAGTTCCAATGGAAAGCTTGGAGCAGCGGACAAAACGATCTTATATTTGTTTTTAAAGCGAAGAAAAAACCCGTGTAGTCCTTCAGCGGCGTGAAAAAAATCTCCAGAAAAATGAAAGCCGTTTACAACTCCCTGTAACGCCGAATTGGAGCGCAGCTCTTGAGGAGGAGGAGGGAAGGGTACTGAGGGGAGGGTATATTCCTACTCCCTCCTCCTCCCTCGTGATCCTGAACGAAAGGGCTCCGGTTCGAAGCCGGCCGAGGGACAAGATATGAGAGTCTTTTCAAATAATTTTTTGGGAGTAATGAAAATTCGGATTCGTCACCCCGGCTCATCCTCCCTGCTCCCCTCCTTTCTCCTCCTCCCCTCACGGGGGTCACGTGACCCCCGGACCTGAGTGGGTCACGTGGCCTGGGGGTGTCGCGTGACCGGGGGGGGGGGGGGGGGGTCACGTGACCTGGGGAGTCAAGGTACCTGAGGGTCACGTGACCTGCGGGGGTCACGTGACCTGGGGGAGCCACGTGAACTGGGGGGTCACGTGACCTCACGGCTACGCTGACGGCGACGGCGACGCCATTTAAGCCGGAAACGGGCGCCTAAGAGCTGCACTCTAAAATGAACCACAGCTCACGAGGAGCACAGGAAATCACTCCGTTTCAGTATAGCAATGCGTAAGTATAGCGCTGTCATTAGCAGAGACAACCTAATCCAATGCGGTATCTACGGTCACTTCCCGATACCATGCTGGAAGAGACCAATGTTAGAAGAGACTGCCATGAATCTATATTGTCTTTCGTGATGTGCGCACAGTGTGGTCAAAGCTGCTGGCGCTTGGCCTTACCTCGCTGTTCATTTACACGTGCTCTAGCGCAAACAGTGGGAAGCGACGCGCTCGCTCCATCCGCTGTTCTTGATGGAGCAAGCGCGTGTTCACGCGTACATTAAAAAAAATTGGGTTGTGTGTATGCTTATACAGCCTAGAACTTGGTCTGCCTCACAGGGGCGACGAGTCTCCCAGCTGTAGATGAGCAATTTAGCCAGTGCAGTACAACCGCTAGCCTGGAGTCTTTAACGTGCATCACGCAGTAGTGATACACGACCGCACGCCGGTACGATGCTCATCCAGATCGAAACGGGCAGGGGTGGGGCTCGAACCCAGGATCCCTGGGTTCTGCAGCGCGTACATTCAACATAGCTCTGCCTCAGTGCTGTTATACCCCTGTCAGACGGGCTAGTTTAGTGTCACTACAAGCGAGTGCACTCCGCCCTTAGTGTCATTTCTGTAGTGTGCCACACGGCTTCTTCCTGAGGAACACACTTGACTTGGAGTGAGTTTGACGAACTCACTTCGCTCGATCGAGTGCGTAGCATCAATAGGAGTGTTTGAACAGTAAAGCATAACAACATAGAAACCAAAATGGCAGCGTAATTTTTATTTTATAACGAAATAAAAATTCATGAAAGAGAAAACATGTAAAAGAGTGGCATTGCAAAAAAAAAAAAAAATATTGGGGTGGACTTGGAGTTTAGGCTGCCCTGAACCAAGATTAGCGCAGCGTGAATTGATAAAAGACGACGACCAAGTCAGTCATTCAACGGCTATCTTGGTTAGCAGAGAATGATGGAGCCTACTTTTGTTTCAGGATGTAATTATTTGAGACAACAGGAGAATTATGATCTAATTCGGCAGTTTCAGGACCGCCTCGTAGACTTTCATGGAACGAAGCGAAACGCCAAAGTTGGATATGCTTCGTTCTTTATCTTGGCTTGCGGTGATCGATGAGAAAAAACCAATTGGCGTAAAAATCGTTCATTAATGTGACGTTGTTTTAGAGCAGAGCTCCTAAGAACCCGTTTCTGAGTTGAGCGGCGTCGGCATAACCGCGCGTTGCATTAAGGGCTGTTTCCCGAAATGACGTCACACGTGACGTCACGTGTGTCATCACGTGTGACGTCGCGCGTGACGTCACGAGGGTAAAATTTTCCCGCTAAACTTTGCGGTAAAAGTGTTTGCTAAGTTTGGTGGAAAATTTTTCAGCTAAATTTCGAGGGAAAATTTTACCCGTGTGATGTTACGTGACGTCACACTTAAAATTTCAGGTGACGTGTCATGTGACGTCACACGTCAGTTCAGTGGGAAAGTTTCCCGGCTTAATTTAGCAGGAAATTTAGCGAAATTTTCACGCTAAGTGGGATGGGAGCAGGAGAGGAGGATGGGAGGGTACGGAGACTGAGCAGCTGCATACCCTCTCCTTCCTATTCTTCCCCCCTCCTCCTCAAGAGCTGCGCTCCAATTCGGCATTTCAGAAATTGTAAACGTCTAATTTTTTTAATGTGTCTTTATTAAGGGGTATCGGTGGACGAGTGGGCTAGCGCCCACCAGATCGGAGTACGTGGAGAGGAAGCTCGCGCTGGAGAACCCAGTGATCCTGAGCTCAATCCCCAGCCCTGCCCGAAGAACACACTTCCAACGAAGTGAGTTCGGGGAGCACACTATGCTCGCTCCGGTAGACCGAGTGTGTAATCTCGATAGCAGTGTTTAAGGAGGAGCACTAATAGAGGAAATCAAAGCTGCGTAAAATTAGTATTATTTCTGTATGAGTAATATTAGATGCGCACTTGTTTTCTGTTGGCAGGGAAGTAACGCATTGTAGAAACACAAGCGGCTAATCTAGTTTTCAGCCTTGGCCCCTGCGCGACAGCCAGCGACGGCCATGAGGCACCTGCAAGACTCCACCAGGAATCTGAAGGTGGCAGGAGAGATACGAAAGGCTTGCTTGAAATGGAACCCGCCCAAACGGGGCAAGGTGTCTTCGAACCACCGTTCGTTCCTCTGGAAAGTCCACCGTTGTCGACTGATCACGGGTAGGCTGTCGGTCATGAGAGCGGCTATGGTGAAGGCATTGGCCTGGAGCTGCCGGTGGATGTCACTTGAAATTCTTGCCTGTGCGTCGGCATCCAGGTCCAGCTGCCTCTCATCTGAAAGGCGTTGGGCTCTCACGGAGAAAAGTGCCCCAACCACGCGCTTCCACTGTCCAACATCGCGGATATCGCCCTCCAGCTCGTCCACCACACTCTCCATGATGTTTCGTTGTGGCGATTGGCCGAGTGGGCTCGCGCACACCAGCTCGGAGCACGCGGAGCGAAAGCTCGCGCTGCAGAACCCAGGAATCCTGGGTTCAATCCCTACCCCTGCACGTTTCGATCTGGATGAACATCGTACCGGCGTGCGGACGTGTATCACTGGATTGTAATGGCTGATCGTAATTATCAAATTACATTTAAATTTGGATTAAAGCTCGTGACTTAGCGCAAAAATGTGTGGTAACCTGTTTCTAATGAGACGACGAAACTATTTATGAAAAAATGCGTATGCACTGTAATATTTTGCGTGCCCATTACTTATCCATCGTCATTGCCATTATTTTGGAGTGAGACTAAGCTTTCCCGTGTAGCACCAACACACTTGGAGTGTGTTTCGACTGGCTGAAGTGCACTCGCTTGTAGTGACACTAACCGCCGAATTCAGAAGCCTCACTCAAACTACACTCAAACTGAAGGGCCCCTCCACTTCCTCGAGGAAGGCGCGAAGGCCGGCGCTGGCCAATCGCGATGGCGGATCCGTTCTCGCGATTGGCCAGCGCCGGTCCTCGCGCCTTCCTCGAGGAAGTGGAGCGGCCCTTCAGTTTGAGTGAGGTTTCTGAATTCGGCGGTAAGCTAGCCCGTTTGACAGGGGTATTAGTCAGCGCTGGAAATAGCCTGACCTCACTGACTTTGGCGCTGACTTAGCGCTATAGACGCACACACGTCAGATTACAGCCCCTATTGCTGATCGATCTGCTCTTGTCATACGTAGACTCCCTAGATAAGAGCATCCTCCAAGGAGCGACATTCTTTGAAGCGCCGACTGCTCGACGGAGCAGCTTTTAGGAAGCGAATGGCGGCGCACAGCAAAGGTTTGAACTGAATGCCGCCATTTTGTTCCAGCGGAATGTGCTCTGTCATTTGTATTGGTTTTCGTTACTTGTAAGAGAAGTATCAAGGGACTATGGTCTTACAGAGAGGCCGAGCCACTGAGACGGGCCTCGATTAGCCTCTACAAAGGCCAATGCTAACGGTAAGAACACAGTCGAATATTAAATGGCAATAACCTGGCCTGCTATGGTAATTATAAAATTAAGTGAACGGAATAAGATGCAATATGAACAGAAGGGCGGTAATGGCGGCGCCCGTGCACAGCTGCTGAAGAGCGTCTATATTAGGGATACAGTGCCGATACAGCACTTTGTCATGATAAAAGAAAAAATGCGCAAGTCAGCGCTATTCCTGTTTTTGATCGAGCGCTGCAATCTGTGTAAACCGGCTTTAAGCATAATAATCAATCAATCAGTGTTTATTATAGTGTCCAGGAACAACGAATCGGTTTAAGCGGTGGCACACTTAAGAAGAAACAAAAACGAGCAAAGACACACATACAAACAAACATGCACGCGAGTGCAGAAGGAGAACGTCGTTCACCAGTCTGAGAATAAAAATATTAACAAGTACGAAAGAACACTCAAATCAACGAGGGAAATCAAAAGCACAAAACAGAAACATCACCAGATCTGAGTGCAAAAAGTACTGACAAACATCAACCCTTCGACTGATCAGCCCATAACTTCCAAGAGGAAGTTTCGAACTGCGTTTCTGAACTTGCTACGGCATGAATTAAAAATATAAATTGTATCAGAGTAGCGGTTATAACACTCAGTCGATCTTTGGATCGGGTTTAAGTGGTTATAATAATAATAATAAAATATAGTGTAGAGTCATACGTGTCTCACTAAACATACTTCTGTCGTTTTTTTCTAACTCGCTTGCACGTTGAGTTTAAATTTAAGTGCATGTGCAGTCAAATGTTTCAGAGATTAGTACCCTCAATTCTAAGCAAGAATAAACTTAGTAAAAGGCTGTGAAGCATTCGGATTATAGAACGAGTGCCTTGGCGCACACAGACGGTGTTTTTCGAGTCGCACACTGCTCTACGGAACTTCAACTAGGATAACCGGAAGGCAACCGGAAGGCGGAATGACACAGGCGCTCGTATTCTCGTGTGAAAACAAATAACAGAAGGCCACGACCCGCACAATCCTCTTTTTTTTCCCAAAGGGAGAAGGAGGAGGGAAGCTCTAATGAGGAAGCAAACGGAACAGGGTTTGTCCCGGCAGTCGACGCTGTCTTAATTATCCTCCTAATGAAGAACCAGTCCACGACGATCAACCGGGGAACAAACTCCCCGCAACCGCGAAGGCCTCGCGAATCTAAAAAGGAAGAAAGCCGTGTTGTGTAGGCCACAGGGTCCGCAGATCGCAGTATTCGAAGCGTACTCGGCTCGGGTAATGACTGTTTCCAGAATGGGGAGACACTGCCTCATTAACAGAGGGAGGTTGTTCAACTTGAAGTTGACGTAACGTCGGCAGGGTTTGTGTATTTTTGTACTTCTGACACACGTTCAAAATAGTCGTCGTGCCTCCCTCCTGCCACCCGGTAGTAGCGCGGCGCGACCCCATTACTTAGCAACTTCTTTTCTTGTACGGCTGCACGTGCAAAAGGCAATCGGTACAGTTATAAACTGGGCCCCACACCTTGGGTTGCACTGCCCACGGCTACAACCCAAAAGCTCCTTGATGAAATTCGCACTACGCGTTTCTTTCCAGTGTTATTGGTCGCAGTCTCTACGCGATGCGAACGCGACCCTGCAAATCACAACTAAACGTGTTGACGCAGCCACCCAATGGAGAAAACGTGCTACGAAGTTGAGGGGCAACTCAGCGCGAAGATCGCATAACTGATATAATACCACCGCCTCATTCCCTCTTCGTGTCCTTCATTCCTTCTCACCCCCCTCACCCCCCTCACCACACACACATACACACAAACAAACCAAAGTACTGCAGCAAAGTGGGAAGCACCAAGACCATTTCCCTCGACGTTCTTTTTAGGCGGCAACGCTACACCCCAGCGTTGCCTGAATACTAGAGTAGGCCTTTCATGAGCAAGACCCCAGTATTGCCTGTCCCCAGTCATTAATTTTCGAAAGCGTCGCCGACGCGCATGTATGTATGTTCGCCGCAGAAAGGAACTCGCAGGGATACTTTTTTTTTTTTTTTTGCCTCTGGGGTACTCTGGTTGCCCCCTCCTGCCTCCCTCTTCCCTAAAGCAACTTCCCCGCTTATCCTTTCGAAAGGTCACCGAAAGTCGATGCGCAAGCCTCAAAAGGAAGTTTTCTTCTTCCCCATTTCGGATTTTTATTTCCGCTTTCTTCCTGCTTTTTTCTTGATTCGGGAGCAGTTTGCAGCAAACTTTGAAAGATGGGGAAAAGCCTGCCTTGACATGGTTCGCTTCCCTATTAATCAGCTATGTTCCCTTTATATACTGTTACGTTACAGACTGTGTCCAATCAAGTAAAAGCACATGCAGTGCGGACGAACAAACAAAACTATATTCTAGCTTACTATTCCACGTTCAAAAAGACACAACTACTTCCCTATCTAACTTTTATAATATATTTTACTGCATCTCTATTTGCAAGGCTAGGCACGTGCACTGGCGTAGGAAGGGCGGAAAATTAGTTTTTTTTTTTTTTTTGTCTACTTTTATACATGAGTTTATCGTAGGCAGCGCCATCTTGAATGCCGTAGCGCCATCTTTCGCGCGTTAGGCTCAACAGCCGCGCTGAACAGGGTGAAAGCACTGCTTTAGGCGCCGCTGACGTATGGGGTGCGGTAAAACGCTAGTAATATTTGCCACGGGGTGGGGTTTGTATGTAGCTGGATGGGTTCACGTTTTCAAACACTCTGCGCTTGTTTCGAGCTGGGTAATGTGGCTCTCGCAGGTACGGCGACGAGTGTAAGAGCGGCAGCGAACGCTTCGGCAGCGAGCGCGCTAGCGATCGAAATTGGAGGTGAATACTCAAGACTCCTGCATGAGTTAAACAGCGAATGCATTTTCGGTTCCCATGACGTTTTTTCGTGGTTGCATGAGCAGTATACCGAGGAAGTGTTTGTCGTTCCGTAGACAACTTTGACCTATTATTCACCAAAGTTTATCCGCGTAAAAGATTTAATTGGGGATCTCATGTCGACGGGCAGGGCCGTACCCAGAAAACAATTTCGGGGGGGGGGGGGTTTTCGGGGACAACGGCGGCCATTTTGAAAGTGTCTATTGTCTTATTTTCGCCTATGAATCATGTGCATCGGTGGCATATAATGGAGAGTTACAGCAAACCGGAGATCCGGTCCCGGTTTGGTACCCGGTAGCCGACCGGCGCCACTGCGCGTGCGCAGAGGTGGAGATTAAAATCGGCTGGCTGCCAGTGCACCGACCAGGGCCGTACACAGAAAAAAATTTCGGGGGGGGTCAGAACCCCCTATCCCCCCCCCCTGGTTACGGCCCTGTCGACGGGTGTGGCTTTTCGCAAAAACTGAAAGCAGAAACGTCGAAATAGGCCCAAAGACAGCGTGGGGCCTATTAGCGGTTCAGCATTTTGCGGCACTCGAAGCTGATGTTTTAAAAACTACCACCCACGTAGCGCACTCATCTGTAAAATAACAAGCGTACAGTCGCGTTGTGACGGCTAACATAAGATAACAATGTTATCTTTAGTGTGAACGGGGGACTATGACGTCAATTTTGTTACGTCTGCTCGCACATACCGGCGGCTGCTGGCTCGTGGAAAGATCATACGCCACTTATTATGGACACTGGAATGTTTGGTTCAGTATTTCTTTAAGGCTGCGGTCCCACGGCCACAACAATAATTCCGGTGCTGGCAGTACTTCGGGTTATGTTGGCGTTACAAATGTCGCGTCTGTGCGGGATAGCACAACTGGTTCCAATTGCGAATACACGGCCAGTCATCTTCAATAACTTAGGACAAAGTATGATATACATCTTCGCAAACGTAACCCGCGATGGAAGAATAAAAAACGCAGGTTTTGGTATTTTTGGAGACATGCCTTCATGAGTTTTAGGTTTATAAATTACTCATGCGAAAAAGTCGCGTTCTTATTTTAATAATGAATAGATAAATGGCCCATGCAGTCTCTTATTTGCATTTTTTTTTTCAAATTTGCGTACACATATTTATTTATTTTTTTTTTTTTTTTTGAAAGGTGTCTCCTTAATACAAATTGAAAGTGTTCTCACTGAGTTTGGTTTTGTAACTGAACAACGAACTTTGAAGGTATATTTCTGATGAATGCAGCAACTTATCATAAAAATAAAAAAATAAAAAATTGAGAAGCGCAACTGCAGCAGTTTAGTCATAAACTCTGCCTTAAATTGCTTAAATTAAAAAAAAAAAACTTTATCCTACGAGTTTTAATTTTTTTTTATAGCATGTTAGTAGCTGGCCTGATATTTTTAATTGTGTTTTAGCAGAACTGGACTGGTTCTTTTTAACTCTAGTTTCTCTGTGTTTGTGTACAAAGTCGTTTAAAGACCGAGGACGCGTTCGCACTTTCTATTTTTATCCCGATTCCTCCACTCCCCCCTTCTACCCTGTCCACCGCTGCCAGTTTCCTTCTCTCCTAGGGTGAGGAAGATCGTCTGCCTGACAAGATCTTGTGTCTAATCATCGGCCTGTAAACGAATTTCACAGTGAAGCCATATTTTGAATCTTGACTATGTACGCGACAACTGAAATTCATAGAAAACGAGTTATTTTGAAAGAAAATTTCTTATGAGTATTTTCTTCAGTCCATTGAAGATTCCTTTCCACGATTATATTTTTTTAAATGTTAACTAATTGTTCTTAGTATCGAATATTCTTGCAGCTGTAGCAGACGACGCACGTTTGCGCCATGTTTTGCTTGCATATATAAGCAGTTCTAAGTAACGTTCCCGAAGACGATACGGATGGCGCAACTGATACTCATTACAGTGTTTCCAACTTCGGGAGTTTTGATATCGATGCGTAGCTGCGTTGTCGTTAGAGCCGCCTAGCGTGACCTTCGTGTGTGTGGCATGACTCGGCCAATTATTCTTTTCACGCTATTTTCTTTTTTTTTTAATTTTAGAGTTACTACGTGTCATCCCGAGTTGTGTGCCCAATATGCTGGAGGAGTACAAGCGTGTTTGTGAAAAAGGCGACCTCTTTCTCTAAAAAAAAGGAGGAGAACGTTTTCGAAGGAAAAAAATGCAGAGAGGATCGTCCAAAAAAAAAGAACAAAATAAATAAAAAAAAAAGCTGAAAAATAAATTAAAAATTGGGAAGGCAGAAATAATGAAAGGTAGAAAGCTGGGTGTGGGCAGTATAGCACGGACACACGCGCACAAAGATAAACGAACGGATTTGGAGATAGGCGAGATAAGTTGCCCTTGAGTTTGAAGAAATCAGAAAACGTCTTTTTATAAACTAAAACCGAACGATACAAGCTCTTCGGCTTGTATCGCAAGACATCTCTCTCTCTCTCAAACAATCGCCACACCTTCCCTGCATTATTCATTCCGATTGGCCTCCTCGTCTGTTCGATAAATCATTTTGTTCTCCTCTTGATGCCACGCGCAGAGTGAGCGCCACTCTGCGAAACTTGTCGCCGTCTTGCAGTACATTTTCTCGACAGAGTTTACTGTTAAGCCGGGGACACGGCGCTCATACGTCACACAAAAAGACAGTTTGCAAACACGATCGAGTCACCGTAATATGCGGGGTTCGAATGTCGGGTGGTTCGAATGCCGGGTGGTTCGAATACCACGTGGTTCGAATGCCGCGTGGTTCGAATGTCGCGTGGTTCGAATGTCACGTAGTTCAAATACCGCGTGGTTCAAATGCCACGGGGTTCGAATGCCTCGTGCCAAGATTTTTTTTAATTCATAGCCATGCGGCATTCGAAGCACAGATCTCGCGGTGAATCGCGATAGAATTCGTATGCGAACTGTATTTTGTATCCTGTATAAGCAGTGTGACCCCGGCTACAGACATACATGAGCATGTGAACATCAACTTAAAAGAGTAAAAAGACGAACTTATCGCAAAGATTAGCCGCCCACATAATGTCCCCCTGGCCGCATAACTCACCCACACCAGCCGCATAAGTGTAACTTTCACAGCTTTTTTTAGACGAATCTGTAAGGAATAAAACAAAACACCCTGTATGTATGTATATATATATATATATATATATATATATATATAAGTCAAAGATGCGTACTGTCGGAGTTACTAATTCAAAGTTTATTACGACGTTTCGAGCGGGGACCGCTCTTCATCAGGTCGCTCGAAACGTCGTAATAAACTTCGAATTAGTAACTCCGACAGTACGCATCTTTGACTTATTAACTTTTTTGGTCTATTGTTTTTATATTTACCTCACTTTACCTATATATATATATATATATATAACTGAGAAGAAAAAAACCCTTGGTGAAAAACAGCAACAACGGACGATTTAATCTTCGACGTTTCGGCCGGAGTCCGGCCTTCGTCAGGAAGAACTTTTACAGATGAACGCGAGTGGTATTTATACAATGCTCCGGTCGAGTCCAAATTTCGGAGGGGTGACGGTTGAAGCTTTCAAGAGAGGGAAGCATAGGGCAGTTCTTATCCGGGTGAAGAAGCTTGACGGTCGGTGCCAAGTTTCAAGGACGGCGGGATGACGGTAGTAGCTTCTTGAGAGGGGGCGCAGGGTGACTTTGTGTCCGGGCCGGCAGCGGTGACCTATATAGACGATAGCGTACAATAGACGAAAGTTAAACGTGCAAACTAAAATGCTGTCTCAAAAAAAAAAAAAAAAAAAAAAAAAAAAAAAAAAAGGGCGGCACGGTCACTTGTGTGCATGCAGGCATGCATGAGTCAAACCTGGAAGGGAACAATGTTAAACCTAGAAGTAAAAAGAAATACAATGGATATCAGAACCTGGAAATAAAAGAAAAGTTGATGGTCCAGTTCCGGCCCCAAACACAGTACCACTGTTAACAACAAAATCTACAAAAAAAAAAAAAAAAAAATTTGGATTGTTGTTGCTATTCGTCTGTTAGCATTTTAATCGATGCCAGAGTACCCGGGCTTTCATTTATTCCTTGTTTAATAGTGTTAAATCGGTATATTAGGTAGGATTCACGCTGTTCACGTTCGCGATTTGATTTAAATCCAGATTCTAGGAGCGTCACTGACAATTTATCAAAAGAATGTTTTGGGAGAGCGAGATGTTTGGATAATGGCAGTGCCGGAAGATTTATGGCGTGAGATTTGTGATTATTAAAGCGCAGTCTAAATGCCGTTCTAGTCTGCCCTATGTATTGCATTTTGCATACCGTACACTCGAATAAGTAAATGACATTCGACGAGGCACATGTTAAGTTCCCTTTAATTTTGACCGAGAACTGCGAGTGCGTGCTGCTGGCCGTGCTTGTGTGCTGCATCTGTTTACAGATTAGACATCCTGGGTGCCTGCAAGGCCTACATTCGTTAGGTGGTGGCGATGAATTTATCCGAGAGTTTACTAGCGCGTCTTTGAGGTTACGCGATCGTCTGTGGACTACCCCCGGGGCGGATGGAAACGCGCGTTTAAGGCGCTCGCTTTGTTCGAGAATGTTATAATGTCGTCTCAAGACATTATTTACATTAGGATGGTTTATGCTATAAGTTAGACATAGATTTGTGCGTTGTGTAGCGCTTTGCGTGGGGCGCGGGCTGATGAGGTTTGCGCGGTTCAGTTGTTTGGCTTTTCTGATTGCATCGTCGATTATACGGGGTGGATACTTTTGTTTCTCTAGCACTGACTTTAAATTTTGACTGCTCGCATCAAAATCTGTGTCTTTTGAACAAATTCGTTTGAAACGATGAGCTTGGCTATAGGGAATGCTGTTCTTGCAATGGTGTGGGTGGTCGCTTTGATAATGAAGGTATTGCTGCCGATCTGTTGGCTTACGGTACAGGCTCGTGGCGAGTTTACTTTCGTCTATCTTAACTTTGACGTCTAGGAAGTTTATTTCGGTTTGAGAGTACGAATGTGTAAAGCGGATGCTCGGATGAGCAGCATTGTATCGACCTATGAAGTCCACCAGCTCCTCCTCAGTGTGCGACCATACAATAAATATATCATCTATAAACCTTTTGTATATTAGCGGCTTTACGGGACATTCAGAAAGGAACTGAGATTCTAATTTTCCCATGAATATGTTGGCATAGTTCGGGGCCATTTTGGTGCCCATCGCGGTTCCGCTAACCTGCCTAAAGTATTTATTGTTAAATTCGAACGTGTTTAGTTCTAAGACAAGCCTCGCTAGAGTAGCGACGACGTGTCCATCTGGGGTGTCCGGTTGTTTGTGGAGTTCGTACATGTCAATTAGAGAGAGTATTCCATCATCATGTGGAATATTCGTATACAGCGATGACACATCGAGTGTAACGAGATATGATTCTTTTGGTATGCATAAATTTGATATTTCTCTTAAGAAGTGAGTTGTGTCTTTAATGTACGAATCAAGAATTGTAGGTATATGTTTAATTAAACTGTCTACATATCCTGATATGGGTTCGGTTACTGTACCTATTCCGGATATGATTGGACGCCCTGGGTTACCAGGTTTGTGAATCTTAGGGAGCATGTAGAAGCGGCCCGGAGAAGGCTGTACCGGTTTCATTAATTTATGTTCGTTAGCAGTTATTCTGCCCTCGTCTAGGAGATCCTTAAGAACCGAGGTCACAATCTGAGTGTGGTGCACCGTAGGGTCATCCGCGAGAGGTTCATAAAACTTTGAGTCATTTAGTTGGCGGTTTCCTTCTCGGATGTATTCAGAAGTGCTAAGAATCACAATTGCTCCTCCTTTATCGGCTGGTTTTATTGTTATGTCTGTCCTATTGCTCAGGGTTTTTAAGCTAGCCCGTTCGGATTTAGTGAGGTTATCCCGTCTTCCCGCCTGCCTGCGATATTCCCGCATTATGTCTTTTTGCACAGCGGCTATGTATAAGTCAAGACAATCATCACGGTTAGCTTTTGGCGTCCAGTCGCTCGTTGCACGCTGCTGAGAGGTGTTGGAGCTAGAAGTTTTGTCCAAGAAGTATTCCCGCAATCTTAAATTTCGAGCAAAGTTGTCGAGGTCGCGTAGTAATTGAAATTCGTCAACAAAACCTGTGGCGGGACAGAAATTTAATCCCCTCGAAAGCAGTCTTTCCTCTTCTGTTGATATAGTCACGCCAGATAGATTAACAATTGTAGTGCCACAAGGGGCACTAGTGCTTGACCTATCGTCTGTTATGCTAATGGCCGGTTGAGTATGTTCGTTATAGTTAAATGATGTCGTGAGCTGAGGTAAAACAGGGTTAGGAACCTTATCGCGCTGTAGCTTACGTAGCTTGATTGTTGCGAGGTCATGGTGTTTCTTTTTATCAAAATCAGATAGGGCGCTAATTTCGGATGTCGATAAGGGGCCATTTGAACGGAGAAGTGTAGCGGTCGCGGTCGTTAACTGTTTCACTTGTTTGTCGCTATGCTGAATCGCTATTTGGACCAGTTTAAGGGAACCTTCAAGGAGAACTTGTTGCCATTCCGATCGGTCATGTTGGTCGAGGTTTGTGCAGGCGGGAGGAAGGGAAAGCGACATGCCCTTCGGGGTAATGCCTGCGTTAAGGTACACTAGCAAGGTTGATTTATGGAGTTCGTGCCTAATGCGTTTATCTGAGAGCTTTCGTACTTTAAGAAAAGTGGTACTGTAGTTTGGAGTGGAGGAACTGGACTCACCGAACTGTCGTCATTCGTCTTTCTTCGGGTGCGGGGAGCTCTCCACGGCGGGCTTTCGCAGGTTGTAGCGCTGTCTTGGGGTACTTCTCGGCTGCTGCGGGCGTTGCCTCGGTGACACACTCTCGGCAGGTGTCGGGTACTCATCGACGTAGTTGACGCTCTCGCTGGCTGCCGGGCACGGTGCTCGCGGGGTCCCCACAGGGGCAGCTGGGCTATATATATATATATATATATATATATATATATATATATATATATATATATATATATATATATATATATATATTATTGAGGTATACAAGACAGGCAAGTCGAAAAAACTAAGAAAACTTTCCAAAACAACCCGCATTGATTTTCGTGTGTGTGTTTTTTTTTTAAGTCGAGACTGTTCAATTGTTGATGTTATGCGTGTGTGTAATATTTCTATGCAAGAATAGGTAGTAGGTAATTTGGTACAGAAAGCGGTACAAAAACAAAAAAGGAAACGTGTTATTTCATTACGAAACCCGCTGACGCAAACGGACATTCAAGAGGAGCCGACGAGTCACGCTGAGCTAAACTTCAGATTTCAAAGACGACAAAATAGGAAGAAACGAAAAAAGGGGAAAAAAAAAAGAACCGGGATTAGATTTTGTAGAAATATAGCGGCCATCCCCCTTTCTTCCACCCGCTGTGTAGCAAATTAAATTTCGCATTTCACAACCTCAGCCTCTTTATGCCACGTTCTTTTCATCTTTACGTGGGTACTCGGATAGCAGACAGAGACTTATTTCGGAAGCGTTAAAAATGACATTAAAGAACTTAAGCGTCGTTTTAATTATTTTTTTTTTCTATTCCACATGTGACTGTGTTTTTGCAAGTTTGTACGCGAAGAACTCCACAGCTCCGGCGTTCCAAAACAGAGTGACATCGCGGATTATATTTCTATTTAGAAGAGCAGCCTTCGGTTACAAAGGCTGCTTTTACATTAATGTTACCGTCGCAGATCAAATTGAAATTCGACGACATTGATCGGGTAGCAGAGGAAGAAGTTGAAAGGATGGCGCTTGTGATTGGTCTCCCGTCGAATCGATACCCTGTGGCAACGCTGGGCCAATGCGCCGAGAATCTGAGAGAGGATGAGACGAGAGCAGGTGGAGGACATCAAAACGCTGAGCTCTGGTTGTAATGATTAGTGGGCAAACCTAAAGCTGGCTGCCTTCTTCGAGGGTAGTTTCTACTTCCCGGAGATCCGGTTTCGCACCGAAGGGTAATATCGTCGGCGTATAATGTATGGTAAAGGTTAGGGATGGTGGATAGCTCCCTTGATAGTGTTGTCATGCAGAGGGTCGAGAGTGTGGGGAATTTAATCGATCCCTGGGGTGTGCCTCAGTTTATGTGGAAGGGTGGAGAGTGCGCCGTCTGCGGCTTTAAACTGCGCTCTCCGGCCTTGTAGGAAACTGCGTGTGTAGTTGTATACATGTTGTTGCCGGTGCCGGTGTTGCGGACGGATTTGAGTATGTGATCGGGGGTAATGTTATCTAAAGCTTTTTTCGCGTCAAGTGCGAGGAGGGCTTGTGTCTGTGCTGTCTTGGGTATTAGAAACGTATTTTGTAGTATCAGAAATAGGTCCAACGTGGATGTGTACTTAGGATAGCCTGTGACCTGATGCGGGAAGTGTTTTGTGCCCTCCAGGCATTTTTCTAATGTGTATAGTACAAGCCGCAAGATGTTAAGGATATTGGTCTGAGATTGCTGAGTCTGGTTGTCTTTTCCGGTTTCGGAATCATAGTAATGTGTGATTTTTTTCCATTCGTCTGGATGTGTGCCTGCGTTCGAATGTCGGTTGATGAGGTCTAGAAGGGTCTCCTTGTTTATGTTAGGAAGGTTGAGTAGCAGGGTGCATGTGATGTCGTCGAGGCCCTAAATGGTCTTGCGATTGTTTTGGATTACTGCGCCGTTGAACCCGTCCAGAGTGAAACATTTGCCGATGTATTCGTTCGGGGGGCCAGTGTAGTTTTTGTAAAGTGACTGGTGTGTCGTAGGAATGTAGAGATTTTGGAGTTGCGCGAACGTTTTGTTGATGTATTTTGCACTGACGTGTTTCTATGGTGGGCATCAGGTTTTTAGTTGGGAGTGCATACAAGGGCGCACTCCCAACTAACTTTAAAAAAACAAAAAAACTAGTCATATATAAAGCCATGGCAGAACAAACAGTCACGCCTAATTTCGCTGCAAACCCCGTAACACAAACCGAAAACATTCGGCGATAAAGACAGTGATGTGTCACCTACACATATATCGCCCTTTGCTTTGATTTCAAAAGATTCATGTAGCTTTCTGGAAACCTCATCTGGATACCCAGCCAAAAGCCGAGTGTCGCTACATGACGGGGCATATGGGCAACGACTGCAGCGAGTGGCAAGGTGTCCTGACGGGGTAGCTTCCGTGGCCGTGGCATGCTCAAGCGCACGATTATTGAAGCACCTGCGTGTCTGGCCGATGTAAGAAGAGTCGCATGACGAGGATATTTTATACACCACTCCCGTGGTCCGCTCTGTGTATTTGGTGTGGTGCATAGTTTTTAAAGAGGATTTGTAGAATCACTGGGATTGTTGATCCTACGGCACAACCGTGACAGCTTACGTGGTTGTGTAGCTTTCTGCAAGGTCAACTAGAGTTCCCTGAGGGAAACCCGCTTTCTTTAGCCGCACTACTTGCTTCTCCAAACTTTCCTGGGCCTATTTCTTGGGTTGAGGTGACAGAAGACCTTGTAAAGAAGATTAAAGGGATGCAGAGGGCAACCTCGCGAAAAGAATACGGCGAGGGCGGTTTTAATACCGTACGTGCACACTGTCTCGCATAATCTTAAGAACGTGGCCGCTCGGTACGACGTATCTGTGGTTTTCACTGCCCCCAATAAGCTACATGCAAAAGCAGGAACCTCACCAAATACAGAGAGTGCACTCCGGGAGTAGTGATGAAATATCTTTGTCATGCGGCTCTTATATCGGCGAGAGACGCAGGTGCTTCAATGATCATGTGCGCGAGCACGCCGCGGCCATGCAATCTACCCCGACAGGACACCTTACCACTCACTGCAGTCGTTGCCCAGGTGTCCTGTCATTTAGCGACACCAGGTGCATGGCTAGATAGCCAGATAATGTTTCTGAACAGTTACATGAAGCTTACAAAATCAAAAGAAAGGGCGATAGTGTGTAAGTGACACGTCACTGTCTCTATCGGAAAAGGAGTATTCTCTTTTATTACAGGGGTTACACCGTAATTAGATGTGAATGTTTGTTCTGCCAGAGCTATAAATATGATTAGTTTTTTTCTTTTTTTAATAAAATTTAGTTGCGAGTGCGCCCTTGGCTGTCTACTTTTTTACCCCTGTGTTTTCGGCGCTTATCTACGAGATCTTGAACCAACTGGCCTAAATTCCCACTTTAGAGCAAAGCAAATTGTCCTCTTCAGGACTAAAAGGTCAGACTCCACAGAAACTCGTCAGTCACATCAGAAGCTTTAAGAGTCGTTCACATATATGCGACCGAGTAAGACCGAGAGAGACGAGACCGGCTTTTAAGCCTCTTGCGACATCTTAGGGCCGGATGCGCTGCAGCGGAGCTGGTCCTAAGACATCGCAAGAGACTTAAAAACCGTTCTGGTGTCTCTCGGTCTTAGTCGGTCGCAAGAGTGTGAACGAGCCTTTACACGCGGACACTATTTCTGCGGCTATGGAGTCAAAACTATGGGCCACGGGCGCTCGCGCACGTTGAAAGCTCATCAAAACTCTCCAGGAGCATTCTTCACTCCCGGATGTCCCAAAACGTCGTCCGCGAGTATCTCTTCGATCAAATCAAGCGATTGAGAAAACGGACCGCATTTTGACTGGTCACGATCCCGTTTAACCATGCAGGCGCGCCTCAGAAAGTTGGCAACTCGGCCCAGATAATGACCAGGCACGCCCCATCGAAGGAGTTCCCTCAACAGTCAACCCTTCTTCCTGGCAACATCTTCGTCGAATCCACGGGAGTGGATGCCCAGCCCGTCTCAATGCACGATTCCCTCAAATAAAGACACCGCGACCTTTAAGTAGCTCAGGGACATCCGCCAGTGATGCGCTTAAGCCAACGCGAACTTTTTTCCACAGCAAATAGGTAACGTACAAAGTTAAACAAAAACAAAAAACATCTCGCCAAACTGCAGTGAGAGCGCGGAAAGACGGCGGCAAACATCGGCACCGGGGTACCAGCGGGGTTAAACGGCTACAAAACGTAAAGAACGGCCGTGTTCTAGATGTCGCCGCATGGGGCAACGTACCGCTGGCATTGGTCTTCATTCAACCTTATCTTTCGGTATCCTCAACTCTACTCCTTTATGTGTGTCCATTTGCTCGGCTTCTTTTCTTCCTTCTTCTCCATGCGCTTTGTAAGTAGAACAATAACGCCATTCTATGTTTATAGAGGTGGCGTGTTGAAATCGGTAAACTGTATGTTGTCTGCTTGTATCTTTACGCCATAACGTTTGTTTGCTTTCTTTTATTGTGTTTTCTTTCGATAGCAGCATCATATACTTCGAGTTCTGCACGAAAGTTGAGTGGAGCTCTTATATTACATTGTGCCGTTCGTAATCCATGTACACCTACGTACGAAGTGACACTATTGAACTGTATTTTGGTCTCTCACGTCGTTTTTTCTTATTTTCGAAAGATATTTTGCTCCTTTCTTCTCTAACTATATTTCACTTCTTTGGAGTTCGCTTAAGCTCCGTTTTTGTATCTTGCCATCGCGGTATTGCCGAGACACTTATGGCGGCTTGCCGGTTTCGAAATCTTTTAGGAGGTCATTTATTTTTTCTCCGTAGCCTGAGCCCACCTTCACTTACAATTTTCTCTATAGGAGGCGGCAAACCCCACCTGTTAAAGCCCATTATAAATCAGTCAACTTACTTTGAGACAAAACGCCACAAAATAATTGGCGTTTTGATCGGCTGTGTGGACGTACTTTTTTTATTCCTTTATTCGTACGCACTGCTGCCTCTGGGGCACCGGAACTACTTTCTCGAATTTTAAAGTACGGATCTTTGTAACTGTTCCACCGCAACGTAAATATTAGCTTGTAATGATTCGTGCTACGATTTACGCTTCTTGTAAGTCGATAAGTATCACAAGAAAATCATATATTGTAAACTTTATGAATAACAAAAAAAAAAGCAATTGGTGTAGTCCAATCTTAAATCCTCAGTGACCAAATTTAATTGGTGTTCCTTGTTTGTGGTGCAAGCGTTGTACCTAGTATATAGATCGACTCAAATTCAAAATAAATAAACTTAAAATTAACTTTACTCGCCTTGATTCGTTTAGCGCGCCGTTCATGTGAGTACCCCGAACAAAATAAGCGGAAAACGTGCGTGACACTGCATACCCAGTGACAACGTCAAGACAATGTTGATTGGCATGTCCCCGGCCCGGCACTCTATTACGAGTAGATACCCAATGAGATAACTGCTTCACCTAATAGAGATACTATGAAACCGACCTCTAAGCAACGAACGGGGTGATTGTAAACGCCCCCTGTCGTTCTTAACATGTTGATTTCTGTATCGTGGCCAACAATAATGTCAAGACAAGAGAGTGTTACGCTTCGTATTATGTAAGCGTTTTACTACCACTAACGTCAACAATCCTCCACGTGCTAAAGCATCTTGTTACCGTGTAGGTTTAAAGGGCTTCTACTCCTAACTTGTTTGTTTGTTTTCTTTTTGTAGCAAAACCAAAAAGGCGAAATGTTATCTGTTTATTAAAATGATCAACTATGTGCCTTCATGAAATATCGAAAATAAGGTTGCACATGCACAGGCATGTTAAAGGTGTATTAACGCTATTTTTTGGGGCTACATCAAAAACTATATTTTCTGAATACCCGGCATTAACGCATTCCGATATGATATATAGTACCGCGAAATTTAGAATAGTCAGTGTGATATCGAGAGATGAAAATATGTAAAAACCAACATACACAAGCTTCTCAGTGCCGGCACGACACTAGCAGGCAGTTAAAAAAAAAAAGGATTATGCCGAGGATTTTATTTATGCTGCGGCAGAGGTGTTGGAACGAGCTTCTAAAGTATTCATTTTTTACCATGAAACTGCTTGTAAATAATTGGGAACAAATTTTACAGTCCAAAGAGTAAACCCCAGCCTTCCCCTGACTTCACTTTATTATAGTTTCCAATAAAAACTTTCAGTTAAGAAAAAAAAAAAAAAACACCATGAGGACGAAATTTGTAAATTAAATACCTTTGAGAGAAAAAAAAAGTACTTGGCCAGTTTTTATTTCTTGTTCAGCTATGTTTGTTGGTGTGTCTGGTCAATTTTCAGCCAAATCGGAGACCACGAAGAAAACATCCAAAAAAACTTCTTACTGGTAAACACTTCCGAAAATCAAAGAACAAACATATTTAAAAAGAGAAAAAGAGACCGCCAGTTTTTAAGTATTTGCCCATGTATGTTATGTTAATCCACGGTTCTCGCTTCGTGATTGGTTCCTTCGGAGTTCGTGTCGGCTAATGCGGCCACCTGATTGGCTGCGGATCAATAATAAGATGCACGGGATTGTCAGTGACTCTACACACTGTTTACGAGCAAGCCCGCATTGTCGACACCAGGTCTGTGCCCTGCGGATGCGCAGAAACCAAATACGGGAGGAGCGAAGCGTCTACGCATGCGCAGTACCCACAGCAGCGCCACCACAGCAGTGGAATGACGTCAGAGAGTTTCAGCAGTGAAAGGTGGGCTAGTTTGTACCTATGCTTCATCTCATCCTGCGATGGACTAAAGGCCAAAGCCACGGGCCGCCAGGTCCAATCACGTTCCACGCTATACTATGACAGGCGTAGCATTGGTTAGCTTTGGACGAATAATGCTCCGTATCCAAAAACGCTGTGTCATTTTTATAGCCTCGACACTGCAAAGAGCTAGTACGTCGTGGCTTTCCTTGCAACATAAAATCGTTGAGTCACTCATTGCTCGATCCGAACTACTGTCCGCCCGTTCCTTTCAGTGATCCGAGACGCGGGCACCGGTACGTGCAGCGAAGCGAAATACCACGCAATGTCTAAGTGGCTCGTGATTGGATCTGGCGGTTTGTAGCTTCTGCCTTTAGTCCATCGTAGGGTGAGACGAAGTATAGTTAGTTTTTGACAATAACCGCCTCAAGATAGGGACAGAAAGTAAAAGGCAAGACACAAAGCGCTACTTTCAACTGACTGTTTATTAAAGCAAGACAAACTATTTACACACCCAATCGGGCTTCTCAAGCAGAATTTTAAATTTTCTATAGTTTAAATAAACTTTCGGGGAACTTATACATCTGTCATCCCCTTGCATTCTGATCTTGAATGACTCGTGCAATTCTCTCGAGATTTTGCCCCTTAACTTTCCCAGAAATCTTTTTTACAGCGGAGCTGTTGAGGGCTAGCTTTTTCCAGGATCGTGTCCCCCCGCAAAGAAATGAAGACACCAAACTCTGGACACCTACCGCCATCTATGAGCGACGGCGGCAAGCCACGTATCTAGTTTCCGCCGTAGCTCATAGATGGCGGCAGCTTTCCAGTCTGGCTCGCCGACTTGCGGCCGGCCATTACTTTCCATCGTACAGCTCCGCTGGTCTTCCTTCTTCACCAAAATGAAAAGGCTGTTTTCTTCTTTCTCTTCAGTTTAGGGGCAGAAGGGCATACATCACAACAGATAGCCAAGTTGCCCCAGAGGAAACTCCTTGCTCACAGCGCGTGCCCTCGTACCCTCTCATTGAAGCATGTGCCCGTCCTACTTACGTACGTTTTACAGCATACATAGGAATCTCATGCACCAACCGGGGAGACGCGATCAACAAACTGCTTAGAATGTTTCTCTTTGCACACATCACCCTCATCCCTCTTATTGGTAAATTTTCGGCAAAAACTGGACCGCTTTTCTTGGGCCGAAAACACTACCGGCACATAAAAAGGCGACGTCACTTCTGTAGGGCGTGAGCAGACTTGTACCGTAAGCATTACAAGTAATCAAATTACTTGTAATCGACTACTTTTTTTAGTAATTTTGTAATCAGCCGATTACTTTTATTAGGCAGTAATCACAAGAGTAATCTCATTACTTTTTAAAGTAATAAAAATTACTTCTAACCGTTACTATTTTTCCACGAACACCCCCCCCCCCCCCTCTCCCGCACATACTTTTTTTTTTCCTGAAATGACAAAAATAAAATTTGCTTCTTTTTTCGAACAGAAACAAAAAAAAAATTTTGCGGATTTGTAGGAAACGAAGTTAGCCCCTTTGTATGTATAGTTTCTGTAAAATGTCCGTCTCTTTTTGTGTTTTTTTTTTGAGCTGCGGCTCGGATAGGGAAGCCCCAGGAAACCCCCACGGCGTGACAAAGGCCATTCAGGGCAAAGTTTGAGGGAGCAGAACGTAGTTTTGTAAGTCCTTCGTTCAAACTAGCCCCCTCACGCACACACACGCAGAAATAAAAAGAATTCTGCTTACGGTACCTACTCGCAGCCCACAGAAGAACCAGAACCGAAGAATGTCTAAAACGTATGCAAAATATAACAAAGTCAGTTAAAATAGATATCAAGGTCCTGTATTTCCCCTACGTGGTCTTTATGACAAGCAAGGTTTCGAGGTTGGAAGTTGCTCATTGTTATGAACGCTAAAGATAAAAGTCTTGACACAATAAAGTAATCAGAAAAGTAGCGGTTACTTTTTAAAGTAATGTCCAATTACTTTTGCAGTCAAGTAATGAAGTTAACTAGTCGAGTACTTTTTTCCAAGAGTAATAGTAATTATAATCGATTACTTTTTTTTAGTAACGTGTACAAGACTGGGTGTGAGAAACATTTTGTAAATATGGCATCACGACGGGTCTCACTTTTCTCCTGGATCTAGGTGCCTCCTCATCATTTTTTTTTTTTTTTGTGTTCTTCTTCAACTCAGAAACAACCATTTCGGCCACCTCCTGAAGAGAACAATCAGGGTAACCCGACAATCTTGGGCGTCTTACCGGGTTGAAAAATCGACTACTGTTCAAGCTGTGTTGACACGATTCAACTCACCTCAAAAAGCGTTGAGTAGGTCCATACCAACACTAATGCTACGTGATATCAAACGGAACTCACGTCTACACACTACTAGGACTAGCGCTGCTGATTTGGGCTACTACCCCCTCTTAATTCTTTTGAGGAAAAACAATTCTTACAATGTCCCTCTGTATAAAAAACTAACACTTCGACGAATTCAAGTACCGAGGTCTGATTTTTTAGATCATCGAGTTCTCAGACTCGATAATCTGCCTTGCGCCCCCCCCCCCCCCCCCCCCCAGTTCTTAGAGTTGGGGGGGGGGGGGGGGGGGGCAAGGCATGTGTTTTGCTTCCCCCTCCCCCCTGAAATAGACGCAACCGGGCAGGGCAAACACTGGCCGGCGGCGCCCAAGGGATACCCAAGGGCACCCCCCCCCCCCCCCCCCACTCAGAAACAAGTTGGTACGCCACTGCGAGTGAGGCATCCTTTATAATGTAAGCTCTTAAGAGGAATGAATGTCGATGCGCGGTTACTCTACCCATAGCGTAAGTTTGATCTTTAACCCAAAAAAACCCAACAGGAACTTCAAAACCGAGCAACTCACGTATACTCCTTCCATCAGCGCTCGCTTTATCTGCAACCTTTCCAAGTGCACTCCAGTACACTGTTAGCGTAAACAAGACATCGCTAATATTTTTTTTTTCTCTTACCAGTAAAGGGCTGTCATAAAAACTACTATAGAGGTAAAATGTTCTCAGCTTGAGCACCTTTAAAGCAAACACGCCGAAGCCCTGTTTGCTTTAAAAGCGTCGCTGAGTGTATATGAAACGACCAGCGATTGCAAACAAAGCCTTTCAGTCGGTTTTAGCCATCAAGAAGTAAACTTATTTTTAGGATCCTGATAAAGTTGCGCAGTGAGTTTCCCCCAAAACAACTTACTCGTCTGCTAACCGCCACCACTGCAACAGAAAACGAAACTGAACGTTATCCAAGACAGTGGTGAGAAATACAAAACATAAGCAATGTACGCTGATTCACTGTGCACGAGAAATCCCCACCTAAAAATGTACTTCCTAAAGACGAAAAAAAAAAGTTGATAAAGAACCAAAACCATAGGCGAGGTCAACCCCACGTTTGGCGCCAATTCGGGGCGTCCGGTCACGTTGGACCATTCCGTGCCCTCTCTATTTTTTTTTTCTTTTCTTTTTGCTTATAAGAACAGACCGAAAGCGTAGGAGGGGGAACCGAAAGGGAAAAAAAGGAGGTCACCGAAAGAGGGAACATAAAAAAGATATAAAAGAAAGGAGCAATATGAGAAGAGAGAAAAGAAATTGGAAAAATATTGCAGCCCAGTTTTCGGGGCAAGCGAACAAAAAATCCGAAAGCGCCCCGTTGTTACCGGACGAATGTTTATCGCGACAGAGAGATGAAGATGTAAGTAGCTTGCGCGGACAAACAGCCAAGGCAGAGAGAGCTAAAGGCTTGGTCTTATGGCGGGCACGTTAGTTCGACGCCGGTCTCGGGAAAGAAAGGCTTAGGCGTCAGTAAGTCGCCCGCTTGACGTAGAAAAGAGACTGCTACCCAACTCCTGTCTTCCCCGCTCACCCCTTTTTTTCCCCGCACTTTCCGGCGTTGGCGGCCTCGTGTCAAGTGACGACAGTTTTGTCGCGACGATTTTGTCTCGAGCAGGCGCGAACCCCGGGAATTGAGGCACGTTTACATGATGTCAAACCTACGTCTTGTAAAATAAAATAGCGCGCTGAATGTACTGTCCTTTGTTGAATATGTTGGAGAGTACGCCGATGTAAGTTCAGTGTTTACAGAATCGTGGTGCAACCTGAAAATCATTTGAAAGTAGTATTCGTTAGACTGCATTGGTGGGAAGCGACCAAAGCAAAGTGGAATGTCGTTGAATGAAACCATCTTTAGGCGGTCATTGACTGGCGGTCATAGCTGCGGTCGTTGCTGTTGTGTCTGTGCTCGACGGTGAGCTCCACTAAACTTCCGCAAAGTGCATTTAACCTATCAAAGTTGTCGTTTATAGATAAAGATAAGCCATTTAAAGACATTTGAAAAGAAAATTTCTAAACTTTAGCTAAAAGTATTGAAATAACCCTGGCGTGTAAGAATTTCATGTAATGTTTTATTAGGTTAATTATTAAATAAAATTTTTACTTTCTTTAGTATTTTTATGTAGCGACGCTTTTAACTTTATTATTTTGTTACGCCGCTGTGCTGTTAAACTCTCCAGGGGAATGGAGCTTAGTCTGGCGACATTAGTCGTCTTTTGCCCCTTCTATAACACACAAGAATTAAAGAAATAATGAGAACACGTAGGGACAAGGACAGACGGCACAGTTATTTCGTGAAAGAACTATGTCGTCTGTCTTTTTTCCTTTGGTTTCTGTAGTTTCACCAACCCGCTCTACGTACTTCGCCCCATCCTCCTAAGCGTTTGTCTGAATAAATTTGTTTTTGAATTTTGAATAAGTGGATGCTCGTTCTGAGCACGTGCTGTGGAGAGCCTGCTCTTGTTCAGCTTCCAGTGAATATCACCCTAAAAGGACTCTTGCAAACTTGTATAGACTTGTTGTCGCGGCTTCTTATGTTAGCTGATCGCTTTACCAAATACACTATTTTAATGATCAAATGCGTCTCAGAAAACCAAGAACTCAAAAATAAAATTTAAAGGGGGAAACAATAAGTCAATCGAAGTCAGTGTAGTTTGAAATCACGATGCTAAAAAACATCGTTGGCTCAGATATAATTTCCTTGGATTCATCGCAATTTCTTTGGTTGGCACAAAATGAAAGCTAAAAAAACCGCGATCGAAGGAAACTATACTGACGTTAAAAGCGAGGCCGAGTGTAGTTCATCGCCAAAAAGAAAGCTGGTAGCAAGGTCGCCCAGCGATAGAATGTTATAAAATAACTTTATAAAAAACGACATCGTTTAATTAACGAACAGTAAGAAACGCGAAGAAGGTTTGTCGATTAGAACACAAGTCGTTATTATCATATAATTTTCCAATATCTGGCTTGCTCATCGCCCTTACGACCTTCAGTGTGCTTTTATAAACCATTTATTATTGTGTTCTTGATTATTCGGAGAAGGCGAAGGAAGAATAAAAACATAATTTACGGTTCAACGCAACACTAAGCAAAGTATATTAATATCGATTCATTGTGGTTTAAGTATATAGGCTCCAAGACGCTAAGTTTTCTTTTAATCTTTAATCAATTTCGCTCAGATCTCTTTGTTAGACACCCCTCTCTATTCTTGCGTTCTCGTTTGTAAAGGTCTTTACAGCTGTATGTTTTTCCATTTGACCTCCTGTATACGGACATGCGTGCGTCTTTGATGCTGCACGCGGCATTATGTATCGTGTGCGTAGAATGTTAATCTTGTCTGTGTCTACAGAAAATTGAGTTGCTGCGTGCTTAGTTAACCTCACGTGCTGCGTCAACCACTGTTATGTTTCTATATATGCGTACCTAATGATTTCACAGCTAGAGTTTCTATGCCTACCTATCCGCAGGTTGTCATCAAGCACGATGATCGAAATTAGTGTAGTCGTACGCATCACGGCGTTATTTGAGTGCAGATAATTTAACCAGACATTTTTTTCACGGTAAAATTCCTGACAACTACCGATGGACATGAAAAACACTTGGAAAACTGAAACATCGCTAAAAAAAGAGACAATTGAGACAGGCGGTGTGCTGTAATTTCGTGTCCCTACTTTGCTTCACGATGGATTCGCGTACAAAAAAAAAAAAAAAAAGGCAGCGAAAAATAGCACATTAAAAGTTAAAGGCCATATGGCAAAGAAAGCACTCAAGAAATCCCAACGTGCTTTAAGAGGAAGCGATCAGAAAGAGCGCTCTGAAGCCCCCAAAAGAAACGTCTTCAGTTTTAGGAGAATTGAGCTGTCGCCAGGAGCGGCGGTCGTTTTAATCTCCTTTTACGACACCTTTGTTCGCGTTCTTATTTTCCTTATTCGGTCGAATCCTCGAAGAACTTCCCTCATAAGCACTTTTCTTGCCTGTACCAACTTCTCGTTACCTCCCTGTATCTGCGAGTGAAATCGAATTTATTTTAATTTTATTTCGGAGAAAAGATCCACGGCGTTACTTTGGCTCGCCCCTGTCTCCCGCTAAGTTCTAGACAGCGCATCGTGAGCCTGAACATCGTTTATTATTACTATTATTGTTCTGCTTTCCGCTTTGAATTACTGTTCCCTTTAAACAGTGATTGATTACATTTAGAAAACAAAAAGAACAACAGCCAGTGTAAGTGGCATCATCTTGAAGATTTAATTTTGTTGAAGCAAAAAGGACAAACGATATACGACTAGATATTAACAGCGAACAAACCCCTTTACTCATGCACACGTAAAAAAAAAGACTTGCGAGACTGGAATGTTCGAATATTAATAAAACTAATTAATGTGATCACAAATCTGTTATAGTATTTACCAACACCACACATAAACGCCTGTACCAATAGCAATCAAGGAGTCGCTTAATTTTAGAGCCCAGCTCTCAGGCGCCCGTTTCCGGCTTGAGCGGCGTCGGCGTCGGCGAAACTGCGCCGTGCATTACGGGAAACGTCCCATAATGCAACGCGCGGGTCTCACTCATGACCCGCGCGTTGCATTATGGGACGTTACCGCGCAGTGCATTATGGGAAACGTCCCATAATGCAACGCGCGGGTCTCACTCGTTACCCGCGCGTTGCATTATGGGACGCTTTCCATAATGCACGCACGGTTACGCCGAAACGTCCCATTATGCAACGCGCGGGTCTCACTCATGACCTGCGCGTTGCATTATGGGTACATTATGGGAGTTCCCCATAATGACGTCACACGTTACATCACAAGCGCCGTCACAAGAATCCCGCGCGTTGCATTATGGGAAACGTCCCATAATGCAACGCGCGGGTCTCTCTCGTGACCCGCGCGTTCCTCGCGTACCCTCCCGCCCGTACCCTCGCCTCCTCCTCAAGAACTGCGCTCTAATTCGGAATTGCAGGGAGTTGTAAACGTCTTTCATTTTTTTACTCTAACGATACCGATAAAAAGCAGTCTGCATTTATTCCGTCACGCATGAAGGCGAAGAGACGATGAATACAGAACCAAAATGATCGCAGAGTCGAGCGCTGGCGAAAGAGTGGGTCATCATCGGGAGAGTCTTAATCGGCACGGCCACGGTAAGCACTCAGTACCTCGAATATTTGACTTAGAAAGTTCGGGAGTGAGCTAGAACGAGGCTGACTAGGCAAGTTCATTTTGACCTCTTTACCTGTACACTCGGAGTAAAAGTAAACCCGAACCAGATTATCGGAGGAGCGTTCCATCTCGGTCATGCAGGCGCTAATATTACCGACCCTTAAAGCTGCTTTTTGACTGGAGCAGAGACGACGAGTAGCCTTAACAATCTCAATGACGAAATTAACAGTTTCGATAGTGTAAAGTATTCTTCTAGCAAATGAGCCCACATTTTATTTTTTTAGAAAGAAAACTGATAGCTCGGTAACTTGACGCCCAAAAAATATATATGCCATAAGTGAAGTTTAGCTTAAAAAGTAAGAAAAGTAGTTTGCAAAACTTTGCAATTTAGGAAATAATGACACCTTAAAGGGGCGCTAGACCAACCGTTTAGACAAATATAAACAAAGAAAAGAACGCGGGAGTAATTTATTAGTGTAGCGGATTACGTGCAGCAGAGTTCAACTTTCCTTTCTGGAGACACAGTACGGGCAGGTTGTTTCCTTGTCTCACGGGCATTCCACGTGGTACTAATGCCCAGAGCCACGGTCACACATCATAAAAGGACGAACTGCACACACTGTCCCAGGCAGGTATTGCATGAGAATCCTGTCACATGGGTCGTACAAAGAAAAATCTCTGTAGACATATATACTACTGTCGAGACCGGTTATAACGAAGTCGGTTATAACGAAATAGCGGTTACAGCGAAGCGATCTAGATTTCTCATTCCCTTTTGCACTTCGTTATAACCGAAGTCGGTTATAATGAAATAGCGGATATAGCGAAGTGATTTCCGATTCCCGTTGACTTCGTTATAACTGGTTTCGACAGTATGAAGCTCCCTCAAACAAGCCGGAGGCGTGTCGGCAAATAATTGTCGCTGTATCTCCAGGCAGTTTGTGCAAGATCAATGTGAACTTTGCATATAACGTGCAGGCAGTGCGACTACGACTCGAAACCTTTCGGCGTTTTGCGAATTAACATGTTATTCATATTTTGCGCCTCCCACTGGGCAAACGCTGGTTCGCAGACAGAACGAGGGCATTCAGACGGAAGGTTGTCTCGAAATACTGGGATGGATCCCGAAAGTGAAGGCAGGCTTTTTCAGCCAGGATAAATATGCCAAGCATCTCAAATATCCGAAACTCCGTGAGAATGTGACGCTAGTGGGGGCTAAAAGATTCGAATCTGTGAGCGCATGAATTTAGAGATACAAAAAAAAAAAAAAATACGAAAGGATAAATCTATGTTTGAGCCTTCGTCCGCTTAAATTTCGATTGAGATTGTGGCCGCTTTGATTTGATGATTGTGGGAGCCTGTGGCATTCACTGAAGTCAAAAACAATAGTCGCTGAAAAAGGCGGCGTTGTTTTCTTTCTTGCTGACAAGTTACTCTTCATGCCGTTGCTGATATACTGACAACTTCAACCACGCCCTGGGCTCCATGAGCTGCGAGGGACATATACCACAGTTTAAACCCTCTTTCCTTGCTCCCGCCAATCTATTCTGCTCTGGTCAGCGTTTTTGTTATCTAGGTTGCCAGAGACAGGATATATCACCTGCAACGCGAATTCGACGCGGAAACAAGCGCAGCTTTACTTCCTCCGAGTCTTCGAGAACATCTTCCCTAGGGTTCGATCCGAGCAAACGATCCTCTTCACTGCTGCCAAGTGTGCGACCACTGTGGCCAGACCACCTGGGACACCCCCTACAGAGTCCCGCCAAATTGGACACACGCATACCGACCCCAAATTAAAACCAAAAACAATGAAGAAGGTAAAAGGAAGAGAACGAAACTAGAAACTGACCAGGTCATTTTTTTTTTCTTTTTCATTTTTTTGTTTTACTTTACAGAGATATCCGAGAACTCTTTTTGTGTGTGTTCGATTCGATTCGATTATTTTGTAGCGTTCGTTGTCTAGTCGTTTGGTTGTCTCTATCTATATATTATTTTGTTTTATTTAGTGGCCACCGATGAGATTCGCTTTCTTAGGAGGAGGTGTGGTTTGGGAATAGGCTTGAGCATGATTGGCCCGGTGTTGGAACTCGGAGAAAGATTTGGGGAAACAGAGCCCTCTTTACATTGTGAGATTCGTTTCATTCTTTTTTTTTTTTTTTTTGCAAAGGTATATTTGGTCTCCAAAGTTTGCCTTATTTCACTTTTCCTTAGGCTTTCGTTGCTATACGCCGGCACTTTGGAAGCGTAGTACAGGCACACACGCAGAAACACTTCTAAGAAAATCCCGATCAATGTGTGTGCTTGTTCCCCAAAGCCGAAGTGATGGGAACAGTTCTTTGCGGCTCGGTATTGAATTAGGTTTACGGGATACATTTTTTCGGTACCACTTTTTTTTAAAGGTATTCTCGAAGCATGTCTTTCTGCACTGCAGAGCTGCGTTAGGAGAAAAACTGCCATAAGTTTGGAAGCGACCAAGTGACCAGCTTCCTTAGGGGATCGTGAAAATTTTTTCGAAATTCTGAGCTTTATGTTTTTCTGGAATCCTGATCCCTTCTTACAAACCCCAGGCTCATTTTTTTTTCGGAAAAGTCCGTTAGTATCAAACAAGGTGAAAATATGAGTAAACAAAAACAGCACAAAGTCATCTCGGAATGCGTTCCTCTTTTTAGAGCGCAGCTCTTAAGCACCCGTGTCCGGCTTGAGCGGCGTCGGCGTCGGCGTAGCTGTGGGGACATGTGACCCCCGTGACGCCACGGGGATTACGTAACCTCGAGGGGGGGGGGGGGGTGTCACGTGAGCTCGGGGGGACACGTGACCCCCCCGAGAAGACAGGAGGAGGTTGAAGGATGAGGGGAGGAGGAGCAGGAGGAAGGAGGATGAGTGGCAGGCAGGATGACGAGGTGAGGAGGAGGGAGGAAGTGTATACCCTCCCCTCAGTACCCTTCCCTCCTCCTCAAGAGCTGCGCTCTAATTCGGCGTTACAGGGAGTTGTAAGCGGCTTTCATTTTTTCTATGCAACGCAGGACAAAAGACGCGATCGAAGATGACGGGCTCAAGGCCCCTGGAAAAGGGCAAGTCGACCAGCAGAAACACCGTCTGTGGCCCCAGTCTGTTAGGCTGGGTGGCGCAAGCTGCCGACCGTTACAAAGGGTGCAGCCATTGCCAGGCCTCCATCCATCCATCCAGTCAGGCAGCGACTACCGGCGGCGACTCGCTTTCGCGAAGAAAGCTATCGCCGCAACTGCTGCGGCACCGACGACAAAAGCCCTCGTTCGGCGTTAAACATTTCATCGTTACGTGTCTACGCGTCGCGTGTTTCCGCAAGGTGGCTCTATCGCTTTGCCACGCAGGGCGTGTCGGGTCCATGACGAAACGGTGGCCCACGTCGTTCTAGATTGTGGGAGTCTCCAGCCTACTCGGTGAGGGGACGACGGATCGCATCCTCGGACCCGCTTGACGCTCGCTGAGGCGTTGGGAGTCCTTATACCGACAAGGAAATCGCAGCGACCTGACGAAACATGGTGGGAAGAACATACAGACATGCCTGCTACAAAGTCGAACGTGATCTCCAGCAGTCTGCACAAGCCTACTGTAAAGGCGACCAAACAAAAGGCTCGAAGACTAGTGGAAAAGGGTGTGCATTAGAATCCATTAAGACCCACAGGGTTTCAGGCTTGGGCGCGAACTCAGATGGAGCCCGCCCGTTCCAAAGTGAATGCGCCACAACGTCTTCATCATCATCATCATAGGAGGAGGAGGAGGAGGTGTTGGATAAGGCCGGAGATGTTGAGGACGCGGCGAGAGAGCCTTCCCAAAAAAGTTGAAGTGAAGCAAATGCTAAAGGGCCTTCCGCGAGATGAAAAAGAAAAAAAAAACAGAAGAAAATGGTCTGCCCTTTGCGCCGGAAAAACTCCGACGAAAAACGTTCCGACGAAAAACGTTCCGAGTTCTTGTTTTAGTTTGTCGCGTCTAATGTGGGGTCCAACCTTCGCACATGGTCCAACCCTTTCTACGTTCGCAAAATACGGTCATTTATTCGCGAACCTTATTTGTATGTTTGCAGGTAAGTTTTACTTACTTTTAGAGCGCAGCTCCTAAGCGCCCGTAATCCGCATTTCGCGGTATCGCGGTCGGCCTAACCGCCCCGCTAAATTTAGCGGGAAATTGAATTCGTGTGTAGGTCACGTGACGTCAATTTTCCCTCTAAATCTAGCGGAGAAACTGAATTTCTTCATGGGAGACGTGACACGGAGTCATGTGACGTAATTTTCCCCGCTAAATATAGCGGGGAAGCTGAATTGGTGTTGAGGTCACGTGGCGTCAGTTTTCCACCTAAATTTAGCGGGGAAACTCTGGGAGGAGGGGAGGGTATGGAGGAGGAGAAGGAGGAGGTGGGGATTAAGTGACAGAAAAGTGGGAGGGTACAGTGGAGGGGGAGGACGGGTATACCCTCCGCTCCGTACCCTCCCCTCCTCAACAGCTGCGCTCTAATTTCGCACTACAGATATTTGTAAACGTCTTTAGATTTTTTAATGAATTTAGGTTATCGTTACAGCTACTTCTAAAAATTTATCGAGTTACAGTTAAAAGTTCTCAAAAAAAGTAACGATTAGTATCGCAATACTACCCAAGACTGGGTGTGAGCAACCTGGAGTTTTTAGAATATTAGATGAAAAACAGCACAAAATCAAATAAACATTCGTGTTTACAAAAGTTGAAAGATGCTCTAATATATCTTGATCAGCATGCTGTCACATCGTTTTCAGTCAATTTCCGTGTTAAAGGTTGTTTCTGCTGAAGACGGAGTGTCCGCTCGTAATGTGACATCATACCAATTGTTTGTAGTCCCTATAACCGAAGAGGGCATTGTTGATTGCCTCGAGCTTTTGGAAGGCGCGCAATCGTCTCCTGTCCTTTACTGCGCGTCTTCGCGTGAAGAGACACAAGCACAGGCGCTCACAGATCCACTATACCAACTCGTGTGCATTTCGACAATTTTGTTTTTAAATAAAAGTAAATATTTGGTTATTGGAAGTTTGCCGAATGTTGTTTGCACGAAGAATCTGGTTCTTTACATCAGTTTGCTTTCCCCTTCGTTGTGGGCGAGCAAGCTGCAATTTGAAAACAAGCAAGTCACAAAAAGAAAAGAAGAATCAAGGTGTCAGGCGATGTGAAGACAGGCTTTGAGCTGCCAGGGCTTCCATTTTGTAATAGCAGGTGACAGTGTAATTCCGGTAAAACTACCTACAAAAAAAAATATCATTTTTAAAACAATTTTTGTTTGATGTTCTAAATTCTTGCTTTTTTACTCCCTGAATGATGACAAAATATAACAGATTACAACAATTTCTTACACAAATAAGTAACGAAAATTCTTGAGAATTACTTTGCCAAAATATGTAAATACTTCCTTACAAAATTACTTATAAATGTAACGGATTACAAGTAATATGATTACTTGTAACAAATTACAAGTCTACCCCCCCTTCCCAAACACACACAAAAGATGAGCTAGGAGCCCCTAGCCGCCTTTAACGTTAGTCGCCTCTTTTATAATCTCACTGGGAGGGGCATTACTAATTGATTGCCAGCTCGGGCTATCGATCGACTCCACTGGAACCGCCTGCTCAGGAAAGTGTACAAATTAATCACAGTTGAGGGGAATAATTAACAGCGCTTAATCGTCTTTCTACTCTGAGAAAACACACGGAAACTGCGTCGTTCACCGAACGTCGCGGCCTTAAACTCATGAGCAAGAACACTAAACACACACACGCACACTTTTTTACAGCAAAGGTGTTAAGGGCTAGTTTCCCCGGAATCGCGTCCCCCGCAAAGAAATGAAGACACCGAACTCTGGGCACCTACCGCCATCTGTGGGCAACGGCGTCAAGCTTCGGATCTGGTTGCCGCCGTCGCTCATAGATGGCGGCAGCCTTTCCACTCTGGTTTGCCGACTTGCGGCCGGCCATTACTTTCCATTGAACAGCTCCGCTGGTCTTCCTTCTTCACCAGAGTGGAAAGGCTGAAAGCTTTTATTTCAGAGGTATATATTGTCACGAATGGGCAATTGATGAGGCGACGAATGACTGAAGAAAAGTAAACTTTTAATGGGGCGAAGTTGTGCTCAAAACAAAATAAAAAAGGCTAGCGTCGCAGACGACGGTGGCAGCGTAACAGTAGTATCGAGCGCTAGGACCAGACTGACTCCCGCTAGCCACGCGTTGCCTTTTTGGTACACGAGTTCCGGAACAATCGGCGTAGAAGGTTCGGCGCGTACAACATTTCTTCCTCGAATAAGCAACAGGATTTTCAAATTTATCAGAACGCGAAAATTACAAAAATAACAAAAAGGTGCGGCCGCTACCTAGCATCAAACCTCGGCCCGTTTGCGTGGTAGCCAAGCGCGTTGCCGACTTCGCTAGCTGCGCACGCGACAATACTCCCCCCTTAAAAAGCGCATCGCCCCTATGCAACACGAAACAAAACAAAAGTACGGTTAGCTAAAAAAAATTCTACTGGAACACGACACGTCTACAGTCACCACAGTCCCTCCGAGTTTAGAACGGCTTGAACCACCTCGGGTCGTGGTCGGCATCTGATGATGTTAGTATCTTGTCGGGCACCTCTTCCTGGTTGAGCTCCCAGAGGTAACGAAGTACCTTGTATGGCCCGAAGTACCGTTTCAACAGTTTCTTGCTGAGGCCGCGGCGCCGAATGGGTGTCTACACCCACACCCTGTCTTAGGCCTGGAAGTGGACGTTCCGACGACGAAGGTTGAAGCGGCGACCGTCGACGCGTTGCTGATATTGAATCAGGATTCGGACGAGCTGGGGGACTTCTTCGGCCCGTTGCGCAACCACCTGGGCGTCGTTTCTCCTATCGTCAGTTGGCTCGCGAGGCCGCACCACTTCGAGCATCGTCGTTACCTTCCAGCCACGTACCAGCTGGAAAGATGTAACTTTGGCAGTCTCTTGAACCGAAGTTCTTTAGGCGAACGTAATGTAGGGCAACAGCTCATCCTACGTCCCGTGCTCTACATCGACGTACATGGAGATCATGTCGGCGATTGTCTTTTTAAGCTGCTCCGTGAGCCGGTTGGTCTGCAGGTGGTACACCGTGGTGCGACGATGGCTAGTATGATTGAGATGAAGAATTTCTTGCGTCAGCTGGGCCATAAGCGACGACCTCTCGATCTGAAATAAGTACATCGGGAGCGCACTGCCTGAGTGCGATGGACTCGATAAAAACTTGGCGATTTCAACCGCAGTTCCCGACGGATGGGACTTGGTGTCGGGGTACCGCGTAAAATAATCGGTAGCGACGCTTATTCAGCGTTTCCCGAAAGTTGATGTTGAAAAGGGGCCCAAGCAGATCTATTCCCGGCTGGAATGGCATAGACATAGTGCGCGGGGCTTCGCCCTGCCCTCCCTCAAGGGGTAACGGATTTGCCCAGGGCTCTGAGTTTTGCAGACGACGAGGGAAGGACGGAGGAGAAAACGGTTACAGACACGAAGAGGTGACTAGAAGATTCGTGGTAATTATCAAGGGAAAATTGAATGATGCACAACTAACTAGCAGAACTGCGGAAAGGCGGGACAGAGTAAAATTGGGACTCCCTCCCGAGTCCCGCGTGGCTCCAACCCAAAGTCTCAACCCTGTCTGCCAGTGGGTCTGGTGCTGGGGTAACACCGACAAAGTGCGACCAGAGAAAAAATAGCGACTCTCTCGCCGGGGGAAAGAGACGGAGGGGGGGGGGGGGGGGAGTGATGTTTCTAGTTTTCTAGTTTTTTTTACCGATCCCCCGTAGGTCATCCTGGTGATGTCTCACACTGCCTGGAGATAGGGGGAGAAAATTGGTCTTAGAAGGGCGGGAGGAATCATATGTTCGTATTTTTAGACTTATGCTAGGTGGCTCAAGCTACCGCCCGTTAGAAAGGGTATGGCTACTAACATCCATCCATCCATACGGCCGCAGAAATGCTGCGGTCTTTGTTGGTGTTTTTTTTTTTTGTCGTTGGCACTGGTTGCACGATCGGGTGTAGAGGTGAACGGTCTTTGGAAGCTTAAGCTAGTAGTACCTCTCGCGGATACTAGCGAGTGTTCGGTGTAGCCAAGGTGCCACGCCGTTGGGTCATTGCGGCAGGCTTGGAAGACCTCTTAATGAAGGCCGCTGGGGACCACCAAAAGCCATATGCCGTGTTGTCGCCAAAGTTCTCCTTGTGAATTGCACCTTGTCATGTGGCGAAGGACGGCAGAGCTCGCAAAAAGACTCGGGGCACAGTAGTATATCATCATTCCAGGTGCATGATGGGTGCTCGAAGCTCAGGATTATCCCGCTGAAGTTCTGCCATATTGTCCGCGTTCACTGCGCCGAGAAAAACATCGTCCTCGTCCTCGTCGTTAGTGCACTTCAACGCCAGCTTGACGGGAGCCTTCGAAAGATAACCGGCGTCACTGTGCCTGTGACCAAACTTGTAAACCACAGACATGTCGAGTTCTTGCATTCGGAGACTCCAACGAGCTAGGTGTCCTGAGGGGTCCTTTAATTTTTCGAGCCAGCAGAGCGAATGGTGGAAAGGACTCCCATTCGGACAACATCGGAACTCCATTATCGCCCAGACGACAGCAAGGCACTCTTTTCCTGTCGTTGAGTAGTTGCTCTCTGCCTTAGACAGTGTCCGACTTGCATATACGATAACTCGCTCTGTGCCTTTCTGCCTTTGGACCAGTACGGCGCAAAGTCTGGTATTACTGGCGTCGTTTTCGATTTCTGTTTCTGCAAACTGGTCAAAATGGCCAAAGACAGGAGAGTTTGAAGGCGTCATTTCAGCTCGTCGAATACCCGCTGTTGCTCTTCTGTCTATTCAAATTTTACGGCGTCCTTCGTGAGGTGCGTCAGTGGTGCAGAGAGCTTGGCGGAATCCCGGATGAAGCGCCTATAGTAAGTACAAAGTCCCAGGAATCTTCCTACAGCCTTTTTGTCCGACGGGGCTGAAAATGCGGTTACGGCGCGCGTCTTCTCAGGGTCAGGACGAACACCTTCGCTGCTCACAACGTGGCCCACGAACTTCATTTCCTCGTAAGTAAATCGACATTTTGTCGGCTTGAGGGTGATTCCTGCGTCCTTGATAGCTAGGAGCACGGCTCGGAGTCGCCTCAAGTGCTCGTCGCAGTTGCTGGCGAACACCGCAACGTCGTCACGGTAGACGACGCAACTCTCATTTCAGACCGGCGAGCGCTGTGTCCATTACACGCTGGAAGGTCGCTGGAGCCGCCGTGCAGCCCGAAGGGCATCGCTTTAAATCTGTACAGCCGATCCAGCGTGACGAAAACCGTCTTCTCGCGATCCCTCTCGTCGACCTCGATCTGCCAGTATCCACTTTTTATATCCATTGACGAAAAATATCAGAAGTGGCTAAGTCGGTCCAACGTGTCGTCGATGCGAGGAAGCGGATAGACATCCTTCTTATTCACGGCGTTCAGTCGACGATAGTCCACGCAGAATCCGAGAGTTTCGTCCTTCTTGACGAGCACTACTGGTGAGGCCCATCGACACAGGTAATATGGGGGAAACAGGTAGGTTTCACGTGGGATGCCAGTCTGGGAGTGAAACATACAAGGCAAAACATTTAAACGGAGACTTGCTTCGCGGCATTCCAGTGTATTCAATTTCAACATTTGTCTTGATTTTGTTTCACTTAACTCTCTATCTTTAAAGATTTTCCTAAAACATATCTAGCCGCTAGGTTTCGAACTTTTTCTAATTTATTTTTATCTAGACTAGTTGTGGGTCCCACAGGAGGTGGGCATATTCAAATATAGGTATCACGATTGCTTTTTATAATTGTTCCCGCGTAACCTGTGGAAAGTTACGAGTATTTCGGCGCAAGGGAACCCAAAGGTTTGGAAGATTTTGCTACGGTATAATCTACAGGTCAATGCCAGCTCATTGAGGATGTAAGGTAAACACCTAAATACTTGTAATCTGAAGCCGTTTTTAAAGGAGTTTTGTCGATATCGTAACAAGAATTGGCTGTTGTCTGTTTTCTAGGAAATCGTCATAAACACGGTTTTTACTAGGTTCAAGTTCATCCGCCATTTTTTGCGCCATGTATTTATAGTATCTAGATCTCTTTGAATATTGAAATTGTCACTATGGCATGTTATTTCTCTATATAACATGCAATCTCTATATAACATGCAGAAAGTGCTTCGTGGCACAAAGTGCTTCGTGGCACAAAGTGGCTCGTGGCACTTTGTGCAACCACCCTTCGGTTGAGTAGAAGGAGTACTTTGAGGAAGCTTTTGCATACTTTTGCAGTTGCCCCCTCGTTTGAAAACGGCAGCAGCTTTATGCAGCTTTATTTCAGTAACACGAGTAACAGAATGTGGCTGTCAGTGGTCATTTTTTTACATTTAGGAATTAGAGGAATGGAATGGTGGAGTTCAGTCATTCCAGGAGTGGAAATGGGTCCAGTGTCTTCATTCGGAGGAGTTTAAAGGAATCGAATCGTCGGAAACTCTAATTCACCAGAATGGAATTAGATTGGTGTGGGAGTGCCCACTCGGCAACACTGTCGTCCAGCTACAAAAAGAAGAAAAAAAAAATCCACGCCATCCAGCGGTTTGCTTTTCATAATTCTTCGCTCGGCAATACCTGACAATCTGGTACGTGTTCTTCTGCTGTATACTCGCCGCTCCAGCGTCCTTTTTTTCTAAACACCTTGACTTTTTTTTTTCTTCTTTTTTTCAGTTGACAATTTTTTTTTATTTTTAGTTCCACGCGCTTTAATCTTTGTATTTCTTTCTCTCCTCTCTCTCTTCCTTTCTCTCGTTCTCTCGATCGTTCTTTTTTTTTTTTTTTTTTTTTTAAAAAGCCTTTTACGGGTTTTGCTTCATCGTCTGTGTCGTAATTCCCAGTTTTCCGTCTTTCTCTCAGCGTCCGTCTTTGTCAAACCTCTTCCCTCGCTAAAACAAAACAAAAAAAAAAAAACCACCGAGTAGCAAACATGTAAAACACCGTCAGAATGCACGGGCCGAAGTGAAAGGTACTTCGCGAAAAATCCCAGGTGATGGAAGGAAATGGGGTGAAGTTTCAGCTGCGTACGCACAAAAAATATCCTAACTTCACGTTTTTTTTATTATTATTATTTCAGGAGTTATACAGCAACTTACCGTGTTGTTTTACCTCATTTTGTGTCTGACTTTCACGTTCAAAAGAAGTTCTTCCCTACGCATCCCCTTTTTCGCCTTTGTTTCTTTTTTTTTTTCCTTGTTTATCTTATTCTCCCCTGTACGAGAGTCTGCGATAGAATGTCCAAAATAAGTTTTCTTTTTGTGACAGGCCTATATACTTGGCAGTGTCTATTTTGTAGCCGAATAAGCTCACTTGACGGCCAAGATAAACATATCGCAGGCCATACCGCTTTCATTCCTCGTTCATTTCGGTCAGTAGGGTTTGCGAGTGTGGCTTTCCGGACCGCGCACACGTTGCAACTTTTCTTTTACTCTTCGCCCAACTGACATGCTGCCTCACTTCCGCCGTCTGGTATGAGATAGCAAATCATCCAATTAATCGACACTTTCTTTTATAGCGACAGTTACGGGTTCTTCCCCCCGCCTCGAAATTATGACGTAGGGCGTTCGTCGTCGATGACGTCAAATGCTTTTGTAATAAAACTCCCTGCGCTTGTATACGGTGTGCAAATTCGTCTGCCTTTGCGCATTCCGCGCGTTCGTCCACCCCCCCCCCTCCCCGCCCCCGCCCCCCCCCCCCCCCCCCCCCCCCGCCCCAAATGTGCCCATGTGATTGCGTTTCCCCTCGACCTCAACCAATGGCGAAGCGCGCTTGGCTGCCCTCGCCTTTCCTGCCTATTCTCTATGTTGCCTTTTCATTGGTCTGTCCACCCTAGCGTTTCGATGCTCCAAGGGCGCAGTTTTTAAACACTTGGTCGCCGTATTGGAATTCCATAACTGGTCTCCGGTTTATGTAAGCGAGCGAGCGAGCGCGCTACCGCAAAATCAAGGCTGTTGTTCCTTTGGTTCTTTTCTTGGTTTTGCTGTTTTGGCAAGGAACTACAAAACCCTTCGAAAGGTAAAATCCCGTACTCGGCAAATAACGCGCACGACAAGATTTAAAATTCTTTCGTATGTTCAAGACCGTCATAAATTTCGTAACCAGTCAGGCGGGCAGATCACACGAGCCGCTTCAACACGACGCCTAAAGGGTTATTCGAAAAAATAGAGTTATTAAAATGTACGCTAGAGCTTCAACTGCCGCTAGTGTCTATGCGACTTTTGGGATGAAAATTGAATCCGACAGAAACCAGTCTACTTTTGAGGTGTTCCTGCGCATTCCTATGAGAGAACGAGCGTGCATTTTGTCTCTTCGACGGGAAATAACGCGGAACCTTTTTGTTATCTGAGTTGTATCGAATAGTATTTACCTTCAATAACATTGTAAAAGTGTAATTGTATTAGTTAAAACATTTTTTTTACTAGTGAACGATGTTAAACTTCGCATATTTTAGGCGAAAACCTGTGTTTTATAGCAAGCATGTCAAAACGAGTGTCGATTTTAAGCAAAATAACGATCGATATAAATGCAGAGTGTGTTCAAGGTTCGCCAGCATTCCGGTGGCGCTTATATATTGCTGATATGCATGTCCTTTCACTATAAAAAAATAACCCCGCCGTGCATCTTTACGAGCCGTTAAAAACATTCAAAACGTCGTGAATAACGCACGTAGGCTATGAAAGGTGTTTTTAATTATTATTATTTCCTACGCCGGGTAGCCTTTATCGGGTACCTGTTCCCTGGTTTCTACCTATTTTCCAAGATTTTGAGCGTGCGGGTGATGTTTTGAACGCAGAACGAGCATGTTCGCACATATTCACGAGGAAAAAGAATAAAGCGGTACTCATTTATTGCAAATCGGACTATATTACGCAATCTTCAATTGAGTTTGATCGTTTGCATTCACAAGGAATTACTTAAGCAGTGTTACTGCGTAGTTTCATGCCGTCTCTCTTGGTTTTCGACATGTCCTTCGTTCGATGGGCACGCCTATTCCCCATGCTGGAAAGCGCCGACGTCGTGTTCGCGCAACCAGTGTCCGACACTGCACCTAAATGCATATATGAAGTACGTTTGAGCACCACTTTAAGGCCATGAATATAAAAAAAACGCAGTAACTGGCTAATTATTTCTTCTGCGTGACTGAAAAATGTTCCAGTCTACCTAGTCCGTATGAGCTATTCGTGATGTTTGGTCTTATATATTGAAACGTAGGGAAAAATGCACTCGCTTTTTCCAATAGAAATGCCTTACCGGAAGACAATTTCCGACTGGTTGCCATCTGCTTCAATTTGAGACAGCACACTCACGCCAGTTGATTCTCTAGTGTACATTAAAATAATTTCATGGTCCAAACAGATCACTCCAAGAACGCTTGAAGAGACACTTCTCAGCCATGTGAAATACAGAATTTAGCTTTCGCCCTTTTTTTTTTTTTTTTTTGGGGGGGGGGGGGGGTGGAGGAGAGATATTTTATGTCGTTTGTATCTTATACAGAGGCCTAGAGCATGCTTATCATGTGGGCCCGGACATCACAGGCTCTGTTGACTGTCAGGCAATTATTCAAGGGCGTCAAGTCTGACGAGCACCGACTTCGCAGAAAAGCAAGGGAAGGCGAGGAGGAAAGCCCCGATGTTTTCCGGGAAGACGTCCAAACAAGAAACTTGATAAAAGGTATGTTTGGGCTGGTTGGTTGACGAGTATATCTTGGTTTAGAACAGCGCGAGAAGACAAGGACAAAGTAAAGAGGAGACAGACGACAGTGCTGACTGTCAACTGAAAGTTTATTTCCACCGCTCCCACCATATATTTGGAGCAACAGCCGAATAAACAGAGTGCGAAGAAAAACACACAAAATACGTGGAGTCTCAGCATCTTATCAGTTAGATTATACAGTGAAATGTCATAGTTGATATCTAACATACAATAGTAAGGGAACACGTTTCTTTATCAGACAGGCCAACGCAGCCCGAGCTGGCACATTTGTCTTTTGGTTTGTTTAATTCGTAAGCTTCTATTATCTCTCGAGTTATCAAAGCTGTATGTTGGGCTAGTTGGTATTGGTCTTGGGTTGCCAAAGGCATGGTAGCGCTTTTTTGGACGAGGACAAAAGAAAGAAAGACAAGACAGACACGAGCGCTGACTGCAACTATTTAATCAATATGGATGAGGCATTTATACACGCTTCGATCCTATCAATCAACCAACCCCAGGCCTAGCCGCCACTTGCATGAACTGCACCTCCTTATCGAAAAGGTCGATAGATGCAACGCTGACACACCCCAGCCCTGCCCTTTTTATTTCGTCTGCTTCGATAATCTCCCTAACAGTTCTATTTTTATGTTTAGCGAGTACAGAGCATGAGTCAAACAAAGGTTTGCACCCGCAGTCGTGGCAATACATTGAAAGGTGGCCATCCCGATAGTTTTTGATGTTTAGACTATGTTCTCGGAGCCTATCGTTCAGGCATCTCCCAGTCTGACCTACATATTTCTTACCGCATGTTAAGGGAATCTGATATACCACACCCTCAACACAACCGACAAACGGATTTCTGTGCCTAATCACACAACCCAGCGAGGCTTTGCGGAAAGGGTTCGTCAAATGACTCAGCCTGGCTAGCTTCTCTGGCGCAGAAAAGACCACCTTAGTGTTTATGCGGCTTGCTATTTTCTTTAGGTTATGCGCCGTCTTGTGCATATAAGGCACGACTGCAATCCTTTGTTTACTCAACAAAGGATTGCAGTCGTGCCTTATATGCACAAGACGGTGCATAACCGTGCCTTATATGCACAAGACGGTGAGTAAACAAAGGATTGCAGTCATGCCTTATATGCACAAGACGGCGCATAACCTAAAGAAAATAGCAAGCCGCATAAACACTAAGGTGGTCTTTTCTGCGCCAGAGAAGCTAGCCAGGCTGAGTCATTTGACGAACCCTTTCCGCTGTGGTTCTCCTTAGGGCCACTGCCTTTGGGAGTACCACGTTCGCGGCGAGACGCTCTACCGCGAAGCGGGTTCGTACTCGCGTGGCATGCTGCTCGTTGAGCGCAAACAGACACCAGTCACGTTGGTAACGGTGATAAACTGTTTATTTACAATGAAACAAAATAACAACAACACAGCGGCTATAAGCTGGTGAACGCCGTCGGTGTGGAGATTGCCCACGGCCGAACGGTCGTTCACAAATGTACAAAGGACGGGGTAAACGCTCACCGGTGCGCCGGAAGGTTCCCCGTTGTCGCCGCCGCCGAATCCCAGGAAGAAGAGAGAAGCGAGACCGCTGTCCGCTGGTTTTAAGATAACGACGGGGGCGAAGTAGCCAATCAAGGAGCGACACGTCGATCTCCTTTGTGCGGGGGTCCGTTACGGAAATCGCCCCAAGGGGGGAGAGGAGGAAGCCACTCACAGTGGTAAGCAGCGCCACCTCTCGCTACGCCAGCGCGGCCGCCACGGCGCGCCAAAACGCTGACGCGACAGAATGTTGAGGGATCACAATCCCCACACTCCCCCCTCCTTAGCCAATAGTCACCCGCAAACGGGTGGACCAACACAAACACACAACAACTAGACTAAAATAATAAAAAAAGAAAAAGGCCGCCAGCGGCTACAACACACGGGAAACAACAGCCCGGCTCATAGGTCCATGCTTCAAAAGTTCGTCCAGCGGTCCCTCACCAGCAGTACAGCTCCCAGCGGCAGTCGGTCCGCTGCGTCATCCGTGACGGTCGCGCACCTAGCAAGTCACCTCCTGAGCGCCCAGGCCGGGGTAGGGCGTCGAGCCCAAAGTGACGATTGTCCCACAGCAGCATTCCGCCGAACGTTCAGACGTCAGACTTGAAGGGCGCCCTTGGACTTTTGGTGGTAGACGTCCGACTCGAAATGGAACACCTGAAGATGCAAACACACCGGAGAGAATGAAGTCGGCGACCTTGTAGCAGCCGTGTTCGTCGACGAGCACGTTCCAGGCGGCCAGGTCCCGGTGGGTTGTCCCTCGGCTACCGATGTAATGTGTGCCCTGCGAGACCTGCTGGGCGAACTGCGCCAGGTCTCTGGGGCCCTTGGGACTTATCACGGGACGAATGGGAACAGCTGGTCCCTGGTCGGCGAGCTTTCCGACCGCGGCGCGGGTCCCGAAGATGATGAGCGGCACTCCCTGGCCGGATGTCGATCTTGACGGCCCACGAAAACGACGGGTTGCTGGTTTGGTCCGCGGCCGGCTGAGGTACTGGGGCCGCCTGACGAATCACGCGCAGCTCTGGACCCTGGACGCCGTTGAACTGCCGTAGCCAGGAGACAGCAGCTCCACGAACGGCGCGAAGCAAAGGCCGGAGGTCCTCCTCTTCGTAGGTGCGGAACGTACTGCGGTAGAATGACCACTTGGTCTCCGACCGCTTGTGACGACGCTCGCACCGCGCTCTCGCGTTGACGAGTGGCACAGGTTAGCGTAGGTGGCAATAACTGACCAATGGCAGTTGCGCGTACCCTTTCCCTCGGAAGCCGTGTTTGGGGGATTCCCCTACGGGTTCATCCGGGAGCGAACGCTGAGGTGACGTCTCTAGGTCACTGCTTGCCAGTAAACAATGGTGTCTGGCGCGTTCGCGAAGGCAGCAGGTGTATTGTGCTTTGCACTTCCCTTAATGTGACATTTCGCCACTTACAGGGGCTGCCTCTACGAAAACTTCGGATAATAGTTCCTCCGTCTACGCAGATTGTAGCGAGACGCCTGTTGTTCATCGTCGGCGTTATCTCGCGCTGCGTGTGCATGTTTCTGCGGGGGCTGAGTTTGCTCGTTGGCCCCGTTTTCCCTCTCATGGTAGGGTTTCAGATCGCACACATGTACCGGCCCACCGACTTTTCTTGATTGCAAGTTTGTCAGCTTGTACACGAGTGGGGAGAGAAGTTCCTGCACTCGGTACGGGCCACACCACTTCGGAGCCAAAGCGGCCGAGAAGCCTTTGCTGGCGTCACTCAGAACATGGTTGCGTCTGAGGACGAGATCGCCCACTTTGTAGCGGAGATCTCGATGCGAGCGGTCGTACTGAGCTTTTTGTTTCGCTCGCGCTACCCCGAGATTGCGACGCGCCTCCGAGAAGGCTTCCGTCATCCGAGTTTGTAGCTGCCGCGCGTGGTCCGTTTGCGTCGGCTGCGCGTTGTCCACCCCGGCGCTCCCCCCTAGGACACGGTCCATGGGGTTCGGAAGCTCTCTCCCGAATGTGAGGAAAGCGGGGGTGAAGCCCGTCGAACGGTTGAGAGTGGTCCGAAGTGCGAACCCGATCTCGGGGATATATGCGTCCCAGTCACGGTGCCTTTCCGCGAAGGCGGCCAGCATTGGTTTGATGTTTCTGTTACATCGCTCCGTGATGTTCGACTGCGGGTGGTATGGCGTGGTTGTTTTGTGCTTTATGCCAAGGGCCTTGCACGCGTCCACGAATACCTTCCCGACGAAGTAGCTCGCTCGATCAGTCAAAAGAGCTTCGGGGAATCCAAAACGGGTGAAAACCTCCATGAGCTTCTCCGTGATCGCTCGGGCTGTCAGCTTACGGAGTGGAAAAAGTTCCGTCCATTTGCTGAAGTGGTCAGTTACAACCAGCAAATACTGGTGTCCTTTAGGGCTCCTCGGTAGGGGGCCGACCACGTCGCAGGCTGCCAGAGACCATGATTGCTGGCTCGGAATCGGTTGCATTAGGCCCGGGGGTTTGCCGCCTCTCGGTTTGAAGCTTTGGCAAGAGTGGCAGGTGCGGGCATAACGGAAAACGTCCCGTTTCATGCCCGGCCAGGTGGCGATGCGACATAACTTAGAGTAAGTCTTGGAGCCGCTCGCGTGTCCGGCCAAGTGCGAGTCGTGATAGTAGCGCAAAACTGCGTTTCTCAGACTGCGGGGTACCACTACCTTGAACGCCTCGTCGGAGTCGTTCTCGGAGGGTATGTACCTCAGCAAGAGCCCGTCATTGCTCAGCAGATATGAATCCTCCGTGCCCGCACCAATACCAGATACGTCCCGGCACTCGGCGCCTACTACAATACCAGTAGTGTTGCGCCCGGCGGTCGCACCGCCCGCCTCCACGGCGTCCGACTCTTCCGCGAGTCCGTCGATCACCTTTCGACAAAACGGATCATTCTGCTGGGCTTTCAGAAGCTCTTCTTTGCTGAACACGATTCCCACGGCGCTCACTGCGTCTAGGTGGTTGATCGTCTCGTCCGGGGTGGTCAGATCTGCCGCCTCCCTTTGGGACTGAGTCACGGCTTCGCCTGACACTGTGAGTGTCGTTGGCTCGGCCTGGGTCTTTGCGGAAATCTGTGTGCAGTCTACGGGGGCTCGTGACAATGCGTCCGCCACCACGTTTGTGCTGCCTTTCCGGTACCGCACGACGTAGTCGTATTTTTGCAGCATCAAAGCCCATCTTGCCAAGCGACCAGCGGGTTCGCGAAGTCGGGAGAGCCATATTAGGCTTTGGTGATCTGTTTCGATCACGAAAGTGGTCCCGTCGACATAAATGTCGAAGCGCCGGAGTGCAAAGACGATGGCCAAGCACTCTTGTTCGCATGTGCTGTAGTTCCTTTCAGCTGGCGTCAACGAGCGGCTGGCGAAGGCCACCGGTCGGAGTACACCCTCGTGCTGTTGGAGCAGGACCGCGCCCAAGCCAAGATTGCTGGCATCTGTTTGGATCAGAAAGGGCTTGTTCAAGTCGGGTAGCTTGAGTTCAGCTGTGTCCGCGAGCGCTCGGGAGGTGCGGCGAAAGGCCGCCTCCTGCTCGGGACCCCAGCTCCAACTCACGGACTTTCGCAATAGGCGTGTCAGTGGTGCTTGAAGCGTCGCGCAGTTTGGGATGAATTGGCGATAGAAGTTCACCATTCCCAGGTAGCGACGGAGGGAGCTCACGTCGGTTGGCGCAGGAAACTCCAGGATTGCCTGTAGTTTGTCGGGGTGTGGCGCAAGGCGCCCGCGATCCAGTTCGAACCCGAGCAAGGCGATGCGGGTTTCGGCTATTTGAGCCTTTTCGGGGTTCAGGGTCATTCCCGCAGCTTTTAGCCGGTCGAGTACGTCCTCGAGATGACGTAGGTGATCTTCGAAGGTGTTGGAGTAGACGACAATGTCGTCGAGATAGGCCATTGCGTGTTTCCATTTGGCTTCTCCCAGTACTCGGTCGATCAATCGCTGGAACGTCATAGGCGCTCCGCACAGACCGAAGGGCATTCGTGTGAATTCGAAAAGCCCGCGGTGACAACAGAAGGCTGTTTTTGCCTCGTCACCTGGCTCCATCCGAACCTGGAGGTAGCCTCGGCTAGCGTCCAGGGTGGTGAAGTACCGCGCACTGCCCAAGTTGGACAGAATCGAGTCGATGCTCGGTAGCGGGTAAGCGTCCTTTCGTGTGACGTCGTTGAGACGGCGGTAGTCCACGCAAAGACGTGAGCTGCCGTCTTTCTTCGGGACCAGCACCACGGGGAATGCCCAGGGGCTGTTAGATCGCCGGACAACTCCGGTGTCGATCATTTCGTCCAGGGCACGGTCGATGGCTTTTCGTTTAGCCAAGCTTACGGGTCGCGCGTTCTGCCTTCTTGGCAGTTCGTCGCCCGTGTCAATGCGATGTCGCACTTCGTTTGTGCAGCCCGGTCGGTCCGTGAACATTGCGTCATAGCGGCGCAACAACGACGACAGTCGGGCTTTTTCTCGCCCTGACACGCTGCATGATTGCGTGAGCAGTGGGTGCGTCATTTCCCCGATGGGGGCGGCGCTTGCTGCCATCGGCGCTGGACTCGGTGTCTTGGGGTCAATGACCCGGTTTAGGGAGTCCTTCGCTTCCTCTCGACGGCTCGTCGCGTGCGCCAATGGTGGCGTTGGCGGTACGGTCGGGGGGTCGGGGGTTCGCAGAAGGGTTTCAGGGGTGCAAACGTGCCCTCCCGATAGCCTGCGCTGCTGACGTCGATTACAATGCCTGTTTTGGCAAGGAAGTCTCTGCCCAAAATAATAGGCACCGATAGGCCAGGGAGATGAACGAAGCGTTGTCGTCTTACTCGATTCTCCCATCTCGCGACCAGCCGCGCGGTACCAGCCGAAAGGGCGGTTCCGCAGGCTAGGCGAAAGGCAGTGTTGCATTCTCGGATTCGGACAGAATTCTGTCGGAGGTGAGTCAACACTTCGTCGCCGAACATCGAAGCGCTTGCTCCGGTGTCGAGGAGTGCCTTGAATGCCTGGCCGGCGATCGTTACAGAAATGAACGGGGCCGGCGTGCCGGTCGGGAAGCCTATTCTGTAGGCGGTCGGCAGAAGAGTGGCCATGGGACCCTCTGTTTCTTTGTTAGCCACCGGTCCGTCCGTCCAAGGGCCGTTTACCGGTGGCTTTGCTCGTTTCCCGCACGGTGCGATTCCGTGTTCGGCCGCTCCGGGCACTGGCGAGCGAGATGACCGGGGCGATTGCACCGAAAACATCTTCTGTCGTCGCCTCGCTGGGGGTTCCGCCGTGCGTTTTGGTTTTCGCCGGCTCTGTCGTAGCGTGCATTGGCTCGCTGAGATTGAGGGATCCTCGTTTCCTCCTGCCTCGCTGCCTCGTTGGGGCGCGAGTCGGTGGTTCTGAACTGCGGCGTCGGCCGGCTTGTTCGTCTACCGTAGGAGTACGGGTCGAGCGCACGATCTGAGATTGCGTACGTGTCTCGGCCCCGATCTTCCGCATAGTTTGCGGAATCGTAGCGCCTCGGTGTTCGAGATGGCGTGTCCCCGCTCCACGCGCAGCGCGGTTCGAGGGCCGCTGACGCTGGAGGCGGAGGCCGGTACGCACGGGCAGCGAGAATGTCACCCTGAAGGCGCCGGGCCTCGGAGGCGAGCTCGTTCAGGTCGCGGAAACGGCTGCCCCGAAGATACGCAGCGAAAGTCGGGTGGCTTTGGCGTATGACGCGTTCCACTCGCTCTGCATTGGGAGCTGAGGGTTCTGCGAGCTCGAAGAGCTCTTGCATGGCTCGTACGAACTCCAGCAGGGACTCGCCCGGATGCTGGGTTCGCTGTTCGAGCTCCCGCCGCATCCTTCTCTCGTAGTCGGCGGGAAGGAATTCGCGGCGGAACGCCTCTCGGAACTGATCGAGCGTTCCGGCGGGTTGGTCACCGACAAGTCGGAACCAGCGGGCGGCTTCGTCGACGAGCGCGATTGGCAGAATGCGCTCAAGTATTTCACGATCGGACATTCCCATCGCGCGTTGGTACTTCCGTAAATCGTCAAGGAAGTCCGTAGCGCTCGCTTTGTCTGCGTAACCCCGATAAGTCGGGACGGGAATTCGGACCGGAGGTCGTTGGGCCTGTGGCGCGAGTGTTGTCGTTCGCAACGCACCTGTCAGACTCTCAATCACACGTGCCGCGTTTTCGAGCAAGGTGTGATGGGGCGCCGCAGCGGTTTCTCCGTGGGGAGACCGGTAGGCTTCGCTTTGTGCCGGCGGCGGAGCACGTGCGTTCAGGGAAGATCCGGGAGCGATGACGCCCGTCCGCAATGGCGTCGGAACCACGCTCGGCTCCAGGGGTGCGCCGTAGGACGCTTCTCGTTGGAGGGTTGGCATTTCGGCTTCCCGTTGAAGTGGGGGCCGCGCGAATGCGTCGGCCGCGGTCCCCAGCGTGAGCAAATCCGAGAAGTCGGTCTGCATCGTCACGGTAAGCGCTGGTTGCGCGAGGACTCGTCACTCGGCAGCAGTCGCCACACACAGACGTACCAGGGTTCTGGTCGTCAGCCCCACGTTGGGCGCCAAATTGTGGTTCTCCTTAGGGCCACTGCCTTTGGGAGTACCACGTTCGCGGCGAGACGCTCTACCGCGAAGCGGGTTCGTACTCGCGTGGCATGCTGCTCGTTGAGCGCAAACAGACACCAGTCACGTTGGTAACGGTGATAAACTGTTTATTTACAATGAAACAAAATAACAACAACACAGCGGCTATAAGCTGGTGAACGCCGTCGGTGTGGAGATTGCCCACGGCCGAACGGTCGTTCACAAATGTACAAAGGACGGGGTAAACGCTCACCGGTGCGCCGGAAGGTTCCCCGTTGTCGCCGCCGCCGAATCCCAGGAAGAAGAGAGAAGCGAGACCGCTGTCCGCTGGTTTTAAGATAACGACGGGGGCGAAGTAGCCAATCAAGGAGCGACACGTCGATCTCCTTTGTGCGGGGGTCCGTTACGGAAATCGCCCCAAGGGGGGAGAGGAGGAAGCCACTCACAGTGGTAAGCAGCGCCACCTCTCGCTACGCCAGCGCGGCCGCCACGGCGCGCCAAAACGCTGACGCGACAGAATGTTGAGGGATCACAATCCCCACACTGCAAAGCCTCGCTGGGTTGTGTGATTAGGCACAGAAATCCGTTTGTCGGTTGTGTTGAGGGTGTGGTATATAAGATTCCCTTAACATGCGGTAAGAAATATGTAGGTCAGACTGGGAGATGCCTGAACGATAGGCTCCGAGAACATAGTCTAAACATCAAAAACTATCGGGATGGCCACCTTTCAATGCATTGCCATGACTGCGGGTGCAAAACTTTGTTTGACTCATGCTCTGTACTCGCTAAACATAAAAATAGAACTGTTAGGGAGATTATCGAAGCAGACGAAATAAAAAGGGCAGGGCTGGGGTGTGTCAGCGTTGCATCTATCGACCTTTTCGATAAAGAGGTGCAGTTCATGCAAGTGGCGGCTAGGCCTGGGGTTGGTTGATTGATAGGATCGAAGCGTGTATATATGCCTCATTTCCATGTTGATTAAATAGTCGCAGTCAGCGCTCGTGTCTGTCTTGTCTTTCTTTCTTTTGTCCTCGTCCAAAAAAGCGCTACCATGCCTTTGGCAACCCAAGGCTCTCGAGTTAGTTTGCCACCTTTTCTTTTGAGTATTTTGTTTTTTTGGTAGTCAGGGGTGCATCCTTTGATTTCCCAGATGACCGGAGATTTGTTACATTACACTGATGTTCCCTTAATCGGTCCTTACTCTATTCCACATAAGGAAGCAACCCGCAACGTTAATGACTGCAACAAAAAGTGGGGGACAGTAGCGTTTCAAAGCGAAAGCGGTATTTCCACATAAAAGTTTTCAGAATTACTCCATGTCTATCTTAGCTAGACTTTTGCGAAGTGCGACAACGACAATTTTATCCAAAGGTAAAATTGTCGTTGACAAGCCGATCATTTCATTCCGCTCAGTACATTCCAAGATTTTGAAAAAAATAAATGTGAATTCATGCTTTAATACTGCCGTTTCTAAATCGCGTCACCACCGCATGTCGAATAGCTTCTTAAAACAAGTAGAGAGACTTGCGAATGCCGGCTACCCCCAGAAGATTCTATCTTGAGTGGTCAAAAAATTACTGAAAAAACTTAAAAAAGCGTCCACCGAGTGACGAATATCCAAGAACCCGTAGGAAAAAAGTGTCTGCACTCCATACTTGCACAAGATTTCTCAAGATCTTGTTTAATTTGTGTCTCACATAGATTAATTTTTTTTTTACACTGAGAGTATGTGCACCTAGACTTTCCACAGAACGACTCGTACCAATGTCGATCCCAGACACGAACTCCGTCGTCCGAGTCACATTAAAAACGTGTACAATGTTTTTTTTTTTACTTGATCCGATACATTTTTTTTAATGTGCATACACCTAAGAAACAAACACTTCTCCTGCTCTTACCACCTTCTGATAAAGAGACGGGAGGCCCTCGTTCCCGATTTGAAGGGGCAGAGCCGCACGTATGAATATCGCAAGGAGGCGAGTCGACGCGGACACCGGGCTATCGATCTCCAGGCGCGTCGACTACAGCAGCTAGGCGCCGTTTATCACGGGGAGACCCTCCCAATCAGGTGGCTTCCCTTTTCCCACCACTTTCCCACTAAACAAGAACGAGCAAAGGGGGCAGAAACACGTACGCTCTCGCGCTCTCGCTGTCATTTATAAAAGCGCCCGCCGGATGGGTAAAACACGAACTTCGTAAGCCGGACGGTACGACGTCCATCGAGCGAGACACGCTGCGTCCGTGAAACAAATAGGACCCAGAGAAACGCATTTTTATGTCACATTAAAACTTTGGTTTGACTAGTTGGTCCATGGTAGGTATAAGGTTTAAAAGCGCAAACAGACAGGGACAATAGAAAATAACACAAACGACAGGGACAAGGCGCTACTCTCAACATTTTTATGGTCAGTTGTTTATTTGACATCTTGCGGTATTAACGCCGCAACTGGACAAAACAGTCAACTGACGACGAACACCCAAGGATTCGCAGCAAGAAAATATCTGCTTTGCATTACCTACATAAGGTGTCCCAGAATTTAAAGAAAATACGAAGAAGGGTAGGAGTAGAAGTCGTGTTTTCTGCGCAGAAAGGCTCTCTGTTTACGTAGAAATGTTAATGCGGTAAAAGGAAGAGGAACTAAAGCAAAATGCACGAAGCAGCACCGTCGATCAGAGCCTATATCGGCGAGAAAGAACGGACGTTGCATAAACGATATATCAAGATATCATCCGTGTAACGTCAGGAAACAAATATCTGGTCATCTTGGAATTAAGTATCGCGACTACATGCAGTCGCGATTTTTGTCATCTGGTTTGGGGCACATAAACCCGGACCAACATTGAAAAACTGTGTTTTCTGCACAAGAAAATATTGAGAGGAGTACGTGTTGTGCCATATGACATCCATTCTGCCGATTTTTTTTAGTAACTGAATGATAATTAATATCTACAATTTATATTCGTACCCCTCAGTACTACACGGTGATTCAAGGAGAGGCCAGGCTCTTTAAATCGACCGCAAAATTCGGTTTCTTAACCTATCGCGCTACGACTTTGTGCAGTATAGCCCACAGATGGTTCACTTTTTTTTTTTTTTTTGTAAAATTTGCAAAGAGCGAACTTACCTGAGGAAAAAGTAAAGAAAGAAAAAAGGCTTAGCTCCTATGGAAACGCAGCGACGCCACCGGTCTTCAAACAACACGGCGCCGTTTCGCACGGGAGACAAGAGATTGCGCAACGAACGCCGCCAACGAACGAGCATACGACGCTGTACGGCGCCGAGAGCCGGCGTCTTTATCAGACGATCTTTTCGACTCGAAAGCGGCGCGCGTTCCGCAGGCGGCGATAGTCGCAGAAACAAAAGCGGGCGCGGTAACAACAGACAAGGAACTCCAAGGAACTGCAGTTCCTTGTCTGTTAAATACGCCGGCTCTCGGCGTCGTCTGCTCGTTCGTTGGTGGCAGTTGGTGTCGCGACCGCTTGCGCCATCTCTTGTCTCCCGTGCGAAACGGTGCCGTGTTGTTTGAAAACCGGTGGCGTCGCTGCGTTTCCATAGGAGTTAAGCCTTTTTCTTTCTATACTTTTTCCTCGGGTAAAATCGCTCTTTGCAAATCTTACAAAAAAAAATGCACCATCTCTGGGCAACGCTGCACAAAGTCGTAGCGCGATAGGTCGCGGTCGATTTAAAGAGCCTGGCCTCTCCTTGAATCACCCTGTAGTTTTACAAACGAAAAAATAAGGAACTCGGATTATCTAGAAAGACTTGCGTTGTTAACGGAAATTTCCCCATCGCACCCTACCCGTAACGCAGAGAAATGGAGGATGGCTACGCAGTGGACAAATTATGGCTATCAAATGTTAAAGATCACACTCCCACATTTGCTAAATAGTCTTCATATTGATAATATTAATTTGGACAGTCTAACTTCCAAGGTTGTGTTCTTACAATTTTTTATGTGATTATTAGTTTAGTTCCATGCTCCCTTTTTACGTGAACCTTGGTTTGGACGCATACCAGTCCCAGCCGTAGATGTGCGTTGTTTCTGCTGTATCAGTTGTCTTTTGTATATTTTCCGTATGCTTGCCGTTGACCAGTGTAAGGTGCCCGAGGACCAGTCAAGCTGCCTTCGATTCCCTAAGTACGATACTCAAGTTACTTGTAGATTTCTACCTTGACCAAACTTTTTTTTTTTTTTTTGCATTGTGCATTTTTCTTTTGCGATACCTTATGCTTGCTTTTGTCGTTTCTGGGTATCATGACTGCTCTTTTGTTGTTTGTAAGTATTTGGCACATGCTATTTATTTCCTTAGTACTATAGACGTGATGTCTAAATTGTAACGAATATGTTTTGTTTGTTTGCTTTGTTTCTTTTGGGCTTCAACATTGAATAGATGTTTGAAGAAAATGTTTGTAGGATTGTAAAAACCGAGTACCCGTGTAAAACTACGTATTGTTTTAGTGGACTGCCCGTTCTCACGCACAAGCACGCAAGTGTTTTTGTGAGACGGTTTTTTTTTTTTTGTACCTTGATGCGGATCTGTGAATAAACTATTATTATTATTACAGCAAACTTTTTTCTTCCTTTTCCTTTTTTAGGGGGGGGGGGGTCATAATTAATGTTAAATGAAGTTATTATTATCATTAAATGTGGATAGAAGGACATCACATCAGAAACAAAAAGCTAAAAAAAGTCCACGGAAGGTATACTCGGGACTATGTGAGGCTAAAAATGCTACAGGGAACCACTGACCCACACGCTGTACCTGTGTCTGAAACCCATTCGTCGGCGAAAAATGCGGCTTACCGCGGGGCGGTGACTTGTTTTGGGCGGAAGCATCGAACGGACGTTACCCGGAGAAAAGTGTAAATAAAACTTTTAGGAGGCCTCGGGGAGAATGGTTAAAAGAAAACTAATCCGCGAGTGAGAAAACGAAAGTGTAACGCGCCCTGACAAATATTAAAAAAAAACGGTACTCGGAGCATTGGTCTTGCCCTGCGCAGGTGTGTGCCGCGGAGAAAACATCCGCTCAAAATAGAAATTCTAATCTAGAAGCCTTTCCCCTGCGCATGTTCGATCTAATCCACATATTAATTTTTTTATTCTTCCAATTCTTTCAGGATGTTTCACGGCCTCATTTCCTCGCACAGGCGGAAATTTAGGTCAGAGGCCGACACGTTTATTTTCTCCGAGTTTCAGGACGAGTCTTGATACCAAGTCCGAACGGGAACCGCAGCGAGCTCACGGTGACCGAGTTCTAGCTTTCGAACTTCCACTTTAGAATGAAATGAAACTAGGATATGTCGGTACTAAATCCACAAACAAAATCATAAGCCATTTTACTCTGTGAAGGTAGATGACCAGCGAAGCTGTTTAGCCCACGATACAGACGTGACACAGAATTTTGAACAAAGGTACGAGCACATTTAATTTCTCGATCGGGGGTCATCGTGACGAAGGGCACGCACACAGGTGTCCAGGACTATCGCCGCCCCGAGGAGCCGGGGGAAACTAGATGGATGGATGGATGGATGAATCCGGCTGAGCCCTTTGCATCGGGCGGTAGGTTACGCCACCTAGCCACGCGGGACGGGACCGCCACCCGGCGGAAAGAGAGGACACTAGGCACGCAAGCGGCTTGGAACGACGACAAAGAGAGGGCGGTGCGAGCGTAGTAGACATGGCCGACGCGGGTCGCACAGCGGCAAACCTTTGAGAAGCCTTTATTATCTACCTGAAAGTCTACTGATCTTGAAAATGGTGCCTATTGATAAATAATCTACTGACAATGCATTTCCAATTGACGAGACGTATAAGCTTTTGCATAGATTGAAGCGATTTTGCATCGAATTCGGGACCTGAGTTTTTGTTGACGCACACAAAATATCCACGGAGCCCTGGCCATAAACAGCTTTTTTGTAAAAAAATAAACATCAACAAAAAAAAATCAAGCACAAAAAGAAAAAGAAAACTTCAATTGTTTACAAACCGTGTCTATTGGCGAGGTGTGCGACCCCAAGCATCGCTCTGGTCGGTTTTCCACGATTGGCCGAATGCTGACTATGACGTCAGGAAACGTTTTCTCAGTGATGGAAATCGGAGAAATCTAAGAACTTTATTTTTGGCGGTGTTGGCAGTGTTGGTTTCAGAGCGCAATGGCTTCAAGCTTCCACACTGCTCATTAAAAACACCATCGAACTTCTTGTTCGCAAGGTAATGACGTCACGAGAGGGAACTAGAGGGAACCATAACAGGGCGTCACCGAGACATCTCGCCGCTGATAGAGGCGCGTGCACGCTTATACGCGTTGTTTCCTCCCGCAAGGTGCAAACACCCAGAGGAACAGTAAACAGATGCAAACACTGCATTTATGGGCGTTTGTACACGGGCACGAATGTGAGCACTCGTGCTCACATCCGTGCTCACTCGCGTGCAAATACACCCGCACACGCTTACGAGCGCACTAAGACGAGATTCACACGAAAACATTTTAAAGAAAAACGTTCGCCGCGGAATTGCTGTCAACAACAAAATGGGGCGTTCATAATAAAAAAAAAAACAAAAAAAACAAGCTCTATCGGCGTCACCAGTGGAGAGTTTGCGAACTCGAGAAGGAGACATCGTAAATTACGCGACAGGTGTTCTTCGAGGAAACCATCTCCCTTTTGTGCTTCTGAAATGTTTGCATTTATTTGTTTCTTATTTTATTTTATTACCCTCACTTCAGAGCCGGTCTGGAACGATTCTCGTGAAAGGGAGGGGCTTTTTTCATACGTACACGAAAGCGTTGGATCGAAGGGCGTAATTCAAAGTGAAAATGAGGCCCTTCATCGAATGAAATGGGCCTCTCCTGGACTCACAAAAAATGGGTACTTCGTCGGCCGATTTATAGTTTGCGCCTCTTGCTCAATTCACATTTTCAAGATTTTTTTTAAACCAGAAATAAAAGTAAATTACCTTTATATACTTGCTTGCATTCGGACGGCGCACTCGAGACATTTTCGTTGCTATTGAGGCGTTCTTCTAACGCTGTGTTTGTTTCTTACCTCACGGAAACTACAAATTTCCGAAGAAGCACTAAACTGGACAGTAGCAGCATCAAATACGAATGAGGCAGGTACTTTGAACACGAATACAAATATAAATCAGCGAAGATGCAAGTAGTAGCGGTAGCAAACCTCTCTCTTCGGATTAGTATCAACAAGCATGCATGCCAATCTATAAGTGGAAGAGAAGATTTGTTATGTTCCTTCCAAGCACGTGATTCTCACTTAAATCTTTGCTTGGAACATCAGTAAATCGGTAAGGAATTCCCATATCCATATCTAGATGTTATTCCAACAATTAGGAATATCGCGCTTGGTTTTCGCACGCTCTTGTCGTTTCGGTTCTCTATTGGTACAGAACAGTCATCGACAATAGGAAATCTGTTCAAAATTCTGAACGTCTTTTACCTATCATGTTCAAAATACAACAGATTTCTTCTTTATTATATTTTAATGTATCGCTAGAGTCCCACACACTAATTCAAGCGAACGTGATGCACATTAAAAAACAACGTCCATAAACGCTTTGCATGGCTTCTTTAATCAGGATGAAACGCAGCGGACTTTAGGAGCCATCACTGCGAAGCGAGCACTGCGCACAAATCACGTGACTACACACCTCGCGCGTTGCTGCATCTCTCCATAGGGTTACGTGACACTCATACGGCATTGGAATGGCTCGTAGCGTCCGCTGCTCTCCAAACGGAGTACATTCGTGTCTCGACCATCTCGATCGGTCCCAGAACGCCAGCTTGCCATGGACGTGCCAGCTTGCCATGGCGGCAGTTGCCTTCACGGCGACGACCCACGTGACGTACCACTTAGATCCCCTTCCCCGGGCCGCATAGCACCTCCTCTCCCCATCGGTTCCATAGTCACGTGAGAACCTGACGCTCGCGCCATCCGCGTCGCCGTTGGCTGCAGCCCTTCGGCAGTCGGACGGCCGTGCGGCAAATGTCTGACAAGCCGACACGTACGACATGACGTTAGGAAACTTCGCCGGCGAGATCGAGGTTCCCAAGTTGTACGACTCCGTTCGCGCCGCAATGACGTCAGTTTGGGGAGTTGCGGGTTCCAAGGTTAGTGCCGGCACCGGCGAATCATGGTGGTCGGCGCCTCGCCGAGTTTTGCGCCAAGTGTCCAGCTTAGGGCCCCACCTCAGTGCTCCCATCACTTTTATATAGATAGGGCTTGCCACGCTTGTGACGTCATACTTGCGTAGGGATGACACCGCAGTTTTCACTTGATGTAAATACGTTCTGTGAGTACTCGCCAAAACCGGATGTGTTCTACCTCTTTCCGTCTGCTATCTTACTACAATACACCCCCCTATTTTCTTTCGATTTTCATTTGTCTTTGTATAGAGCCGTCAGGAGGTGTTCTGTCGCTTACGAACGATCTATCTAGGAGTTCGCAGCGTTCATGCTCTCGCAATTTCTGCAGACAAGCTCGTAGAATGTACAGTTCGAAGAAAGACATTCAAGTCATTTACTGTTTACTAGGAAACCGGAGGTGCCCGAGGGCTCTTCGAATGGGTGGAGGTCTCGGGACTCAATGGACAGAAACGAGGACAGGAACGAACTGTGGACTTTGTTGCAGCAAACGTCAGCTGCTGTTCTCCCATCTTCTTTCACTTTACAGGCTCCAGGTTTCTTCGTCTGCTCGAAAGCATATCGCTCGGATATTTGGATGCACGTTACAAAATGTTCCTTGCTGCAAAGCTCGCACAACATACACACCTGTCAGAAACACTCCATTTTATTGCAAACTTATGTTGTTGCTGATGTTGTTGTTGGTGTTGTTATTAGTGTTTTTACCGAATTCAGTATTTTCGCGTAGCTATAACTCCCCTTGTACTGCCAAAATATAGCGGTTTTAATGGTCAATAAATGATTGGGATCTTCACTGTTATATCAGTTGAACACTGGTTTTGCGATTTCAGGAGGCAATGAACTCGGCGTCGTTTTGTTTCTTTGACCCAGTCTTTGAGGCGCTTATTCTTCTTTCGATGTACCAACTAGCTCAACTATCCATTTTGCTATAGAAACTTACGCTGCAAATTCAAACACTGCGAATGAGGTGGTTAGAGCTCCCATTGTGAAACTGTCTATACATGTCTCAATTTGAACTGCATGGACTTTCGTATATTTCCCGTTGCTCACGGAGGTCTCTAGGTCACGCACTAGCAGAAGGAGTAAAAAGCAGAATGTTCGTGTGTACATAATACCGAGTGTTTCCAACTGCTCGGTCAAGATGACGTGATTTATGGGCCGTGTTTGCAGTATACGAGCTGCGAAAAGGTGACAAAAGCGTGCACCGTCCGCAAGCGTCTCTGACTCTGCGCCCGCTCACTGAAAGAAGTGAAAGGCAAAGGAAAGAAAAAAAATATAGCTGCCTTTGTCTCTCCTCACACTTGGAACGCGTTCCAAAGGTGACCAATCATCGTTGACCAGTCGGACATCGTACGCACAAACAGTGTAGCCGTGAAGAGGTCGGTGACGTCAGCATCGGGTGTTTATAAAGGAGCGAGAGAAATAATTGAACTTAGCCGAGTTTGAGGCGTTCTCCTAGTGTTGTCTTTTCATTCGACTTAAAAGTTTCTTTTTTTCCCCACTCCAGTCTTAAATTAGTGGATTTCCTGCCCATCCTGAGCGGCACGCTAAAACCACCTAGACAGAAGGCATCCGAACGCTCCATTCTTCCTTCACGAAACGCCATATGAGTCGGATGGCGCTAACTTGGCTATTGGGCTCGAGCCCGATCTTCGACGCGCTGATTGGACACGAGCCCCAGCCGAACACTGACACAGCACTCGGGACCAATCACAGGCCTCGATTGATCTGACTGTGACGACGCATTGGGGGGCCCTCTGTCTAGGTGGTGTTGGGCAAACACGCTGAAGCTGGGGCGCCGTCGACGTAAAGCGGGAGACGCGTCCGTCTTGGCGTCGCCGCCTGCTAGCGTCGCGCTGATTGTGCACGACGCTGCGAGACGCGCTGGGGGTGACGCTGACGCAAGCTAGGCGCTGCTGCGTCAGTCCACTAGTGATGACGAAGGGGGGGGGGGGGGGGAGGGGGCGCACGTCTCGTCTGTCTTTCGGGAAAATAGTGCTTCGCTGTCAACAAGCTCCCGCTTTTTTATATATATATATAATTGAAAATTGACATCCAGGCTCAAAAAACGTTGAACATATTTTTATCCGAGTTGCCGCCGGGGCATCTTCAACCACACAGGAAAGAGACGTGGTTCCCATTGCACGTCCTACTGAGACCCTTCCCGTTTATTGTCACTTTCGCTTTCTCGTGGCTGGACCACGAGAAGGCGAGGAACACTAAAACAATTATCTTTCTACATCACTTCACTCTTTTCTTTTTGCCCCAAACGTGATCGAAGATCATGTCATTCAAAGGTAACAACCACACTATTTCCATGATCACTATTATGATATTAGTATAATATTCACGATACATGCCAATGCACCAAGTGAAAATGTACCTGATGTAAGCGGCAAGTGTGTGTTTGTGTGTGCGTGTGTGTGTTTGTGTGTGTGTGGTTTTGAGTAGAATTACGTTTTTCTCCGCACTTGGAAGGGGGTGCAAACTTGGGAAGTCAATGTCGAGAAAACATGGTCACGGAAGTGACGTCACGTACGTCAAAATAAAGTTGAAAGGAGGTGCAAGGTTGGGAAGTCGATGTCACGGAAACTTGGTCACGTCAGGCACCTCAAAATAAATAAAAAAGGTATTTTAAAAGCGGAAATAAGAACACAAAAGTACCTGAGAGCTCTGAGGCGTGACTATGCACTCCCCGCACTGCGGTACACCAATGACGCGGCGAACATGCTATCGCGTCCGCCATGAAGACGCCGTCGGCTCCTATCATTCGTGCGTACTACTTTTCGAAAAAGCAAACAAAAAAACTCGTATCATGCGTTTAACGTGGCTGAATTCGCCTTTTGCAAGATCCGACTGCGCGTGCGCCGTCTGCGCTTCGAGGCCAACCATATTGTTTCTCGTCGCGCCCGTGAGATGGCGCCACTGCGCAACGCAAAGGCGAATGGCGCGCCCAGCTTCTTTTCCGTTGACTAAGTTCGCACGCCATTCCGCGTATGCGACTTGGAGCCCACGGCGCGGGGGGCTGCGAAATTGCTTCTGGACTCCGAGCCTCGAACATCCACTTCTTGCGCAGCCGCCATCGTCATGCGGCACGGTTCTGTGGACGTATCTCCAGCTGCCTCAAACAACTCATACTGGACGAGTGGGCGAGGCACGGCCTGTCTTATATCACCCCCTTTTCATTTCTTGCGCCACTCACACGGAGTTGTGCGAAAATTTATGCGGCGTAGTACACCTACGCACCGACAGATAGTTTTTACTGAACTTCGCAAAAGGAGGTTGCTCAAATTGTAACCCAAGCGTCAAATATACCTCTTTCTTACTTCAAAAGTATGAAGTAACTAAAAGATACACACACGGAAGAAGGGTTCATTAAACTGGCTCCAGCCAAAAAGGAACAAAAGGACGTTTTCGAGAAGTACTCAACAAAACTAAGGATACCAAGGCGAGATAACCAGTGCCAAAACGACGACGCACACGCACCCACACACACACATACACGCGCGTGCGCCCACACACTTACACACGCACGCACATACACGTACACACACACACTCAACGACATAGGTAAAAAAAAGGGCTACCCAAGAACTCAATGTCTTTTGTCTCGGAAGCCTCGACGACTACTCGCATCTTCGGTGAACAGTGTGGTAAGGCTCCGCAGAGACCCGATACCGCGCTGCCTTTAAGTGTAGTGCACTCTTTTCTTCTCTCTTTTTTTTTTATAATTCTCGTTCCCTTTTTTGGGTAGCAGACGGCTCAAACGAGCGTTCTCCGTCAAACCCACCTGCCGTCTCCTTAAGCAGATAAGAAGTGCGTACGCTCCCAATAATACCAGCGCGTGCTGGGCGATAGTCCAACACTGACATTCATTTCCAACTTCCATCGTCTGCCGTTTTGTGCGAAGGGTCCCACGAAACCGACTCGAACGACAAGCATCACAATAGCCGTTTTCACATCGAAAAAAAAAAAGAAAACTTTCAGCCTTTCCACTCTGGTGAAGAAGGAAGACCAGCGGAGCTGTACAATGGAAAGAAATGGCCAGCAACAACAAGTCGGCAAGCCATAGTGGAACGGCTGCCGCCATCTATGAGCGACGGCGGCAACCAGATACGTGGCTTCCCGCAGTCGCTCATAGATGGCGGTACGTTTCCAGGGTTCGGTGTCTTCATTTCTTTGCGGGGGACACGATTCTCAGGAAACTAGTCCTTAACAGCTCCGCTGTAAAAAGCAAGTTTGGAGCATTGTTCATACGCGGCGCCAAGTAGTTCTCACGAGATTCGATTGTCGGAGGAAAAAGCGACGTCTTTGGCGTTCGGAACGTGCACGCCTCGATAAGATAACGTACATATAATCAAAAAATTAACCTACATATATCTTCATTACCCGCATAAAGGGGGAAATAAGTAATGCTTCGCGAGGAGCAGGACTTTTTTTACTACGGTTCTTGAGTTGAAGACGTGTAGAGCGGACGCAAAAGCAGCGTACAATGGCGACCAGCAGCCCGGAATTCCTTGGCCCCTTTCTGGAAAAGGAACCTAACATTTCGAATCAGCGAACAACCCAAGTACGTAATAAAACAAATGGTGACACACCGCTCCGGTGACTCTGCTATTGGCACGGCGCATGAGCAATCGCTTCCTTTCACGCTAGTAGGATTGTGTGAGCTAATTTGTTTGCCAACAACGTGCGTGCCCTGTACCACAAATGTATCCATCTCACCCCTGCTTGTTCACGTCGAGAGAGAGTAGTCGAACCGCCCATGTCCGGGCAGGATCGGTCGTCGATGTAGACGGCCAACGGTGGGCCTAGATAGAGACTGAAACGCGCCTTGCTCAGACATTCGTGAGCTGGGATTTGACGGATGTTGTGGAGAAGGGTTCAACTTCAACTCCGTTCACGTCTGGTTTAGGCGGTGTCTTTTTTTGTGTTTGGTGAAGTTTCTCTTAAAACGAAAAAACCGTTGTGCGCTCGAAACGCGGGGGAACGGGAGAACAAAAAGAAACCTGCAACGCACGGACATCGTGCCTGGAGCATTTGCATTTCTGGCGGTGGTGAATTGCACGACTCGGGAGATGGGCTTTGTATTTAATACAGATAACATGCAGCATCTCTCGTGCTGCAATAGATTATTTACGCACTCTTTTTTTTTTTTTTTTTTTTAGCTCGGGAGTCACGTTACCTAAATTTAGCACGACGGAAGTCCGCTAAAATTGGCGGACGTGCGTCGAGTTTGTGTAACACATTTTCGTAGCCCTAGGCACATCTTATGGAAGCCAGCGTTTTTCATTCATTCCGCGTCGAATCAACGACACGGTTACATTTTTTTAATGACTATTCTAGAAGACTAACTATAATATATACGATGGTACCGCTCAAAACACATAATCAGATGCTCAGTATCGTCGAAGTCGGTAACTCTTAAAAATCTCCGTTTCGCTACCATACCAAAAAAAAAAAAAAAAAACGCGAAGTAAAAAAGAAAAGCGGCGTCAGGAGAAGGTTATTATAAAAAAAAAAAGGTAGAACAAATTAAAAAAGTGCAACAAGTTAAAAAATAAATTACCCCTTTTCTAAAAAAGCGCTCGGTGAAAGTCGGCTCAGCCTGGTCTTTCGAAGCAGCCAACCTGCCCGAAATGCCAACGTCAATCGGCGTCGTCTTTCCTCGAAAACATTAGCGAGTTTCCTTGACGAGCTCCAGCGACAGTTCTCTCGACAGCATACCTTTCCACCCTTCGAGGCACGTCCACGTGTGAAACTGTGCAGTTTCTTTATTATTTGTTAACACGCAGCTGTATAAAGTAATATATATATATATATCGTAGGACGTCGAAGAGTATAAACTAATGAAGCCGCACTTCGAAGCGTTGTTGGAGTTTTAGAGCATTTAGTGAGTCGACGCTTTGGCCTGAGACAGGCCTTCTTCAAGACTGGTTGCCAAAATCGGTTACAGAGTTGTATTTGGTTTCCACACCTGGGTAAAGTCACGTGCAAGATCACGTGTAAAACCGCCTAAGTGAACAACAATGCCATACTTCGTCTCATCCCACGCCCCGCCGTAGCAGACGCCACGAGCATCGGAGCCAACCGAAGGCCCATGTCAGTATATGTATATATATATATCTCATGGCGTCATGGGTCACATGATGCGGCCAAGGTGTGTCAATATTTCGTCTCATGTAACCAGTCTTGAAAAAGGTCCGTCCCAGGCGGAAACGTCTACTGACTTTACAAATAATCTGTTATAAAACTCCAAACAACCGTCTCAAGTACGCTTTTTTGCCGTTTATACTTTTCGGCATCCTGCGCTACGTTTTCGCTCTCTTCCTCTCTCTCTATATACATATATTTATAACTATGTATATGTGGGTGTGTGCGCGCGCGTGCGTGCGTGCGTGTGTGCCTGTGGGTTCGTGCGTGCGTACATCCGTGTGCGTGAGCGTGCGCGTGTGTGTGCGTGTGCGTGCGTGCGTGTGCTTGTGCGTGCGTGCGCGTGCGTGCGTGCGTGCGTGCGTGCGTGCGTGCGTGCGTGCGTGCGTGCTTGCGCGGACCTTCCCAAACGCCATCGGTCCACACGTACCCAAAGAAAGAAAGTTCGTGGAGTGGGCGAAAGTCCAGCCACGCGCGGCCCACGAATTCGTCATCCCGTAAAGAAAGAAGAAAATATCGCGGTTGGAACCCCTTGGGCGAAACGAGTACTGCCAATTAACGTTGGGAAGGCGCTAATCCCGCGTCGCGCCACGAGCTCGACAAGTTTCATGGCATTGCGTACAGTCGGCACGATATAGACGGCAAGAACGGCAAACTCGCCGCAGGCGTCGCTGCTTCGTCGCGAATACACCAAAAGCAAGAGACGTCGGGGCGTTTCCACCTTTCAATTTCGGCGGTGATTTGCAGACAGCCATATAGCTTTTAAGAGAAATTACCTTTTTACGCGCTAAATACTGTCATCTATGATCATTGTCCGTTCAGCGCACCAAAATTCATCGATGAAGGTCATAAAGTGAATTCAATAAACAAGCATAAAGAAACCGCATTTGCAGAGTCATGCATGGCAGGTAAAAGCCCGAGGCAAGTAAGCTTCTCTCCAAAAGCGTGCTGTGGAGACATCTCTCGTTCGCCGGCCTCCCCAGTGCTATAAATATAATACCTGCCAATCAATTTCGTTACCTCTCTGTTAGAATGACTGGAGCATCAGATGTCGCCCTTTTGTCGGCCCGATAATGGCGTGTTTGTGTAAATCTCTTTTAGTGCCATCTGTACATATTAGGTTTTTCCAGGTCACTCGTCTCAGGTAAATGATGTATGGTATGGTGCCGGCTTGTTTTATCTCCGATCACCGTTGTTAAAAATATTAAATACCTCTTACCACGATCACGAAAAATAAATATATCAGAATCGTAACATGTTTCAAACAAAATACGCAACTAGGGCGACTTAGAAAACAAAACTTTCGATATGGATGAGCATCGTAGCGGCGTGTTGTCGTGCATCACTACTGCGTGGTGCACGTTAAAGACGCCAGGCTAGCGGTTGTACTGCACTGGCTAAATTACTCATCAACAGCAGAGATGCCCAACGCCCCTTAAGGATGACTCACTTCTGGTAAAACAAAACACACAACACAATTCCAATTACACAATACCAAATGGTGGAAACAAGAGTAATCGAATCTCTCCGAATGTCAAGTAGACTTTTCATAGAAGTTTGCGTGAGACCGTCTTTTGAACCCTGAATTTCTGGGTAAGGGCTCGCTCAAAGGGTTACTGGAGACCAGCTTCGTTACAAAACATGCACCATCCGAATAAACTAGATAACGTCAAAAACACAATGCCGCTATAGACAGTGAGAGCTTAAAAAGAACCAAACTTTGTGTTAGGTGCTTAAGTTATCGGAAACTATAATACTCATCATCCCAGCATGGAAAGCCTTTCGAAAGAGCTAATCGGCCAACGAAGGTTTATTGGTTTCATGGGCGTTTTATGGGAGTCGAAGAGTCCGAGTCATTATCAGCTGCAGCGAGAAAATTGCGCCTGCAAAGTAAGTGGACGGTAGCAAACTGCCAACACCAAAACCTGCATGCTACCACATGTACCGTCAAAGCTCTCGGGAACAAATAACTCCTGTGGCACGGCACTAGTTTACGACATGTTCGCGAAACACGTACGCGCCGTCGCCGACTCCGGATGTGAGCTTTGGGTTGCTGTGTTCCAGTTATGTTTGTTTATAAGCATGTCTGAAAAACACACTCCCGCTACGATAATGCCTGACGGCGATGGAGGTTTGTTTACACATAAAATAGGGGGCACGACACCCACCTTCGCTGTGCAGAGACTGCTGTAAACGAGTAAAAAAGATGTAATCATCGAAGCACAAATTTCTCCTTTCTTCCTGTACGCCCCGGGCCACGGTCGGGGTTGTAAATAACGGCGTTCCCTTTGCTTGCGGTTCCGCCAGTTCGGCTATTGTTAGTTTTACGGCGTCGTTGCGAGCGCCAACACAAAAGAGACACTAAAATTTGCAAATATGCAAAAAAAAAAAAAAAAAATGTGTCACGAGGACCACGTCGGCTTTTTCTCTCCTTTCAACTTGCTCGTGTTTCCTCATTTTCGCGCATATTTTTAAAGAAGAGTCAAATTACGCACACACAAAAAGAGTACGAAGGAACATCAAGAGGGAGGTGGAAAAGGGGGGGGGGGGGGGGCCAAATGCAAGTCACCTCCAGAATGCTAACTTTGTTGAAATAATTCTCAGAAGTAAATACCCCTCAGACTTCTCATAAGATTGTGTTGTCGTTTTGTTGGTTCTTCCAGAGAAACATGGTCATAGAAGATCCAGATGAACAACCCAGTTTCGTTCTAGAGTGCTTGTGGAGTCACGCAAGCTCCCGGAAAATGTCGATTCTACGTGATCGGTAGCGGCAGAAAGCAAAAGCGCCTTTGTAAAAATAAGAACTATTCGTTGAATGGAACCATACTTACTAATAAAAATAAAGGTTTTTGGGCGGGAAAAAATAAAACCAGCAACCCGAAAAAATATTTGAAGAGAATCTTTGAGACCAACACTTCCACACCTCAACTTCCTCCTAAAAAAAAAAAGGAATAATAGTCTGAATTCTATTTTTATTGCTTTCAGCTCGTTCAACATGCAATTCCAGGGCATACTATGCACAATATGCACTATAAAATTAAAACCACTTCACTCAACAGAGGAAAGAAGGGGGCAACAGTACGAGAGAATCGAGTAATCCACAAATATTCATTGACCACAAGGACAGTCATAATAAAGATAAATTTTATGCGGGCGTTCGTAGAAATGTGTACTCCATTTCATCGTAAGGGCAAGCAGAGGAGGAGCAGCGAGCTCGACGCCTTAAACAAACCTGCAATGCACGCTCGCCAAAAGTAAAAATGTCGTCCAAGACAACACGTTCGTGTTTGTAGCGTCTGCTCGCTTGAATTTATAAGAAACAAGAAAAAAAACATTTATCGGCGACGCAGCTTGCGCTCGAAACTCTCTCCACGTGGTTCCGACTTAACTTCCTCACCTTCGCGACAAAGAAAGAACGTTGAGGACCCCACACGATGACAGCAACAACACGCCGCATCCGTCTCCCGCCACCTTGGTTGATGTTATGGCGGCTGCCAAGTGGTGTGTCTTGCCAAAGCCCCAGTCGCAGTCGTTGTAATATGATTTTTAAAAGGTTCGAAGCTACTAATAGTTTTATAAATATGTAAATCAAAGTGAAACTATTGTTTAATGGTACAAATATAACGAATGTATAAATAATTAGGCACCACTGCGCCAGCTGGCGGGTGTTGTGAATCCTAACAGCTGGGTCGCGATAGGGTTTCAGTGGCTACTTTTTACTTTTACTATATTACTCTATGTTAGCGGTGGGGAGAGAGGGAGAGGGTGACGCGTGTTGATGTCAGCGCTTCGGGCCAATTCGAGTGTCGCACAGCTGGCGCAGAGACAGCGACGAGCGGCGCCGCGCCGCTTTGGATTGCGTTCCAGCTTAGTTTCCGCTCCGGCAATGGATGTGGTTCTTTCCATGAGTCATATGGCTGACCGTACGCCAAAGCGACGAGGGAAGAATGCCGAAGCCACGCGTCTGCTACGTCAGGCCGAGACAGAGGAAGAGCGTAAGCGTCGTTTGTCTGCTACCGCAAAGGCAAAGCGATTAAAACGTACAGTGCAAAACTAAGAGGAAAGGCACTATTAAACGACGGGAAAGAGGTGATAAACGAAAGGCAAGGGGCCCTAAAAGAATAAATAGGGATGAAAAGGGGGTGAGAAAGAACCAATGCTAATACATTTTCATCTGATGAATCCCATTTTAGAGCGCAGCTCTTAGGGGCCCGTTCCCGGCTTGAGCGGCGTCGGCGTCGCCGTCGGCGTCGCCGTCGGCGTCGGTGTCGGCGTCGGCGTAACCAAGGTCACCCCAAAGTCACACAACCCCCAAGGTCATCCCAATGTCCCCCCAAGGTCACGTGACCCCTCCCCCAAAATCACGTGACCCCCAAGGTCCCGTGACACCCAAAGTCACTTGACACCCCCCAGGTCACGTGACCTCCCCGATGGCGTCATCGTCACTGATGACGTCACCGGCACCCGCACCGTCATCATCACTGATGACGTCATCAGTGACGTCACTGATACCTCACCGGCATCCGAATCGTCATTGTCATCATCACTGATGACGTCATCAGTGACGTCACTGATGACGTCACCGGCATCTCCATCGTCATCATCATGGATGACGTCATCAGTGACCTCACTGGTGACGTCACCGACATCCGCATCGTCATCATCGCTGATGACGTCATTGGAGTCCGCATCGTCATCTTTACTGATAACGTCATCAGTGACGTCACTGATGACATCATCGGCGTTGTCACGTGACCCCCCCAGGTCACTTCACCCCCCCCCCAGTACCCTTCCCTCCTCCTCCTCAAGAGCTGCGCTCTAATTCGGTATTACAGGGCTTTTTAGAGCCCAGCTCTTAGGGGCCCGTTCCCGGCTTGAGCGGCGTCGGCGTAACCAAGGTCACCCCAAGGTCACGTGACCCCTCCCCCCCCCCCATCGAGGTCACGTGACCCCCTCCCCGATGTCACGTGACCCCCCAGGGTCACGTGACCTCCTCGATGACGTCATCCGCATCGTCATCATCATCATCACTGCTGACGTCACCAGTGACGTCACTGCGGACGTCACCAACATCCGCATCGTCATCGTCATCATCACTGATGACGTCATCAGTGACGTCACTAATGACATCTCCGGCATCCGCATCGTCATCGCCATCATCACTGATGACGTCATCTGTAACGTCACTGATGACGTCACCGGCATCCGCATCGTCATCGTCACCATCACGGATGCACTGATGACGTCACTGACATCCGCATCGTCATCGTCATCATCGCTGATGGCGTCATCAGTGACGTCACTGATGACGTCATCGGAATCCGCATCGTCATCGTCACTGATGACGTCATCAGTGACGTCACTGATGGCATCATCGGCATTGTCACGTGACCCCCCCCAGGTCACCGGACCCCCCCAGTACCCTTCCCTCCTCCTCCTCAAGAGCTGCGCTCTAATTCGGTGTTACAGGGCTCTTTTCTTCTCCTAATACTTGTGAAGCCGAATGTAGTCAACCGCTTATGAAACTAGCCCCTACAGAATTTCTCTACCGCTGGACCTGCCCTGTCATACAGTTTTGAACCCTAAATATTAGGAGTTAAAGCTCATCAATATGAAAAGTGATCGTGATGTCAATTTATGGTATTTCATATAGGTCTCCGAATAGCAGTACAAATTCCAAAAGCGCATAGTTATCTGTTACTTTATCACTGGCGAGAAAACCGGCCCACGTAACTTCCTCTTCCACTGTGTAGGCTATGAACGACGAAGACCTATTCAATTGCAGCCACTAGTCACAAGGCTTTGCTAAATACTCTCAAGTTAACCACATCGCAAAATAGTACAGTCCTTTGGGACAAAAATTTCGTTTTAATGCTCGTTCACGCAGAGAGAGACATTGGCGTAACCGCGCGCGTTGCATTATAGGACGCCTAAGACCTATACTCAAATTCGATTTCCCGCTAAATTTAGAGGGGAAACAAAATCGGTGTTGAGGTCATGTGACGTCAGTTTTCTGGCTAAATATAGCGGGAAAACTAAAATGGTATATAGGTAAAGTGACACGAAGACAATCGACGCCCTTTCTCCCGCTAAATTTAGGAAGGAAACTGTCTTTGTGTGGTCAGGTGACATGATGTCATGTGGCGTCAATTTCCCCGCTTAATGTAGCGGGGAAACGCAATTGGTGTTCAGGATACGTGACGTCTATTTTTCAGCTATATTTAGCTAAGAAACTGTGACGTCATTTGACGTCACGGGCCACGGCTTTACGCCATGCGGCTTCAAGAAATCCGCAGCGACAAGCCCAAAGAACGCTTCACTTTAAAACAAACACCGCACGCGTTGCATTATGGGGCCCCCACTGTACCCACTTTGTCCTCTCGGGCCTACCCTCAAACAAAACCAATCAAAATCTCTCACTCTCTCTCTCTCTCTCTCTCTCTCTCTCTCTATATATATATATATATATATATATATATATATATATAGGTAAAGTAAGGTAAATATGAAAACAATGGACCGGGAAAAGTTAATAAGTGAAAGATGCGTACTGTCGGAGTTACTAATTCGAAGTTTATTACGACGTTTCGAGCGCTTCGAATTAGTAACTCCGACAGTACGCATCTTTCACCTATATATATATATATATATATATATATACGTTTCGGCCGGAGTCCGGCCGAAACGTCGAAGAATAAATCGTCCGTTGTTGCTGTTTTCACTAAGGGTTTTCTCTTCTAAGTTATACATATATATATATAGAGAGAGAGAGAGAGAAAGAGAGAGAGCGAGAGTAGAATGACGATCGAAGGAAAAAGCTTAGGTTAATGAAATCGGCACCAGAAAGTAAGCATAGGTGGAGCCAAGTTTGACAAACTTTGGTCAGAGTCTAAGGTCTCTGAACTGGTCAAACACAAAGATTCTTTGTGTTATGACACAGTGGGGGGAGGAGCCGAAAGATTCACTCGAAGTTTGTTTGTTTTTTCTCACGAACTCGCAGATCCGTTTATCTTCGTGACATTGAAAGGAGGAAAAATCCCTACCACTCCTTGGGCACCGAACAAGAGAAGCACAAGAGAGCGCGCAGAGACGACCGTGGTTCTTACGTGTGACGTCACGACAAACATATTCTGCTGCGACCAACATGTTTGATGGTCTCTAAAAAGCACAGCGGAGGTTTGAGATAATTGCATTTTAAAATCAACACCGTCGAAGTTGACAGTGTGATATGGTTCTTGTTTCCCCCGATAAAGCAGCATTTACTAAAAAAACGTCCCTTTCGTTCCCTTTCTCTCTCTCGGACTTTCAGATTTTACCAAAGTATACGGAGTATTCACTGGCGGCCATAACTGTGTGCGCGAATGCTGAGCGCGTGCTGATGGCGAGCTGTCACAGTTCTTTTGCAACGTGCATTCCGCACCATCAAGAGTGCCGGTCTTAGCAGCCTATTGATGTGAGCTCGTTCTGAGCATGCGCTCTAAACATCACCCACAAACATTGCGTCTAGTGAATACTCTTTATAGCCCGACGTGGCAAGGTCAGAACCAGCCGAATTATGTTGTCCGCCTTCCGGAGGATTTCGCTTCCAGGCAATCGTTCCCACATCGAGAAAACAAATTTACTGCGCCAAAGCGTCTGTACAAGATTAGACAAACTGAGACTAATTTTGCTTTCATCAACAGACATAAGAGTAATGTCAGGTTGTCAATTTTGACGGTGATGTTTTAAGAAGGCGATTACTCCAATCTTCCATCGTACATAATTACACTTGTCACAGTCGATTTGAACACGCACCATCGAATTTGTCGTTCACGTATCACAACTGGTAATCTTCACCCTGATGGCAAAGGTTGTAACTATAAAAGGACGTTACTGAACGCGACTGCACACACAAAGCCCTAGCACGAGCCTCTCGCTTAAAAGTCTGCTTTGGCCGCTCGTGAGTTCATGGCACCGGAACTCCCTGCTTCTGCAGTTTCTGCAGAAGCAGGTAGTTTGAATTGGGCCTAGCGTTGCACCTCTGCTGAGTGATATTTTCGTTGAACCCGAACCGTCTCGCCCCCAGCCCCAGACTATAGGCTCCTATATAGTTCCCAGACATTTCAGGGAGGTATCATTAAAAAGTTTGGGAAAGGGACATCTCCATTTCTCACCCTCCCCCCCCACCCCCTTTCCTCTGTCCCGAACATTTTGTATGGCACTTTCTGACGCCCCTTTTTGGTGTTTGTGCTGATCGTACCCCTTTTTATTTCTCTTCCCCGGTTTTTTCCAGCCATCCCTCGTCGCCCCCTTATCTCTCAAAGACTACCGACGTCAGTACACACACGGCCTCTGGGTGACCCCAGTAGTGTTGTTGAGAGTGGCGGAAGATGAGCTCTAATGCCGCGTACACCGCGCCCAGGCTCCACAATATCACAAAGTTCAATCTTCGCCTCGATTTCGAAGCAAAGATTTTGGTCTCAAATAACTCCGTCCCAAAGTTGTGAAACGTCACTTTATCGTCACCAGTAACTTCCACAAACGACGATCTTGCAACGAGAAAATTCAGAGTATTGAAAGCCCGCCTAGCGACAATCTAGACAGTAGCGACTCTAACGCGGCATAGGGATGTAGGGAGACCCGGGCGCGACGTCATCAGTGCAGGCGTTCAATCGCCTGGCCCCAGGGTGCTGATCAGGCGCGCTCCGATGATGCTCGCTACGACTTTGTGATTCACAATCTCTCTGGAATTTGAGAACAAAGAAAGTTTATATGACTCACATCTCTCCCACGTGAGGGTATCGTCACGAGTGTCCAATCAACACGCTCTGCGATTTTCTGCACCAAGTTTGCGTTTGACGAGTTCAGCTACCGAGGTATCGAATTCGCAAAACGAGCTCCAAAGTTGGGCTTCACTGCTGGTAGGTTGGCTGCCATCTGGCATATTTGGGCCTCAATCGCCAAACTGCCAGAATTAGGCTTCACGTCTGGTTGCACGGTTTCTGTGTGGCAACTCTGGACCTAAATGGCCAGACAAGTGCCAGATTTATGCTTCAGTGCTGGTTATTCGGTTCATATTTGGCATCTTTGGCATGAGTCTTACATCTTTGCAATTATGTGATGATCTGACGAGTAAGAGAAATCCCATAAAAAAATTCTACAGAAAAGTACTTTTTCGTTAATGAACTTCTTGAAGGAAATTGTATTAGGTGAAAATTACGCACCTAGGATTGCCAAGTTTGTGCCAGGTAAGGAGTTTCTCTGGCCTACTACCTAAAGATCACACTTCAAATTTATGAGCTTGCGCCTCTTTAAGCTGTCGCTTCGTACAATTTCATATAAAAACAAAACATACGCTACTCTTCAGTTCGTTGTCCTCAGCAAGGTAAACATGTTGGCGCTACTTTGGAAAACAGAACCCCCCCCCCACACACACACACAGACACACAAACATCCCGGCCAACCACTCAACAAATTTTGTAAATAAAACTTGAAAGGACCAACGGTTTTATTTGCGCTTCTTGTTCAAACGATGCCATAAAAGAGACAAGTGAAAACCCCTGAAGGCTTTCTCCGGCGTCGCAGAGTCCAAGCCCTAGATGTACCCTCGTTGTGGCCTCAAGGACGCGGGCACTTATCTTTATAACGAACGACAAACTAAAATTTTTCCTTCGAGAAGAGTCCTTGACAAAGTTTGGTCTCCGCTGAAGCGCTGTCCTTCCTTGAGTATACATTCGGGTTCATTGTTCGATCAATTCCGGTGTGTACTCCCGTTGCACTCGGCCGACAACCCCGCAGGATCGAAACTAACAATGCAGCTACATCACGCGAATTCGCAGACACTTTTTTAGCCTTTATCAGACAGGTGAAAAGTGCTGAATCACTCGGATGTGGCCGCATGCCATGCATCCGTTATTTTACCGAAAAGAGCTATTATGCATGCACGGAACGTATTCTGTAGCCACGTAGACAAATATTGCAGCGCGCAGGAGGTGATTATAGGCACCACGGGTGATTATAGGTACCACAGGTACCACGGGTGATAGATTTCGACACTGCAACTGAATCGACGCAGAATCATATTTGCTGCCGGATGGGGTATGAAACCTGCGAAGCTTTTCTGGTGTTGGCTAACGGATTGCAAACACCACGAATGTTTTAGTTAAGTTAGGGTCGGTATTTTTTGAATTTTTTGAATATCCAAAAACGTTTTTTGAGGTCGCACCCTTGAATGTTTGAACGCATAGAAAGTGGTTCAGGAAAAAGACAAAGTAACTTATCCTTTCGATGGAGACAAGCAATGTGCGATAACGAGGGAGGAGAGGTGGTCGAGTTGGCGATTCAATATATGATTATTAAATTCCGTTCTAACCTAACCTAACCTAACCATATTGAGAACTGTTTTTTTTTGCATTTGTTGGAGGTTTTATCTGGGTTCCACCAAACTTGTCAAGTTAAAAAGTGGACGTTGTGATTTTTCTTCATTTTTTTTAATATAAATATGGGACAACTCCAATCCTTCAAGAAACAAAACTGCAATTTCAAAAACTAGGTCTTGATAAATTTAGGGAGAACAAAATTTAAAGCGTCATGGGGTGGGATGCGTGAAAACTTAATTTGATTTTTTCGCAAATTAAGCGAACTGTTGAGTTTACTTAAACTGCGCAATTATTCTTACTACGCATTGAAAATATATGCCATGTCCGGATTTTGCAACTTCCGGTCTTATGCTAAATAAATTATATCCATAAAGCCAGCAGCTACTTCCTTCATTAAGCTCTTGATTCTCTGGCACGATGTTTTTTTATGTTCGTGTTGGTTTTAAGTTTATGATTTAAAAACGATAAGATCTAATGTATTTGATAATGATCGAATGCACCTTGTTTCATTTGTATGTTATATGTAAACACTTTTCGCAAATATATAATTGCATTCGTAATTAAGCACATTATACTCAAATTATTTTGTACTCTGTACATTTTTGTGGGTAGTTCGCTGCACTGACTTTTGAAAGGATTGTCGGCTTCCCTTGGAGATAGGACTTGTGCGCGTCCTACTCGGGGCTGTTTTAATGTAAATGATAGGGTTAATTGGACATTAACAAGATAAAAAAAAGTTATAATAGAAACCTAAAGCACAGTTTTCAAAAGCGGTCCACTCTGACGCAAACCGAAGCGGCTTTTTTTTATTTTTTTTCTCCTTAAAACTCTTCTCGTATAGTTTACAATGGAAAGCAGTTTGATTAACTTTCGTTAATATTGCAGCTTTTTCTCCCCTCAAAAGTCTCAGGACGGCTCATTATAGATACCTTTGTTTGTTTTCGAGATTAAACAAATTTTTATTAGGAATGCCTTAATTAGGCTGCTAGCATTTTGAGCTCAATTACCCGAGTCGTCGTTTTTATTATTATTATTATTATATAGTAGCTCTTGAACTTCTGCAATATCGGTACACTCAATGTTTCTAGTTTTTTTTTTTTTTTATTTCTTTTCACTCACAACAATGATGACAAGAACGAACCAAATTCGAACTTTTAACGACCAGTTTGTAAGAAAAAAAAAAAGATTCGAGCAAACGGGGTTTTAAAACTACGGTTTAATTATTGCCTTAATCGCGTTTCACGAATCATTTTTTTTAAATTGTATTTAGTATTCTTATTTACATCGGCTAAAATAAAGACCGCTAATTGCTTTTACTCGTCTCGTCACACGACTGAAAAGTTTTAACTAGTTGTAGCTAAGGGGCGAGCGTTCCCGGTAATCGGATCGCGCGCCAGTTTCCAAGAGGGTTAGTTGCACGAACTGTAAAGCTGATCAGCACGACTCATCTGAGAAACTTGGGTTAGTTATTCCTTTTGTTCACTAAAACGTTAAAGTCTTAAGATATTTTTGATTGTTAGGTTTTACACACCCACGCGTTTAATAATTTTCTAACTATACTCTATGTGCTTGTAGCGTTGACTGCACTAAGAAGCAACATAAGCCGCTAAAAATATTTGCTTCGTGAAGCATACATGTACGTAACACCCCTAATTAGGCACTTTTTTTTTTTCAAACCTTGGCTAGACATCAGTCTTTTTTTATTTACTTCAAAAATCAACTTCTTCCTTAACTCTAAGTTAGCTTAAAGCGTATAGTTAACGGATGACCTGCACGCAACATCCGAGGCAATCAGCTGCTGTTAATAAAGTTTCTTTCAGTTTTTACTATATCTCATCAAACGGTGTTGTTATTTTTGAACTAGACTGCGTGACATCTTATTGAATTGTCTTTTATTGCGCAGTACAGCGGCGTATTTTTTCCTTATTGAAGTAAATCGCGCAACACCGCATTAGTTTTCATTCTAATAATAAACGATTGTCCTAGACACTGGCAACTTATATGATATTGCGGCTGAAAAAGAATGCTTCGGCACGAGTGTCGTATGGAACCTTTGCAGTGGAACGGGGTACGGCGTTCCCCTGCAGAGGTTCCATACCTGTCCAGACGCAATCTGCCGATCTCCAATGTCGGCTCTAACAAAACGCGTTTCTTCTCAGCACACGATGAACGAGCATAACTGCCCATCCAACATAAAGTAATGCCTCAATGCACAATCTTATGGGGAAAACTGGGTGTTCCACAGCAGTTACTGACCGTCCTCTGGCAGCAATATTTCAAGTTCCCTGGTCAAAAGCTGCAACTCCGCAGTGAGAGGCGTCTAGTGCACGGGCACTGAAAGTCTTACCCGAGTTCTTCAATGCGTCGAATCGAGAACACGGCACGTCAAAGAAATCGTTTCGCAACCCCCACTCAAAGTCAATTCAAAATCATAAATGGTGCGAACAAAGAGAACTCGTAAGAACTTGGTTTGATTGCTTAGGCGTTTTGATGAGCGATAATACTGAAGGAAAAAAAAAACGCAAACGAAGTAACACAAAAAAGGCGACAAATACAACACCCTCTTAAATTTGAAACGCTGTTGTGTTTGTACCACTTGTTTTTTTATCCCCTCAACTTCATGTTGTTTTTTTTAGTATTAAAAGGTATTAAAACACACGGTCACAAAAATAACGATACATTTTTTTTCTTCCACTGTTCTATAATTTGCATATATATTGCAACCACACGTTCAATCAATGTCCTTATGATGCAATGATTGTTGTTTATCCTACGAAGAGGACATGCACTTCGGGAATCCAAAGTGCATGTCCGAATCATTTGAATCCGAATCTTCGAATTCAAAAACGTTAATCGAATGCCAAATTTTTTAAATATCTTTTTTTTATAGTAAATGGGCGTGCTTTCGCTATCATGACAACACATATATAGCCTTTTTTGTAGCTAGTATAAACTAAACTATCACGATGAATGTGCAGCTTGATAACATTAAGGTATCGAATGTCATTATAAATTTCCGCGACTTTGAGCCGGCTAATGCCAGACATTCCGCAAAACTTAACATCTCGTCGACTAATTTCTGCAAAATAAAAATATGGATATTCCGGTCTACGAGTCGCATATTTGTACAAGACACACCCTTCTACAAACGGTTGGTTTTAGAAAACAAAATTGACATATAAATGGCACCTTTGTACAAAATGCGGCCGTAAGAACCAACTCATTTGGCACGCCTTGCAAACTTCAAATTCCAAACGTAGATACCTGAAATTAGCCATGCGAACATAGTTCTGCAAGAAATTTCGCGCCTATTTATTTTAGGTTTCAATGGCTGAAGTAGTGAAATATTAAAAAAAAAAAAGGAAAATCGGAGGCCGTGTATTTTGTATGTGTTATTTATTATGTTCTTCGTGCCTCCAAACGACCAAAGATTTTGTATGAGACGTTTAAGTACAAAATAAAGCACGCTCACAAACAGTTACACATTCATAACAATATGCATACATCCACGTCCACAATCATTATAGAAAAGGTTTAAAAACAAAATGGTAGCTATGTGTACAAGAGTAGCTCACCTTCACGCTTAAAATGTGCAGACGACAAGATGCCTGTTTCTCGTCTGCTCACTGATATATGAGCTGTCTCCCGGGTGACTTTCTCAACGCAAAAACGTCAAACACCAATAGTAGACGCTGGCGATGAGCAAGAAAATAGCGATAATTGATACTTCTAACGAAATATATGAACAATGACCCCCTGGGAGCAAGCTCACAAACCAGTTTGCAGACCGAAAATCCGATATACGTCGTAGAAAATGCGTGGTTGTCGTTTTTGCTTCATTTTTAATATTTGTCCAGCTCTTGAGCTCGAATAAAAATATAGGCAAAACTTCTTGCGAAACTACGTTCGCGTACCTAATTTCAGGTGTGTGTGTTTTGAATTCCAATTTCGCAAGGTGTGCCAAATATGTTAGTCCTTACGGTTGCACCCTGTATAAGTCGCGCGCAGATATTTGTGCTCTCGGCGCGGCGAAACTGCATTGAAAAGTCTGGATATGTGTAATATTATCGCAAGATATGCGCAAGCAAGAGCGAGTTTCAATATCCTCGTCAACGAATCTAACGAGAAATGTAACCGCATTAGCAAATTCACGCAGTAAAGGTTCATACCTGTATAAAAAAGTGCATATTAGTCTCGCACCGCTGAATGAAGCGCTACAGCCGATATCATGAGGAGAAAAAATCCACAACATATAACGGAAAAGTACGGTACAATAAAAACAACACGAAAATACTACAAAAATAGTGAGTCTGAGAAAGAAGCAATTTAAGAAGACAGCATCGTATAAACGACCCATCGCAAACATCACTGATCTCTTTAAGACAAAAAAAAAAAAAACTCACATTCTTCAACAAAATTATAAAAAAAAAAAAAATAAACGCAAATGAACGCCAACGAAGAAGCAAGCGCAAGCATGCACACGGCCCATTCGACGTCTTCGAGACGCTGAACCAAAACAGATATCAGCTCTGCCCACGAACACACATACGCACGAAAAACAGCCTCTAGAAAATCTCGAGGGAAAATGCCGTGTCTAAACAAAAGAAAAATCCTGAAAGCCCCCAGGCAGAGAAATGAGCTCGGTATTAGGGTTCGAGCACTCGGGAGAATATGCAAATTTGCGTCGTTCCGAATTAGGCGAGACAAGGTTTTTCACGGACGGTTCGACTTCCCCTCCTCGACGGCGAGCGGAAACTGCGCTACGTGATTCGGCATTCACTTCTTGGGGTTTAGCAGAAGCGCGGTCATCGACGTGCCTTGTTCCAGTCAAGGGACAGCAGTCGGAAGCCAAGAACGTGGGCTGCGAACTTTCGGCGTTCGAACGAGCAGTCCTAATGTCCTGAATACACGGGCACCCTTAACCGCATTTAAGTCTGACTGAGTTCTTATTTAACTCCGGTTAAGGGCGTCTGACGAGATCCTAAACCGCAGTTACGCCTAAGAATGGTCAGCAGTTATCGCCAACTATACCTCTAGCCACACGGGTAGCATTAACCGCTTTTAAGTCTGACTTCAGTCACACTTAACTGAGGTTAAGGGTGTTCATGTAAATGAACACATGTAAATGAAAGCAAAAACAGGTAAAGCTGAACGATTTGGATAGCATTCTGTTTTTGAAAAGTGTCTCGGGGCTATGGTATCTTCTAATAACTAGAGTATTTATTTTTAAAAGTGGAAGCAACTTAAACCACGGGGAGCGTTTGCCGTTTATTGACGAACAGTTCCTGCGAATGTTAGATGCAAGTGCGCATGCGTTGCGTTGTCCCGGGGCGAGGAGAAAAGCAGACGGAGACGCTTGGAGACGATCGACGCTTCCGCCACCTTCTCGACACTCGCATTGCAAAACGCGGCCCACGAGTCACATGATCCCGATCGTGCACTTGGAAACACTCTGTAACCTAGGCACACCACTAATACTGTCGCGGATGGAAACGGACCGACGAGCGTAAAACTGAAAATAAAGCTTTAATCGCCGAACTTGTGCCTGAAATCAAAGAAAGGACAAGCTTCGACAAAGCAACAGGGAGCGTCGAAGGCGGCAGTTGCGAGCGGCGCGATGTCGGCGTGACAGCTTGCTACCGCGAGGGTCCGAGAGGGAGTTGGCAACGCCACGTGGACTCCTTATGGATTGGCCTCGGTATCTCGAACATGCGGTCTAGAATGTTCGAGCGTTGAACATTCCGGAGACTGATTCGGCAGAGTCATGTGGGCCTCCCTATTTATTTCACTTGGTAGCTCGAACGTTCCAGTCGAATCATTTGGGGTAAGAGCAAACGCGAATCTCCCAAAAGTATGGGGTAGCGTTCTTCTCGGCGATCAACGCGGCAATATTATTCCGGAGTGGCCACCATCTAGGTGAATCCTTCTTGAAAGTCCTTAAAAGCACGTAAAGTTGCTGCAATAAAAACGAATTTGAGAACGGATTCGATTAACGTCCTTCAAAGAGAAACCGTCGGTTACGATATCCTCGACGTCCCCACGAAGACAGGCCCCGCCAAAATGTAGTACGGTACCTCGCCTCTTAAACGAAAAACGATAAAAAAATAGGAGCACATGCTGGCAATAGACCTGTTTATGAACAACCTAATGGTAGAAGTTTCGTAACCTAAACTCTTTCTGAAGCTCGCTTTAGTCGCAGTTGCCATATAGATTCGACCACATTACATCTTTCGCTCCGTAATAGTAGAGATTTTGCGCTTTGCCTGTGCTCGTCTGTTTCACGTAACATGCCAACAAACAAGCAAAAACAGGTGCTTTCGGTTCTCTAACCTCGTCTACAATACTGAACTTTTGACAGACGGTGCTCAACAATAATTAATTATTTCCAAGAAAACATCTGGAACAATAACAAAAATCCGAATATAAAAACCTACCAATCACGAACAACGTGAAAATAAAAACCTACCTGTCACAAAAAACGCGAACCTAAAAACCAACTTTTCACAACGAGCGTGATATGCAAAACCTTCTTATCACGAACGTCGCGAACAGAAAAAAAGCTACCTATCACAAAAAACGCCAACAGAAAAAATCTACCTACCGGAAACACCAAGAAAATAGTAAATCTTTATGTCACAAAGAACGCGAACATAAAAAGCCTTCCTATTACAAGAGCAAACAGAATAAACCTACCCATCACAAACAACGTGAATATACCAACATCTACCTATCATAAACTAAGCGAATATAAAAAAACCTCCTATCATCAAACACACAAACATAAAAACATACTTATCACAAAAAACCAGAACATGGAAAACCTACCTATACGGAAAAACGAGAGCATAAAAAACCAATCTATCACACAAAAACCGACCATAAACAACATCCCCATAACAAACAACGCAAACAAATAAAAAGAAGCTTTTCTATCAGGAAATTGTAAATTAATACTCTTTGACACCCAGTTTACCCTCACTCAGCGCAAACCACATCCAAGTTTCTCTCGCATGTCAATATCAATAGTGGCGCACCTTAATCAGCATATCATCTTAATCAATCGCAACATGAACACAAAGTTACTGTATTACCGACAAAACAAAATACAACAAAATGTTACCGACGTTAAGTTCTTTCGGCGATAGGGCATTATGCGCAATGCTCGTTTTTCAACTACACTGCGCCTCCGGGGTTTCTTCTTTTTTTTTTTTTCAACCATTAGTTTTACATTTGCAATGTCTTCGATTCCCCGAACACTTTTGCAATGCCGCACCCAAACACAAGAATGAGAGATAATGTCCCAGAATGCACCAAACTAAGAAAGGGTTTGTCAGAAGTGCACGTCGCGTAAACCAAGATCCATCCGCCCAATGTGCCAGGAGAAATGACAAATCGAGCTGATAGAAAACCCTATCCGTCCCCCCCCCCCCCCCCCCTCCGCCCCCCAGACACCCCGCCCCTAAACTCTCCTCGCGTTTCTGCGCAAAAAAAAAAAAAAAAAAAGAAACATATTAAAGACGCGGCACGTTTGCTAACCGCTACAGAACATTCGTCTAAGTTTGAGAGTTTGCTCGCTTGTTCAACGTCAGTCAGAGCAAACAAGCAAAGGATGCGGCTCGCACGCACTCACGCACAAGCACACCCCCGACAAGCTTTCATCTTCACATCAGGATCCGTCCAACCGCAAGAAAGTTGCTCCAACATTTCCGCCTTTTTTGCCTCTTCTACGCAGTTTGAACCCTCGCCCGTGTTTGTATTGCTCGATTCCATTCCATTCCCGTTTTCCGATCGTCGCAGGCTACAGTTTCTGTCTTGCTCCTTTTTCTGGGATAGGGAGGGAATAGATTTCCCGTTTCAGAAACCTTAACGTTTGGCTGGTTAACCGCAATCTCGATTGGCTGACCATTGCCCGCTACGCTTTGACGTTGGTGCGACCATAATTGTGCTTCTTGAAAATTCGGAACAATCGCCGATCCATCTTTGGGGGTGCTCCGTGTTTTATATTTTTAACAGAATCAAACCAAACGGTTGCTATCATATAGAAATTTCCGTAGAATGGGAACCTTCACTGAAGAAAGAAAAAGTTTTGCTGTCATAAAGGTAACGGCACTGTTTGCAAATTGATATTTGAAAAAACAAAAAAAAAAGAAGGAAAAAACTGAAAGAGCAAGAAAGAGAAAAATTTTCCTTATCTAGTTTTGTTTTTATATTTCCAAGCGTTTTTTTATTTCATTTATATTCATAGAGGACAAAAGATTTATTTTGATCTGTCGATCAAAGCGTCATATGCAGAAGTGCGTTTCATAAAGAACTCAGCCGACGCTAACCTCAGCCTCATCCTTCCAGGCACGCTACAACGCGTCACCGTCGCCATGTCCTCTTTTTTTACCCCCCCCCCCCCTTTTTTTTTTTTTATATTGCAAAAATTTTAGAGCTGGTAAAGTCTCCTCGAAGCGTATCGGAATCCTCTCTAACGCTTCTTTTGTTTATTTTGTACGTGTTGCCAGCGGAGATCGAGGCGCAGGTGTCCGAAAGCCGGTCATGCTTCCGTCACTTTTTTTTTTCTTTCCCTAAGACCAATCGGAGTTTGCTTTAATGAGAATGCAAGAATGATTCAATGAGATTGTGCGACACGAAGCGCTTGTAAATACGGGACGGCGGGATTCGATTTCAGAACATGCCGGAGGATGAAACGTTCTTATCGTTTATACGTAAGCTGCGGTGGTGGGTTATAACATCCGCGGCTTTCTTTACCATTCAAATTCTCGCCCGCTGATGGTGACTGATCCATAAAAAAAAAAACTTGCGCGTGTATGTTTGACTTTCGGACACAGCGTTCGTTACATTTGCACACAGTGCTAAAATGCAAACACAAATGCCAATCTTCCGTTGGGAAGCTTAAAATGAAGCTGGTTCGTACCGCACGTTTTCAAAAACAAAGCAACAAAATAAGCTACAAAAACATATTTATGTTTCTCCTCTTTAAAAGAAGAATAATAGGCGTGAAGCCTCGCGCGCCTTTCATTGGTGTCTGTGCGACAAAATTAGTGCAAACATGACTTCGGCTCCATTTTCTGTTTGTATTTGAAAGGATACGGGCAGCAATCAAAATGTTATTATTATAATGCAATTAAATGCAAAGGTGCAAGCGAGCTGGACAAGAATGACGAACGTAATCCCTGGAGAAGGGGAACAAGAGGGACAAAGGACAAACATAAATCTCCAAACACAGCTAGGTGACTGGTGAGCGAGCGAAAAAATCCGCCTGGTCCGGGTATCGAACCCGGGACCTCTCCATTACAAGTGGAGCGCTCCACCAACAGACCTAACTAGGGGTTAGACGTCAGTAGAGCAAACGGGTTTTATCAGCTGCCACCAGTCAAACACCAACAAGGGTGAAGCTTGCAATTTAAAGTTATTATTATAATGGAATTAAATGCAAAGGTGCAAGCGAGCTGGAAAAGAATGACGAACGTAATCCCTGGAGAAGGGGAACAAGAGGGACAAAGGACAAACATAAATCTCCAAACACAGCTAGGTGACTGGTGAGCGAGCGAAAAAATCCGCCTGGTCCGGGTATCGAACCCGGGACCTCTCCATTACAAGTGGAGCGCTCCACCAACAGACCTAACTAGGGGTTAGACGTCAGTAGAGCAAACGGGTTTTATCAGCTGCCACCAGTCAAACACCAACAAGGGTGAAGCTTGCAATTTAAAGTTATTATTATAATGGAATTAAATGCAAAGGTGCAAGCGAGCTGGAAAAGAATGACGAACGTAATCCCTGGAGAAGGGGAACAAGAGGGACAAAGGACAAACATAAATCTCCAAACACAGCTAGGTGACTGGTGAGCGACCGAAAAAATCCGCCTGGTCCGGGTATCGAACCCGGGACCTCTCCATTACAAGTGGAGCGCTCCACCAACTGACCTAACCAGGGGTTAGACGTCAGTAGAGCAAACGGGTTTTATCAGCTGCCACCAGTCAAAAACCAACAAGGGTGAAGCTTGCAATTTAAAGTTATTATTATAATGGAATTAAATGCAAAGGTGCAAGCGAGCTGGAAAAGAATGACGAACGTAATCCCTGGAGAAGGGGAACAAGAGGGACAAAGGACAAACATAAATCTCCAAACACAGCTAGGTGACTTGTGAGCGACCGAAAAAAATCCGCCTGGTCCGGGTATCGAACCCGGGACCTCTCCATTACAAGTGGAGTGGTCCCGGGTTCGATACCCGGACCTGGCGGATTTTTTCGGTCGCTCACCAGTCACCTAGCTGTGTTTGGAGATTTATGTTTGTCCTTTGTCCCTCTTGTTCCCCTTCTCCAGGGATTACGTTCGTCAATCAAAATGTGTCACTTAGGTTAGCACCACAACCGAAACCTCACCACCACTATAGTGGTTTTGATGAACAGTCCTTCAGTACTGAGAAAGGAAACGGAGAAAATTGGAGATGGCTCGTTCGCGCTAAAAGTTTCGCGGAGCGTAGATTTCATTTCATTTCATTTCATTTTATTACCTCAAAGGCACTCGACTTGCGAGCGCATTACATGAGGGGGGAAATTCATAATATACAATTAGAACTTCAAAACAGTATTTTCGCGTATATACTATTTACATCTTAAAATAATACGCACAAAAATGCACTGGGGAAAGCGTGCAGACAAAAGAGCAGGAAAAAGAACACATACATGATATAACATTGCAATTTCATATATCGCGACATCATTGAATGAGTGTAAACAAAACTTAACGCAAGAAAAGATGAAAATGCACAAATATACAACAGCGTGCAAGGCAAACAAATATCAAGGTAGAGACCGCTTACTAACTGCTCAATCCAATTTACTGTTCACATTTTAATTTATATGCTGCTAGGTTAGTCTCCGATGCAACTTCCTATGGCATATCATTTCAATCTCTAATGCACATGACAACAGGCGATGAGGAAAATAATAGGGTGCGTGATTTGGGCGGCTGAATCTTGAGTTGGTGATCCGTTCTGGGTGATATATAGGAGGGCGGTTTGCAGTAGGTTTGCCTGAAAGTTGATGCGCTATTGAAAATAGTATGAAAAAGACATAGTCGTGACAGCCGTCGACGTTTCTCAAGAGAATGTAGACCAAGGTTGTTTTTTAGTGACGTGACGCTAGTAAATGATGAATAGTCGGAGGTAATAAATCGGGCTGCCTTATTCTAGACGGACACCAGTCTATCAACAAGGTATGCCTGATGAGGACTCCAGACAGCGCTAGCGTATTCTAGTTTTGGAAGTATCAGCGAATTGGAGGCAAGCAATTTAGTGGACGGAGGTGCGAGAGATATATTTCTTTTCAAGAAGCCGAGGGTTTTATGAGCACTTGCTACTATGCAATCTACCTGATAAGACCAGTTTAACGTTTCTGAAAAGTGGACACCAAGGTACTTGTAAACGGGCACCCTGTCAATGTTGCGTCCTTGAAGGAAATACTGGGTAGACGATCTACTTGGCAATGTGGAAATGTTCATGTGTTTACTTTTTGAGACATTAATATTCATGAGCCAGTCGGTGCACCAAGTTCCGATCCTGTCTAGGTCATTTTGCAATATTAAATGATCGGATGTATCGGATATCTTTCTGTATATGACACAATCATCCGAAGATACATCTTGTGTGCTAATCTCTCACTTCCTCCTTTCCTGAGCGCTCTCTTTGCCATATCCCGCTCTTTTTTGAGCGCTCTCTCTGCTATATGTCGCTCTTGCGATGTCACAATACCTTAAGCATTTTGTGGCGTCTCAAATGGAAAGGTAAAGCAAGCGCATAACAAAAGGAGGAGGAGATAGAGAAACACAAATATGATTATCAATACTTACAATTGGGATCGTGCTCTGCGACGATGCTCAAATATACCTTGCTGGATAGCAGCTTCGTACGGGAGTCATTTTATATGCAAATGTTGACCCTATTTGGTGAATTTTTTTTTTATTTACCACGGCATTTTAAAACGTTGTGCAAAAAACGGTTTTTGTATGTTTGTTTCTTTATCCGACACCACTCAGAACACCTACAAGAGAAGGACTGCACCTTTCTTCCCTACGTCATCACTGAATGGATGGATGAGGCTTTTTAATCAGGCGGCTGCTTGCGCCACCTATACTACGTTTCACGATAACTTGGCGAACTGTGGAGGCTGCGGCCACCGCGACCCGATGAGTGCGCCGGAGCAAGGCACGTGATAATACTCCATGGCCGAGGCCAGTGGGGCCTCGTTAGCACCACAGCAAAAGAGCCCTCCGCGACAGAAAGTAGTTCTAGGATTATTTTTCTTTTAACGGCAATTGAACTTGCGCGATTCCATCTATCACGACAACATATAAAGAATAAATAATAAATAACCGCAAATTGATTAGTTTCAATTATATCTAAACCAAAAAAAGTACGCCACATCCGTATCCGCTCGATTTTATTCGCCTTGTAGCGCCGTGGCCGTTGGTGATCGCCGGCGATCGCGGCCGTGTAATCGGCCGTTTCCGCTCAAAACATCGAACTGTGCCCTGGCATTAGCACCCGTCACAAATTTGCGGCTAAATTGAACGCATGGTTGTCTGATGAACTGTTCCCGAAGTGCTCGCTATTCTAGCGGAAGAATATGTTGCTGCGGTGGACGTTCATCCGAAGTGGCTTGGTTTCGGAGCAGACGCCTCTTAGACTAGCAGACGACAGCCGGTTCCTCCGGACCTCACGCCTCGCAGTTGGCGTGGCGACACAAATGCTCCCATTACGTCAGGTCACGTGCCTCGCTCCGACGTTCTTATTGGCTCGCGAGGCACTAGCCTCCACAGGTCGCAAAATTATCATGAAACAGAGTATGGCCAGAGTTTTTTTTGTGGATCCATGCAGCGCAGCCTAGCTTAAGTCAGTATCGTCGTCAGCGTGTCTTGGAGAGCTTTCGCAACGAGTTTGACGTTAGCGCGCGGGGACGCCAAGACTGGCGCGTCTGCCACTTTAGAATCCCGGGCAGAAGCTCAACGCACAAAAGCTCACCGGATTTTCCAGAAACCTGGACAAAAGCTTACCGCTCTTACTGGTAAACCCGGACAAACGCTCACCCGAATAAGATTGTTCGATATTCTACGGGGGCTCAAATAACGTGGCAAATTAAGCGGCACATCCTACGAAAATGCATGAACGGCTCGCGCAAGGTACGTTTCTTCTCTAAGAAAAGGATGCTTATTGCTCGATTGTTTAAACGCAAATACTGCCTTTCACTGCCTGCAGCAGTTTTGGCGTGTCTAAGTGAGGCCGATAGTTCCCACACAGCTTTCCCGGATGATTTTGAAGACGCTTCGTTGCCTTCCGAACTCCCTTCACCGGGAATTCACCCTGGCGTGCTCGAAACTAAGTTGTCGTAACAACCGACACTCGGTCTCGTTGAAGACATTCGATACCCCAGACAGTTCGATATTCATGAACCTCGAGCTCGTGGAACCCGTATGACATACACTTCGCGGGAGTTAGCCCGAGCGCAAGTTCGTCTGCTAGGATAGTGGGCAGACCTCAAGGCAGCTCGCCTTTGAGGTCTACCAACTATCCTTCAATCAGAGCCAATCAAAGCTCGGCGTCTTTGTGACGTCACCGCAACCCCTGCACAGGAAGCAGACGACTCGCTCTCCGCATTGGTCCAGTACTAAGATCATATGTGACGGGCTGGTTGGATATACTTTACACAATTAAAGGTAGCGCTAAAGACGAGGACAAGTGGAAGACACAGACACTTCCTTTGATTCTTCCCTAAATATCAGTTGTGAGTCAGCGCTTGTCTGTATCTTCTACTTGTCCTCGTCCTAATTCAAAGGAGTACAACTTTCAGAGGGTCGTTGACGTGACCCTGTGTAGCCCGTAGTATAGCTTAGTCCATTTTACCCCGAGTGAAGTTTCGTTCGGCTTATCAAAAAGCAAAGTGAGATTCTGCCCGCCGGGGTACGCCAAAAATGAGTGAGCTTTTTTTCAGGACCCGGCAAAATATAGGTTGAGCTTTTGTCCGGTGAGCTTCTGTCTGGTTAACGCCGCTGAGTCTCGTCCAGCTGGAGCGTGTTCCCCCTCTCGGACAAGTCGGGGATCCACTGACGATGACGTCAAAGCGCAGGCCTTGTCCTTCAATTGTCCTGCCAAAACACAACAACAAAGAGGCAAAAAAAGCGAGAGTAAAACATCAACGTCAAACCTTACAACAACACCATAGCCAAAAATATGCACAAAATAGAAAAAAGAACAAAAATAAACTAAAATAAATCTCGCAAGTAGCTTAGCGGACTCCGGGGCGGCGAGTCAGCTATCGAATGCTTTCGGGTCCGAGATTAATGCCGCAATTTGTCACCGCTAGAGGACAGGAGAAAAAAAAAAAAAGGATTCCCGCAAATAACAAAACGTAAAGAGGAAACACGCCGCAAAAAGAGCACTTCCAGACAGCCGTGAAAGATACGACGAAGTAATGAAACGTCGCAGCAAGAAAAAAAAATCCAAACGCTATTGATGTTGCTTTTTGTTTTGTTGCTCCCTTTCGCAGTCGTGCTTTGTGTAACACTCCCTCCCATTTAACATTTTATTCATTAAAGTAGTGCGTAAGAGAGTAAAAACAAATGCTGCGTATCTAATGATAATAGAGCGAAATGAATTGGGGGGACACAAAAGCCCTACGCCGCAATCACACTGGAAATACTTGACACAAAGGCGTACTTCTTCCTCGTACGACATTGGTTTGACGCGCAGATAATTGTTTCATCGTGTGTGCAGCGAACGCCGTGTCGTTTGTAAGTTGCGTGGGCAATGTGGCTACGGTTTAAGCCTTCAAATTTGTCTCAAAACTTTTCTCGCGCGTCTAAGGAACCCCTCGCACAAAAAACAAACGATGGGAACCAACGTTACTAAAACACTCAGTTGGGAAACTCCCACAGAGACAGCTTTGAAAAAATTGGCCCCAATCTGTCTCCGAGCACCGAGCTAATGACCAACACAACGCCACCATTTCTCCCGCAGCGGCCACTCGAGGAACTGCACGTGACTTCTATTTTGGCTTTAAGAACAGATATAGCGGAAAAGGTTACAGGGGTGCCACCCCCGTCTCCCGGGCGGACGCGCCGCGTCGAACTACAGAAGTTAAAATGCACCTAGGTCAGGACGCGCTACCTGAAAGGACCGCTGAGGCATGGTTGTATAAAAACAATACTAATTGTTCCGCAGAACCTTGCAAACTAAAGATTATAAAAACATCACGCGCCCTTCATTTTGTACTAAACTCCAATAAGTTTCATACAAAAAGAGTCTTTTCCGTTTGTTTTTACGTAAAAACAGGCTTTCAAAAAGCTCAAGGTGACCACAGTACAGACAAACGATAAAGAGTGGCGCTGGCGTCGCATTTAGCTCGGTCTCGGTGGACGCCAGCGGCCCAGGTTTCGACGGTGAGTTTCCCAACTGAGTGTTTTACTAACGTTGATGGGAACCAATGCGAGTAACATTTGAGACTCTCCCTTCTTACAATGTGCCGAATATCACCCCCAAGATCCAATGACCCTGGCGCCGACAGCATTTGCGTAGTTGGAACGGTTGGACGCACACAAACACGGCGGTTTCCCTTTTCGAAATGGTAGGAGCAGCTGCCGCCATCTATCGTCGTGGGCAGCGTTTGAAACAGCGGGGACACCCTCGTCGCAGGGCGAAAGCGGGTGAACGTGGACAGCGCGATTTGCACGCATTTTCTCCTACTGGGGTTTCCACACCTTTTCTGCACAAGGTACTCACCGCACAGCAGAAAAGAAAAAAAAAAGGTTTTGCGAAAAGGTTTTTGGTTTTGCCAGACCAAAAGTGTTGCCCAAAGAAAGTTCTTTGCCGAAAGGCCTATATAGGAAAATGAACGGCGTTCGCTATAACTAGGCTCTCAATGGAGCGATCTCACTAAGCGTTCGGCGCATGTGTGACGCCGCCATAATTGTAGTCTGCAGAAAGCAGACGACAGTGCACGAGAGCACTCAACAAGTAGAGATCGAGCGAGGTTGCGCAGAAAGAGTTCCCTCAGTACCTGTACCGTAGTCACAATGGCTGTTGGGATCGGCCTATTACTTTTGAATAGTTAACTTTAAATGAGCTACTTTCGACGAGGCATGCTATCTGGACATCATCAAAAATCACTAAATCAGCACACTTCAAAAAAATGCGAAACAAACGAAGCATTTGAAGGTGTTACGAAAAAAAAAAGAAACCACTTCGAATTAAACACGTGTTTAGGTTTAGGTTTCTTTTTTTTTTTTCTTTTTTTAATTTGGTATGTTGAAGTCAACTGTATACGGGACAGCTGTGGGTAGCTACGCGCAGCGCAAGTTCGTTTGCTTTACGCGCAGGGGTTACGGCGACGTCAGAATGCCGAGCTCGGATTGGCTCCAATTGGAAGGACAGTGGGTAGACCACAAAGGATCTAGCATTGAGGTTTATCGTTGCAATCTAAACCAATCAAAGCTCTGCGTTCCGACGACCACTACGCAAGAAGCAGACGAACTTGCACGCGAGATATTCACGGACAGCTTAAGAAACAGATGTTACGCTACTGGCTTTCTGATTGGCTCTTCGACGTTTGAATCGGATAAGGCCGCAATCTCATTGGCCGCGAGGCAGTAATGAGACACTCGGGAACTAGCCACGCCCTACGTTTTTTTAAGTTGTCCGTTACGCTAGCCGGCAAGAAACAGATGTGGCGAAACAAAAAGCTTTCAGCCTTTCCACTCTGGTGAAGAAGGAAGACCAGCGGAGCTGTACAATGGAAGTAATGGCCGGCTGCAAGTCGGCAAGCCAGGGTGGAAAGGCTGCCGCCATCTATGAGCGACTGCGGCAACCAGATACGTGGCTTGCCGCCGTCGCTCATAGATGGCGGTAGGTGTCCAGAGTTCGGTGTCTTCATTTCTTTGCGGGGAACACGATCCTGGGGAAACTAGCCCTTAAGAGCTCCACAGGAAAAAAAAAAAGGAGTCGCAAATTGCCCTGAAAATCTGTTGCTACGTGAAACGTTGTTGGTTTAGCGCTCCTCCAACCATTTATTCGGGAGCCGTGCCTCCAGGTCTCTCGAACCGTCTCCACCCCATTGACTCCAGCCCACTGACTCCACCGCAGTCCACTCCACACCATTGACAGAATTTATGTTTAGGTCCCGTGAAGTCCAATTCCTCGTTAAATCTAGCGGAAAAACTTAAGTGATCTGTAAGTCACGCGAGAGTATTTCAAGTTGCGTCAATTTTTCTAGAAAAATTTAGCGGGGCCACCAAATTTGTGTACAGGTCACGTGACATAAAATCACGTGCTATCATTTTCGCCGCTAAATATATCGCGGGAACTGAATTGGTGTTGACGTCAAGCGTAGTCAATTTTCCAGCTAAATCTAGCGGAGCAGCTGAACTTGCGTTTAGTTCACCTTGACATGAATCCATGTGGCGTAATTTTGCCTGCTAAATTTAGTGGGGAAATTCACGGTAACGCTATTTGAGGCTTCACTTCCGCTGAAAACCAAGTCTATAAGCGTTTCACGAAAAAGAAAAAACGAATAATTCTGTAAATACATGGAAGATACTCAATGTTACGAGGTCACAATGAACGCATGAGCCGTGAGAAATGGCTAGAAAGATGTTGCGAATCAATGACGGCGCTGCATAAAGGAAAAAGACGGCGCCGCATAAAGGCAAAAAGCCCGTGTCGCTCGTGTGGGCAGCGCGTGCAATTGCCAGCTTGCCTGGTATGTTTCCCGGCAATGACACAAGTCCTAACGTTCTCTGTTTTGTTTTTTGCCTGCTTGAAAATGACGAGGGTGCGTGTGCATAACTTTTGTTGTGTATGAAGGTAGACGACAGCTTGAAGACTGAGTAGGCGTTTATTACTACATGGTGCAACTTGACCAGTACCAAGCGTGAGAAGGACTGCAAGGCGCGAGAGCGCTTGCTTTTCTAGAAGCTGCCGGGACCACGTGAGCACACGCGGCTTTTGATAAACTGTTATAGGCAGCGCCGCTATCTATAACATTTCTTCCCGCTTAAAACAGTGCTATGTCGGGCAATAGCGGTCCGGAGGTCTTCGGGTTCTTTGGGAGCAGGAGGCGGCGAAACGATGGCTGGTGCCGCTTGCGGACTTCCAGCAATCTCGGCAGGCGTTGCTTGAGGAAAGGACCCTCGAGGACTGCCGGTCCCGAGAGGGGTGCTGCTGGCAGCCGGTGTAGAAGAGCACTCCCACGAGGTGTCCTCTGCCTGCTGCTTTTGGTTGACGCTGGGAACACTGCGCAGCAGCTGATCTTGATGACGATGCCACACTGCGGGGCCACGTGACGTTTGCACCTTCACTGTGTAGGAAACGGGTCCCTTGTGCTGTACCACAACGCCCGGAACCCATCTTGGCTGTCCCCTGTAATTACGAACTATCACAGCATCGCCGACCGTAATAGAACGGGGCGTGGAGGGATGCTGGTAGCACTGCACGAATTGGCTATGCCCAACTCGCCCTTCTATCATCGGTTTAAGAATGTCTAGCCTAGATCGCAGGCGTCGACCGAACATCAGATTCGCCGGGGCCTCTTTTGTCGTGGCGTGGGGCGTGTTCCTGTACGTCAGCAGGAACTTGTGAAGAGTTTCGTCTAGGCTTTCTGTGCTCTTCCCTTTTCTTAATGCTTTCTTGAGCGATTGAACAAAACGTTCGGCCAGCCCGTTTGAACTGGGGTGATAAGGGGCCGTTGTGACATGGCGTGCGCCCAGCTCTCGGATGAATGCTTTGAACTCGGCAGAGGTGAACTGTGACCCGTTGTCGGAGACAATTGTGTCCGGATATTCAAATCTCGCGAACATCTCACGGAGACTAATAATTGTGTTCTGGCTAGTTGTGCTTTTCATCACACAGACTTCTGGGCATTTAGTATGGGCATCAACGACAACAAGGAACGTGCGCTGACGAAAAGGTCCGGCAAAATCAACGTGCACACGTCTCCAAGGAGCGGTCGGCCAAGACCACGGATGCAAGGGAGCACTGTTCGGAGCGTTGTGCTGCTCTTGACATTGCTTGCACTGCTTTACGTGTGTCTCGAGATCACAGTCAATAAAAGGCCACCAAACATAGCTTCTGGCCAGTTCTTTTGTCCTCACCAGACCAGGATGTCCGTCGTGGAGCTCTTGAAGAACCAGAGGCAGGAGCTTTGGGGGTACGACGACACGCATGCCGCAAAGGAGACATCCCTGATGCAGTGTGAGCTGGGTCCGCCTGTTGAAAAATAGCTTGAGTTCCGCATCCTGCACAAAGTTTGGCCAACCCGTGCTCGTCAACTCATTCACCTTGCAAAGAAGAAGATCTTGCGCGGTCGCTCGTGAGATGTCCTTGCTGGTTACAGGCATGGACTGCAGACGTAAAAAATAGAACGTTTCATCAGCTTCGTCGGAGTCAACTACATGCAGTGGTAAGCGCGAAAAACAGTCTGCTTCTACGTTTTCACTTGTAGGTTTGAACTTCAAGGAATACGTGTATGCGGACAACGTCACGGCCCAACGCTGAAGGCGTGCTGCTGCTATCGTCGGGATTCCAGTCTTTGGTCCTAGCATCGTCTGCAATGGCTTGTGATCTGTTATCAGTATAAACTTGCGGCCGTACAGATAACAGTGAACTTTGTTTACACCAAAGATAAGCGCGAGCGCTTCTTTCTCCAGTTAACTGTACTTTTGCTCTGTCTCCGACAACGTTCTCGATGCGTAGGCGACAAGACGAACCGTTCCATTTGGGAAGATGTGCGAAAGTACGGCGCCTACCCCGCACTGTGACGCGTCGCAGGCCAGCTGAAGGGGAATCTTTGGATCGTAGTGGGCCAGGACCTCCGTAAAAGCCAGGGCGTGCTTGATGTCGTCGAAGGCGTTCTGGCAGGCACGGGTTCACGACCAGGGCTGGTCCTCACGCAGGAGTCTGTACAGTGGGTGTGCCATCGTCGCTAGACGTGGGAGAAACTTGCCGTAGTAGTTGATAGCTCCGAGCAGTGAACGAAGCTGCTGTTTGTTGGCTGGTGCGGGTGCAGCTCTGATGGCGTCGGTCTTCTCCGTCGTGATGTGGATGCCAGCTGCACTCAGCTTGTGGCCAAGGTAGTTTTGCTCTTTCTAGGCTTTGGCTCCCTTGTCAGTCGTTCCGAGCGCCGAGGAAAGCTTGTTGCACGTGAAGATAGTGTTCCAGTCCAAGCGCAAATGCTGAAGCCACTGTCGGCCCAGGAGCGGTGGCCCTCCCTGCTCGATAACATACAACGGCAGGACATGTATTTGCCCGTTCTGTTGGACTGTTACGCCCACAACACCTTTCGGTTCCACAAGTGCTCCAGTGTACTATCAGGTTGAAATGAAAGGCGATCACCGGCGCGCGTGCCGCTTCGTACATCCTGCGCCGCCTGTCAGCGATCGGGGGAACCCTCGGCGCATGCGCTGTTCAAGTTGAGGGTGCGAGGCTGCGTGTTCTACCGTTAGGTGCTCAGCTCCCGGCTGGCGCACTTGTGCTTCTCCGCGGCGCCGCTGAAGGTGCTCTAAGCCGTTGCCGCTGGGGCTCAAGCTCCTGGCTGCCATCACCGTGCGCTCGCCGAGCACGGCGGCTCCGGCGGGGCGTCCGAATGTCGGCTCCTCGCTGCCGCTCGCTCGGCGAGCGCGAGGCGATGGCAGCTAGGAGCTTGAACCCCAGCGGCAACGGCTTAGAGCACCCTCAGCGGCGCCGCGGAGAAGCACAAGTGCGCCAGCCGGGAGCTGAGCACCTAACAGTAGAACACGCAGCCTCGCACCCTCAACTTGAACAGCGCATGCGCCGAGGGTTCCCCCAATCGCTGACAGGCGGAGCAGAATGTACGGAGCGGCACGCGCGCCGGTGATCGCCTTTCATTTCAACCTGACAGTACGTCCGGAGGCGCAACGCCGTAGCTGTCAGCTGCAGAGAAGGAAACAATCGCTGTTGCTGCTTTGCCGATATTACAGACACCGCCGCTCCCGTGTCGAGCTCCATCTCGAGGGGCGTTTCGTTGACGATGACGCGGACGTTTATCGGTGTTTGCTCTGGACACGTGACTCCGTTTAGTGCCGCGTCAGACGCTCTACTCAGAACTTTCAAGTTCTTTCTGCGGTTCGACTCGTTTGCACGCTCATCAGCTTGACATATCCGCTGGATGTGTCCTTTCTTTCCACAGCCGAAACAAGTTGCTGACGCGTGCACGCAATCTTTGCTCATGTGTTTCGGCGATCCACATCGGAAGCAATGCTTAGAGAGCGGCTTCCCTTCTGTGCCGCTCGGTTTTGTTGAAACTTGTTTCTGGAGTGGTTTCCTTGTCGCGTTGAATTTATGCACGTCTGAAAAGTTTTTTTTCTGTCCCTTGAACTTCCGCGACATTTTTCGTTGCGGTTTCTATTGCCAAGGCTCTTTCGACAGCCTTTGCAAACGATAGTTTCTTATCTTCCGCAAACAAAACCCTTTTGTATGTCTACTCGCCGTAAACCGCAGACAAACCTAACACGCAAAGCTTCGTCCAAAAATCCTTCAAAGTCGCACGACTGCGAGAGCTTTCGTAGTTCCGCCACAAAGTCGGCAATGGATTCGGTTTCATTTTGTGAACGACGGTAAAATTTGGATCGCTCACCGATCACCGACGGTCTGAGTGCCAAGTGGTCGCCAAGTATCCTCCGCAACTCGTCGAATTGGTCTTGCTGGACGGCAGACTCGGTGCGGTCAGGGACTTGAGGAGGCCGTACGTTTTGGGTCCAATGAAACTGAGGAACGCGTGTACCTTGTCTTCTTCGGGGACCTTGTTGAAGCGAAGAAATGACGTCAAACGTTCGTCGTACGAGATCCAGTCACTTGCGGAGTCGTCAAATGGCTCCATGTGACCGAGTCGCCCCACGACTTGCGTGACTGATGTCGCCATGCCTTCGTCCAGCTTGGCAGTGTGTACTCCAGACAGAAGAACCGCATCAGCTTCCTCTTGAGTTTCGTAGAATCACTGCCGTCTCCGCTGTTCCTCGTCGCCACTTGTGTATGAAGGTAGACGACAGCTTGAAGACTGAGTAGGCGTTTATTACTACATGGTGCAACTTGGCCAGCACCAAGTGTGAGAAGGACTGCAAGGCGCGAGAGCGCTTGCTTTTCTAGAAGCTGCCGGGACCACGTGAGCACTCGCGGCTTTTGATAAACTGTTATCGGCAGCGCCGCTATTTATAACAACTCTGATAGGCGCAGAAGATGCGCGAGAGGGGAGATTCCGAAAACTCCTTTTGTGACAAAACGCTCCGGGAAGGTGGGGCTTCAGCGGTACTTTGAAAATAATTTTCTTCCGCCTCCGTGCCCACGAGGTAGACGGCCTTAGAGCAATAACATGGCAGCTGAAAATGACCCCCTATTGGCCGCCGCCATGTTGCACATCTTTGACCCCTAGACACGTGACCTTAGAGTTTTACGTCTAGAGTTTAAAGAAGTACCGCTCACAAATAATAGCTTATTGATATTTAGTAACAGTACCGACGAGGTCCGTTTCTTTCGTTTTAAGTACAAAATCTGCTTTTACGACAAAACCTTGGGCAGTTTCTCGACGCCTCTGCTAGATGCCATCAGCCGGGGTGCTGTATTTTGGGTTTTTATCGGAGCTTGATCTCTGGGGCTAACAGTATTGAAAATATAGTTTATCATGTTTTTTACAGCGATCTCGATACAAATCTCGGCTCAGTTTTGCGTAAAAGCCGCAGGATTTGGTATGGTCACGTCTCTAGTGGTCAAAATTGTACAACATGCCGGCAGCCAAGGGGGGCTCACTTTTGCCTGGTGAACGGGATACCAGTTTCTCGCTCTAAGCCCCTCTTCCTCGTTGTTCTGTCACCCACGCACCAAACTGAGAAATAGTCTCCAGAGTGGTGATCCCGGATGTCAAATGAAGACGATTTAAGTATTTTTGCTCAAATACAGAACCGTTTCAGTTTCCCTTTAATAGAACAAAGATTGTCGCGATGCGTAACTTTGCCTTGAAGCAGCAGCGTAAATGTTAACCCTAAGGTTCGGAGTTTTCGATTTAAACCGATAAAAACCGATAAAAATAGGCCAAATTTACTTTCGAAAATTTTGTATTAACCGAAAAAGGTCAGTCTTTAGGTTGGGCGTTTTCGGTTTAAACCAATAAAAACCAATAAAAGTAAGCCGAATCCATTATTTAAAATTCTCTTTTAACCGCAAATGGTCAGTTTTTTAGGGTCGCCTCGAGATGGGCGGGGGGAGGGTGGGGAAGGGGGGAGGGGAGAGAGGGCGTTGCAAGGTTTGACACTGTGTGGCCTCTTCGTGATTGCCCTCTTCAAAACGTTCAACATGCAACAACTGCACACATTGCACACATTTCCCAAATAAAGTGTCGTTTTTTTTTGTTTTTTTTTTTAATGTATTTGTGCCGTTATTTTTTGAGGGATCGGAAATATCAGAGTTACAAGTATCATCCGATCCGGTGTCCGATGGTGTTTCTTTCATATTCACCGAAATAAAACGGGAAACGTTTCTGGGCATAAATATACACCGAAAAAAAATGTAGTCCTAAAAAAACACCGAAAAAAGTACGAATTTTTTAAAAATAAAAACCGAAAACGCGGAACCCTAGTTATCTCTAATGCCAGAAGGTTCCGGCAGAGCGTATCTTCGTTTCCAGCACGCAACACGCCCTCAACAATAGCTTCCGTGAATTGCCAACCCGAACAAAGACCCAGCGAGTGAAAGCCATTTTTGTACAAGCGTCTCTCCCCGCACTGCGCATCGCAAAACATCCAATCAGCCTTGTTCTAGTAAACAAGAAAAGCGAGCGGTCCTTCGCGCACGTAGACGAGGATCAAAATGGCTGCTACTTCGCGTGTAGCGTCGTCACTGCCTCCGTTTTCGGCTTTCCCTTTCTCCAGCTCCTGCCGATTTTCAACCACGCCCCATCGTAGCAAGCAGGCCTGTCGCTTCGTATAATAATCCGAACGCTTAATCCCTTAATCCCCGAGAAACATTTATTTCAGTTTAGGTTCGCTCTTTGCTAAATCCTTTCGTAAACGGCAAATCAAGAGGTACACTTCAGTGCCCGTAAGGTTTGCGCCTCCTCTCCAGTAGATGTTCTTTTTTTTAATCTGAACCCCCCCCCCCTTCCCCCCTCTCTCTTTTCATAGCCGCTTTTGTGCGGAAGTTTCGTTTATTCATCGTGAACCACGGGCGAACTATAGATAGTATTCACTAGCGGCCATATCTGTGTGCGTGGTTGCTTAGCGCGTGTTGACGGCGAGCTTCCGCAGTTCTTTTGCAACGCGCATTCCACACTATCAAGATTGCCGGTCTTAGCGGGCTATTAATGTAAGCTCGTTCTGGGCATGCGCCCTAAACATCGCCCTCAAATATGGCGTCCAGTGAAAGCCCCCTATATGAGCCGACACGATCGTGTGCCGGGATAACCTACACTGAAATCAACCGGTTCAATCATAGTTAATGTTCATGAGTCCTACTAACGTGAATGAATGTACCGTTGCAACCTAAGAACGAAGGGCGAGGGATCGACGGGCCGGGGAGCAGGAAGCAGACAGAACGCTGGAGAAGAAAGAGGGAAACCTCCTTCTCTCTTTAGCGTTCCGTCTGCTTCCTCCTCCCCGGCCCGTCTATTCCTCGCCCTTCGTTCTTAGGTTGCAACGGACTATACGTACTGCGTAAACACCAACGTTGATAGATTACCTGACTTGTGGTACTCCCGCGAAGGGGAGAGGGGGAGGGGTAGCCCCGTCGTTGGAAGCGCCATCTATATTTTTGTTTTAAAACTGCGCGTCCCATAGCGCACGGTGGAACTGCGGTTAGCATAAAAGCCGTCCGGCGCGTCGAACAACGAGAGGCGAGTCATGGGAGCGGAGGGGGCTGCGGCTCGTGCATGCAGCGTCCATGAGCAGTTCCGTAACTGAGCGAATCTGATAACGATGGTAATCACCAATTGGCGGTATTGACGTTATGCCATTACGGTGGCGCTGCTGTCGGTAGAGCATGCGCAGACCCTTTACTTTACTCTAATTCGGTCTCTGCACACGAGCACTGCTCACACCTGGCGTGGGCAAGCGCTGACTCGTGTGCAAACAGTGTGTAAATACTTCAGTACACTTGCTTCTGAAGGCGAACGTTTGTGTTTGCGGCCTTCCACGATTGGCCGGATGCTGATTATGACGTCAGCAAAGGATTTTTGATTGTAGGAAATAAGAGGAATAGAAAAACTTCAATTTTGACGGTGTTGGCAATGCTGGTGTCAGAGCGCTATAATTTCAAGCTTCCACCATGCTCATTACAAACACCATCAAACTTGTTGTTCGCAAGGTATTGACGTCACGAGAGGCAACTAGAGGAGGGCGCCATCAAAACATCTCGCCACAAATAATACGTGTAAAGACAAGTTCACGCAACACCATCTGCGTGCGTCGTGTCAGCTTACGGAAACTTCCGTTTGTTTACATCGAGAGTCACCCAAACATCCGTGCACCCTATGAAGGGTGACAAACTGTTAAAGGAATAGCCTCGCGCGTGACTTTCGATAGACGTACGTTCCGGTGACTTAAAACGCAACGTAAGAAAAGGTAAGCAAACACCCGGGCGTGAACCGGCGTGGCCTTAATCGTGGGCAGACGCGTTATGATGCGTGCAATAGAGCGCACGTGCTTTCGTGCCCATCAGCACTCGCGACGCTTGGCGCTTAATTGCTGTTCGACAGCCGCTTTAGAACCGCGCAAAAGAGTCTGCACAAGCATAAAGTAGGCTCTTCGCCGCACACCACTCGTGCATGTGAGAGTCACCGAGAGCTTAAAGGGGCGATGCAACAATTTCTGTACTTTGCGCAAATATCGCTTAAAACGGATCCCTAACGTTAATGACCTACGAAACACGCGTTCGTTTTTCACCCCACGCAATAGAAGTTCTAAAAAAGAGTTTAAAAAAAAGAGCACCGTTCACCCCCTCAACTCGCAGCCAGAACAAGCGGCCACGTGATCTGGAGCCGATTATATGCCGCCAATGTTGATCATAGCCACGCGCTGAGGTCGGCCAAGCACTGAACACGCGCTGAGTTCTAGATATTGTTATGACTCGGCTATTGTCGTCGTTGCAGCGATTGGACACGGGCCACTACCCGAATGCATGTCGAGGCATCGATTGTCACGAGCCCAGATCGAATGCGTACGCAATCTTCGCGTCCACTGTGTGAGCAGCATTTGAATATCGTCACCGCAAAGCTCGATGACGCATTTCGGGTGATCGTACTGTTGCCATTGTCCCCACAGCTTCGTCATCAAATTTCGCGAAGGAGCAAAAGGCGGCTTTGGAAGGAGAGACTGAAAGAAAAGCTCCGCTTTCATCCTTTCAATTCCGCCGCGACGAAGACGCTTCTTGGTCAGTGGTGCTGCGTTCGAGTATTCTTCGGTCCCACTAGTGCTAGGAAGCTGGTGTAAAGTAAGAAATATTCCTACCCAATGTCGTTGCACAGCTCCTTTAAGAAGTATGGGTCAGGACGAGTTCTCAACACCATCCCGCTTTGCCCACGCGCAAAATTACAGCCGCCATTGCTGACCTTCTCTCGGCTTATCAAAATGACGAGCCAGGCCGTTGACGAGCCTCCGCAAAGACCAATGCTGAGGGGAAAGACGCAGTCCAATCTAAAATGGCAATCGATTTACCCGAATTTTCAAGATTCGAAAATTCAACGAACACTCCTTCATAAACACAAACGAACACTGCCCGGATTTAATCAACACTTCTATATTAAGTTCAGTAGAACGATTAAACAAAAAAAAAAAAAAAACGCGCCACTGTGCATTTTAACATGTGATTACCATAGTCCGTTCTAGAGTGCACCACTATCCACCTGTCTACTCACAGTGTTTCAAAGGCAACCTCCCTCAACCTAAGGTTGGAAATTGATACGAATACACTTTTGTTTTGCCCAAGATACATTTTTAATGCGAAAAAAAGTTTATATTGACACTGTTTTAGAATTTGTGCAACATTCAATTTGTTAAATAACGGATGAGTATCGTACGAAGTGTTACATATATTTTGAACAGCTTTGTTTTTTCTTAGAGTGTGCCTTAGTTTAATGTTTGTGGCAGTAATGTTCCCCATACTTCGAAGCAATAATTACACTAATAAAAAAATGAATTGTATATGAGAAGCACGACAGAAATTTGGATGATGTGGTGATATTTGTACATAATACCTACAACTCTCAATAGCTTTTGGCATGTCTGTTGTACTGTTTCGTCCCATTACATATATTCATTAAATATAATTCCCAGAACTGTTACGCTTTCCACTATATCTATACAGTCTGTTCCAGGAGAAAGAATGGAGGAATAAAAACTGTTCGTATTTCGTGAACTGAATAATACAGCTTTCGTTTTACTACAATTTATTTGTAAAGAGTTTGAATCTGGCCTAATATTTAACTTTCCTAAAATGTTTTAGCACTATCTGATCAGTATCCGCACCTGAAAAAAATATACTGGAATTATCGGCATAGAAGATGAGACTTACTTTGTCATCAATAGTGGCAATCTCATCGATGTAGAGATTAAAAAGAACTGGTCCCAGTAGACTTCTCTACGGCACGCCGGCTGTTAGTGGCCTAAGATCACATTTTTTTGTTTTTATTTTTTACTTTTTTTTTATTACAACGCACTGGTAGCGATCACAAAGATGACTTCTGAACGTTTCCAAATCAGCACCACGAATATTGTAAAGATACAACTTTTGAAGTAATGAAACATTACTGATGGGGTCAAACGCCTTAGAAAAATTGACAAATACTTCAAGTGTTAGCAACTCTTTTTCAATATTGCTTAAAAACAGTTATTTTCATTTGCACAAACTATTTTCCGTGGAACAACCCTCCATAAATCCACATGGACTGGGCGTTAGAATGGAAATTTTTTTTCGCAGGCACTATGGGTATCCTTGATGTATTGTTTTTTTCTAGACGTTTTGAAAATATATAAATAAAACAGATAGAGGTCTACAGTTTCCGAGGTTGTTTTATTGACATTGTTTTCTGGAAAATTTCGTTCTCAAATGCTAGATTGATTATATGCGTTAGGGAGGGAACGATCGATCACAGCACAAGTTTTAAATCGGAAATCATATATATCAAAACTCCTACAATTTTTTTTTTTTTTTTTTGTAAAACAGGCAACATTTCATCTTTGTCAGTTGAAAACAGAAACAGAATATGATAGACACCCTGCATATACCGAACGGCATGTGAACAAAGTACGCTTCGGACAAGTGTAACAAAATTATCATTAAACTTTTTGCGCTAAAGCAGCTCCTTTTTTTGGGCGATACCTCCGAATTTATCTCAGTTGCCCTATGCGCGTGCAACCCTTGCTTTATTAGTCCATTTTTTTTTTCAATAAAACATCTGATCTCTTGTCATCTTTAAATAACTTGTTGAAATACGTGCGTTTGGTCTGCCCTAAAGCTTTTGTTAAATAGTTTCTATGTTTATTAAATGCAAACAAGATGTTAATGATTTTGTGCATGGAAATCAATGGAAGTGAGCATTTCTTATTTATAATTTTTATAATATCAGGCGTAACCCGGGGTTTGCGACACTTCCGAATGATATTATGAAATTTGTAAGGAAAGCAACGATCATATATAATGTTGAACATTTCAAGGAAACAATTAAACGCTTCGACGGCAGGCACGCTAGACGGCACCGCACTCGAACGTTGAGAATGTATCTGTTGTTCAAAAAGATCAAGGTGTCTAGTGCTTATATTTCTAAAACAAATGTCTGAGGATCCCATATGTTTGTTGAGCTGTAGTCTACATTAAAAAGCATATGAAGGTGGTCACTATACTCCGTTTCACCTTATGTTGTACCGCAGCGAAGGCTAGAAGCGCGAGCTCATAGCGTTGGCAGCTGCCCTTGGTGCACGAGAGCTTGTGCCGCCGAGGTGTGCCATAGAGCAAAGAGCTCGCGCTGGTAACCTTTCCTGCGGTACAACACAAGGTGAAACAGAGTATAACAGTTTCCCCGACCACGGCAGCACCTATGTCCGTTTTTGAAATATTTCTTGAAAATAAATCCAGCAACTCCTTATTTCGAAGTGTTATACGATTAGGTTGAAAATAGCATTAAACAATCCATATTGTTGATATAGAAAGAACAATTCCATTCTTTGTGTGGAAGACGCAATTTATTTTCACCAATATACTTTAAATATCCACCGAAGAACTCTAAAAGGGAGAATACGTTGCCACTTGGCGGGCGATAGGCAACAAAAAAAGCTGTATTTGTATGTTGTCTAGTTAGTATTTTACAGCCGTTTTTAATAGTTGTAAAGTCGTTAATAAGCGTACAACGCAGACTTTTTTTTCATGTCTATACGTGCTTTCCCTTCTACTTTATTGGTTATGATCGCACTAAATATTTCGTAATTCTCGAGCTTAACCACTTCATCGTCATTTTTTTACACCCTGTTTCAGTCAGCATAATAACATCAAGGACAAAAGTTAAAATCGTCCAAAAATATGTTTCATTAATCATACCTATTCCCTATCGATTGTACATTTAGGTGAAACAAAGGAAAAGGCACCTTCGGTTGGTTTCCGAAAAAAAATTTCTATTTCCCTTCGCATTTCTCTGCTCCATTGCATTGCCCTCTTGCATTGCATCGCCCTCCTGCATTGCCCGAAGGGCGCTGCAAAACGGAACTTGGTTAGGACAAGTTTTGGGTAGTACAAGCTTGAGCGTCTCAAGCTGGAGGGCATTGCAGGAGGGCATTGCATCGCCCTCCTGCACTGCCCGAAGGGCGTTGCAAAACGGGACTTGTTAGGACTAGTCTTGAGTAGTACAAGCTTGAGCGTCTCAAGCTGGAGGGCATTGCAGGAGGGCATTGCATCGCCCTCCTGCACTACCCGAAGGGCGTTGCAAAACGGGACTTGTTAGGACTAGTCTTGGGTAGCACAAGCTTGAGCGTCTCAAGTTGTCACACTGTAGGGGCGTGCCTGCTCTGGTGCGGAACGCGATCACGAGGAAAATGCGGAGACCACGTCGTCTGCTTCTTGCCCAGGAGTTGCTGTGACGTCAGAACTATACACCGAGTTCCGGTTGATTTTATTTAAAAGAATAATGAGTAGACCTCACTGCAAGACGCATCGAGGTCTACCCACTACTTTTTTTGATCAGCCAATAAGAGCTCGGCGTTCGAAAATCATCGCAACCTCTGTGAAAGAAGCATATAAATTCACGCTCTACGTAAAAAGAAACAACAATAAGTCGAACTACGTCGAAGCACAATTCAAAACTACGACGCTCAGAGCGTGAGCCAACAGACGCCGTTTCGCGCGTTCCAAAGTAAAATAAAAAAAGAAATTAAAGCGTTGGGACGCTAGATATTCTGACGTCACCGCCCAGAGGTGGTGACGTGGCGGTGGTGGCATGAATCTGGCATTTTCAAGTGTCTCGCGGCATTGAATCGAGCCGATTTTGGAAGATAAAAGGTGTTTTCTTTTTTAGAGCGCAGCTCTCAGGGGCCCGTTTCCAGCCTGAGCGGCGTCGGCGTCGGCGTCGGCGTCGGCGTAACCGGGGGGGGGGGGGGTCACATGACCCCCCCTGAGGTCACGTGACCCCCCGCCGAGGTCACGTAAACCCCCCCCCCCCCCCCGAGGTCACTTGACCCCCCCCCCCGGGGTCACGTGACTACCCGCAGGTGACGTGACCCCCCTCAGTACCCTTCCCTCCTCCTCCTCAAGAGCTGCGCTCCAATTCGGCGTTACAGGGATTTGTAAACGGCTTTCATTTTTTTTTCAGCACTACACAGAAAAGAAAAAGCTCAGCGATGGCTGCACAAGTAGTGCGAGGCCCAATCAGGTGCACTTGTACCACCCAAAATGTGGGCGCCACAGTTTGTTTAAAGCTTCAGAGCAGGAGGCCTATACGGAGAGCAAGTCGTCTGCTTCGTGCACAGGGGTTTGAGGTGACGTCAAAACGACGCCGAGTCTGATTGGCTTTGATTCTAGGATAGTGGGTATACCTCAAAGCAAGCTGCCTTGAGGTGTACCCAGTATTCATCATTCAGAACCAATCAGAGCTCGGCACTTTGACGTCAGCACAACCTCTACAATAGAAGCAGACGAACTTGCCTTCCGGATAGCGTCCAACTGTTTGAGTTGATGCTCAACCTGTACGCAGTTAATTTCCCTCGTGATTTTTCGCGAGATCATCTATAAGGCTTAGATGATCTCGCCAAATATCACAAGTGAATAGCTTCTTTCGCACGGCTTGGAGTCTAAGCCGTGCGAAAAAAAAGCTACATAATTGCAAATACTCTAGTCTAGAGCATTCGCGCGAAGTATGCCTCACTCTGAACGTGTCTTCTCCAGTGCCAGGTTAGGTTCCAGTCGGGACACGAGGCGTAGCTCGAGGCCACGGTGTACTCGAGGCTCAGCAGCGTTGCTCGATTTCCAAGACCTAGGTGGCTGTTGATGAAAGTTCTTAGCATTAAGATTGGCGAAAAAAAAAAAAAGTTCCGCAGTCTGTTTGCTTCCTTACTTTTAATCACAAAGGCCCCCCTCCCTCTCCCTTTCCCCCCCCCCCCCCCCTTTCGTTTTCATAAAGAAGGAATAAGTAGGATTTGATTCTTCCTTTCTTTACTCTTCTTTTAAAGGCTTTTAGCTTTGTCTGAGTGAAAAGAAAAAAAATCAAGAGGTTTGCTTTTAAGGCATCGGTAGATCTCCTTGCAAAATTTGCTTACGCATATCACGTGATCAAATCTGACAGCTGTCTGAAGGTAGCCCGTGAAGCAGTCAGGCTTGGATGTTTGAGCTTCGCCCCCCCCCCCCCCCCCCCTCCTCCTCTTGTCCCGAAGTCCCGAAGTAGACCTATTGAAAGTCACAAAGTAGGCCTATTGACCTCCTTCACGAGCTTAATTTTTCGAACACGCTGCCGGAATACACGCGAAGCCCTCGCGAATTTTGTCCGCTTTTTGCTGGCCTTATTTGGACCACCTCTCTCTCTCTTTCTTCTCTTCTTTCACCATAGTGCCGGCCTTTTTCACTTTTAGCCGTGTAGCGAATTTCCGGCGTAATCCACCTTAGTATAGGGTGGCTGTCAGTCGTGTTATGACGCTCCAGCGTAATTTGCGTTCAATCGTGACGCGACTATCAGTCGTAGTGAGAGGATTCCGTGGTACCATGGGTGTTTAGTTAGAAAAAAAATTTGAGAAAAAAGCAAGACAAAAGGCTGAAAGGTGGAGGAGGGAAGTTATAAATAGCGAGGGATAGAAAGAAAAAAAAAGGAAGAGAAAAGTGATCATCGGGAGGAGGGAGGGACTATCTCCCGCGGACGTGTCGCTGCTTTCCATTAGGAGACGGGAGCGAGAGGAGGTAGGACCGACCTCCTTTGGTACTGCATTATGCATGAGTGGTCGTGGAGGCAGATAGCGACCTCGAGGGAGAGGAGGGCCAAAGAAAGGGGTTAGGGAATGGGGAAAATCGAATGGATGCCTCGGACAACACCTCCTAGATGACAGGGTTCAATTGGAGGGCGGCGGGAAGCATAGATTGGACGCAAGTGCTGAGTCAGCTTTCGGCTGGGACTAGTGTTCTCACATATTAATCAAGGGGCAGTTTTCTAATGATAAACATAAATAAAGATATACTAACATACATTGTTTGGGGGGAGGGGTGTACCCTATTGGAAAAACCAACATGAAAATCAAACTGGCCAAGCTGGTAACTAAGCTGGTCAATCTGGTCAATGTGGTAGTCAAACTGGTTTAACTGGCAATCAAGCTGGTTTAAGCTGGGCAAGGTAGAATTTAAGCTGGTCAGTCTGGTTTAAGTAAAAACCAGCATGGTCCAACTAGAATCTGGTTTTAGATTCAATCTGGTGTAGCTGGGAGCCAGTCTGGTCCTAACCGGTCAAACTGGTTTTCCGTGGAGCCAATGTGGTCAAGCTGGGAGACAAGCTGGTTATGCTGGGAGACAAGCTGGTGAATCTGGTCGAACAAATAATCGTGGCGGTCAAGCTGGTCATGCTGGGAGCGCGCACGCCAAGGTCGGCTAGAGATAGCCGAAATGGCATTGCTGGGAGCGCGCGCGCTAAGGTCGGCTTAGAATAAAACGAGGCCACGTCCTGTTCTTTGTCCTCTCGTTTTTGGAAGACGACAGGGCGCGTCAGGCGCGCTGCAAGCTACATTTGTGTGCGAGAAAAGAGAGAGAGAGAGTGTGGTAGGAACGGAGAATTTTAGACACGTTTGGTTATCTTCGGCAGATTTTCGAAGGGACGGCTGTGTGCGCGTTGTTTGGAGACTAGTTGAACGACGATGCAAGCGAAGCGGGTTTTGAGGAGACAGCGAGCGGCAGTCCGTTCAGTGCGGGAAGATGTCGGACGTCCCGACTGAAGCGTCGCTTCGTGTCTTAGAACGTGTGTGTGCTCGTGAATGACGGTGGTGCCGGGGAGTATCGCCAATTCCAGCCAAGCCACATGGATTTCCTCGCCTCTGCCGACCACGCAAGTTGCCGCTTCGCCCCCATCACTGGCGGGACCCCAGGTTCGCTTCTCTCATCCGAGTAGTTTTTTCTTTAGCTAGGCCTGTTTTTGGCGTGTGTCTAGTATTTTTTTGTGTTGAAAGATAAGCAATCTGGTTTTATTAACATTGTTGGTTTTGCACCGAGAACCACTGCCTGTGCATCGGTTAGTATACTGTGTGAGCGCCGAGGATATGTAGCATCACAGTTGATGTGAGGCGGCCGCAAGTACGAAAATAATAAATTGGATGCCGAGTTGGCTTTTCTGAAGAGCTTGGCTTGTTTATCCTGTGCATTTATTTAAACAGTTTAAACTGTTTGGGAAGTCCACCAGCATGTCCAGTATAACCACCATGACCAGCATGCCAAACTGGGCATGCTGGGGCAAATAACCCAGCTTGAAGCTGGGACCAGATCAACCAGAATGACCAGCATGCCAAGCTGGGCATGCTGGGGCAATAACCCAGCTTGAAGCTGGGACCAGATCAACCATCATGACCAGCATGCCAAGCTGGGCATGCTGGGGAAATAACCCAGCTTGAAGCTGGGACCAGATCAACCAGCATGACCAGCATGCCAAGCTGGGCATGCTGGGGCAATAACCCAGCTTGAAGCTGGGACCTGCTTAAGCTGGTTTTTTCAATAGGGTACAGATAGACAATTAAAGCTAACAGCAAATCGCAAAAACTGTGTCAGCAAATAATAGAAAAAAACGTGTCTTCAAAGTTTATCAAGATGGAAGTGAAAAACGAACGCGGCAAGCAAATGAAGAAGATTCTAAACCGACCGATACCAAACAGTTTGTATTGACGAGTTTCCTTTTATTTTATTTTTATTTTTACATACTGCAGCCCCGTTGGGGCTATTGCAGGAGTGGGGAGAAAAATCACATTTGCTTGATAGTGATTGCATCACACCTATGAAAGTCTTCAAAAGTCTAAAAAAAAAGTATAGCCTGGACAAAATACACCTCTCTTGCATAAAGACACATCTGCGGAAACCAAGCGATAAAAAGAACACCTGGACAATTCCAGTGAACACAGAGAAATTCAGTTTAACCTTAGTCGAAGAAACATATGCTCCGTGGTTTTCATCATTCTCGCACTTTTCTATCGGTTTCTAGCGCTTTTACGCTCTACAGCGCATTATTAACGAGTACACGGGCGTACGTTTTCATGCATTAGTAGCATAACATGTCTACATTACAGGTTTCTTATATTTTTCTCGCTGTTGATAGCAAGACCCGTTGAACTCTGAATACCGAGTTAGTACATTCGTTTTACGCTGCTTATACTACATTATCATATGTATATGTATTGTGAAATTTAAAAAAGGAAAAGTCCCTTATGCCAAACGTACGAACAATATCGCGAATAAAAAGGTGCACCTTTGACACGGACAGTTGTTTATTGGCGTCTTATTTTTTGAAAACCCGTTTTATTGGCTTACTCGCATCGTGGCGTCGGCTGCGGTGCCGTTGAGAGCGAATACCCGAAGACTGCGAAAGTCGGAGGCTTAATTATAATCAACTTGAAATAAGTTTCTTTTAGGCCTCTTTTTTTTTTTTTTTGTAGTTTTACGAACAGAGCCTTAATTGCGTCAGCGATGTTTTGCCTCACATTGATAGTAGAGAATGTCATATTCGGAGATAAATAATGTGAGTCACGCTAACTGGCGCGAAAAAGAATGAAGTGCAGGCAGACCGAAGAAAAGATTTGATCATCACCAACACTGACAGAGGCTTCAGTATGCTCAAGCTTGGGAACAAGTGCCCTTGGCTTGGCAATCAGAACTCCTGATCTTGTTACGGAAGTTAGTTTGCCACTTCCAGTGCATTCCCGTTTGTGTATAACCTCCGCAAGAATAAAGACAAAATAAAGATGAGCGGCCATGGAGGGGATCAGCGTAGGGTGTGCTGTAAAAGAATATCGGTGCCTCCACAGAATATTGGTGCCTCCTCACAGCAAGTTCAAACTCCCACCCAACTGTGCACTGAAATGGGAGCTTTCACCTCCTGAAATTGGAATGCGCAATTTTTGTTCTCTATACTAATGAGGCCAGCAAACGTTTCCAAAGTCCACGGCGGACGTATTCGCAGACGATTGACTTAGCACGGAATAAAACTTGCGGCGTCATCCCCCATTACGCTTTTACTAGCAATTCTCTGCACCGTAAACATTTTTGTTTAAAATTATCGCTGATAAATCGTTCTCATAATGCTTGCAAAAAAAGCGCAGGCTATTTAATTTAGCGGCGAGACGCTGCAAATTTAATACGGTGCGGTCATGTTTGCAAAGCCGCAAACCCAGTGAGCATACAAACGACACGGTGTTCGCTTCCGTTAGCTTCAAATACGTCTTAAGATATTCTATGTATGACCAATGAGACCGTAATACGAGGAAAAAACAGACAGTGTAAGCTGACAGTCTTTAGTATAATGTATCAACAGTCGTACGAATCGATGTGCAACATATAAGCAAAGTAGAGCAGGTATTCGGAGCACGCCCGAGACGAAACATCTGTTTCCACCCCTGATCGGCCGTCGCGCCGTCGCCACCGACACGTCAGTTATCGTTAGTACGAAGCCGCCCATTGGTGTTCCCGGCAGAAGCAGCAACAGATACCAAAATCAGCCAAGAGCCAATGTATGTCCGTCTGACAGCAGGAAGGCTTATAAGGCACCAGTTAAAACGGGCTCTCAAAAAGCACGTCTAAGCAAACTCTCACGATGCCGAAAAAAAAAAAAATAAAGGAAGCCCGTTAAAGAACGTTTTTAAAGACGAATTCTCGTGAGGTGAAAACACCAAAAGGCGAATAACGAACAGATTAAATAAACGTTCGTGGACGTAAAGCTTCTTCTATAATTTTGACTTCGCTAGAATTTACAATATGATTCTTGACTGGAAGCGCGGTTTTCACTAACACAGCGCTCGATATCCTGGCCCCTTCTATCTTGTTGTCTTAGACCGGTAAAAATGGTTTGTACGTCCTCATCCGAGGAAGTGGATTTAAATGTATGCCCCGACGAATAGCGTAGTTTTAGCGTAGCTCACGGACACCTTGTGGGGATTCCTCTGGTCTCCCTTCCCCGACGGCTGTGATAAAGGCCGCGGGTCGGAACGCTCGGCCTTCTTCGCCGTGAGCTCCGACCTGTTCGTGAGGCGGAGGGCCGCCTGGCTTGGGGGGCCCTCCTTTCACTCTCTCCCGGGGGGACCTCTTTCCGTCCCCCCGCTCGGATGCGAATCACTGCCGACAGGCGAGGAGGTTTCGCCTCTTGTTTTCCCGCTTTCGGAAAAGGGACTCGTCCGGTTGACACCGAAAGAGATAGGACGTGTGTCGGCGACATCTACGATGCTTCCCCGGTCTCGGCTCTCCGGAACCCCGCGTCTGGCCAGGTAAGGACCTTTTCTTACCTTGCCGGCGCGGGGGGCATTTTGGATGGGGACATTGTAGTTCGTTTAAAAGAGTATGTTAATAAATGCTCTTGGACTCTGCTGGTACGTGTGTCTTCTCTTCCGCTATATTCGAGAGAGTGAGACAAGGTAGACGATCGTTGGCACCGACGGAGGTAATTAATCGAACCTACCCGCGGTAATGTGGCCCTAAACGTCGTCTACATTGCCGCGGAGATGTGGGGACCGCGCTGCTAGGTTTGACGTCTCCTTTGAGATATCGCCGCTGTTGAGACAATCCTTTGGTTACTCTATCGGTACCTGTGTTGGTAGTTAGTGAAATCCCACAACCTTGAGAAGCCCCGGGCATGTTAATCACTCTTCTTGGTTTTGTGATTGGTTTTTCACCTTTCGAATGCCGCAATCTCATTGGCTGCGAAGAGATGGTTCGGGATCCGCCACGGTTCTGCCTTTCTTCAGCTACCAGTCAACTATACAAGCTGTCCTTAAAAAATAATTGCAATGTTTTTTTGTTTTTTTTTTGGTTTTTTTTTTACCGATAATACACTACGCATTCCCTAACGCCTATTCTCCACCCAAATGTGGCCCTAGCAATCCGAACATGATGCTACAGTTTTATGACTATCCATTATGATATTCGAAAGTAATTAGCGAGTTTCTGAAAGTTTTAATGTGAAAATGTCGACCGATGAAGCTCTCAAATACATAAAATTGAATGGCAACCTTTACCAAAAAAAAAACAACAACAACGAAAAAGGAGAAAACAAACTTCTTCTCATTAAAGTCTTTTTACAATATCGCTTATATTTTGATCATAAAATAACGGATAGATATGAAACTTTGTGATCTTGCTCCTTTGGGCGGAGTATGGGTGATTTGTAATACGTAATTTACTTTCGCGCTAAAACAAAAAAACAAAAAAAAAACGCTAATATTTTATTTTTACTTTTTCTTGGGGGGAAGAGGGGCTGGGGAGACACGCTGTAATAACAGCACCGTCTCGTTCGTTCGTTTGTTTATGTTTCTTCCGCATACACATATGGTGGTGTCTTCTACGTTACTTCTTCTTCTAGGTGCCCCGAAACGATCTTGGGTCCATGAAGCCTTTTACCCTGGCATAGTGACCACAATGTCACGCCATTACGACAACACTTTTTTTTTTATTGCAAAAAAAAAAATTATGCATCGGCGAACACTCATTCTTTGCCCAAAGTATAAAGCTAACGGTCCGAACCACACGCCGAAGTTGCGGTATGAACCGCCATCTTACTAAAAGTCCCGAGTGACTTTCTGAAAATTTTGATGGGAAAATGAGGCCCATTTTTGGCTGTTTCCGTTAACTGGCGCCATAAAGTATTCGAGAGTCCTGTCGGCTGCGTTTTCCCATGGAAAATTTGAGAAAATCATGTATAACTTTTAACTAAGATAACGGTTAGGGCTGAAACCCTTGACACCTAATTCGGACCTCTAGCGCTACAAAAACAAAATGTGTGTGTTAATGTTTATTCAGTTTAAGCTTAGTCTGCCTCAACGGGCGACTTGTCTCTTAGCTCAAGATCAGGAATTTAGCCAGTGCGGTACAACCGCTATAGGGAGTATTCACTGGTGGCCATATCTGTGTGCGCGAATGCTGAGCGCGTGCTGACGGCGAGCTTTCACACTTCTTTTGCAACGTACATTCCGCACCATCAAGAGTGCCGGTCTTACCAGCCTATTGATGTGAGCTCGTTCTGAGCATGCGCTCTAAACAGCACCCACAAACATGGCGCCCAGTGAATACTGGAGGAGATCGAACAGTCACGCCACTAGCGGCATGCTGCAGCTGTGTGGACAACAAACCTAATTTTATTGGTTGTTGTTGATCAGAGAAATCGAAAATGACGATTCGAAGGCCGCTCCTCGCGCGTCCAAAGCACTGGTCAAAGCGAAGCGCTTGTGCCCAGACCGTGCTAGGCGTAGTTCAATTCCTTTATTTTGCTTTGTTAGTAAACACCTCGCTGTGTGTAAAAAAAGCTCGATAAAGGGCCCCCAATAGTTCGATCTCCTGCCCAATAGCCTGGGATCTTTAACGTGCACCACACAGTAGTGATGCACGACCGCACGCCGGTACGGTGCTCATCCAGACCGAAACGGGCAGGGGTGGGGATTGAACCCAGGCACAATCCACAGAATGCTGACTATGACGTCAGCAAAGAATTTCCCGAGGACGAAGATAAGAGGAATGTAAGAACTTCAATTTTGACGGTGTTGGCTGTTTTGCTTTGATGGCGCAGAAATTACAAGCTTCCACCACGCTAATTACAAACGCCATCGAACTTGTTTTGCGCATTGTAATGACGTCATGATAGGGTACCATAGGAGGGCGCCACCAAAACAACCCGCCGCTAATAGGGTGTATTCACTGGCGGCCATAGCTGTGTGCGCGACTGCTGAGTGCGCGCTGACAGCGAGCTTGTACAGGTATTTTGTAACGTGCTTTCCGCACCATCAAGGTTACCGGTTTTAGCAGCCTTGTTATTTGAGTTCGTTCTGAGCATGCGCTCTAAACATCGCCCTCAAATATGGCGACCAGTGAATACCCCCTATCGTAGCCTCCTTTATAGTGGAAAAGCCTGGCAGATTGCCCCGAGAAGCGGCCGCCGAAATTGAAAAGGTAGGGCGGCAGAGAACGGATGAGAGGAGAGCCACGTGACGGGCGCCCCACTACGGTGAGATGCCGAAACACACTTGTCCCGAGCGATGGAGTGTCCGCTCGTGCTCTTCGCGTTCCTAGCGCCTACGCTTCATTTCTCGTCGGGTTTGAAAACAATGTTTCGGGTCCTCGCCGCTACAAAAGCGTTGCGCTGAATATCAGGTTCTTGATATTCATAAACGTGCTCAGTTACCCAGTTACAGCATAAACGTGCCCAGTTACTTTTAAGGCCAAGTAACGAGCGACTATATACCTCGTTACTTTGGATGAGTAACGTTTAGAACGCCGTTTCAAAACTCTCGCTTTAATTCTAAATTGCGGCAAAGGCGGATGGGGAATTTAAAAAAACAACCAAACATTATGACAGATAGCAACGTGTATTGTTGAACATGTCAGTCGAACTCTACGGCTGGGAATGTATTTCACCCAGCGAACGCAATAAAGTTCGTTGGTCTAAACCTCCAGAATCGTAAAAGAGACCTAACGTAAACCGGTTGCCAACGCGGGAAGGCAAATAACTAACTCATTGTCAACTTTGACCTTTAGAGGCAGAGAGAACAAAAGCGAGAGGGGAATATCAGATTCACCAGCTCTTCCCGAAGCACAACACTGCCGTTCCTTCAAGCGCGTCAAGAGAACGACTCATCAGCGTCGCTGGAGTTGCATTCTCAAGGAAGGGGGGAAACATAACTGAAAAAAACTTGGAGAGGCAGCCATTGCTTAAGTGTAATGACTACCGAAAAGAGAAGCAATCAATCAATCAATCAATCAGTCAGTCTTTATTTTTGGCCTTATAGCCTTATAGAAACAAAAGCATTTATGTATTTGGTAGTCAAATGAAGGAGAAAAGTAATTCGTCACCTTTTAGTTAAAATAACGATTTCCTTTTGAGAGTCAGTCACAAGTAATGTATTAGTCACTTTTTGACCAAGTAACGAGTAACGGTATTTAATTACTTGTTGGGGGACGCTTCGAGACGCACTGTCGACAGTGATGATGTTTCGGGGCGCAAATTTGCAGACCTTTTCCTTACACGTTAAATCGATTAAACACAACCACTGCGTGAGCAGTCAACTCGGGCTCGGTTACAAACAATGGCATGGCGGACCTTCGAAGCGGGGCATAATACGAAACTATGCGGAGCGCAAAGTTCGTCTGCTTCATTTGCAGGGGTTGTGGTGACGTCACAACGCCGAGCTCTGATTGGTTCTGAATGAAAGTTAGTGGGTAGACCTCAAGGCAGCTCGCTTTGAGCTCTACCCACTATCCTCCAATCATAGCCAATCAGAGCTCGGCTTCTTTCGTACGTCACCGAAACTCTCGCACAAGAAACAGACGACTCGCTCTTCGCCTAATCGCCGATAGCTTAAAAAACCGCAGAGCGCGGCTTCTCGTGTTAATTCACGTTTCTTGCCTCATGACTGGTTCTTTTGCGTACTTGACGGCCGATACCGCAACCTGATTGGGTGCGCAGTGATGACGAAATGCACGGAGCTCTCCGCGCCCTTGGTTTGCTAAGCCGTTCGCAACCACAGTAATAAGAGCAACGCGGGAAGGAAATGATATTATTGGGAAAAGGATCATCGCGAACTTTTAGTTTCCAATCAGGTCGTCATCGCTCGGGTACACGCGGAAACCATATACCTACAGCAAGAAGTTATCAATTTCCTTAAACCGAGTACGCAGAAACCAAGAAAACAGACAAAAAATACATTGTTCCAGGTTTTAATAGGAATCGAGAGCTGCTCGGGATTTCCAGGTATCCATTTTCTCTCTACATCCGTTGGATTGTACTCGTTTTGTTTCCAGACGAATGAATCGGAGACATCAATTCGAATGATTCACGAAACGCACACAACCTATTCGCTCGCATATTTTTTTAATTTTTTTTTTATTTTAGAATCTTAACACGCACTTCAGAAGGCTTTTTTTTTTTTTTTTAAGATGAAAGGGAAATATTTGATTTAATAAACGTACCGCCTGAGCACGTACCAAGAAGAAAAAAAAATTCTCGACAACAAAGCGTCATACTATTTGTTTCCGAGAACTCCAAAATATTGAGATAGTTAATAAAAACGGTAAAACTTTTCGAAAAAAAAAAAAAACGTGAACGTACTTTCTTGTCTTTTCGCAATCGAGCCTAAGTTCGTGGAGCGAAGCTTTTTGAACGACTGTCTAAAAACAACCCGTCAAATTCCTTAGCCTCAAGAATTCCTAGTTTTAAGGTTTTAAATTATTACATTACTCGGATTTCTGCAGAAAGTTGACAGACTGCCCTCGTAAAGACAGTTGTAAAGGTTTTAGAGTCCAATTTTCTAGAGAACGTGTCATATTGTTGTCCATATGACGGGTCGTTATTGGAGACGCTATTTCCAACAAAAAACAAACAAACATATTTTTTTATATGAATATAAAAAATAAGTTTTAAAGAATATGCTAGCTCATTCAAGTAACTCGGAATTCATACATTTAAAGCAATATGTATCAATTCATTTAAAAAAGAAAACACTTACATCCGAAACACTGAACTAAAACGAGACCTCAGCATAGAATAAGGGCCGTCTTTTTTTTTTTTTTAGTTGCTTCTATATTCTCAACAATAACCAACTGTATAGTTTAATAACTTTTTATTTCGGATAACATACTTACAACTCTATGTCACATTGTCTACGTATAGGTCGCTTTTAATTCATATTAATTATCCCCGCCGATGAAACGTCCCGAGCGTTTCAGCCACGTCCTTCCAAAACGTCAGGTGACACCCTCGCTCCATGGGCTCCAAATTCCGATGTTTCGCCGACTGACTGGGCGTAAAAGGTAGTCGCATTCATTGCTTCGACCGGGTTATTATTCGCTGAAATTCATCGCACACGTGACGATTTCCCAAAGTCGCAACGAAGCGAGCCTTTGTATTGAGAACAAGCACACAGTCCTTGATCCCCGAAGAGACCTTGGCATTTTACCGAACCTGAAGTTAGCTCTTGTAGCTTCAAGAGATGTACAGAAAGCTCCAGAGCATACCTCATTAAAAACGTTTCGAAGGAAATAAAATTTGAACGAGTCGGTGACAAGGCAAGAGCGGTAACGAGGAGGTTCAGTTGTCCCGTTTTTAGCGCGAGCTTCCTTCGATAACGCTTCGCCGGCTCGTGGACAGCGGGCGCGCTGCCAAAGCACGGTAGAAGGCATAGAGCGTGTGCTGGAGACACGCCCTGCTTTTCTCACTCTGTCGCTGACTGTTTTCGCTAGAAATTACCGAGCGTCTATTGTCCTCTCCGATATAAAATATGTCCGCAATTGTGTTGTTCTTTCTTCTAACAGATAACTTTTAATTATATTAATCTTCATATACGTAGCAAAAACTATCTGAAAAAAACTCCTTTCACTTTCTCGTTAATAAACATATTATTTTAAGGGTAATTGATAACGCTGTACAAATGTCATGGAAATAGGAACCAAGCAACGGCATACGCGTACGAGCTCTCTGTGCGTCATTCACTTTTTAGTGACTCTGTTATCAAATAAAGTCCTCCATCATTGAAAAAATACAAAACTGGCTTCATTCATGTTTGACACTTCTGCCAAACACGTTTAAATGCCGTAGCTTTATCGGGCCATCGTTGGCAGAAAGTGTTTTGAAACGAAATAAAATTTTTGTGAAACACTTTTAATGTTCTACGAGTCTTTCATCCTTAGGAATTTTATTGTGGTGATAACGCGATTTCACCGCAGGCAAACAGATTGTGGTCATCATAGGTGGCAGTGTAGTGGCAGTCGTGGTTGTCGTAGTTGTTTATGTTGCTTTTAACGGTGCTGCCGTTGTCGTCCGATTTGGACGTTATAAACGCGAAGCGAGCGTTTTGGTGACATTGTAAATGCTGAATGACGCGCTCAGAGGGAGAGGCTGTGTTTCGTATGGAAAGCGATTTCGTCACACCATTGTCTGTTTGTGACGCTGTGCACGCTTCCCTGCAGTACCTCCAGGACGCAAAGCCTTTGCGCTGAGTATTCTGGGTCACTAAGAGAGGGGAAGCGCACTTCCCTACCCTTTCCACTCCGCCTCGTTCCGCGCGCTTCGTACACCACCCGTTTCTCTTCTTCTCTTTCTTGCCCACCACCTGTTTCTGCTCCTCCCATTCCTGTGTGCTGGATCCGTAGCTCAGTAAGCAGCGCACTCAGACTCCACACCGGTGACCGGGGTTCGATCCCTGGCACCGGTGGCCGGTTTTTCTTTCAAGATCGTTTAGCCGTTACGGACAAACAAACCTATACATTTTATGCTGACGTGGCTCCTGGTGTTGGATGTTTCTATAAGCTACACTCTAAAAAAAAACAATTGTGCGTCTGCTTTCCCGCGCAACATTCGGAGAGCCAATCACCGTAACTTACGGAGGCAGCTCACCGAATGACGATGCCGAGAAATATGTGTAGACCAAAAAACGCAGTCTGAGTTGTGAGATTGCGTGACGTTTTGCATTGCTTAATTTCACTACTCAAACAGCGTTTTTTTTTTTGTTTTTTTTTAAACATACGTTTCGGTATCGCAATTCGCTGAGCTGCCTCCGGAAGTTAAGGTGATTGGCTCTCCGAGTGTTGCGCGGGAAAGTAGAGGCACGGGCTTTTTTTTAGAGTGCTTAAAGTCGCTTCCTTTCAATTGATGAAGTCCCAGAATATCCAGTCGCCGCTATTGACAATTCTTCCCCCTCGCTCGACGACTGAGTGGCTCACACCTCGGCGACTGAGTCCGAACGATAATTGGACGTGGTGTTGAAATACAGGGAGTCTGTCGGGTCAATTTTCCCCTTTCCATCTTGCACATCGATGACTGCGTACAACAAGAAGCACGAAACCCGATAGCCAAGTCGGCCACCCAATTTGCATTTCGGTGCTTTGTCGCCGCTGCGTCAATCTGTCACTGTTCGGGAAGGAAGAGGCGGAGCAAGTCTACAACCCTTTCCAGCAATCCCAGGGGAACAACACCATCGGTCCATCGGTTAGAGAAGCAGAGAGAGAGAGAGAGAGGGGGAAGCACAACACAGCCCGTCCCCCTCAATCTCGTCAGTTGAAGCATGATCGATGGCTAAAACGTGATCAGAATTCCCCGGCCGCCTCCTGCCGTGTTTTGGATCTCAGGGTTGCCAGTAGAGGGGGGATCGTAAGGGGGGCAGGGGGAACAACGGAAAAGGAGAGAAGGAGAGAAGACGCATCGCACCAAAGTTGCTAACTAATCCCCGAGGGACCTTGTTCAGGCTCCTTCCGGCTCGGTGTACGGGGCGAGCGTTGGTTCGTGACCTCGCGAGGTGATTGGTCCGCGCGCCACCAGTTAACACTGCCTTTCTCGAAGGGTCCCGTTTCATTTAAAGTTGGACCGCAGCCGACGCTACGATCCGATGGTGCCAATCAAACAGCACGGAAACTGCATCGTCGAAGCGAGCTCCTTGTCTGTTACGAAACATATTTAAAAAAAAATGCACCGCAATCCTCCGTTTTAGTTGTTTTTTTTTTTTTTTTTTTTTTTTTGCGCGCGGTTGGTTTATTTGGTGGTAACAAACCCAAAAAGTCAACGATCGTTGTGACAATGCACTTGTGGTGCTATGTGAATCGTACGTGATTCGTTGGAAGAACAAAATAACATTTATCGGTAATTTTGTAAAGAAATAATTACATATTTTAGAAGGTGATTCTAAAGTACTTTCCTTACTTTTTTACCTAAGGGAATGATTGTAACCCTTTATATTTTCACTTCCTTTCAAGAAAAAAAAACGGGAGTTATAAATAATAATAAAAAAAATTTTAATTAAAAAAAATTGAAGGTAATTTTTTTTTAGAATTACGCTGTTACCTGCACTTCGAAAACGCAAAGCCTGTCATTTTTCAAATGCTCAAAGCTTTTTTTTTTTACATCACTTTAAAGGGACCCTGCAATCCTATTTAAACGTCTACATTTTTTGCGGTTTCCACATCTCTTATGGTTCAAGAAACCCAGCGGGCACGGAGAGACTAACTAAATATCAGTGCGTCATATTTTAACCGGAAAACGCGGAAACCTCCTCCTCCTATGGGGGCGTCCCGTGGTGCCGAACGCGCGCGGCATGCGACGAAATCATGACGTCGCCGGTCCTGGTCAGCTCCGGCCTTACGACTAATCAGAGCCTATAAAAGTTTTTTTTTTTTTTTGTCCAAATACAAAATACAATTATTTATGAAAGTAGTTTTTGTTCAGTATTTTAGACGAAAAAACGAAACAAATGCAGTATGTAAAGTAAGAAAGCAAGAAATGACCCGTCGACGTGCCCGCCACCAAGCGGTGGAAACAAGAGGCGCCGCAGGCGCTGCCACAACAGCCCCTGCGCATGATTCCGAAGCGCGCTCGCTTCGGGATCTCGGTGGCTGTGCATGCCCCACGGATCCTAGCAGACGACGCACAACGCCGGCGGCACGTCTTGCGAGAAGCGAAAGTACGAATTTGTTTCCTCGCGAGACCAGAGGAGACCCGCGCGAACTTGCCCGGAACTTGAGCTTCGTCGAGTTGGGACCGAGAGGCTTCGACGCTTACGAGGAGCGTCCTCGTACGGTACTACTCCCGGCTCCGCGCTTCTATCGAGGATTCGGAGCTTCAGCTCCAACAGACCCGGTGAATTCACGCTGGCAAGCGCGGTGGAGGGCTGGAGCAAGAAACGAGCCGTTGACGCGCACGCGGATGCAGGAGAAACGGCCATCAACGTGAGCCGGAGCCGATTGGCCAGTCGCTTCACTTCTACCATTGACCACTCGAGCCAGAACCAGAGACATTACGAAGGAGGCCATTTTTTGCTCCTTTTTTGTAATTTTAATTTGCTTGTAGCTTTTAATATAAAGCGAATTTCGAGAAGAGAAAAGTTTTACTGAGTTACTACGTTCAGTGCGCTCAGGTTCGGTGCGAATTAAAAACCAGTCAAAAAGTCGTTCAAAGTCCCTTTTAAACCTCAAATCCAATCTTTCTTTCTCTTTTTTTTTTGTGTGGTTTGGTTGTCTGAATATCGTAAATCGTCGACTTGCTCACCCATAAATAAGAGGGAATCACACTGAATACGAAGCACCGAATACTCCACGCAAAGAATATTGAGAAACCTTGAGAGGTCAAAATGTTTCAACTAAATACAAAACGAGACAAAAAGAAAAAAACGGTCAATATGCACACGAGATGATGCAGCAAATCTGAGTACGCCTTTTTTTTCTGACCTTTTCCTTTCTTTTTCCCTTTGTTCAAGAGAAAGAAGCAGTTTGGGGTACCTTGATCTAGGTCACAGTGTCTCAATGGGCCAACCAGATGTAGCTGACGTTTTGGGTGTCAAGCGGGTAGGAGACGCCTTGCGAACGCCTTGTTTTCTAGCCACTCAGTCGCTCGTCCAGGTGGCGGCACCGATTTGGAAAAATGTGGATAGAAAAGCTGTTCAGCGCGGCGGCCGACATTTTCACATAGAAACGAGGCCAGATGCCCGTTGAGATTTTTGAGAGGGAGATGTTGCTCACAAAAGTGTAAGTGGCGGCTACAATAATCGCCTCCATAACACTTTTATTTTGTGTCTTACCCTAGGACAGTAAGTTTGAAAGTAACGGACTACTTTTTGAAGTAAGGGTCACTTACTTTTACGGAAGTGTGATAGGAACTGTTACTAGTTAGAATTTAGCAATGAGTAATTGTAAATGTAATTCCTTACTTCTGGCTTAACAAATCGTCCTTAGGCGTTCTTGTTCGCTCATACCACAGGCTCATTGACTGCGGAGCCTGAATAAGATGATAGGGACTCAACAGCAGTAACTATAGTTTTCGAAAGAATAAGAATAATAACCTTTCCGTCGTCAGCTCGACCGATAGCCACAAAAACTCTAGGTGCGCGCCCCCAGTGTCTCTTCCCCTCGAGGAAGAGGGGAAAACTTAATCGTGACCTCAAAGTATCGTTGAACTCTATAAAGAATTCATTCTCCGCTCTTGGTTTCCTTTTCTGTTTTTTGCTATACATCACCATACCCGTCTCCTTTTTGAAGTATTGCTCGTGATGGGGAAAAGCTTACCTAAAAAACGCCAAGAAAGAGTTCACGCAGTCGCAGTTGCACATTCATCATCTCCAAGATCCACAGCGTGCGTCTAGGGCATTCATTCGAACACCCTATAATATAAATATTTGGTTATTTGTTTATTCATTTATTTATCGCGCACTCAACTGTTATAGACAATTTTCGAAAATTTTCGATCGGAAAGTGATTCCCTTTCCGAATAGCCCACTCATATCCACACATTCGTGGAACTCGGCGGCACCCTTTTTTTTTTCTCCTGGCAATAACCGTAAATTCCTCGTAACGCTCAATTCAAATAACGGCGAGCTCTGAAACATTAGTGAATTTCAGTATTGCGTACGCGAGGAAACGCAAGCGTTGTGCGCTTGCGCTAGCTTTGCGCTTTCCCCACTCAGCCTGCGCAGAGCCCCTATAGCTGCCTCTTGAATTGGCGAATGCCGACGACGCAAATCCCCAGCGTGGAGCACGAAAAGCTATACGCTATACTAAAACTATCTATTGTCATCTGGCAGGAACCGCTAGCGCTGCATTTTTACGGAAATTGATAATTCAGCAACACACAACTTTCTTTATCTTTTTTTTTATTTTTGAATGATGCAAAAGGAGACACGAAAAACGAAACTATCTTCACGTACGTAGATGTAACACACTTTACGAGGACTGCGAGCTTGTCGGGTCGCGTATTTCTTTTCACCAACCCGACGAACGAAACATTTCTTCGTTTACTTCCCGTTTCGCGTATTGCACATGTGGGTGCGTAAACTGGTGTACACCGTCTTGCGAGTTAGAAAGCGGAGAGGACCACAAAACCCCTTATTAATGACACGTGCCTGTAGAGGGCTCCAGCGAGAGCCGCGTTCAAACGAAACAACAGGCAGCGTGGGAACGGAACGGCCTCCCTTACGGATGCCTGTCCTTCAGCACGCGCTCTCTGCCTTTTTTTGCCTTAATTAATCGAACGCGACTTCGGCCGACGCTGCCAATTAGCTCGCGTTCACTCGCTCTTCTTTTCTGCTAACCCCAGAGTTTCTTTCAAACTGCCCCTTCCGCTTTTCCTCCCCATATCGCTACGAGAAATTACGGTGACTAAAGTACGGATTAACGACACTTTCTGCCACGTCACCGTCGACCCCAGCGGCAATCCATCTCACGGATCGGGGCGCCGCGCGTGGGGGGACTGGGCGTAACCTCATTAAGGAGAGATTAGAGTGTATCGGCCTTCCGTTTCCAGACAGGCCGGGCCTTACACCGAGTCGTTTAGGGGCGAGGGTCCCTCAGCCCAACACGCGCCTGGAGGAGAGGACACCGCTCCTTAATACGATCTGCGCTTAAGACGATGCCAAGTTTTCCGCCAAGCGCTCTACGTTCTTTCCAGACTCGAACCCAAGTGCACCGCACATTCTATATTTCGTTTCAGCTTAAGTTAAGACGAAGCCGATGCTACGAAGTAATGGAACCAATCAAGCCGCGTCGAAAGCGCTAGTCAGTGGGCCTTTTTTGTTTATGATTGGTTCAGCGATGATTTAACAAGAACATAAACACGACGGACACCATGATGGTGCGCTTTTAGACGCTGTCTGATTGATGCCCTCAGCTCATAGCGTCCGCTGCGTTTGGACTTAACGTGAAACGAAGAATAGTCTCAAATAAAATGACGCAAAGTTTAATCTCCGTCAGATGATGGAGGGAAGGGAGTATCTTTTATAATTGGAACAGCTTAAGAAACTTGACGCGTGGCTCATCTTGTTCACGCTTCGTTTCTGCTCCCTGATCCGTTATTTTCTTTTTTCTTTTTTTCATTCGTTAATATCGCAATAATATTTGTTCCAGAGCGGTAATAAAGAGTTTTTGAATAAGGTGCGCAATTTGAGTGCACGCTAGAGCTAAATTTAGCACTGCCCTTAGCGCACGCCACGTAAGAGAGTTTTAAAATGGCGTTTCTCCACCGCGACGCAAGCGGCCAATCAACTCGCGCTTGCAACGCCACCAAGATAGAGTCACAATTTTTATTTCACACACGAAATGCTGCAACTTGAGAAGAAAAAAACTTTTTTTTTTGTCCAGAGCAACATTTTAGAAACGTTTAAACCACGACCGGCTGGTCGTAATTTAAACGTGAGAATGCGACGACTGCGGTCCTTTGGTCGTGTCCGCTTGCGTCGCCTCGGCAAGAGATGTCTCGTGCATAGAGTTATTATAATCTACGCTAGAGGTTCAACTGGCGCTAATGTGCTGTTGAAAATTGAAGCAGACAGCAAGCAGTCCGAAATTGACTTCCGGTAGTGCATTTCTACGGAAAAAACCGAGTGCACTTCCTCTCTGCGCTCGATTATAAGAGCAAATATCACGAATAAATCATAACTACTAGGCACATTGGAACATTTCCCAGACACGCAGATGAAATAATTGGTCAGTTACGGCGTTTTTATTTTAAAATCGTGGCACGAAAAACGGTGCTAAAACCGCTTCGTACATGTATTTATGTGCACTCTGGGACACTGTTAGCGCGAACACGGCGTCGGCGCTTTCCAGCATGGGGGATATACGTGCCAAACGAACGAAGGACATGTGGAAAACGTTGAGAGACGGCAAGAACTACGCAGTAACACTGGATAAGTAACTCTGCTTGCAGACGATCACAATAAATTGAAAGTTACGTAATATAGTCCGATTTGCAATAAATAAGTACGGCTTTATTCTTTCTGCTCATGAATATGTGCGAAGATGCTTGTTCTGTGCTCAAATCATCACCCGCACGCTCCAAATCTTTGCAAATAGGGGGAAGGCAGAGAACAGGTGCGCGATAAAAACTGCCCAACATAGGAAATAATAAGAAAACACACCTTTCCTAGCCCACGTACTTTATTCTTTACGTTTCGAACGTTTTTTTAACCACTCGTAAAGATGCACGACGGGGTCATTTTCATATAGTGATAGGACAGGCATATTAGCAATATATAAGCACCAACGGAATGCTGGCGAACTTTGAACACACTCTACATCTCTTTCGATCGTTATTTTGCTTAGAATCGTCGCTCGTTTCAACATACCTGCCATGGAACAGAGGTTTGGGCCTGGAATATAGCGAAGTTTAACATCGTTCAGTGGTAAAGAAAAAATGATGTAACTAAACCAATTACGCTTTCCCAATATTAATAAAGGTATATACTATCCGGTACAACCGAAATAACAAAAGTTATTCATGTTATTTTCCGGCGACAAGACAAAATTTACGCGCGTTTTCCCATAGGAATACACAGGAAGACTGGAAAAGTAGACTGCATGCTGTCTGCTTCAATTTGCAACCGGAAGTCCCGTAGACACTAGCGCCAGCTGAGCCTCTAGCGTTTATTGTAATAACTCTATGGTCTCGTGTACTCACCTTCGCCGAGAAATGTTCGCTCGTCGCAAGCATCCATTTGCCGGTGATCGTTGCCCACCTTACTAGGTTTTCCAGATTGAGTACAATTAGGGATGTCGCGAACCACCCTAGGTTCGATTTCGAAAGGTTTCGATATTTGCGAAGCGAACTGAGGTTCGATTTCGAAAAATTTCGATATTTTCGTACCGACCGAGGTTCGATTTCGAAAAATTCGCAACTTTTGTCCACAGCGGAGTTTCGAATTCGAAAATTTCGAAGCTTTCACGGTTTCTAAAATTTCGAATTCGAATATTTCGAATATTTTTTTACTTCAGGTTCGATAAATTCGAAGATTTCGAAATTCTTTGTAAAAAAAATTCGAAAACTTCGAACGCTTCGAATTATTATAGACATGAAGTTCGAACAATTCGAAGATTTCGAATTTCTTTTGGCATAAAGTTCGAAAAGGTCGAAAGTTTCGATTCTCTTTTAACGCTAAATTAAAAAAAAAAAAAAAAAAAAAACTTTGAAGATTTTGAATTTTTTTTTAATCCAAGTTTTCAAAGTTTGAAGTCCGATTTTCAAGTTTTTCTACAGTTTCAGTTTCAAATAACGGTTTCACGACTCACTTGTTTTCACAAAATCAAGTTTAGAAAAGTTAGGGTGTGATATCTAGATTCTGCGAAGTTGGTAAGGCAATTAAATGAGACGACGAGTGTCCCGGACGTGCTAGAATATTTGCCAGTGCAGAATTGTGACCACCAGCCCCCGGGGGGGAGGGGGGGGGGGTCTTTATCACGCAGTAGTGATTGCACGAACACACTGTTTTACGAGACTCATCCAGTTCGAAACGGCCAGGGGCGAGCAGGAGGTTGAGGCTCAGAGAAACCTTGAAGCGACCTGGCAAACTAGCTCGCCACCCCTTGCACGCTGGTAGTAATCCGATCCGGTGAAGTTTATAATTGTACTGGAGGTTTATTTTCTGGGACGGAGGAATCGCCTCGCAAAAAGCACAAAAGCCGACACAACTCGAGGTCGAGGAGCGTTCTACCATACAAGTGGCGTCGGAAGAGGAAAAACGGGGGGAAAGAGGGTAGCGGGGGGGGGGGCTTCAGCCTTTTTCTCTACCTTGCAGGTATTTCGGACTGTTAAAGAAAGCAATACGGGGAAAGAGGGCATGGTCGAGCTTATTTTAATCTGAAATTATTTATGCATATGTATAGCTACTGTCGCTCTTCACTGCATAAAAGGTTGCGTAAATGGTCATTGTTAGAAACTCGTTGTCAGAAGGCACTGCTCGTCACATGCTTAGTGGTTTGGAAGTTCAAAGCTGTCTTTTCGACCTAAACACCTGTGCCGATAGTAACAAAAGAAAAAAAAAAAGAATAAATGCGGGAATAAAAAGCAGGAGAGAAAAAAAAACTATCAAGAATTCGTCGGAAGTGTTCTATTCTTGCATATTCAGAGGTTCAGAACTTCGAAACAAGTTTCTTTTACCAAAATGTGTACAGGCTAAAAGAAACACGTCCCAGGAACGTGAAGCGAAAAAAAAAAAAAAAGTTTTCTTTTAATGACGTGCTGAACTTGAACACTACTAGAAATCTTCTGCCATGAGTTAATTTATTCCTTAACGTGAAAAAACAATAAATATATTATTTTGTATTCTGCAGATGGCAAAGATATGTACTGTCTCTGGTGTTAATTTAAATGCGATACCTCAAACAACTTAGACGAAAATAAATATCAAGTTTAGGTCATAATTGCATGCAGATACATGTTTGGACATTTCTTCGAAACTCACGTTGAATAACAATAATCACATCTTAAGACGGCACTTACCTACGCTATACATAGATCATTCTTAAAAAAAAAAGAATAACATATCTACCATAAATAGCTCCGGCTGCAGCGTGCTTCAAATCTGGCACAAACGATAATCGTCAAAAACCCGTCGTCCGTCCTCGCCCCTTCGGGGATTTATTTCTTTAAACCTAAGCATGCCAGAACATTGAAATAAATGACATTGTCTTTCGTAAGGAACGCAGCACCGCGTGTAAAAGTTCGAGAAAAAAAATTACGAATGTACCCCACTACTTGAAATCAAATGAAACCGTCCGCCGGTCTTTCGAAATTCGACGAACGTCGAACTTTTACCCTATAAGTTCGAAGTTCGTCGAACTTCTGACTTTTCAGAATTCGAAAGTTCGAAACTTTTCGATTTACTTGATAAATAAGTTCGAAAGTTCGAAATTTATCGATTTTTTTGGTCAGTCAAGTTCGAAAGTTCGACAAGCATCGAACCTTGCAGCGCAATAAATTCGAAAGTTCGAAAAAGATCGAATTTTTTAGCGTAATAAGTTCGACGGTTCGAAAAGCGTCGAACTTCTTAGCTTAACAAGTTCGAAAATTCGACCTCCGTCGAATTTTACGATATAGACAATTCGAAAAATCGAAATCTTTCGAACCTTTCGAACCGCTTGATTCGATCATCGAAACTTCGATTCGAAAAAAGTTCGCGGCATCCCTAAGTACAATGTCGTCCCGTACAGAAAATCGCAGTCGCGAGCCTGCCGCCGACGTCGCCTTCACGACACCGCCAAAGCAGTCGCAGCCATGGTCCTGGCAGCCGCCATTTTTTTTTGACTGTGCTCGTCTTGGCTTTAGCCAACTTCTCATCAAGAAACCTCGGAGGAGAAGCGCAAATACCTTTTGCGTACGCCCGCCCCTTTCCGAAAAATAGCACGCGCTAAACAAGCGCACGCAAAGCGCAAAACGTGCACGTTAGCGTTCGGCGTATGCGCAGTGGCGACGACGCTATTCTTTGCGTACGCAAATCTTTAGCGTGTGCTATTCTTAAACTCCCTAATGAGACGCACGGGACTCTTCTGTTCCGCAATGCGTCTTTGGCACATTCGAATGGAAACAAGAACACGCCACTCAAAGGACATGCGACGAAGAAAATGCGTGGAAAACGCGCAATGGCGAAGCAGCCATGCGCGCGCCTCATTGCTCAAGGTCGGGAGGGGAACAAATGCATTCGGGAACGTAAAGGGGGAAACAAACGCACGAGCTGAGCAAGAAGCCGATGAACTTGCTTGCCGTGTGACTCCTTTACGTCTGTTACCCGTATGTGCCCCATTTATTGTTCCTTCCTTTATATTTTTTTACTGAGTTTTGGGTAACCGAGAAACTTCTATTTCCCGTCGCTACTCCACTCTATTTACAATATACACTCGATCAAATAAAGTCATGGAGATACAAACATTTCCTCTCTAAACGGGTGAACAGACCTCTAATAACAACTAAAACTCGATGATTTTTTTTTTTTTTTTTTTGCGGGGTGTTGTTTATTTTGTATTGTGTATTCGTCTCAAATTCAAAAGCGAGAATGTGAAGCGGATATCTGATTACTCAGGGAGCTACAAAAGGTGAATGTGGTATCGTCCTTCGCACACATTATCATTCGCAGCACGTTACATCTGTCGTAATACAAAAAAAGTCAGCAACAAGACTTTAAAACAATTTTGGTCACAGATGCAGGCGACGAGACGATGCATAATAAAGCGAAAATGAAGTTTTAATCGGCGAACCCGTTCCAGAAACAAAAAGAAAGAACACACGTCGAGACAGCAGCAGCGAGCGTCGACGGCGGCAGCAGCGAGAGACGGTGCGTCGGCAAGACAGCTGGCTATCGCGAGATTGAATCAGTAAAGGAATCGGCAATACGGCGCTCGGTCCCTTATCTACCACACTCGTAATCTCGAATATTCTATCTAGAATGTTCGGGAGTTAGCTAGGGCGAGACTGACTAGGCAAGGTTATCCTGGCCTTCTTATCGTTTTCATTCGGGGTAAGAATAAACGCGAAACTTCTAGTTGCACGTAGAAGCTCTTCTTCTCGGTCACGCACGCAGCAATGTGAATGTGTGTACGCTATACCCGTTTTCACCTCAAGAACCGTAGTAAGAAAAGTTCGGCTCCAGGCGGAGCATTACAAATTTTCCCGTTATGATGATATTTAAGACATATGTAGGTGACTTTCAGATAAGATATATGTCATCTTACCGAAGTGTACACGTTCCAGATACCAAGAGCATCGCTTTTTCCTCCGACAACCAAATCTCGTAAAAACTACTTCGCGCCGCGTATGTACAATGCGCAAAACTTGCTTTTTTCTTGAGGTGAGAACGAATATAGAAGTAAATTTGTTGCTATGCGTGATGACGTCATCCACACGACAAACAGAAAGTGCGCATTTAAATGCAGCCCTCCATCGCAAGGGCGACTAACTTTAAACCTAATTGAGAAAGTGTCTAATTAAGTTTAATTTTTTTTTCTTAAGTATACTAAACCAAATACTGCCGTCTAAGTCGGTTTACATTTTTTCACTCTACTTGATCTGCACTGTAAATCGCCTACCAATACAAATTATTTCTGAATATAAAATTACAAAGCTTCGGAGATATGTGACAGTCTATTTTTAGAGTAGATTTTCAAAGTAGTCAATCACCTATTTGTAATAACATATTTTGCCGTGAGCAAAGCGTGAAATGCGTTTCGTACTGTCTGAGAAATCTTGCGAATTTTTTTTAATTGTTAAATGTTAGGTAGACATAGCAGAGCGCATGGATAGACTATAGTTCACACAGAAAGTATAATAACACTAAAATAGACGAGGGACAGACACTCGCAGTTCTTTCAACGAGCAACGACATTTGTATGATGCCCATCACACTGCAATGGACCACTTTGGTCACAGAGAAAATTAAGGGAAGTCAAAAATAACAGAAAAAGATAACAGAAAAAGATAAAAATAAAGATAACTGAATTTAACTTCCTGGAAAAGAAGAAAGAGACTTTTTTCATGGCAACTCTGGCGCTAGGAATTCCAGTTCTGGTGTCGATAACTACAACGAGGGCTCTGAAATATTGTCTGTGGCATTCTTTATCTTCAATGCCTCAATTATTTCTCACCCATACTTGTCCCTGTATGAGCCAAGCACGGTAGTGTTTTCATAGCTAGGGGTGCCATCTTGGCAGGTGCGGGCGTGGACAACAATTGGATGCTAGGAGTCGGATGACGGCCTTGTTCACTTCGACAAAGCGTTCCCTAAGGCGAACGTTCAGGCATCCTCCCCTTCTGGCCGATGTATTAATTGGCAGCCACAACTGAGCGGAATAAAATACATTCGCTTTTCTTGGTACTTAACGTATTTAATGTAGTGCTTGATGGTGCAACCTGGTGGACGACTTTTTGTTATTCACCCTTTGGCAAGTTTGTTTCAGCTTCATCCAACATGTGAAGACCCCTTTCGTATCGAAACTAGCAGCGAGAATCTTCAGGCGGCGGGCAGTATTATGCACTTCCGGAATGCAAGCCGGGCGTCTGTGTCAATGGCCTTTGTCGTTAGATGAAGGACGGTTGGGGTCAGTGATCAGACGCTGAAGAATAGTACGGAATGTCTGTCCCTCGTCTTTGTTCAGTGTTTTTATACTTTCTGTGTGAACTGTTGTCCAATGGTACAGTATTTGTTCTACGATGGACGAATGTGACCCACTAATAATTATGGTCGCAATGCGAGCTTCTGAAATGGCGTGCGATATACCTTGGCGGGGTATGAGAGTCAATAACAATTTTCTTTCTTTTTATTTTTCAGTACGAAAAAAACATATTACCTATAAGAATAATATAACGCAACATATCTTCTATAGACGCCAACTTCAAGAGCCTTCCTAAAAGAAAAGTTATAAAATATGAAAAAAAAAATGTCTGTTTCTATTGACATCAGATTCCGCAAACGCGTCATGTTATTCACAACTGCCATTATCTTGAAGCGCTGAAAGTAAATACATCCTTTCAAAAGGCGTCATATTATCCCGTAATTTCAGGGCTGACGTCTACTATAACATGTCAATTCCAAAGAAACAATTTAGAAAAAAATTATCATGCAGGAAAGCGCGCAAAAGCTTATTTGAAGAGCAAAAAAACGAAGTACTGGTGATCAACAACATTATAACTTCAAGAGTAAGAAGCGAGCAATTTAAATTCTTGTTTTGCTTTATATTGTCAGGATTTAAAAAAAAAAAAAAAAAAGTTAAACAAACGAAACTTTAGCGCATTTTCCTGAGCGACACCCGCCCCGGATTCCGGTGTAGAATTACAGCCACGACCAGCCACGACCGAGTTATTAGAGAGTTTTAGGATATCGTTCCGATATCTCCCATAACGACACCCGATAACGATACGACGCACGCGCAAAGAAGTCGGCGGTGTGTCGGGTGTCGTTATCGGAGTCAACGGAACGATCTACTAAAACTCCCCATCACCGAGCATCCCCAAACAACCGCATCTTCGTCCTTAAAAAAAAAAAAAAAAAAAAAAAAATATCCGCTTTAAGAGACTTTTCGTGCTAAAACTAAAAACCGACAAAACGACTATAGATATACAGCCTCATTAATAATTTCCCGAAACATAAACGTTCTAAAGTTCTCCTTTTTTATCTTTAGAGCATAATGTCGAAATGTGATCTCATCCATGTAAAAATGGACTCGTTTTATGGGTGTCGTAAGCATCGATAGTTCGTAAGCACAGTAAGTGCTTGTCACTCAATAACCGTAATAATGCTTTGACGCGTATTTTCGGCTACGCCTGTTCAAACGTTATTTGTTTTCTTCTTTTTTTTGTGTAACGATGGGATATTCCATGTGCATATTAGGTTAGATGGGACGCACTTAAAAAATATCAATAAACAAACAGGGATCGTTCCACGCCAAAAGAGACGCAGCAATTTTTTTCATGTCTAGGATATGAACGATACATTTAGTTTGGATAAAGAAGCTTCTGAACTCCAAGAAAATTATTTCTTTAATAATTTTTTTAATCGTGCTATAAATTTCTGGAATTTGCATAAAACCCACGTAGTTGAAAGAATCATTGTAAAAAAAAAAACAGTTGCGTTCCACACAAATATAGGAGGGTGTCTAAATACTTAATAATATGCCCTATCTTACATTAGAAAACAAACATTAAAAGACGCCACTTTGAAGTCTATATAGGAGCTCCAAAATGAAGATATTTTATGAGATTTCTTAATTTTTTTAGTCAACCTGTATTTGGGTGTTAGCGACAATACTGTTTTTCTTTTTGTTCTTGTAAGACTAATAATTGAGTAAATGAGAATTTGTCATTTAATTAAAACGCAACAAAACGAGAATTTAAAAATTTAAACGAAACAATTGATTTAGAAGCATCTGCGTTGTAGCGCTTTTCTTTGTGTTTTATTTAAGGGGCGCGTTCGCTTTGACCTTGAGCGCCCCGCTGGCTGCCGTGAAGAAGCATCTGCGTGGCTGTGCTTTTCTTTGCGTTATTTTTCTGACCATCTTTCGGGGACAACGCCGACGGCTAGCTTTTTCTCGTAATGGGACAAATAACGCTTTCGCCTTAAAAAAACGAGGCACGCCGTTCAAGCGAAAGTCTACTAAGGGATGCGTGCAGTTCAAGAGTGCGCATTTAAAATGTTGCGCCGTACCAATGTTCGCCAAAGGAAAAAAAATCACGCAAAGCAATTCAAAGCTGCGATTGACGAAACGCCGAGCTGCGATGGCACGGCTACCCTTTCTGGTTTCAAGCCTCGTTCCGGATTCCGAAGGCGTGCCGATGGTTCACGCAAAAATCGAACAACAAGCCGGTAAAAAAAAAGAAAGGTGTAAAAAGACAGGTAGACGCAAAAACCCACGTTGTTTTTTTTTTTTCTCGGTTTGTTTTTTGCTTTTTTACAGTTTCAATGCTCGCAGCGTGGGTATGCAAACTCGCATGCCCCCGGGAGGAAAAAAAATCAAAGCGAGAACAACATTTGTGGACAGCTCCATCTCGTGGGACGAGGGAACACTGCGGGTGCCACAGAGCGTGATGAAGGCCGAGACAACAACCAGAGACGCTGGCACGTCGCTTTACGGTTACCCAACTCTCAGATTGAGGCAAAAGCAACGCAAAATAAAGTAACCAACAACTGGTGGGGACGCGACATGTTTGCGAAATCGATTTTTTTTTCACCGTAAAGCGAGGCGAAAAGAGGCAAAATGTTTATGTCGCGTCGTGTTCCATTTCATCCTTTACTCGAAAAACAACTATTAGAAGCCGGCATGTCGTGTTCCAGATGATTTGTACAAAAACGCCAGATGCATCGTCTCTTACTGCTTTTCTTTTTTTTTTTCTTTTCTTCTTCTTACAACCGACCGTGAAGTTTGAATAAACAGCGAAAGATTGGGTGACACAAAATAGCCTCGGTGTGAAGCTGGGGGAAGCTACTTTGCAAATATCTTTTACGCATTTTTTTTTCGCGTTTTAAAGGGAAACTGAAGCAGACTTGTATGTGAGAAAAACAAACACTTAAATCATGCCCCCAGGCTCATGGATAGTGATATTATATTTCAGACTGTTTAGCCAAGCGTTTGGTGGAAGTAGGGAATCGTCACGTATTATACAGAGATGCCAACCTTTCCGTGCCTTTCGCAAGCCTTACCCAAGCACTCAAAAACGTAGCATGCGTCCTTCAACAAGCGGTGCGCGCGAGACACTTGAAACCTTCGGGTATGACGTCACACCCAACAGTTGGTTGTTCGGCTTTTCTCGCGTCTATTGATGCGTTCGGGTAAAATGCTCGTGATATTCGATTCACGGGACTAAAATACGCTAGAATTCAACTCCAAATCGTTTTTTTAGGAACCTTTAGCTTCTTTTTAAGTAAATAGAGAGGATGGTGACTGGGGCAATTTTGCATCACCAGACATCACGTACTACCGGATGTTAAGCACCAAAAGTATTCTATATAAACAAAAAAAAAACTTTAGGCAGAGTTGGAATCGGTCATTGGCGTCGGCGCTGTCAAAACAATCAGAGATTTGAGACGCACTAACATATCCCACATACGGAACTTCGGGGCGAAGAAGGCTGACATCGCGACGTGGTCAAAATTTTTCATGAACGATTAAAAAAAAAAGTTTTAGTGCGCCGTCACAACTTACCTAGTGCTTCAACGTGTGCCGATTTACGTGTTAAGAACACCGAGAATCATATGCTGCTGTTCAAACACCCCTTGCTGAAAGGGTCTTAACGTAAGAAACCAGCGAAGGATTAATTTCGTAAAACAAAACCCTTCATAAACAAAACTCTTCAAAGTCAGCAGATAAGCAATTCAAATAAATTATAAAAACGGATCAATAAACAAAATAAACAAAATTTTGCTGTAAGTGAAAACAATAATATAATGTTTCCAATTTAGTATGAACAGCACAGCACTTAGTCATATTAAAATTTCCCCGAGGATGCTGCAAGCATTATAATCAAAACTGAGCAAGATCAACAAAGAAATTGTTAACTTCCGTTACTTAATGGAGGCCGTCTTTGTCTTTGCATGTATGAGATTATTACAGAGATTAAAACAGATTAATACATATAAATAAAGAAGAAATTAAGATACGGCAGATACAGGTTAAGATATTAAGCTATTAAGATACAGATTAATACATATTATTACAGCAGATACGGATTAAGATTTTAAGATACAGATTAAAACTCGTAAAATCTTACAAGCACCTCCGTGCAATACTAAGCTGCGATCTTACCTCAAACCTGCATGTTTCTCACATAATTAACCGGATGATAGGTTATCTTAAAAGGAACTCCTTTCTAATACCTTCATCTTTAAAACTACTTCTATAGAAAACATTAGTCTGAGCAACGCTCGAACATGTGGCCTTCATCTGGAATCCTAAACAAATGACCTTACTAAATCACTTGAGGCTGCACAAGATAGATTAGTGCCATTCCTTTTGGAAAATTATCATCGTACCGCTAGTGTTGCTTCAATAAAAGAAAAAAACTCCTTACTCCTACATAGTCTCAAACATCACCATAGAATTTCTAGCGTCTGTATTCCATCACAACCCCATTCTAAATATTAGCTAATATTCCCACCACCTTTTGTATCTTTTCTGCTCGATCATCTTTGCAAGGTAGGCGTACCATTTTTTCGCTATAACACATTTTACGCACATTTCGCCCAAAGAGTTTCAGACGATTGGAATCATTTACCTTCATCAGTAACACCAATTTTTAAAAGTGCTTGATTTTGCTCAAGTGAAAGCACGTGTTTCCAAATGTTAAATCTTTGTTCATGTTACTTTTATTGTTTTATTCTTCAGCACTCTACTCTGTGATGCCTTCGGCCCAAGCGTACAATAAATAAATAAATAAATACATATACAAATTGGATTATGCGGCTGTGACAATAACGACAAATTCTGCTAATTTAAGAATGTTGACTCTAATGCACCAACTGCTGTGCTCACTGCAGTGTTGGTCAAGGTAGTCGACAAAAGTATTGCAGTTATCAAATACCTGCTTCGTAAAGTATTTAGTGTACTAGTCAAGTTAATTCCCCTGTAAAATATCTTGAGTAGGATGCAAATACTTCGAAATGTAATTCAATTACTTCCGAAGATACTTCCGCAATGCGTATTTTGCATCGACATCAGCGGTACTAGAATGCTTCATTTGCAAGTATCAGAAGCAAACAAAATAAAACTGCAGTGTTATTCCATGCAGCACTGGAACAAACAGAATTCATCACTGGTGCATGTTACTATATAGTTTTAGACAAATGAGCAAAAAGATAAAACCCTATCCATTGTCACTTCGCTGATAAACACATCTTCTGGCGTTTTTGTAACGCACCCCTTGGACACATCGTTTTACTAAGCGCCGCGAGTCACTATCTCTGGAGTTCACTTCACACAAATATTATAATATACACAAAATAATAACAGAATAACAAGGCGGGCTGACATATAGTAGGCATGGCGCTTGCTGCACCTTATTGAAGTTGGGTACCCCAAACACTGCATTCAAAGATGGTTAAACTTCAAAAAGAAAGGCGCAGGTTGACACAAAGGAAGTGTACTGTTTTTTGCGCGTTTGTTGATTTGTATTATATACTTTCTTTATACTAGGCTTGAGGAACCCCTTTAAAAAGACCTACAACCTTGGGAGGACTCATTGCCTGAAATTTGAGAGCTCATCCTGCTCATAGCTTGTTCCAGAATTGTGGCAAGCGCTATGCTCATGAAAGGGTCGGACTATCTCGGTTCTTGCCGTAGCGAGGTCAACAACAAAAAACAAAAAAAAAATATCCAAGAAATTTTACGTCGTTTTTTGTTTTTTTATTTTTTATTTTTTTTATTTCCTTTTGGTTGTAGTTTTGTCGGCATTTAGAGTGCGCACCTTTGGTTCTGCAGTTATTTCCTGTTCACTTTTTCGGTCGTTTCCGCTTCATGTTTCCGATCAGTTCAACTTTGCGCTCAGGTTACTATTCCCTTAAAATATTCCAGCGACAATTTTTCGCAAAGATTTAAAAATGTATTTGAGCTAATGAGTACAAGATACTGAAAAATGTAATTAAGATAGAGTAGGAAATACTCACGATCAAATGTATCTGCGAGATGCCAAATTACTTCCAAAACTAATTGAAATACAGTATCTTGAGTAGAGTATATTTGAGATAGTTACAACTGTGGCTCACGGTCATTTTGGCTTGTATTGTCGCCGACAGATAAAAAAAAAACGCAGGGTTCATTATGTTCACGCTTCCTGCTTCGTGATTGGTTCTTCGGCGCTCTTACCGGCGAATGCTGCAACCCCATTGGCGGAAGATAATTAATGAGACGCTAGCCACGCTTTGCCTTCTTTCAGCTGTCGGGGACCTCTCCCCACTTCAAGTGCAACGGCCTCATTTTGTCGAGCGCTAAAGGTTACTTCGGTTACACTTTGGCTATAGCTTCCGTATCTTTACAAAAACCGGTCTCTTCAGCCACCGTGATCGCTAGAATACGCTCAAGTCGAAAAAACAAACGAAGAAAATAAACAAAAAAGCTGATTGACTACAGCCTAACAATAAAAATCGGCTCGAATACCGAAAGGCAACTCTTTGGAACCGTTTCGTTGGTAGAACGAATTTCTTATTTAATCCGGTTTATTTTGCTTCGCTCATTTTAAGCGGAGAGGAAAGTTTTCGCTCTCTCGTTTTCTTTTTATCGCCACTCTAATACAGCGTCAGCATTTCTTCTTTTTTTTCTTGCAGCTTCTATGTCATGGCGCCTCGTTCATTTTATAGTATTATTTTTGGCGCTAACACTTTCCCGCGTCAACCGAGCCTTATTTCGACAGTGACGACTTGGGTCCCACAGATAGTTCCGGCGGTCATAGCAGTCCGCTCACGTCCCCGAGCTCTTTTGTAGTCCAAAAGCCACGGTGGGATGAAAAGGACGAGAGAGAGGAGGATGCTCTTAGAGGGGAAGTCTTTCGAGAATAGCTGATTGCCTCATTGATTTCGCGAGATGAACGACCCGGTCGAGAGGCACGGGCTCTGGAAGCACCCTCGGCGAAAAAAAAGCTCGGAGAGACAAAATTGTAACACCACTTCAAGGCTTTTCCACGGCTCGCAGAACGCTTTAGAGATTAACGGTAAGCGCAATTCAGTAGACTAATTATCTACCAGCTCCTACAGTTTCTCAGTTTCAGATTTAGCTACTAGCTTACAGCTTTTCTTTCTTACAAAACAGATTAACGAGTCAATGACTTTAACCACCGCACTTCATCACAGTGAGCTCGATCTTTGCCGAAACAAGCGTGTGTTGTACGCTTAAATATCAAGCCAGAAACGTTATCTATTGTGGTTTTCTGTCACTTTACTAGATAACCACAGACTCTATTCCCGCGAGACATCGCTAAAGCTTACGACATTCGCGGCACTGGATGAATGGATCGTGTTGACAATACCCTTTGTAATACCCCTGTCAGAAGGGCTAATTTCGTGCACTTCAACCAAGTGCACTTCAGCTCGCCGAATGTCATTTTAAGTGTTGCGGTGCCACACGGGAAAAATAGTGCCGCCCTGAAATGCTGGCGATGGCAGTGAGCACTATTTTACACGTAACAGGTTAAAGTAAAAGCATACATATATCGGCAATATTTGGTATCTTTAATAAAGACATGCTGCGAGACAACGTTACGTAAGTTAACGCCCTTAACGCAGATTAGATGATTCTGATAAAATCATCACAAGCCAGGATAAAGAAGGAACAGATCCAACCTTATCGTTTCGTGCCAAAGTTAGAGCACACCCGCTCGGAGCACGTGCAGCGAGATCTCGCACAACACAACCCCGGGATCCTGGGTTCAATCTCCACCCCTCCCGGTTATGATCTGGATAAGCATTGTACCGACGTGCGGTCGTACATCACTCCTGCGTAATGCACGCTCAAGACCCCAGATTATCAGTTATACTGAATTGAGCTCGTCAAACTCACTTAAAGCCGAGTGTGTCCTTCTGAAAAAAGCCATGTGGCACACTACACAAATGACAGTAAAGGCGAAGAACACTCAGCTAAACGGCACTAGATTATCCTGTCTAACAGGGGCATAACCGGTCGTACCTTAGGCCACCTACACTGAAAACATATACACACCTACTATTTCAACCTTCCTTTAAATTCCGCGTCTCGTTAAATCTTCCAATCCATTTATTTAATATGATCTCAAACTTCTCTAGACATTTTCTTCCAACATTTTAGCCTCTTCTTTTTTACTTTTTTTTTTCTTGTATTCTTTCATTATTTCTAGCGAACAGCAGCGCTCCTAATATTGCCGCGCGCATGGCCGAGTTAGCGTAGAGCACGGCTCCCACAGGAAGGCACGGGGTTCGAACTTCCAAACCCACCCGCCTACTTTTTTTATCTTATATTTCGAGGCTCTTTTTAGAACGTAATATATCGTTTGTTCCTTTTCAGAATGTTTTTAGACTACGCCGTTTGCATAAGAAAATCCGGGACTGGCAACCTTGAGACAGTCCCTTCTTCGTCTCATTCGTAGAAAGTACGGTTCGTTTTGTTAAAGTTTCTATGCACAAGTTCGCCACATGAAGTGTTTATTTTCAATTTCACACTCATCCCCGCTGTTTTTATTCGTGACAATAAATTCGTTACCCCCTCAGGAAGGTCACGCCGCTCATTCCAAAACTACCTATTCTTAAGTGCAAAACGAGCGTGTTGGTAACTGTAATTAGACATGAGGAAGATACATAGAAAGGGGGACGGACAACGAAGTCTTCGTTGTCCGTCCCCCTTTCTATGTATCTTCCTCATGTCTACCTATTCTTTTCTGCGGAACAAACGCGTTTGAAACAACACGGGCACCCTGTAGGCCCCTGCCTCAACAATCTTCGTTGCGTCGCCCCAAGCAGTATTAAGGCAAGATCAAACCTTTCAAACAACTTTTTTTTTTTTCTTCCAGGAAATGAAAGTATGCAGACGAGCTGGTTAGGAAACACCATAATCCAAGCCCTGAGACACGGAAGGAATATAATCCCCCGTCTCAAAAACTAATTTAATATGATTTTTTTTTTTTTTTTTACGGAGCAGTCATTAGTAAAACCCAGTCTTAATAAGCCAGTTAAGGCCCTGCGGCCCTTCAAAGCTAAGGAGCCGACAAGCCGAAGACAAGTTAGCGGCAGTGAAAGGTGTCGCCATCTGCAGGGGAAAACTGCAACCATAGGCCCATTTTGTGTTCGACCGATGAATCCGAAGGGAAAAGAAAGAGAGAGCGATAAAGAAAACAAGATATCAAGAAACGTATAAAAAGAAAGGAAGCGTTGAATAAAAAAAATATAGGCAGCCCAAATAAAAAGAAAGAGTTAAGAAGAGACAGGGAAGAGGAATAGTAGCTAGAAACAAGGAAAGTACAAAATTGTAAAGGGAATTGAAAAAAAAGTCAATAAAAGTATAGAAAGGAGGCGTAGATAAAGTGAAAAGAGAATAGAAAAGACGCTACATAAAACGGAAGACAAATGAGGCAGAGAGGACGTAGTGCATAACATTAGATCTTACTGAAAGACTACACCAACCACCAGCCAATAAACTACAATAAACAAAACGCACAAAAGTGTGGTATTGCAGCGGGTGGCGAAACTGGCACTGCCACGCAGCAACGAGCACACTCCCATATTTTTTGTTCTTTTGAGTGGGGACATACATTTCTAATGCATTCATCTGGTCCTCGGTAACAAGAAGTGGCGAACGTCTGGCCGATCTAACCCAAGAGGAGTGACCGTAACAAGACGCCACGGCCTGTTAAGGAATATGATTGTTTTCTGATTTCCAACGTAATCATCTTTTCCCAGTCGGCAATAGCTTCTGCTGTTCCATTAAAGATGGAGGGAAGACATGCCGCTAATATTGTCGAAATTAGTTTTCGTGTTCACGAGAAAAGGGGCACGATCTGCCGCTACTGATTTGCCTCGACTAAGAAATTGGATGGTTCACGTTACGCTGACTTATGCAATGTTTTTGTCCTTCTCTTATCCTGATTTTGAAACAAAAGTAACGAAATTAACTCGCAGAAAAAAAAATAAACCAAAAAAAAACGTTGAAGCGGTTTCGCCTTTTTTTTTTTTTGTTTTTGCAGTTTTTCGCGTATCATCTTTTGCGTAATGCGTTCTAGAGTTTGTTTTTGGCACTTCTTGCGTCGTGTTCCTCACAAAAGAGCGTTAAACAAATAAAGTCACTAAACTACGGGCGTGCATATGTGCGTACTAATAACAATACGCACATACACTATATGGACGAAGCCCAAATCACACCGCGTAACTCTGACTTAGTACGTAGGATGACAATTCCCTTTCGTACGCAAATCTCATCTAAAACATCCGTACCCAATTTTCGGTAATTCCAATGTATTTCGAGCGCCCGAAGACGCCCTCGAAGCAATGCTCGGGCGAGCCAGTGTATGTTGAACATGGTGGTAAAGACGGGGGAAATATTACGTTTTACTTCATGTCCGATGCTCGGATGAATCGAGCAAGGTGCACCGGCGATTTGCTCTCGTCGACGGAAGCAGTGAGTGCACAGGGATGGAGTCGGGAACGGAAAGCCCAGAAAGACAGTAGGTGCCATGACCCTGAAGTTTTAGCGCTCCTGAATAGGCTCCCTCCGATCGCGACGTCGGTCCTTCCCACTAAATGCCACGAATTATCGACACAAAGAACCGCGCCCTCTTCGTACTTCGCAGCTTCCCGCGCACATCTCCCATCAATCACTCGCATCGAATCAACCTTAAAAAAAAGATGTCGAAAGTAAAAAAAAACATTGAGCGAGAAGAAATAAAGGAAATGCAGGTGAGAAAACCAGACCGGGCCTCCCTTTGAAAATATCTGTTGCGTTCGGTTTTACTTCATTTATCTGCCGAGTCACGAAAGGAAGAAACAAAAACATAAGGCGGTCTTCCCAAGAAAGCAAAAACAAAACAAACGATAGTAAATTCCTCAAATACATCTTCTTATTGCGTCACAGTACGTAATAGCTTATCGTTGTACGGGCACGACAGCATCCCCCATCTCCGGACTGCTGCCAAGAGCTTGTGCGCCCATGCTTGCCCATACCGGTCATAGATTCCTCCTTCAGCCTTTCACCGTCTTTTTATCTCACTCTCTCTCTCTCTCTTTTCTTTGGCTTTATGATCTTTGTGTTCTATATTTCGTCTTAGATACTACAAGCCTCGATTTCATAACGAATCGGTGTTGCACAACGTCTTCAACCTCCAACACCTTTCTTGATCTCGGGAACACGAAACACCACTCGGCTGAGATAACAATGCCTGCTATTCCGACGTATCTTGGCTAAACGTAGAGTCGATTACGTTTCGCCATCGAATAACGCTTCGTTTACCCGCAATCATACCGTAGAAACAATTTCGGGCATCTGTTAGGGGTCGTGACGAGGGAGCACTGGAACACCAATGACGCGCACAACCGCCGTCTAAGACGAGGGAAAGGTAAAACATTCCACAAGACCTTAAAACAGCTTCTCGTGCATCGTTGTCAGGTGGACACAAATATGACTACTCGCTGTTTGTAATGCAAATATAGCGAAACCAATAATTCACAAAGTCTGGTAAGCTAATCCTTAAAATATGGCGCTCGATAAGCAACGGCTAGCTTCTGATTCTTTCTTTTTCCCTCTCATACTTTCACGCGCTTCCCCTTTCATTCTCTTATGCGCTTTGTTTCATGGTTCTCTCATGTATTGGCTAAATCGCACTCACTCACACCTCATGCACACTTAAACCTAGCTTTTATTGTCACTTATCCCTGTTTTCTTTCACACATATCTTCCCTTCTTTCATTCTTAGAGCGCAGCTCTTAACCAGGAGACACGTGAGGGATGAAAACCGGCGCCGCGCGGCGGTATCCTAGCAACCGGTGCTGGAGTCCCTGCGTCACTTCCGCGCGGCGGTATCATAGCAACCGGTGTTGGCGTCCCTGCGTCACTTCCGCGCGACGGTATCCTAGCAACCGGTGCTGGCGTCCCTGCGTCACTTCCGTGCGGCGCCGCCGCGCTAGGATCTGTGGCTCTAATCTGGACAATCGGCGAAAACGTCGTCCAGAACTCCTGCGGCTATGATTGGCCGGCGCCAAGGTCAAGTGAGGCGTTGGCCAATCACGGCTTCCGGATTTCTCGCCGACTTTTCGCGGAGTGTCCAGATTATAAGGCCCCTGGTGGATACAGATAAAGCTGCGTGTGGTGAGCCCGTGGATCGCCTGGCGTCGAGAGTTTTCCCGCTCTTTTGTTCCATGCATTAGGCGCCCGTTTTCGCATTGGGCGGCGTCGGCGTAACCGCGCTTTGCATTATGGGATGACCTATACACCAATTCAACTTCCCCGCTAAATTTAACGGGAAAAACGTCGTTCCGTGACCTCAGGACCAATTTAGTTTCTTCGCTAACTTTAGCGTAAAAGATTACGTCACATGACCGCGTCACGTGACCTATACACAGATTCAGTTTTCCCGCCAGATTTAGGGGGAAAATTTTCACGTCACGTGACCACCGACAGTTCTGTTTCCCCGCCAAATTTATCGGAAGAAATGACGCCACGACTTCGTGTCACGTGGCGTATACACAAATTTTGTTTCCTCTGTAGATTCAGACGGAAAGCTGACGTCACGTGACCTCAACACCAAATCAATTTCCCCGCTAAATTTAGCGGGAAAACTGACGCCAAGACTTCGTGTCACGTGGCGTATAAACATATTTAGTTTCTCCGCTAAATGTAGTGGGGAAAATGATGTCATACGACTTCATGTCACGTGACCTATAGACAAACAGTTTTCCCACTAAACTAAACGAAAAAATGACGCGAAAATCAATCGCATAATTACTGAACCTCACTCATCATTACCACAATCTTAAACTCCTTCAGTTTTTTCAGTGTGAAAATCTCATGCACGCTTCTGTTCATCTTCACCTTCGTTCCGAATCACTTATTACATCACACTAACCTTATTACTTCCAACCCCCCCCCCCCCCCCTTCAGTAAGAACACCGAGAATTACTCACACATTATCATTTTCTCTCTCCAAATATGCAAAATATTCTCAGATATGAAGCATCGCCGCGAAGACACAAGTGGGGTACGTCTTGCCGTCAAAATACCAAACCCGTGCTTCGAGTCAGCCATTTATTAGCCCTGCCTCTCTGCCACGTTGAAGGAAGAAAAATGTTCAGTCGCCAGGCTGTTTTTGTTTTGATTATTTATCTGACGTAAAATACCTTCCCAAGATGACATTGCACATGAAAAAAAAAAAGGAGCACAACGCTAGAAGCAAGCAATGAACAAAATGGCACAAACTATAGACAAGTTACAACTCTTACCTAATCATCTCTCTTCTGCGAGACGATTTCGACACTAACAGAAAAGAAGGCCCAAAAGGGATGCGCACAAGAGCGACTGGGTTAGCAAACATTCACGCTAAGTATGTAAAAAAAAAATAAGAAAGATTGAAGAAAATTTTGAGTAGACTGTAAATGTGCCAAAGAATGTTATTTTTTTTTTTTTAACTTCGGCATGAAAGACGTAGACAGAAGTAAATACTCTAAAAAGACGTATTCACTTATTACGGCAGCCGGAGGGAAAGATTACAATGGGCGGCGTTTCAAAAACGCCGACAAACCTTTGAATTTTCGTGGAAATGTTTTCGCGGCCAGATTTGATTTCAGAATTCTAACGATCTCAGTTCGTCTTAAAGAGGCGCCAAATATGTTTTTTTTTTTAAATCTTAGTTACGAGCGTTTTGCTTTTCCATTTCTTTTTGTTAAGAATTTGATTGGAGTGGTATTATGCTCACATATTTGTTATTCTGAAATTCTCCCATTTGAGCCTTCATGCTTTATTACGCAAAGATTTTTTTTTTTTTTTTGTAACGGCTTTGGATTTAATATTACAATAAAAACTGTAACATTTAGCGAAGTTGTCGGGTTTTTGGGAGCCGTCTAGTGAATAATCTTCCTAAATATTAACGACCTCAGTTAAATAACGAAATAAGTCGAATAAAAACAAATGTCTAAACGCAAATGGGCACACTTACACGAACTACTATAGCTATTTATAAAATCGTATACATCACCACAGATCATAAAAATAAAGTAAACGTTTTTTTTTCATCTCATTAATAATAGGCCACATTCAATGCAGTAACACTGCGGCAATTTATTTAAAATTCGACATCATTAATACTTTCGAATTCTGAGCTTGCAAAAAAGCCTACCTTACGCAACACAAAACGAAAAAAGGTTCGCAGTCAGGTTTATGAGTTAAATATATTATTTCGAAAAAAAAATATATATATATATTGTACATTGGTAATTTGACCATTAATTCCCAGCGTTACAACTTACAAGTTAGACGCCAGCTGAACCACGTGGACCAATAACCATTGTCAATTTACGAAACGCATAATGTGGCGACCCCCTTGCATCTCATTATCGTTCCGTAGCCAATGAGACTGCAGCTGATAAGAGCTCGATGAACCAATCAGGAAGCGAGAAGGGTGAAATATAAAAAGCACAGACCCTGCAGTTTTCAGGCTCTTACGCTGCTGTTTACCACATACGCCTACCTCAACGCACAGCAATATTCGGTATGCTTCGAGGTTAAGCGCAACTTTGAAAATACCTTGTTTAAAAAGAAGATTCTTTACCATCAGCAGCATCTTGTTTAAATAAAGCCAACGTAGAAAAATGTTTCGACAGCAGTAGAAACTTTATTGCGCAAGTTTCTAATTTCCGCGACGCGGTTGGATTTCAGTATACATTCCAATGTGTTTCCATTTTACCAGAACAGCTGTTCAAACATTTTTCTACGTTTACGACTTTCTTGGTGAAAACTTGTTCATTAATACAGTTAAAAGGAAGCAGTGAACCAGGTATAATGAAAGCTTCGATAAATGGCGCAAAAACCGCCGTTTTTGCGCCATTTAAAATATTTAGCACCTCTGGCTTGAGCTTCCAAAATATTAGACATAACACTCCTTGTGAAACTACGATATCGTGCCGAATTTCAGATATGTACGTTTGGAATTCGATTATTGCAAGGCGTGCCAAATATGTAAGCCCTCAAGGTCTCACGGTGTGCATAAAGTTTCCCAGAAAAAAAGAACTGTGTTTATCGGCTTGACTAAATAAACTGTGCATTGCAGAGCTCAAACTCCGTGAGATTGTGATGCCAACGGTTCAGACCGACCGCAAATGTATAACAACATGACGTCACCTAGCTAAAAAGAATAATTCAGAAACACAAAATGTATGTTTCAGGCAAGGTCCACATAAACCTAATTTCGTCAAAACATGAACTGGCATTGTGGACGCTCGTAGGATTTATATTAGTGAAAAGCTTTCGTCATCAAGAAAGCAGAACTTTCTTTCTTGCTGACATTTTTTCCCCACTGAAATAGATGTTACAAGTGCCCACGATGTCATTTCTTGTTTTGACGGTAGGCTTAAGTGCATGGACGTCGGCTTATAGAGAAATTTTGTTGTTGTGATTAATTTTCCGATCCAGAAAACCTCATGCTCTCAAACTTGCACATACCAACGCAGCCTACTCTCCCTCCACCCTCGGCGCAGTGTAGTTTGTTCGACCCGTAAAACTTACAAAGAAAGGAGGTGGAGAGTAAGAAGTCGCACGCCGGGTTTCTTATGTCGTCGGTGACTATAAGTGGTCGGCATTTGGTGAAAGTACGAAAACACGCTCCGGCCAATTCAATATATATATATTTTTTAATTCTTGGAACATATTAATATTTGTTTATATAAAAGATGTAACTAAAAAAATGTTATTTTTAACCCAAATACCCTCAATTTTTATAAAAAGAAGACACTCAAGCGATTTCCCCTAGTGCAGTGCAAATACGCTCATTGCTGTCCAGGACAAGTAACTTTTCAGATACTCATTAAGCCACAGTGTTTATCGGCCCGGGTACATAAACTGTGCATAGCAGGAAGCTCCAACTCCGTGAGAATGTGATACCAGGGGTTGATGTTGATCGCAAAAATATGGGAACTTGACGTCACCTAGCTAAAAAAAAATAATTGAGAAAAACAAAATTTCTATTTGAGCAGACGTCTACCTAAGCCTAATTTCGTCGAAACAAGAACTGACATACATCATACAAAAATACAGGGTGTTCGCTGCACACATGATAACGGAATATTTTTTGTGCATACGCCTCACGCCTGTTCGAAGTATGTTTACTGCTCACGTGTGCATGCCTTAAAAATATCTAAAGTGCACGTTTCTGTATGACCAATGTTACAGGGCCGTGACACAAGGAGGAGAGACGCCAAAGACGATGTCTGCGACTGTATTTTGTATAACGTATTAGCAGTGTAACCGCATCTTCTTGCTTTCTTTGCTTCATCGCCTGATATGCAAATTCATTTCTTTTTTTATATACCTCTTTGTCCTTTGTAGAATTTCTTTCTTTCTTTTTTTTTTTTTTTTTTGCGCTTACGCCGTTATTAAGTGAATGTCTCGGGTCCCGTTTCAACCCCACTCCTCCCTTAGCGCTCTCTCGTACACGCATGACCTTTCGCCGTATTTTCCTAAGAAGTGCAGCGGCAGTTGCTTCGAGACGTTTCCTCGCTTCGTCCATCTCGGCTTTCGATCAATAGCCCGGCGCGGTCTTCGTGCCGGCGCCGCTATAACCCTATATCAAGGCGACGACTCCGACACTTGCGCGTGTGCTGCCATCTGCCGACCGGTTTTTCAAGTTACGACTGGATCTTTGCAATCCGGAGGCGCAACCTAAAAGGGTCGTGGTGTAAGCGAACGGGGTAAAAACTCCGGCACCATTCTGATTGGCGCGTTTTCATAAACGTCACATTACCTAATTTACGTAGGGAGAGAGAGGAGGGGGATGCGAGGCTTATAGGTAAATACTCCTCAGTGATTCGCGCGCTAGTGTTTAGGTGTCTCGCAGATTTGCTTATGGTTCATCGGGTTAGCAAATTTTGGAGCCCGCTACAGTCACGGGTAACTTAAAAAACACGCCTGGTGTGGCCTTGCCCATCGAGTTGTTACAATGTACGCTAGAGGCTCGATTGACGCTAGTGTCTATAGGACTTCCGGTTTCAAATTAAAGCAGACGGCAACTAGTCCACTTTTTGCGTTACTCCTGGGTGTTTACTTAGAGTATTCTTTTCAAATCAGCGAGCGATGTTTGAAATCCTATTATCCCGGGTCCAGTCCCAAGTCCCACAGCAGGTGTGCAAATAAAAGTGAAAATAACGGTCGAAAAACCTTCGTGATTTTTTCGAGGAGCGCCAACATAAAGATGACGCTAAATATTGATAACCTACGGGATTTATATGCCACTAAAATGACCCCCGTTTACGAGCGGATAACACGCGTAAAGCAGTAAAAAAAAAGTACGCGTATTAAAAAAAGTGTTTCTCTTTTTATCGTTGTGCGGAATATATCGGGGCAATAAATATTTTCTAGATTTCTTCTACCATATAAGTTTTCGATCATGCAGGTTTCACGTTTGAAAGCTAGAACAAACTCACCTTTTTACCCATACGTGAGCAGCAGTGTGAATATTACGATTGGTATTTCTTGGAAATCGCACTCATTACTTGGCTTTATTTTCTATCGTCTACCCGCATGTGCAGGTACTGCTCGAGTATTACTCCGTAGTTCTTGACGTCTCTCTTCATTTTGGAGATGCTCGTCATTGCTTTGGCACGTAAACTCCCCTGCAAAAAAGCGCCGACACTGCATTCGAGCCAACCCTACTGAAACAAATTTTATGAATTTATTTATGATATGTTTATTGGGCACCTTTTATATCAGAACGTATTATTTCATGTCAGTTTTATATGCCGCATACCAGTTTCAGCTAGGCTAGGGGCGCTAGGTATACCACCCAATTCATGTGATACAAAAAAAAATATTTTTATATATTTACGCCACCACGTAGTTACATTACGCATACCACTACCATCAGCTTAACACATACATTGAGCGCATACGCATACACGGCACAACAAACACTAATATAATACAACAGCACACCCGATAACTACGTCTGAGCTATGTGTTTCCGCCTTTTATACAGGTCGTTTTGCAGGTACGGATTTTTTCGGTGACCATCTAAGCAATAAATAATATTCCCAGCATGTTGGATCTTTTTTCAGTAGTGTCGTACCTGTGAGAGAATTTTGAACGGCGCAGGAAATGAATCTCTTAATAAAAGCTAAAAGCTCATGCCGTAATTATTTGAAAGCCAATAAATCAAGCCGCTCCACTGCGGTTCCAAGCCACATGTTTCCTTACCCTCGCGGCACGTCGTATACACAAAAAAAATAATATTAATTTATTTCTGATATGTTTATTGGACACATTCATATCAGTTGGCATATTTTGCATATCAGTTCTCTAATGTCACATGTCAGATTTGGAATATTTTATATCAGTTTCATATATCGTATATCAGTTTTTGGATAGTTCATATCAGTTATATATGTCGCATATTAGTTTTTGGATATTTTATATCAGTTCTTATATACATTCATATAATTTTTTTTACTAGGGAACATCGTCGTAAAGTGTACAAAAATAAATGAACGCAGCCATTTTAGCACCAATATAATGCTTTGAATTTGAAAGGAAAAACCCGTAAGTGACCAATATTTTTGTCTGCGTGGGTGGGAAATTTTCTAGGCTATATATTACGTAAGAATTATTTGTTGTATATGCTCTTCCAATCAAAAGAAGGAAGAAAATGCACTCTCTTTCTGCCTTACCGGTGCACTACCGGAAGTCGATTTCAAACTGCGTTGGAGATGGGTTCCTGCAGTGCCTGCCGCTGGAAGCAAACGAGAGCAGTCGCGGCCTGCCACTGTCCCCGATGCTCCAGCTCCTCGTAGCGCTAAGATTTTATGGCGCCGGGACTTTTCAAGTAGTCACGGGCGACCTCGTAAACGTGTCGCAGCCGACGGTGTGCCGCGTAATCGAGCGCGTCTCCCGGGTCCTCGCCGAGACTCTCTTCCCCCGCCTCGTGGATTTCCCGGAGGGCGACTGCGACGAGGTCATGCGGGATTTCTACAACATCGGGAAGTTTCCCAGTGTGACTGGGTGCATCGACTGCACCCACGTCAAAATAAAGGGACCTGGCGGTCCCAATGGGGAAGTCTTCAGGAACAGGAAGGGGTTCTTCTCCCTCAACGTGCAGGTAAGTTCCCTTCTGTTTGTGCTGTTAAGGGGTATTCACACGAGGGAGAAATCCCGGGGATTTCTCCCCGGCACGCGCGCATCACGAGATGAAAACGCGAGGCTTTTGCACATCGCAAAGCCTGTCGTTTTCGTCGTGGGATGCGCGTGCCGGGGAGAAATCCCCGGGATTTCTCCCTCGTGTGAATACCCCTTTAGCAACAGCGAAAAAGTTGAAAACAACGGCACGCCAAGACGCGGCGTCGCACGTGAAAGCTCGGCGATATTGTGACTGATATATACTAGAACTTGTGAAGAGATCTGCACTCTGCGACAGTGCAGAGTGGTGGTGGGCCAGCTAGAGAGGGTTCAAAACCAAGAATTATGTATTGTGTGTTTGGAAACATACATTTGATTGGGTGCCGAGATGGCTTTTGTTATTTTATAGCAAACGCTCATGCTTCATAGTATTTTCCCCTTGAATTATACTTTTCGAAAAAAATATTAGGGAGATTTTATCCCGTGCTCAAATTCTCTTCTATTATACCGCGTGAAAAACCTAGGAATTAAGCCACATTGAAGCTTACGTCACATAAAACTGCGAGAACTCAAATGCTAGTTAATTTCCAAAGCTTGCGGATGCACTTTGTCAAAAATATACTAATCATAGTAGAAATATCAGCTTGAGCACTTGTGTTCATATCATGGCAACCTGCTCATCCCTGTACTGCTCCTTCCTATCCACAGGCCATCACAGGACCCCAGCTGCAGTTTTTTGACCTTGTTGCTAGATGGCCAGGCTCCGTGCATGACAGCAGGATATTCGATAACAGTCGTGCAAGGGTCCTGTACGAGAATCGGCGCATCCCTGGCCTGCTGCTCGGAGATGCAGGCTATGCCTGCATGTCATTTCTTCTGACGCCCCTGACCAGCCCAGGTGTAGCCAACAGCCCAAAGGGCAGGCATGTACTAGTTTGTTGGAAGAAATAATGGCATGGAATTCAGAACAGCTAACAAGAAGTGATGCTGTAGCCACAGTGTTCCTATTGGTTACTATTAGTTCTGCAAATCTTTGTCACAGCTAGATTCATGACCTTTGGGCCTTTGTATGGCAAAAAAAGCTGGCATTATTCACTTCCTGTGGACAAATTTTTGTTTTAAAAGTATGTAGCATACAACATTTTAATTCTATTTTTATTTTCCTTGAGAACATTTGTTGTTCTTCCTCGTCACAGTTAGTCGGTGTCAATTGTTGCTTTTTGTCACTAGAATTGGACTAGGGCCAAGAACTTGAATTAAGACGGTAATGTAGAAAACACCAGCCAAAACCACTGTATGGAGGACAGTAGCCTCTGGTACGCAATAGAAAATGCAGCTAGCATGGATGGGCCGCACTGTACAGGTTACTGAACCATACTGATGGTTGCAGCAGTGGCGATTTTTACACCTGAAGACCTTTATCGTGCAACGTTGCTTCCATTACCAATGCTGCACCATATAGGTACCAAGCAGCTCACCTAAAAACAAGGAACTCGGTCGAACGGGCATTTGGAGTGTTCAAGCGACGCTTCCCATGCCTGGACATGCGGCTACAGTACAAGGCGGAACGGTCAGCCCTCATCATCACCGCCTGTGCTGCACTGCACAACCTGGCCCTGCTGCGAAAAGAGCCATGCCCACCTGCTCTACCCTCTCCACCAGTACCCCGACGCCGGAGGCGGCTGCGTCCTCATGTACTGCCATCACCTCCAGACCCTGTCGACACAATCAACGGCTCGCTGAAACGCACACAGATCATCGGACTGTGTTTCCAATAGGGGTATTTAACCAGTAGCACATGTTTATAGTCAATGACAGGTCAAGGATAGTGTACAAGCTGGAGAGGAGGAAGCAGACAGAAGCTTGAGGTGGAGAGGAGAAACCTCCTCACCACTTAAAGCTTCCGTCCTATTTCTCCTCTCCAGCTTGTACTCCGTTCTTGACCCGTCACTGACTCGTGCAAATACTCGGACACAAATCCAGTAGTAAACTCTCGAATAAATTGATTCTTAAATCAAATTCCGGGTATTCGGTCATTTAAACATATTCTGGGAAAGACTTGTGGCCAGCACAGAGCTAATGAAAGACCTGCCCTTTCCTTCGATTCTAGTGTGCTGTTTCATTCAACTTCCGAATACGCAAAACACATTTGGTTCTACCGTTTCACTACAATGTAGCGCACATAATTAAAATAAGTAAATCCTCAGAATGCTACTAAACTGAAAGAACCCAAATTTAATCATGATTCCCACACCCTTGTTGCTTGCAGCGCAGGGCTGCCAGCTGCTCCACCTTTATCTCTCTCTCCAGCTGGAGCAGCTGGAACTCTGCCCGTCCGCGTCGTCGCTGCTCAAACAACTTGTTTCGGAGTATGCGCATCTCCATTAAATGTTGCGCCTCCTTTCGCCGATCTTCCCTCTCGAGGATGTCGACACGGGCATCCTTTTCGGGAGCCAGGATCCGCTCTAATGCCGCGATGCGGTTCCCAGCTTTTCTGGATGCCCCGCTTGGCAGCTCAGCACGGGGGCAGGCAATGCCCCTTGCCGGCGGAGTCGCATACGCAGCTCCAACGCTGCTCTCTTGGAGAGGTGAGGCGGACGGCTCAGGAGCATCTGGGCATGCAAAACACATTGGCACTGTGAGTGCTAGGGGAAGAGCAGGTACACAGGGGAAGAGGTCCAACAGCCACATGGGCCTTTCGCAGAAATGTTCAAAGCTAGGCGTTGGCAAACTACAAAGCGTGTCCGATGGGTTATGCTCTGCACCAGTTCTAGCACTGTGGATGGTTTACGGTTGCATTATCATATAATTTGTGTCCCTCTGCTTCAACTTTCACGTCGTGCTTTGACTACATGCGTTTTTGCCCCGATAGCATGTTTTGTTCAGTTGGTTAACGACAGACTTTGCCATGTCGGACAGCTGATGCGATCAAATTCCTATCTGAGAAACAAACAAGAGTAACTGCACTATGTAAACCTTCCTCAAAGGGGACACCACAACATGTGTACACTCAGACGGTTGTTATGGCAGACACTTTGTTAAGAGCAAATATGTGCAAGCTTGTCGCTAACTTGCAGCAGTGAACAAAAAGTTGGGGCACAAACAAGCTGGTGAAAGTTTAACAAAAATTTAAGGCGAAAACCCCGAGACCGGGGAAAAGAGTGACAGCACAACACGCAAGTCTCAAACACAGCTGAAATTTATTGCGCAGAGGTTCGTGTGTACTCATGTTTACAAACAAACCGGAGCGCCCCCAGCGGACGCCACCGGCGCCGCGCATGCGCGATGGAGTGTGGGCAAGAACCTCGCCGTCGCCCATAAACAAACCATTGAAATGCGATGTTGTCCGCGTCGGTATGAGTCCCCCTGCCCTTTTTGGCGTTCGAATTGTTGATTTGACGTTTTACTGGCAATGTCTGACTACTTCAGCAGCCTCAGTGAAATTACCGAGGCTCGTTACGCCGCAAAACTTCGCATGAATAATGTGACATGCGGCGATTCATTCCGCGTGGACGCCGCAGAATGGACGCTAAAGCCTGATTCGCATGATGACATTTTGTTCGCAAATTTCAGTCGCAACGTCACTCGAACTGCAAAAGCGTGAACCGTAGCTCAGATGGTCGACGTCGATACTGAAAATCGCAAACAGAATCGGACGGACCAAGTGAATCAGGCATAAGAAGTCGGTGATGGCCACTGGTAACAATGATCAACATCTCATTGCATCTACTGTTTACATCGAGTCTGCTTACCAACTTTAAAACTTAAGTCTTTTGAGACCTGTGCTTACTTCTTATCGCAAGTACCGAGCCAAGATTTGATCTACGGGCCGGTGTCGTCTAAAAGAGCAGACAAGCAGAAACGTTTGAAAGAGCAGACGACAGTTCGAACGACCACGCGGCCGCTTGAACTTGAATGCGCACTGAACGTAGTTCGCAAGTGGTCCGTACAACTTGACGGTTTTCCGGCGTTTATGTTGGAACAAAGCAAATAAATCTGACGACCACAAGTATCCGTGAATTCAGCCCAAAGTGCTTCACGCCCAAGCAATCGTGGTCCGAAGGCGTCTGGTTTTCCCTTTTCACGGCACATTTCCACGTCGTGGGACGAACCGAGTGAATGAGAACTGACCTTAAAACTTTTCTCCACCCTTTCGGCACTGCCCCAGTTGCGGCGTTTTGACAAGAAGGCAGGTTTTTGCCTGGTTTCTTTGAAAACAAGGCAGGAATACACATCTCACATGGGGACATCTGCCCACAGCTCCAGACCGGAAGTGCGTCCGACGCGCCACCACCGCGTCGTGACGTAACAGAGATGAGTTGGTGTATAGGGTCTCCAAGCCCCCACAGCTGTGTTTGAGACTCGTGTGTTGTGCTGTTGTTTTTTTTCCCGTTCCTGGGTTGTTGCCTTAAATTATGTTACAACATGGGTTGTCTTGTCAGATTGTATCTCCAGGAAAACAAATAAATCAGCATTTGGATTTAAACACATCTTTAGCAGAAAATCTTAATATTATATACTTCCCTGAATGAGTAATTAATTTTTTAACAGCTTAAACTGATCCTCCAATGAGCAATGTTTACATTGTCAACCTTGACAACAGCGGAGGCTCTGTAGTAGCAGAATGCAGAGAGATTTATTTGTGTCCCTCCATTTTTTTTGTTGCCCGTAACAGCAGTGCAAGTGTTACGATGTGGCTCATTGTTGTTGTGCTAGATATTTTTCGTGAATGGGACAAGACTTTTGTGGTTGTCACCTTTCATACTTTTCCATGAAATATATAGCAGCTGTAAAATGGATTAGTGCAATGCGTCGCAAGCACTATATTTCCATGAAGGAATTTTGGGAAAAAAGACCTACAATCGCTGATGAATGCTCGGCAAAAAAAATATCTCCATAAAAAAATTTCATAACTAGAAGCGCTCAAATTGGAGAGGTGCCCCGCAATGTCTTCTCGATACCAATAGACCCTTTGCAAAAATCCCATAAGCCCGCGCGTGCCACGAGACGAATATTGAGAGTCCTAGGTACGCCCCTCCCATTGTTCTTCCTCCTGCTACCATGTGGCATACGCACGCAGGTGCACAGAAATGCTAGAGGTTATCTCATTGGCTATCTTTTGTCAGGCTGCCCTTTTCTTATCCCTCTCCTTTGCACCGGCTCCGTCGATTGCTACACAAACTCTTTGTTGAGCCTAGTCGAACTGTGCCACGGTTGCGGTGCAAAATAAGTGGATTCGGTGACACTGCAAGACGTGATGGTAAGTTGCGATGAATGAAGTATTTCAATAGGTGAATAGCTTCACCTGTAGAGATGCGCTTACACTGCCACAGATGCGGTACGCCGCCAACGACGGTTTGGCGGATGGCTGCCACTGCTGCTGGCGGCAGCTGCCGCAACTCGCTCGCTGTCGCGGAAGCGCAACGAGAAGGCACGTGATCTGCACCGAGTCTTCCCAAAATTCTCTGCCGTCGTGGCGCTGTACACTTTGCAACAGGTCTATTAACCACTAGTTTTGGTTTCAATTTACAGTACTACGTCGCGACCCACTGCTCGCATTTTCAATTTTGAAACTTCGAAGATATGTACAATAGTGTAGATGTTGCCGAGCAATAAAAGAAAAAGGCTTGGGTGCCTGCTTTTTTTTTTCTTCCAGGTTTGTTGTTAAAATGATACACGAGTCGCAAATACAAGTAGACATGTTACGGCTCACAGTACTCATCCTCGACATGTTGGTGCAAATTTGTCCGAATCCAAAAGACCCCAGTTACCTGGCACGTCGTTCCAGCGGGCGTGACTGTCGTCGCCTTCAGTGCCTCGCACCATTGCCTCAAACATAGCGGCCGGAGGCAGCGACAGCACTGGCCGGTCTCTTGCCCTGTCGCTGTCACAGAGATTTGTGACCACTGTCTCCATGTGGTCTGCCGCCGCTCCCACAAGGATGAGTGAGGGGCTCATCGGCCGGCTTGTTCTTGGCCCACCTCCTGTGACAGAAACCAAAGAATTCGAAGCTCACATTGGAGAGAGAGTGAGCAAAGTATGGGGCAAACAATTCAAAGTGCACACTGAATTTTCGAAATGCCTCCGTGCGAGTTAAAAACAATTATTAGGGGTACTAGAGCGAACCCAACAAAGAGAGAATCTGGCACAACCCAGCGGAGGACTACTTTTAACCACCTGGAACCTTCTTATGGGCAATTGAAAGCTGGGCACTTTGTTAGAATAGGCTTACGGCAAGATGCGGGGACCTCTTTTTTTTTTTCTCTCAGAGGCGATTGTAGAAATAGAAATGTCAATAACGCCAAATGTTCTACAAAAAATATGTAAAAACAAAAAAGAAGTAGTAGGCCCACTTTGGATCGAACCTGGATCTGCTGCCTGAGTATGCAGCGGACTTTGCTACGCTACAGCTTTGTACAACTCGTTTTAACAATTCGTTTTATACGAGACCCAACAAGGTGCACGACGTCGTGCACATAGCATTGTTCTGGCCGAAAAGGACTTCTCTCCGATGTTTACTTTTTACACATCGCGAACGGTTTACCAAATATGCAAATGGTCGACTTACCCGTGGCGTGGATGTCTCTCGTTTCGTCGGACTTCGTTTTTTTGTACCTGGATTTTTCGTTCTCCCAACGCTTCTTAAGTTGCTTAGCGCTTCGTGGGCGGACGTTTGGCTGGCTGTTATACTCGGTGCTGAGTTTCTCCCAAGCTTTAAGTTTAGCCTCCTTCGAGTAGTTATTTGTCTTTTTGCTTTCCAGAATTCGTGCATGCTTGGTTACGAGCGCTTGGAGGAGCGCCTTCTCCTCCGCAGTATAAATAAAACGAGCCCCTGCCCGCTCTTCGGAATCGGCCATTTCCGAGTCGTTGCCGTTGGGGTCCTCCATCATTCGTCGTGCGAGGCGGCGAGGTAGGGCTGCACGGGGCGAAATCAAGAAAGACCGAGACGAGATCGACAAACCGTGAGATGGACGACTGTCGACGAGAGAACGACAAGACGCAGCTAGCGAATGCGCTTGTTGCCAGACAAGATAACGACTTTGTCCGTTTTGTCGCTCAAACACGTCTAATCGTTACGCTGCCTTAATAAAACTTCGTAGTTCACTAATTCGATGTTTGTATGGTACACATTTTTAGATAACACGAACGAATATATTTATTTTTCACGTGAAAATGGTGTTTTGAATCAAACTTTTGGCTATATTCTCGCTCCCAGACGTCCTCAAGCTTGTTGGAGTGGAGAACGGAATCTCGAGTTCGAGTGAGTGCCGATTCGCGTCTGTGAATACCAATGGCACTTCGAGTGGAGTCGCGCGTCCATACTCCACTCAAGTCGAGCCGAGTTTGGAGTCGAGTGGGGGAACGTTTATGAATACGGCGGTTAGAGCGGACGAGCGGCTTGCATGCTTTCGCATTCACAACTCATAAGGAATGCTTAGGTGTACATCGATCTTTCTTTGCTCCTTCTATATGTATTTCGTTTCGTTTTATCAAAGACCTTTGTTTCTTTCCTTTTCTTGTACTATACCCCTGTCGGGGTAGAAGTATTGTGAAATAATATTAAGAGTATATATATTATTAGCATTGTAACGAGGCATATCAGTTCTTCTTGTTCGGGTAGCATTAGAAAGTAAATGATCGTAAAACAAAAAGTGAAACTGCCAGTTGTCGCTGAGGAGTCGAGTCATACAACGTTAATTAAGATGATTCTTCATTGAGACGCCCGCAAATTAATTGTAAGGGCGCTTTTGAGTCAACGGTCTTTTCATCTCTTCTGAAAACCTGTTGTGAAGTGCCGAGCCCGCTGGTAAACAAAAGAGTGTCGTTCTTGAGAAAAGAAAAAAAAGAAAAGCGGGAATCAGCGTTATAATTGAAAAGCGCTCATCAGTACAGCGGAGTTAAGATTCAATGGGACGCGCCGAGAACTTAATTAAAAAAAGATAACTGAAGGATTTTATTCCCAAGACGTTAGCTATCGTACTCTTGACAGCATTTGCGAACGCAGCGAATCCCTCGACACAGGAACTCAAAGGCGCGGCATTCTCCAATTTCCAAAAGTTTCGACTTAGCTCAGGACCTCATTTTTCCGGCTTCTCATTCAAGGTGGCTTCACAAAAAGCTTCTAACTTTTGTTTGTTTGTTCGTTTTGCACAGTTTTCTTTTCGAGATAAGCGTTTTAATTTTGCTTAATTTACGTTTTGGAGCCTTGGACGGGTCTCCTTTGGTTTGTTTGGCGTGTACAATAAAGTGGTTCTTATATTTCCGCCTGATGACGTCATAAAAAGGTCATGTTGCTGCCCGCCACGATTCCGACGGTGACAATACAGCGGTGGTGGACGCGTGAAACGACTATTCTTCTGCAGGTTGTTCTCTAGCTTGACATTCCAGTGGAAGCTCTGGCAGCCAGGAGTCGGAACGCCACGACGACGGCAACACTCGCATTCTCTCGTGCTTTTTGGCGGAACTTCTGGACCCAGCCACCAGGACCGCGCCATTTGACTGCATGACACTCCGGCTTTCATGGACGCTTGAACAGAACGCTTGGTACCGCGGTCAGAGACGCGTTCCAGGGGACGCTGTAGCGTCCGCGAGACGCTACCATTGAATGCGGCCAGCAAGCGGTCTGCTACTTGCGCAAGCGTCGCTGTGACGTTAGAAGGCCGGAGATTTCTGATTGACTTTGACTGGAGGGATAGTGGGTAGACCGCAATGAGATCCCTCAAGGTCTGCTCACTATTTCCTTCAATCAGCTAATAAGAACTCGGCGTGCTTACATCACCGCGCAAACCCCCTGTGTGAGAAGCTAACGAGCTTGCGCTCCGCAAACTGGCGTGAGATGGTGTCCTAGCGTCTCATCATGCACGAGACACGGGCGTGAGCTACCGCCTGTCAGCGTCCCTCAGCGTCTGCCTACGGGCACCAAAGGCTCTATTAAGGCTCTGTTACACTCCGACGTAGAGCGTAGCAGACGCGGCATAGCGCAGTGCACACAGATTCTGATTGGTCTAAGATATCGAGCTCCTTCTCGCCGGCCAATGAAAGGCTCGCGTTCTGCCTTACGCCACGTTCGCTGCGCACGACGTCGGAGTATAACAGAGCCTTTAAGTTGTAGGTCACAATACCGTCACCAAAAGTATGGCCGTTCAACCTAAATGGTCCTTTCCCACATACTGGCGGCACCAGGCGGTGGGTGCACGAACTAAAGATCGAGGAAGTGACCTACCTGCGCTACCAATCGATAATGGGAGCTACGCTACCAGTTTCTTCGCTCTCCGAGCAGCGGCGCCTGCCCAACGCGACTTTAAAGAGGGGCATCCGTGGCGTCCACCCAAACGTCGTGTTTTCCTTTCCGTCGACGTTCTTTTTTTGTGTAACACAATTATATATATGCTGCAGTTACGTGTTCTACTCGCTGATATACAGCCTCCTTCCGAATTTCCTCGATTTTTCGTTCCGACTTCCGCCGCTTGGCATCGGGCGCTCGCGCGTGCGCAGAACGCTTCTCGGAAAAGGTCCATTGAAGTCTAGTCGTGCAGATATCGATTGCACACGCCGCCGTCAAATTTAACGCTTGCTCTTCTGGGATGCCCGACGGAAGTTGTTAATAACGAATGCAAATGATGCCGCGATGCCACTCCAGCGGGTAGCTCGCCAAACGTGCATCTCGGACGAGGATGAACAAAGCACTTCTGGGGGTTTGCACTCTATTATTCTACCGGCGAGACGTAATTTACGATGCGGAGATTGCGAGAGTGGAAGACGCGGAGAAAGTAAACGATCAATCTATTGGCGAGCAAACGCGCGAATAGGATTGCGAAGAAATTTCTCGGATGCAACTATATAATTTATTTGGGCCAATGTCTACGTTGATGCTTTTTGTATGTTTATATGTTTTTTTGTCTGTTTTTTTTAGCTTGTTTTTGAGGAGGAATCCAGATTCTGTTCACAAACCTAATCTGTGCAAACTTTGTTACAAGCGCAAAAACCCTTCGAAAGTCTTTTTTTTTTTTTTATTTGCGGCAGGAAGTGAGTTTTGAACGCAACGCATGGCACAACTTTGTGCAAAATTTGCGCTTGCGTTGAAAAAAAAATAACTTCTAGGATTGTAAAATAAGAATCTGGTTTATTTCATTCCTTTGCGTACACACAGGAGGTTCGGCTGAGTACGTTGTTTCCTTAAAGGTGTATTCAAACGACGGACTTGTCACCGAACAAGTTCCTACAAACTCGGTGACGTAATTTTTATTTTATTGTTTGTGCGGTTCGACATCCGCCATGTTCCAGGCGAAAAGAAAGCAAGAAAACGTCAACAGCAGGTCCGCGGATTAGAGGAACGCCTCCGGGAACAAGTCCGCGGACCTAAGGGATGGTATGTATCACATCGGGAAACATCATGAAATAGGTCCGCGGGCCTGTCGTACCTCTCTTAACGAAATTTCGAACACGTGTTATTCCTGCTTTCTCCTGGTCCACAGAGGTCCGTGCCGGACCCGCGGACGCGGCTAAAGCGAGAAACACATATGAGGAAAAATCGCGTCAAATCGCACCGCCGCGCTCCGTAAATTTTGAGATCACCAACAACAACAACGGTTGTCATAGTTACGCCGCGAAGCGCCGCGCAGCGCCGCGAAGCGACGATATTTTTTCTCACGTGTGTTTCACGCTTTGCTCGGAGGGAACCAATCGCTCCAAACTACTTGCGCAAAAACTGGCTGCACAAACCGTCATTTTTTTTTTTCTGCTGAGAGCTTTTAGAGCTTGTTCATATCGTTATTTCTCGGCTGTGTTTTATGTAACAGTCGACACTATAGTTGACACCTAATTTAGCCAAGTGTGTATATATGTTTTTTTTTTCTCCTTTAAATCACTGCCGCATATAAATGAACTTTTTTTAAAATTACAATGTTTTACGGCCTTTTTTATTGCAAAATTCAGATATAGTTTTTTTTAACACTTCGAAACAGGAACCTACTTTGACAAAATACAAACACCTTTTCGAAATGTATGGAGTACAGAAGGCAAATTAGTTCTCTAAGGCACCGAGCGATATCGTAATTTGTATGTATGCAAGCCCATAGTCAGAAGCAACACTGAGCAGTAATACCACAACGCGCAATCGTGGGGCGTTCTTGGATGTCAAAAGTAGTAAAACGCGGAATATACATTTTATTTAAGGAAAAGAATTAATCTTCTTAGTTTTCTTTTTTTTTATCGATTTATCGCATGATTAATTTTCTCGCGTTCTTGAACGAATTTTTATTCCGATTTAACTCAATTATAAACTAACCAAGCAAATTCTTACTAGAACACATTTTCAAAGTGCTCAAGAACAAAATGCTGCAAAAACTGATTCACATTGTATATTCCATTCACCCTTAAGCTGCAGTCAGTGCCACAAGCACGGGAGCTCGATGTTCCGGCTTCGAAGCGTTCTTCCCCAGAACGTGCGCTCGCGCTAGAAATTCAGGTATCAAAGCCAGAAGCGCGAGCTAGCTCGCATTTGTAGTTTTGGCTGCAGTTTCAGCTTAATGTTGAACAAAGTTTATAGAATGATAAGTTTTGTTCCTGACATATGTATTGCTTGTGACGCATTAAAGTGACCATGAAATTATTTCTCAAGTTCTTCCTCCTTAGCTTTCCTCCTCAACTCAAAAACGAAATAAGAAATCATGCGGTCGTCAAGTGGTTGCGAAACCGGTACGATGATCCCAAGCCTCCACCGTCCTTCTTAAGCACACCATGGAACTTGTCATTCTCGAGTGATGATAAGTGCCGTCACGGCACGCATTGTCCACGAACGTGATTTCCAATATTCGTGGACGGATTGATTGTTGACGAGCGCAGACGTCTGTGTGACGCAGTGCTCGTATTCAACGCGGCTCCCTCGTACGACTTGAAGGACTTCCGTTTCCGCACTAAAGGCATCGTGACCTCGAAGCGCGATGACGTTTGCCCCTCTCTGTGGAAGAAATCTCAGTCGCGTTAATACTACGTGTGAGAGCTCCTTTTTATGAATCAACTATTGATTCGTCTAGGAACACGTTTGTATCCAAACACGCGTCTCGTTTCTCGAGGGACGTTCTGTTAAAGCCTGACGGAACACAATGGCCGTAGTTTATTATACTCGAATGTCGGCTTCCCGTGAACATTTTGCTAAAATGATATTGTTCTGTAAAGCGTGCTCCACCTCATAGACGGTATATGAGGGGAAGCCCAAACCAGAAGCGCTAACTTCGAAGAGCATTCGGAAAAGCTTGTAGATGAAATAAAAGGTCAATTTGGGACTCGTTTGTAACTGTGCGGCTCGCTAAACCGTGACGAAGAGCAACAGCTCATTGTTAGTGAGTTTTAGTGTTGAGTATACGAGCTAACGGAAGCACCGTGCGTTTGCATTAGTGTTGCGTGTTTCACACTGTGCATGTGCGGAGCCCAAACTGAAGTGTTCGATCGGCGCATGGCGACGACGCGCGCGCACATCGTGAAGCATGCAACGCTGATGCAAACGCACAGCGGTTGCATTTGTTTGCATAAGCAATACTCTCTATTGTACTATGTCGGTTTCCCCGCGCACAATTTGCCAAAATGAGATTGCTCTGTAAAGCGTGCTTTGCCACATACGCGGTTACTATGTGGGGAAGCTAGAACCAAAACTACCAACCTGGAAGCGCATTCGGGAAAGCGTGTGGAGAAAGTCAAAGACACATTTCTGTGAGGGGATCGGGGCCCGAGAGGGCTAGCGCAAACCAGCGCGGAGCACGTGGAGCAAAAGCTGATCCTGGTTTCAATCCCCGCCCCTGCCCGTTTCGATCTAGATGAGCATAGTACCGGTGTGCGGTCGTGGATGCCTACTGCGTGGTGCACGTTAAAGACCTCAGTGTAGCTGTTGTACTGCACTGGCTAGATCTCTCATCTACAGCTCAGAGACAAGTCACTTGTTGAGGAAGTCTAAGTTACAGGCTGTATACACATATAAACATCATATTAATTTGGACACTTTCATTTGCCCTTTTTCCAGAAACATTTTCTTTCTTAATTTAGTCATTTTACTTACTTATTTTACTTATACATACTACCGGCCGCCATGGGGCAGCCAAGGTAGAAAAAAATATTATTGAAAAATATCGGCAAAAACCAAACAGGTGTGTTACCACGATACCCATAATTGGTGCACACCACTACACTTTCTAAAAAATACACAAAACTCTGCATAAAAAGTGAAAAAAAATCACGTCATTATATTTCTAAACGACAAGAAAAATCATCGTGCAATACAAGCAAAAAAAAATAGTATAAGAAAACAATATTACTAAACCTGAAAGATCAACATTCTGGCAACCCATTTACTAGGTAAATGGGTTGCACGCGGACTTATCAAAATAGCAGGCGGACTTAACAAAATAAAAACAAAATTATAAAACATTTCGCTATTCGTGTTGGAGGCACCATTGCAGCAAGTGCTAGTGTCTACACTTGGTTTCAGCTGAGACGAGTCAGCGTCAAAGGGCATCACGCAGCCGACGCTACCAGCTGAGATGAGTCAGCGTCAAAGGGCATCACGGTGGTCCTGTACGTCTGCTATCATCGCTGAAAAAGCCCAGTGACATTTCACGCCACTTGATTGGTTCCATTAGCTCGCAGCACCGGCTGCGCCTAGACTTAAGCCGAGACCAAGTACACACATTAGCATTTGAGCACTGTTGATAAATAAGACAGTGTGCACCGCTACATAGTTTTGGCTTAAGACTAGACTCAGCCGATGCTACGAGCTAATGAGACCATTTAAGCGGCGTCAAAAGTCACGGGGCCTTTTCAGCGATGATAGCACACGCATAGGAACAGCACAATGGTGCGCCTTTTGACACTGATTCACCTCAGCTCGTAGCGTGTAAAGGGGCACACCATCTCATTTATCACCAGTGCTCCTGGATGCTTAGGGAAGTGACTTCGGTTTTGTGCAGATGACAATTCAAATACGAGTAACCTCACCATTGCTCAACCTCCAGATATAAGTTCAAAAGGAAAAACACTCAAAACACTATTACTACGGAACGCCCTTAGGTTACAACGGCACAAACGGTTGGTGCTATTTTACGGTGGTCTTCATTTCAGCGAGCGTTGTTCATGCGCGCCAATCAGGAGTGTTAAAAAAAACGACCCAGGTATATCGATATGTACATGCGAGCGTAGCAATTTCACGAGTGCCTCATTTTCTTCCAAGGGGCGATTCTAACCTTCCAAGAATTCCTGCCCCCAAATTGTATTAGCCGACCAAAAATCAGGCCACATTTCATTACTTCCCCCCCCCCCCCCCTCCTACAGTATCACTGATTTGAAGCACGATTTATATCCGAAGTACAGACACGGCCACAAATATTCAAAAAGGTTAACAAGAAAGAACTTCCCTACCGGCCTTTTAAACAACTGATATCGTTGTAGGGTTGCGACATGTTACGGATTACCTCATCTACCCAGAATTTAGGATAACGCTATAAAGCTACAAGTAGGTTTTTGCCAATTTTATAGTATTGAAGTCGGGGATATATGCTCAGGCTTCTATCCTCCGTAAGAGATTATCTTCGGGCAGTCACGACACACGCTAGAGCAAGGCAGCCACACGATATTTTTATATTTCGGTGCTTCACTTTTTCTCCTCCAGAGTCCTGAAAGTTTAACATCTATCTGTCTGTCTGTATCTGTGTCTTTCCCTCCTTTTAGAGTGCAGCTCATAGGCACCCGTTTCCGGCTAGAGCGAAGTCGGCGTCACCGTCGCCGTCTGCGTAACCACGATGTGTATTATGAGAAATGCCCCATAATGCAACGCGCGGGACTCGTGACGTCACGAGTGACCTCACGAGGATCACGTGACGTCACGTAACCTCATGTCACGCGTTGAATTATGGGAAACGTCCCATGATGCAACGCGCGGGGAGTAGAAGGATGGGGAGGACGGCAAAAAGAGGGAGGAAGGGGGAGGAGGATAATAGAGTTTGAGGACGGAGGAGGAAGAGGGAAGGAGGAGTGTTGAGGGAGAGGAGGAGAATGGAAGAAGGGAGGAGGAGGGATGAGGAAGAGGAGAGGAGGAGGAGAGGGTACGGAGGAGGAGGAGGGGCATACCCACCCCTCAGTACCCTCCCCTCCTTGTCAAGAGCTGCGCTCTAATTCGGCGTTACAGGAAGTTGTAAACGTCTTTCATTTTTTTCACACACACAAGCACACACAAACACGTGATTACACGCACTCACAGCTACAAACATGCTTGAAAAATCTTAACACTCATTCAAACCCAGCCCAGCTTTCTACTAAAAAACTAAACACATAAAAGGGGAAACATCGTTACCGTAGATTCAACCAAACTCGGCAACCGACCCCAACTCGCCATCTTAGGTCTCCACAAAAGGGACCTCAGAATTCCGACACCGCCGAGTCGAATTTGAAACCCGCCGGAAGGGAGAAAATCGCCATCGTAATGCGGCTCCAGTCTGCGAACAGATTATACCTTCCGAAAAGAGCGTAATTACAGGAACGAGGGCCCCCTCCCCCCAATAGATTTCGAGACCTTTAAAAGAAGTACCAGATGTCCATAAACATTTCTATTAGAGAAAGGATAGAAGGCTGCGAGGGTGAAATAAATATCATTAGAGAAAGGAAGGGAAGGGTCGTCCACTGCCATCGCCGTGCCGGTTATCGTTTAAAAATAATGACTCCGAAAGGATGCAGGAGCAAAACACCCCTAACTGGAGGGGAGTACCAATTAAGTTAAGGCCAACGTTATTAGATTAGATCAGTCACAGAACTGCTCATAGACGCTGCTTGCATGAGCAGTACCTCCCCTCACTCACCACGACTCGCCTCCCGTCGCTCGACGCGCCGGACGGCTGTTATGCTAACTGTAGTGTATTCCATGGGATACGTAAGTTTCGAAGGGCAGCGTCTAGATGGCGCTCCACCGTACTCTGAAACACGCACTTCGTAAACGAAAATCTAGATGGCGCTTCAAACGATGGGAGGCGGACTGAAGTGAGTGAGGGGGGTGGGGGGGGGGGGGGGGGGGTTCCCCTTCACGCGGAAGTTCAGCAACTGAGGTAATCTAGTAACGTTGCTATACACCAACTCAACTCTAACGTCACGCCACTCCGGTGAAGCTGCTGTCGGCAATGCGCATGCTCAGACGCTATATATCGCACGTGCAGTGCCCAGAGTTCAAATGGACGAACGGTGACTTGTTTGTGAACAGCATGTTGGTGTGTAGACCAACGCGCTGTCTGCAAAAAACTGGTGTAGGCCCACGCCAGTTATGGTGAGGAAAAATACCGAAGATTTGTGCGGGGTGAAGCGTCATGCGCAAGCGCTGTGTCTACAGCTACGCCACCTCAGTGGCGTGACGCCACAACGCTTGTAAGCAGTCGCGCTTCAAAGGCTAGTCTGGACACCGTGAATAGAAAAGGCTTTGTTTGGAAGCCAGTATGGCAAGAATGGGCACGCCTTAACCGAGGCTTGACCCATCAAACGACCCTCACACGCCAGCAGTTAAGATGGCGGCGCCGAGACACCGTACTTTTCAAACGCCTATAGCGTATAGAAGTCTGAAAGTACGGCATCATGGCGCCTCCATCCGGGCGTTTCGATGATCTACAGACGCCAATAGGAAGATGGTGGCGCTTAGATGTCGTGCTTTAACGTCTATATAGGCTTTTGAAAGTACGGTATCTGGGCGCCGACATCTTGCGACTGGCGCGTGTAAATTGTCTATGGTGCACTGGAAGTGGGGGATAGAAAAAAGGGCGGCGAAAGTAAAGAAAAGAATGGCTAGAACGTTCCTAGGACTATTCTTTGGTAGTTCTCTTATCGTCGGTCGTTCCTTTATGAGCTGCCCAACTGGCGACGCCGACGCTCTGTGGGCCTTTTCGCGACAGAGGGGGCAGGTCCACTCAAACGACCGTGACGTTTGGCCCTAACGAGAGCATCATTACACAGACGCGAGCAAGTTCTCTTAAGACCGTAATGTGTGTCCCGCAATCCGGTGTTCTTTACTCCCGCGTTTCCGGTCGCGTCTTTCGGTTAAAGTGATTCCTGTCCGTGTAATGCAGACAACGCCGTCAAATGTGGACAATGACTTTGCACGCGTTAGAGAGAACCTTATAAAGTGTTTTTATTCGAAGTCTAGTAATTTCAAATTTATGTTATCAGCAAGCTTCTGTAAAAAGTAAGATTCAGAAATTTGATGTGGGTTTCAAAAAAACTATGTATCGGGTGTTCCAAATAGCGGCCAGGGTCTTTAAATCGACCGCAAAATTCGGTTTCTTAACCTATCGCGCTACGATTTTGTGCTGCGTTGCCCACAGATGGCGCATTGTGTTTGTAAAATTTGCAAGGAGCGAACTTACCTGAGGAAAAAGTAAAGAAAGAAAAAGGCTTAACTCCTATGGAAACGCAGCGAAGCCACTGGTCTTCAAATAATAGGGCGCCCTATGGTTTGAAGACTGGTGGCTTTGCTGCGTTTGTAATATCAGGCAGAGTAATCCATGATAAGTGTAATAACGAAAACGGCTTGACATAACAAAAATAACAATTTAATTAAACGTTTCGCCTCCCATGCGGGAGGCATCTTCAGTAGAGCACAGAGCGAGTGAGAGTCGCACAAAAAAGTTCGAACGAAAATGAAAAGCACACATTGCCTCCCAAAATTTCTTTCCATTTCCGCTCTACGCGTCTACGTATTGTTTACAATGCCCATCATCGAATCCAATGAACCCGCACAAAAATGCCCGAAAATGACATCATATATCGATATTTTAAGAGTTAAATCCTCATTATTAATTATTGAACGCGTCTCTCCAGCGAAGTAGGAAGTCGCATTAGCTGTCACGAAGAGACACTGCAGAACCGAGCGTCAATTGTCCCTACATTCGGCAATACGGCTTTTTATTGATAGTATAGGAGCCCAGGCCTCTTAGCGTGCGGTTCATCCGTAATCAGATCGTCAGTTTTAAGTCACTTATCTTCACCTATTACGGCACATCTTGGTTAATGCGACGGTAGACGGGTATCGAGCCCGCTGCAAGATTACCGAATAAACCCACTTCACCGATGGACAGCGGCGTTACGGGGGCCACGTAGAAAGCGATCCCTCAAATAAATGAGTAGAAATACTAAAAAAATAATTTCTCAAATAAACAAAAATGCAAATCAGGAGCAAATAAAAGAATTTACTTATGCTTAGTAGAAGAGCGTGTTGGTTTGAGTCATGGATGAAGAAAGAATAAACAATTAAAACAGGGACAACACAACTACATCTTTCAACTAGCAACAGACGAGTAAATTTTCAACAGCGAGCAGCCGACTATACCCAGTAGGAGTAGGGGAGAGAAGGGGAGAGAAGGAAAGATAAAACACGCGAAGTGCAAGTCAGGGTGGTAGGGTTATCTCGGATTTTAAAAATTCAACCTCAGTTTTCGTCAGCAGGAGGGAAGGGTTTGACACGTTGTTTTTTGCTGTGGTCATGGCGAATGATTCTATGATTTCCCTGCCGAATCTGCTGTCATGTCCCCCAAGGATTTTTGTGCCATCAAAGAGGGGATGACAACGCAAACACGAACGGGCATGTATGACTATGGGATGATAAGAATCTGGAGAGGCCTTGGAAACTTCGTTGTGATGTTCGCGGAGTCTGTGATTGGTGCATCTGCCGGTCTGTCCTATGTATTGATGGCCACAGCTCAAGGGGATGGAGTAAACTTTCTTCTCTTTGCATGGAATGAATTTCTTCTCGTGCCGCATGCGTCTTAAACAACTCTGTCAACGGGTAAACAACAACCGGATTCCGATTGGATGCACTGTCAAGCACGAAAAGAAATTCATTCCATGCAAAGAGAAGAAAGTTTACTCCATCCCCTTGAGCTGTGGCCATCAATACATAGGACAGACCGGCAGATGCACCAATCACAGACTCCGCGAACATCACAACGAAGTTTCCAAGGCCTCTCCAGATTCTTATCATCCCATAGTCATACATGCCCGTTCGTGTTTGCGTTGTCATCCCCTCTTTGATGGCACAAAAATCCTTGGGGGACATGACAGCAGATTCGGCAGGGAAATCATAGAATCATTCGCCATGACCACAGCAAAAAACAACGTGTCAAACCCTTCCCTCCTGCTGACGAAAACTGAGGTTGAATTTTTAAAATCCGAGATAACCCTACCACCCTGACTTGCACTTCGCGTGTTTTATCTTTCCTTCTCTCCCCTTCTCTCCCCTACTCCTACTGGGTATAGTCGGCTGCTCGCTGTTGAAAATTTACTCGTCTGTTGCTAGTTGAAAGATGTAGTTGTGTTGTCCCTGTTTTAATTGTTTATTCTTTCTTCATCCATGAAAAGAATTTAGCTCGATTTTTTTTGTCGATAATATGAGGCGAAGAAATTGACGTACTTTTGGCATTAATTTAAAACTTGTCCGTAAAAAAAAAAAAAAAAAGCTTTTGGTTTTTGATATTGTTGTCTTCATTTGGCTTTTATTTCAATTTTATTATATTTCCGCTAGTAGTGCACACACAAAAAAATGAAGTCATCGTTTATTTAAAAAAAAATATATATTTTTTATTGTTTTGTGAAAGGGCTTTTTTGTCCACGATGAACACGGCTCTTCTATACTCCATATTTCTAATCCATGCTTTTTCTCGTGTTACGAAAGAACCCTTCTAGTATCTGATACCAGAGTGTCGAACCGAAATTTTTATCGGTTCGGTTCCGGTTCATGGCTTTCGGTTCGGTTCCGGTTCAGTTCCGGGGAGCAAAAAATAACGGTTCGAACCGGTTCGAACCGGTTCGAACCGGTTTGAACCGTTAAATTGAGAATATATTTTTCGCGTTGTTCTGGTAATATACACTATTTACGCCGTGAAACGATTAACTATATAGTTTCTTCGATCGTCCGTGCAATTTACTTTTGTTTTTAGCTGCCAAAAATATTAAATTCAGTTATTTAATTTCGACGCAAGAGTAGGAAAAAGTCTACATTGACATACATAACGTCGTGTTCATACGACTCCACATCCCTTTGTTTAACAGTAACATATTTTTTACCTGAATCAAAATGTTTAAGTACAGGAGTAAATAGTTGAGCTTGTTGGTACATACCTGTAAATAGATCAGCTTCAAATTCAGAACTATACTGTATTTTATTGTGCTTTCTTCGTGTTTAAGTAAAATTCTAAAGTTAAAGCTTATCTATTTACACGGTATAAAATGTTGTCGCGAAGTGTGGTAGGTCGCCTAAAATACGCGTGATTGGTACAACTTTGTGTCGCAGTGTTAAAAATGAAATCGTGATTGTGTCCTTGAACTAAGGATTTAATACATCACATAAAATTATGAAATGAGCACCTCGGTGCTCATGCTAATTATGAAATAAGGTTTACGAAATACACTTCACAATATATATGTATATGATGACGACACAACTGAGCTAAAAGCAATGAAATTTTCAGAAGGTAACAAAAGTTTTAGGATAATTCCTTTCAGTTTATTTTTTATAGAAGCACCGAGCGGGCAATCCAAATGCTTGTTGTTCTAACCAAACATTGTTTACACTCAGCACCGCATGCATGCCACTAATCATGCAGCAAGAAGTAATCGCAATTGTTCACTCTAATCAAGGATGGGCAGTATTTCAAATACAAGTATTTGAAATATGTATTTCAAATAGTTTGTGTATTTTGCATTTGTATTTAATTACAAATTAGGTAATGTATTTGACGTGTGTATTTATATACTAAAACGTGGGTATTTCAAATGCAATTGTAATTAAATACAATTTTGTGGGCGAAAATACATCCCTCAAATTTATTGTCACTGTCCAGAGCAGGAAGAAAACTACGTTCTGCACCGAATGCAGTGTCTCTCAATCAAGCACAAGCGTTTAGTGACTTTGTGATTACGGTGCTAGTCCAAGGCGAGAATAGTGACGAAATAGACGTTCACAGGCAGGCTGGCTAACCTGTGATGCTTTCCAGTCTGATTTCCATCCATATATTTTGCCTGGAACATTCTAAATGTGCGGGTCGTCCAAATTTTCGTAACTGGTGCGAGTTGCAACAATAAAAAATTCTCCACCTAGTGCTGCGCGTCTTGGTCGTCTCGGTCCTTTGTTGGTCTATACCAAAATGTAATCGACAAAAAAAAGTTGCTTGAAGCTCTGTAGTTTTTTCACCTGTTACGCCCAAGCTGATTACATTTTTTTGTGATTATATTTCTATCACGTTACTAGAGCCTCGCACACTAACTCCCAAGTGTGCGATGCAAAATTAAAATGAGAGACCCAGAAACCCGTTGCAGGTGCCCTGAAGTCGCTAACGCAAATTTTGGGGAATGTATTTGGGAAAGTATTTGGAGGAGATCAAATGCATTTGGTTGTATTTGTATCTTGTACTTAAATGCGTTTTTGGAACTGTAATTAGATCTGTAATTAAACACATTTTTGACGAAGTATATTGTATTTGTATTTCGATACATATTTGCATGTATTCTGCCCATCCCTGACTCTAATCTATACGCACCTTCGCACTCAGATCGAATCTGGCCCAAAAAAGCGCTTGCCCAAGTGAACTTTTTTTAATGCAGAATAAGCTAGCATCGCCTGGCTGTTGAGGAATGATTGTTCTTGACAAGATACCGGTCAATTTAATTTGCAAATGAGCATCACCTTTGCTAACTGATGATTTTAACTCGATAGCGTTAAGGAGCTCATGTTGCAGAAAAGCCGATGTCGGTGGCGTGATTGGAAAATCCTGATTGGTCGATAGGTTCATGACGTCAGAGCTAGATACGCAAGAAATTCAAGCAACCCACAATGCTCACGTGAAACGTGACATCACGCGTGGAATGAGAGTGATTAAAACATGACATGTAATGTGAATTAAAGGTCGCCGAATGTCTCAAATGATTTCACTTTTGAAAGTAATTATTTTTCCTTAAATAAAAAAAAAAATTAAGAATTTAGGGCGGGATTCGAACCCACGACTCTTTAGTTGCGAGTCAGACGCTTTTCACTAGGAACGGCGCGAGCGTCTGGCACGACAAAAACGTGCTTTTTGGTAAGAGCGTTTTTGCAAGCAAAGTAGTTTCCGGAGTCACGCTTTTTGGTCTGCGCCAAAGATGCAGGAAAGAGGAACCTTTACAACACAGTATGTTTCTAAAACTCCCCCCCCCCCCCTCCACACACACACGCACCTCTTTATACAGCGGAGCTGTTAAGGGCTAGTTTCCCCAGTGTCGTGTCCGTCAGCAAACAAATGATGACACTAAACTCTGGACAGCTACCGCTATCTATAAATGACAACGGCAACCAGACAACTGGCTTGCCGGTTGTCTGGTTGCCGCCGTTGCGCATAGATGACGGCAACCTCTCCGGCCTTTCCACTCTGGTGGCTTGCCGACTTGCCGCCGGCCATTACTTCATTTACACCATAAAACAGCTTCGCTGGTCTTGCTTCTTCACGAGAGTGGAAAGGCTGAAAGTATTCCTGAGGAATTGCCTCCTCCGCTTTGGTGTGTGTTCATTCAACGATTTTATTTGACGCTTGTTAACCGCAACCCTTCATTGATTTTATTTTGCACCCCGTGAAGTTTAGATGGGTCATAAAACGACATCGGGTTGGAATGTTCATGACTTTTCCGAGGCGTACTGGTCCTCTGGCCCAAGTATACTCGCACAGGCCGCCACTAATTCAGAAGCTTTTTTGTCGCGGTGAAATTGCGACGATAAGAGGGGACTATTTCTTTTAGTCTTGCCTTCCCAAAGATTGAAGTCGCAATTGTAGGATCAAACCCACCCGCCTGACGACCGTCGAGCGCCGCTCATGGATCGGACAGGAGAACTGCGTGAGCACCGTACATCCGCTCGTAACAATCAATGCCTCGGCGGACACTTGGGTAGTGGCTCATGTCCAACCACTGCGGTGATGAGAACAGACGAACTCTAACAGTGCCTGGAGCGTTTTCTTCCTTTAAAACCCCAGCGCGGTAACGTTGGCGGCAGAGGATTGGCACCAAGCCACATGGCCGCTTCTGGCTCCGAAGTTGAGGGGATGAACAATGCTCATATTTCTCAAATTTTTGGCGACTGGCATTGCCTAGAAAAAATAGCAAAGCCAAGTTCAAGCAGTTATTAACGTTGTGGAGTGATCCTGAGTAGTATTTAGTGATGTATATAAATAATTTCTATAGCTCCTTTAAGCAAAGTACAGAGGGAGTCGAAACTTGGGCAATAACTTGAGAACGACGCTCGTGTGAGACTTACAGCGACTGGCAACGTTCGGCTGTCTCTCTGAGATCACTAAAATGTGTGTGTTTTTTTTTTTTTTTTTAGTATTTCTTCCGTACATACGTGTAGTTCTCTGTAACGTCACATTAATAAGTCGCATTTAGTAATTTCAGTACTTCTATTCTCAGGGACATCTTTCGGATGCAGTTCAGCAACAACGAAAAAATATTTGGGTGCCTCAATAAAGTAAAATGGGTCTTGCAACATTTTTTCTTGTACTTACAATAAATAGTCTTAAGAAATAACTCCTAACGTCGATAGCTTGCGGCAACATCCATTAGTTTTCCCCTAATAGCAGATGAAGAAAAAGTGAAGGAAAGAGACGGCGGTCGATATGTCCTCAACTCTCAATTTAAACAAGCGGCCACGTGATCTGATACCGCCAGTGTTCATCACAGCCATGCTCTAGGCGGCTAGGGTTTGGAAAGCAAAAGCTTGGGCTGAGCTTCAGATATTGTTCGAGTTGGGCTATTATCATATGTAATTGACATGAGCAGTTACCCGAATGTTTGGCGGTGCTGATTGTCATGAACCCGAGCACTCCACTGGGGGCTATGAAAATCGCTTACGTCACGGTGTCACCTGACTCTCGGTGCGAAATCGTGATATCATGTGACGTCATGCTGTCAACAATGTTAACACATCTCGTGACTTCCTCAAATTAAATCCAGTTGACGCAGTGAGTCACGTGACGTCACGAGGTCACGTGACAACGTGACACAGGGTTAATCATAGTGCCATGAAAACCCCCAACTTACCATACTTTTCAATTCTGTATATGACGATTTGATCCATAGATAGAAATACAGCCGCCAATTTTTTATACCCATATGTTCATTTTGTGATACTAACAAAAAAGAAAAAAAAGATATTACCCTGAACCGTTTTAAACCGGTTACCGTTATATTTTTTTTCGGTTAGGTTCCGGTTCAGTTCCAAGATGGCGGCGAAGATTTCGGTTCGGTTCAGTTCCGGTTCGGCTAAAAATAACGGTTCTGTTCCGGTTTTCGGTTCGGTTCGGTTCCGGTTCGACACCCTGTCTGATACTACTAGGATCTGTAGCGTCCGCTATTTTGAAGGGAAAAACAAAAGCCGTTTTTGATTCAAAGATTCAAATTTCATTTTCAAACAACTTTAGTGGTTGTGTATTTGTTTGGTTGAGTGTATACTTGGTCCAGTCCAGAGGGAGCCGACGCTACGAACTGATGGGGGACTAATGAGGCAGCGTCAAATGCGCACCATCGTCAAATGTTTTATTTCTTTTCCCCATTTGCGAGAAGGGAGGCAAAAAAAGGAAGTGACATTGTCGCTGTTTCACGAGCATTTTCCTCCGCGCAGCGGCAGTGACGAGAGCAGGCATATATGCGCAATGTTTTAGCTAGAATACTTACGAAGGAGTGGAAAACGGTAATCGATTGACCCAGATTTTTGATATTCACTCCCTCACAAACATGAAACGTGCATTTTTCCTGGTTTCACTCAGTGTGTTCATCATGCTTCTTGTTCTATCATCGCTGAACGAATCCTAAACAAAAGAGACGACTTTTCACGCTGCTTCATTGGCGTCACTAACGCCTTGCGTCGGCTGCGTCCCAATTCAAGCTGAAACCAAGCATATCAAAGATGTGCTTCTCTTATTACGTCCAGATTTCGCAAGAGTTATCGGTTCAGGCACCAGGACATGACAGCACACGACAAAGCAGCACGCGACAAGAAACACGGTTAAAACAGCACGTGCAAATACAGACCAGTAACAAAACAGCATGCTCGTAAAAGCATGCTGTTTGTTTTTCGCTGTACGACGCATGATTAGCAGCACGCGCTTAAATTAAGTACTTGCTGCTAACTTGTTCGGCAGAACACGACTATTGCCGGTATATTTATTATCCACCGTTATATTATTTTATATAATTACCCGCGCCGTTATATTTTATTAGCAATTTATAGCTTATCGCGTATAATGAGGAATATTGCCACCCGCAGGGCCGAGAAAGCAACGCTCAATCACGGGCTTCTAGAAGATTTCCGTGTTTTCTTGCTATGAACGTAACTTTTATCATTCATTCCTGGTTTCTTGTTCTCGAAGGTGCCTGTTCGTTCTCACCCTGAGCGCCCGACGCTCGAAGATTCTTTGCCGAATTTTCCAGATAGTCACGCACACTAGATAAGGAGCGGCGCGGTACATTGTCGAGTCAGTCTCGCTTTTTCTTGCTGTTACGCCCCCATATCGCCGCCCGCCTTTCCTGCTGTCTGGAAGCTCGTTCTTTATTTTGTTTGGCACGAATTCGCCGATTAAACATTAATTTTCAGTCCACTATTCATCCTGTTGTCACCTTCCCTTCCTCAGAATATAAAACCTTCCCACCGCGAGCCAACGAAACTAAATGACCTGCCTTCTAATTAAAAGCTGATTGATCGGTCATTCGTTAACGTGCTCATAGCAGCTCCCCACTTTACAAACATTGGCCGACGCTGCCTCTCTTTGGGGTAGTCAAGAGTTGTCCCTGTGAGGGTGATACATCTAAAAGAGTCGAGTGACCCTCGTGCTCAGTGGAGTCAGTGGACTCTGCCCCAACTGGACCCTGGTGACTCTATTAACCAGTGCAGTCAGGTGACCCTAATCCTGCTTTGAGTCACGCGACTGCCTTTGAACAGCGTCAGCGGACTCTCTACAATAAAATCATGTGAGTCCCGCTTTACTATATTCAAAGGACCCCACCAGGAGAGTGACCATATTCCATTTTTGATGGAGTCAGACGACTCCCCGATAGAACTTACTGGATTATTTTTCAGAGCGCAGCTCTTAGGCGCCGTCTTCGTGTTACGCGGCATCGCCGTCGCCATCGGCGTAACCGCCCCGCTAAATTTAGCTGGAAATAGCAATGCCGCTGAGGTCACGCGACGTCAATTTTCCGGCTAAATCTAGCGGGGAAACTAAGTTTGTTCGTGGGTTACGTGACACGAAGTTATGTGACGTCATTTTTCCCGCTAAATTTAGTGGGAAAACTGAATTGGTGTTGACGTCACGAGATGTCAATTTCTCCGCTAAATTTAGCGGGGAGACTTAACCCGCTAAATTTAGCGGGACGAGGGGAGGAGGACTAGAAGCACACCCCCCCCCCGCCCCTCCGTACCCTCCCATCCTCCTCCTCCTCAAGAGCTGCGCTCTAGTTTCGCAAGTCAGAGATTTGTAAACGTCTTTAATTTTTTTTGTACTAGAATTGCGTGAATTTCCAACGAGACACAATGAATTCTCTCCGATAGCAACAGGTGGCTCTGGTTTAACGAACATCACGCGACTATGCTACCAGAGTCACCAGATTCCATTATTAATGGAGTCAAACGATTCCCTCAATAAAAATCATTGGACTTTTTTCTGCTAGAATCATTTGAACGCCCCACGAGACTAAGGGGATTCTCTCAGAGATAATCCCGAGACTGCGGCTTTACTAGGGTCACGCGACGATCCCATGAGAGTTCCCAGGATCTGAAGACGTCCAGGACCATGTCAGCAACCAGGATGACAGCATATGTTATCGGTGTTCGTGTAGTACCTCGAGCGTACGTATATTGGCGTACCAGTAGGAAGAAGCCGCACCCGCCGGAAGTCACTCTTTCCCCGTCGCTGCAGAGCTGCCATGAGCACGTTGAAGACGAACTTTCTAAGACCAACAAGGGCGTAGAAGCGTGACACCGGAGTATTCAGTCTTCACTCAGGTTTCAACAACCTGACCCGTATCGGCTCACTAAGGACTTGAAGACTGTGCACAGCCTCACCAAAATAAACGACGCCCAAAGAGGATGCAGCCCATCGAGTGCATCCTCTTTGGGCATCATGGAACATCCCGTCCATGCATGACACACAGCCCCTCATTCACACTCTTTTGGGCTGCCGTTTTTCTAGCTGCATGTAAAGTAGATGTAAAATAAGAGTGTATTTCAAATAAATTATTTCTTCAGCAGTTCCACTAAACACATCAATTGGGATCTTCATTTTTTTCCCTTTGGGTAAATACAACACGTTAAGAAATTAACAGCTAATCGGTCATTAAAATTACGGCAAAGAATTTAACTTCATTGGCTTGCGGTGGGAAGATATTATATTACTCAACATGCACGAAAATATATAATTAACTAATAAACTAAAACGGCCGGGTTATATTATAAAGTCATATAGCAGTAAATATTATATGCACCGGCAATATTCATGTTCTGCTGAACACGTTAGCAGCAAGTACTTAATTTAGGCGCGTGCTGCTAATCTGTCGTACAGCAAAAAAACAGCATGCATTTACGCGCAAGCTGCTTTGTTGCTGTGCTGTTTTGTCACGTGCTCTTTTGTCGCTCTGTTGTTTTGACCCCGTGCTGGTTTTTTTTCGCATGCTCTTTTGACGCGTGCCGGTTTGTCGCTATGCTGTTGTGATGCGTACTATTTCGACCGTGCTGTTTTTTTGTGTGTGCTGTTCTGTCGCGTTTCAGAAGATTACGTGGCCACGACGTGACTTGTCTTCAAGCTTATAAAGGCATTACTTTCCCACAGCAGTAGCGCCTCGAACAGCCTCATTCACAACCTTCTGAAAATCAGCGACATGCTTAAGTGCGTCTAGTGATTCGACCAGAGATTCGACTGCTGCAAGCCTTGAAGTTATGTCGGACACTCTTTTGCTCTAGCTGTTGTTGGTCCGTTTTTACCTGATGTAGCATTTCCCTCATTTCGGCAGATCAAGGAGGGAACTAAAAATTTACGCATTCTATTTATGCCCGGGTATCAATTCAACATCCTCAGACAATATTAGTAACTTTAGAAGATGAACGCACCGACAAATGGTGCTGAAGAGTACACGTAAACATGGGGAGATCAGCCCACAAACGTTGCTAGAGCGTCTAGCGTGCAAACAGGAATCCTTACTAACCCCTTCACAACAAATTAGAAGAGATTGTCGAGCGACGTCGTCGCTCTTTCTTACACAGGAGTTCGGTGAATTCCAACAGTCTAAAATCGGAGCACGGCGTTGATGTCGTCGATGATGGGGTTGGCTTGGCAAAGGCGGAGAACACGGCCGTCTAATAAAACACAGGCGTGGTGTCGTCTCTTATTAGCGGCGCAGAGAAGCCACGTGATGACGAGGCATCGAAGGCGGCTGGCATGCACGAAAATATCGGTAGCCACGTCCAAAAATAGAGTCAAAATCTGCGCAACGCTGCAGGGTGGAATTTCAAAAGACTTCATATAGCTGCCGCAAATTCCTGAATATGCTAATCTTTATATTTTTACTGTTTCGTTGTTGTTGTTACTTTTGAGGTTGGAGTCTCAACACTGTTTTGCCATACTATAACTATCTTTAGTTTAAGGCTTCATTGCTCTGATGTGGCATGCAAGTACAACGTGTCTCTCCTTTTAATATGGGTACAACATAAAAATATAAATATTTTGTTTTGTTAGGACATCCTTCTTATCGTTTTACATTAAGCAAGTACTTGAAAGAGAGGAATATTTCATGTTTCAATCACATAAAATCGTCACCGATTACAAAAATAAAGGGGAAAAAAAACGACCTCATATGATAAATACGTTTAAAAAAAAAACACTATGAAATCACTGCTTCCGAGTTTTTCTGTGCGCAAGAACAAAGTACCGGACATTCGCCAACCTACTATCGAAAAGACAAAAATCTAAACACGGAGACATTCACTACCTCACAAAACAGAGGCAAAAAAAAACAAAAAAACATGTTGTATCAGTTGCGGGAAGTAAGCTGAAGTACGTAGCTAAATTCAAGTCGCCGTGCCTCAAAAAAAAAAAAAAAAAAAAAAAAGAAATCCAATACGAGGACCCTCAATATGGTACAAAAAGAAATAATAAAAACACCCACGTAGAGTACGAAGTCCCGAGCAGAAGAAAAGGGACAACGCAAGTAAATAAACTTTGAATAGCCTCGACTCAAGCGCCACTGAAGCGCGGTGTTTTGAAGAGGAGCCAGTAGCGGCGTCTTTGCAAGGATCGAGCGCAAAAAGCTCAAGAGACTCTCTTCCTTCCAATAGAAAAGGCAGAGCAAGTCTTAAGCCCAAACAAAATCAACCAAACAAAACGAAAAAAAAAAAAACTACTGTAGCCGTACGACCGCACCACTACAGTAGGCGACACACAGCAAACAGCTCAAACTCTCAACCTTCTAAGAAAAAGCGAAGAAGGCAGAAGTCTAAGTAAATATACAAAAAGAAACAAAAGAACGGGCAGATAAGCTAAAATAAATACGTCGGAGGTAGTCGGAAAAAAGGCCATCCCTCGCTTTACATACATATTAAAAGCCCTTCGCTGCCCGGGCACTTGGAGTGTGCCTAGATTTCAGAATGTTCCCAACTGCTCGATCGGAATCACGTGGTTTAGGGACCGCGTTTGCAATGCTAGCTGCGAGGGAGGTGATGAACGCGGTGACCGTCTGCAAGTAGCTCCGCCTCTCCGCCCGCTTCTCTCCCCGCATGCGCACTTGCGATCAATCTGCGCAAGAGGCATTCGCCATTGAATTCTAAACGCTGTCGGTGGTTTGAGTTTCTCTCACTCTTAAATCTAGGCTCTCTTGGCACCTCCAAAGCAGGACGTTTCCATGGCTGCTGAGATGGAAGGAAGCTAATGGCTGCACCCTCTATAACGGGCGGTAGCTTGCGCCACCTAGCCTAAAAACCAAAGGTAGGAGGAGGATACCGACGGCCGTGGGCTTCTGCAGGGAGCGAACCCAGTGCCTCCTGGGAGTGCTGCGTGACAAACTTGGAGCATTTCGAGTCGTTAAAGGTTGTAAAAAGCATTGGGATATTTTCTTTGAACGAACTTTTCTATTCATTTGTTTGAAAACACTGATTGCGCTTTATGGCTGGCACCCAACCGTATCCGGTTCGGTTTCAGCAACGGAAGTCGACAGGCCGACTGCGAGCCGAAGGCTGACGCAGCGCTCGTCTTCTCGCTGATTGGACACCAACCGAATCTCTTCCTCGAGTGCCTCCGTCTTACTCCCGGCGGGGAGAAAACAAAGCATTAAGCTGCTGCGTGAGACGACCGCGTTCCGGATTTTCCCAGGAAAAGCTAGCAAGAGGGAGCGACAGAAAAAACAAAGATAAAAAAAAAAAAAGATTTATTTGTCGCAACCGGTTGAGGTAGGTGCAAGTGTTTGGTTCTCTGTTGCCGCGAGCTGACGCCAGGGCTCTGCTCGGCGCTTCCGCGTTCCAATTGTTGTGTTGTTGTTGGTGCAGGTGGTGGTGTATTGTTGAACGCTCCGTCGATTGCATCTCATACTCCAACAGGCTGTGAGAAAGTCGCATTTACACTGTGCACAGTTTCGCTAAACTTAGAACATCCCATTCCATGTAACCACAGCCTTTGCAACGTTAATATGACAACATTATTTTATTACGAGCTCGCGTTTTAGACACGATTGAGCGCAAAGCGTTTTCTGACTTTGTTTCTGGCGCTTATAGCACACTTAAGGCCTGTTCACACATGCAGCGGAGCGCTACAAGCATAGCGCTTACCTCGCGCTAAGCGCGTGCTGACGGGAGCGTTCACCAGCTTTGTATCGCACCGTCAAAACTGTTGCTCATGGCAGACGATAAGTAGCTGATGGCACGTCAGGAGCGCTACATCAGCGCTTCGCTGCATGTGAGAACCGGCCTTTATTGAGAGCGTGCACGCGCACCATGTAGCTTTGTGCAGTTGATGGCATCTCAAATTGTCATTGCCGCCTTCCTTTTGGAAGGAAACGACAAGTTCGTAAAAGTGCTGCATCTTAATGCTGCCGCCGTTTACTGCTGAGAAGAAAATCGCGAATGTTGCCGCTTGCGACCTTTTGCTTTGGCTGTTTACGTGTTTATTTTCTAACTCTCAACACCTAATAAGCTAAAAAAAAAAAAAAAAAAAAAAAACCTTATTCGAGGGTGAAAACAATGTCTACTCAAAGCTATTTTTTTTAAGATCATTTTGGGGAACGAATTCAAACCGACGAGTTTCTTTTTTCCCTTTTTATTTACATTCGCGAAAATTTTGTTACTTTAAATGTCTCTTTAGAGCCAATTTTTATCAAAATTTGGTTTTATATTCTACGTACGTTTTTATTGCCTAATAATATGACTCCTTGTTTAAGTTTCTATGACTTCGACGTCTATCTGATGTGGGCGACCTGGAGACCCCAAGCATTACACCAGGTGGCCCGCATGCCAAATCGACCGTAGACATTTCCACCGCGAATGGGCCAGGAGCAATTGGCCACGCGAGCGGCGCTGCGCCGCTGATAAGAGGCCATCGCAGCCAGGGGCGGATTTAGTGGGTGGGTCCAGATGTCCTGACACCCCTCTTCATTTCTGCAGGTGTAACATTTACGGCGTGAAACGAGAGAGGGGGAGGGGGTTCCTAAACATATGTAACGCCGACCAACACCTGACCCCCCCTCAGGAAATTCCTGCATCCGCTCCTGATCGCAGTGTATGCGCGAGGGCTCTTAGGATCGCAGCGCGGGCGATAACGGTCATGCAATGTCTATGGGCTGTTGAACCTGCGTGTCGCGTCATTCCCCGAGGCGGGTAGCAGCACGGGAATTCCCACACTGGCGCCCAACGTGGGGAGGGCGCAGTGCATGGGAATAGATCCTTCGCAAAAAAAATCCCCAAAGAGGGCGTGCGCCATGCGACGAATACTGGGAGCGTAAAGTCCGCGCTCCTTTACTCCTGCTCCGACGCTCCGAGTTTCATACTCGGAGCGTAGCAACTAAACGGCGCGTGGTCTACAGGCGCGCGACACGCGGAAACTATCGACGAGCCGCACGAGCTCCTTCCGACTGCACAGTTTATGACGAGCTTGGCCTCTCGTGTGTACGGATGACAGAGGCCTAAATTATTTTGGAGATAAATTAATTAAAGCCGCGGTGTGGAGCGGCATGTTGTAAAGTAAAAAAGGCGGCGACGTTATGAAGTTTCTACGAACGTTTTAATGATCCTGAAAGGTTTAAGGACTCATTTAGAGAAAAGTATGTGGAAAGTTACGTTGGCCGATCCATTTACTGACCATGCACGCTGTTCTTATTTAAATTAAAGGACAAGTCTTGAACCCGCTTGTCGACGCAGTAATCCCTTAAATCTGTGAGATATTGTCACGAACGAAGAGGTAATGAAACAAAAACTAACCGAGGAAACTAAACGTTTAATGGGGCGAACTTGTGCCCAAAACAAAAAGGAAGGAGATAACAACAAAGCGTCGCGGGCGTCGAAGTCGGCGAGGCAGCAGAATCGAACGCTGAGGCGAAACTGACTCCGGCTTGCCACGCGGAGCACCTTTTGTATCCGCGTGTTTCTCTGGAACATTCGGCCTAGAACGTTCGGCTCGTAGAACATTCGTAACTGGATCGGACGAGAAGGTTCTCGAACTTCCAGAACGCCAAGTAGAAACAATACATAAAAGAAGGTTCTGCTCCCTGGAATCGAACCCGGATCCTTCGCGCGACAGCCAAGCACGCTACCCACTCGGCCACGCACGCACTCGCTCAGCAGCCCGCGTGGCAATATTTCGTGGCTCCGTCTCGCAGCGCGAGACGCAAGCCGTCGATGTGCTACGCCAATACCGGTACACCGTCGTTCAATAGATGATGTTCATCATCAATAGAAGATGAGAGCCGAACATGATGTTTCGGCTTTCCAATCGAAGTATCTTGATTCGCTGGGCCAACGTTGGCTGGGCTAAGCATTTTAAAAAAGGGAAGCGGTTCGACTGACTTCTCATCTCAACAACTTTTCTGGCGCTGTGCTGTCGGCACGCTACCGTCCGATAGATTATTCGTTTTCAGGCGAGACAGATGAACAAACCTTCGCAGCAACGCTAGCTGATGCTTCGGCTTTCCTATCTAAGTATCTTTTTTCGCTGCGGCTGGGCTAAGCTTTTCAAAAAGGGCAGCGGTCTCACTGTCTTCTCAAAAACTTTTCTGTCGCCGAGCTATCGGGACGCTCGTTCGATAGATTAATTTATTTTCAGGCAAGACGCGTGTACATACCTTTTCCTCATCGCTAACTGGTGTTTCGTTTTTAGTGGGAAAAAACGTCACATAACTTCATGTCACGTGACTTATACACAAAGTCGGTTTACCCCCTAAATTTAGCGGCAAAACTGATGTCGCATGACCTCAACAGCAAATGAGTTTCTCCGCTACTGACCTCAATATCAATTCAATTCCCCGCTAAATTTAGCGGGAAAACTTAATTGGTGTTGAGGTCATGTGACGCCAGTTTTGCCGCTAAATTTAGCGGGGAAACTGAATGCGTAGTTTTACATTATGGTACATCACGAACCAATACACCGATTCAGTTTCTTCGCTAAATTTAGCGGGGAATCGAATTGGTGTATACGTCCGTGACCTCCTATAATGCGACGCGCGCGGTTACGCCGACGGCGACGACGACGCCGACCCCGCTTACGCGGAAACGGGCGCCATGGAGCTGCGCTCTAAAAGTGTGTCAAGTAATTATTTTCGCGCCTACAATGTTCGGCAAGCACCTTGACGGAGCTTCCTTTCGCATTCAAACTGACCGCGCGGCTCTCTCGTGGCTCAAAGGGCTGAAACTCTGATGAAGTGTGCGGGCTTATTCATGTCGCCTACCGAAAAGCTTTCTCTAAACCAGAGAATGTAGATGTGCTGGAAGTTCCAGCTGTCAATCATGCGGATCTCCCCTCGGAAGATTCCGCAGCGTCTCTGCCAAGATGTAAGCTGTGACGGCGGTGAAGACGACAAAAAAGCACGTGCTTAAGTGTATTCATGCCCTCTTCAGTTTTCATGCCCTCTTCAGTTTTCTGGGAGGGGCAAAGAGAACGTGGGCCATGCTCCCGTATTGTTTAGTTGGGCAGGCGTCGTTCTCGGGCATGCAGCGCAATGTCCTCATTTTTTATTTTATTTCTAGAGCCTCGTGCCAGAGACAGAGCGGCGTCGACGTGACCCCCATCATCAGACCCAGCGCAGCCGCATCTGACCGTGCAGAGGTACTGGCGTCGGACCGGCGCTCACCCGTCTGCGGAGACCCTTGCTGGCACTGAAGGACCCCATAACCTCCTAGGGCGCCCCCTATTTATTTTTTCTTGGAAGGGGGGAGATGTGTGGGCAACCTGGGTATTTAAAGCGTTGGACCAGGTGGCCCGGATTCCAAATCGTCTAGAGGCATTACCACCGCGAGGGGGTCAAGTGCTATTGGCCACGCGTTGGCGCACCGCCACTGATAACCGCGGGGGCTCTTAGGATCACGGCGCGAGCGATAATGGTCGTGAAATGTCTACCTGTTGTAGAACCCATGAGTTGTGTCATTCTGCGAGACGGGTAGAAGCAGGGGAATACCTACAGTGTATAGTTCGACGCATTACCCATCGTGCACAAATAACATAACTGTACACAACACATCCTAATCCCCGTCGTTTTCTTGATTTCAAGTTACCGGTCGCACAATATGGGGCCAGTTTTTCGTCACTTTATGAAATAAATGTTTAATTGAAGATATTTGCCCAGATTTGACCTACACCAACTTCTACCATTTTCGCACTATGCCGCAATAGGCCGGCTGGATTAAAGCTGCTAGACATATTTTTGCTTTTTCAAAAAAAGAGCTTTTTTAGCTATAGAGATTGACAAATTAAGAAATTCCGGGCGCGGTGAATTCCGAGAACCTTATTGCTCCGCAACAAATGACAATACGTCATTAGAAGCGTGAACATAACAAGTCTTCGTTTCTTAAAATGTCCGTGACAATATGCGATGGCATCATACCCTCGATGCAGTGTGAGCGTCATCGAGACTCCCGCTAGTTTAAAATTCGTCGCTTCATTTCATCAATGAGCCGGGAGTGAAGGACGCAGTCGTGGGTCAAAACGGGTTTGTGCGAGCCGCTGTGAAAATGCTGTCGTTCAACCTCCGGGTCGTTACAAAGCAACGCTTTCCCATCGAGCACGTGCGAGGAAAAAGGAGAGGGAAGGATAGGGCTCGAGTGAGAATGAAAATGTCCCAAAGAGAATGTAATGTAGTCCACTCGAGGCGTCGGGTGCGTCAGGCACGGAGGACCGAGGGTTTATTTGTACATGTACGTTGCGTACGTGCTCTAGGTCGAGCAGCCGTAACCGAATGGGGGCACGCGGAAGGAGGCCTGGCTCGCGCAGCAGCCGGCGCTTGAGTGGGCCGTCGCACTGTCTCGCGGCCGGCATGCCACCACGGACCAGTACACGACACACCTCCCCCCTAAATGTGGTCTCGAAGATACCCCGGACGACGATGTTCGCGTTGAGGACGTCCTGATGGAGCAGCGCCAGGATTAGGAAGATAGGAGGTCGATGTGGATTGACCTGCCTGGTGTTGCTCGGTTTCTTGTTCAGAAGTCGGAGCAGCTGCTAGACGGACGTCCGGGTCTGCATTCGGGCTTGACGTTGCGGAGCTTGTATCAGGAATCTGGACTTCGCAACTCTGGCTTGGACTGTCACTTGGCATGCTGCAATGCCGCGTACGGATATGATCTATGTGTCGCCGCCACACACGACCGTCTTCAAGTTGCACTTGATACGAAAGCGGGCCCAAACGGCAAGAGATCACACCTGGCAACCAGCGGTTCCCGCTCGTGTCAAAATTAATTGCAAAAACTGGACTTCCGGGTTCCCATTGGCGAGCGGCTTGCCGATTGCTGGCCTCAAAGGCTTCTTCCTGGCGCCGGGTTACTGCCGCCTGCTGATCTGGATGTAGGTGATCTAGGGCCGACCGAATCTGCCGTCCAAAAAGAAGCTCTGCAGGCTCCTTCCAGTGGAAGTACTGGGAAGGATATTAACCATTCTGATGATGGGAAGGATATGTTGGTCGAAAAGAAACCAGGCAAGACGGGTTGACCAGTCGCCGCGAATGATTTTCTTCAGTGATTTCTTGGTCTCTTGAACCATCCTTTCGGCTTGCCCGTTCGAGGAGGGATGGTAGGGTGCCGCAAGGACTTTGCGGATGCCATTTCTACGAAGAAACTCTTTAAAATCCCCTGAAGTAAAAGCAGTACCGTGGTCCGACACCAAAACATCAGGTAATCCATGCGTAGCGAACAGCGTACGTAGAGCTGCGATCACTGTCGAAGCTGACATGGACTTGACTCGTTGAACTTCCAACCACTTAGAGTGCGAATCTACTACGATGAAGAAAAACTCCCCCTGGAAGGGGCCCGCGAAATCAACGTGTAGCCTCGACCATGGTCTTGTTGTGAATTCCCATGAGTGGATGGGTGCGCGGGCTGGCGAAATCACTGAAGAAAATCATTCGCGGCGACTGGTCAACCCGTCTTGCCAGGTTTCTTTTCAACCAACGTATCCTTCCCAGTATTTCCACGGAAAGCAGCAACGCACTCGACGCTCTATGTCTTGGTCAAATCCCGGCCACCATACATAGCCCCTTGAAAGGCCCTTCATCCTCACCACGCCAGGGTGACCACTGTGAAGTAGGTCCAGAACTTCTTCTCGAAGAAGCGGTGGTACGATAACACGGCTGCCCCACAAGATACAACTGTTGTAAACAGACAGTTCGTCACGGCGATCGTAGTATGGCTTGAAAACTTCGGAAGGTTTCTCAGATGGCCAGCCATGCAGAATCCAACGCAGTACGAGGGCAAGAACGCGATCCTTCCTTGCTAGGAAAGCTATCTTCTTTGAGTCGACAGGCACCTCGGGGGTTGACTCGATGAGCAAAACGTCATGAAGGGGAGGTACCTCGAAGTCCTGAACCTTCTGCGGAAGGCGGCTGAAAAGGTCAGCATTTCCCATCTGCCGGCCAGGTCGGTAAATGAGCTCGTAGTCGTACTGCGCCAACATCAGGCTCCAGCACAAAAGGCGTAGTGACAAGACCTGGGGAATCGGGTTGCTGTGGTGAAGCAACCCTAGAAGGGGCTTGTGGTTCGTAAAAATCTTTAAATGCCGTCCGTACAGAAATTGATGAAACTTGTTCACTCCCGCTATGACAGCCAACGCTTCACGATCCGTCTGTGAGTAGTTTCGTTCTGCTTGTGTCATTGTCCTTGACCCGAACGCTACTGGAGATTCTTGACCCGATGGTGAGACATGGCTCATGACGAATCCTAACCCATACGAAGAAGCATCACAGGTCAATACCAAGGGAAGGGCGACATCATAATGTGCCAGAACCGCGGACGACTGTAATAGATCTTTGGCTTGTCGGAAAGCTGTCGCTTCTTCCCTTCCCCATTTCCATGCAGCACCGTTGACCAGCAACCGATGAAGAGGCTCCAAAACATGAGCGGCCCCTTTCAGAAACCGACCATAGAAATTTAAGAGGCCAAGGAAAGACTGCAATTGCTGTTTGTTTTCCGGTTCGGGAGCGCTCTTGATGGCCAGAACCTTGTCTTCCGTAGGATGTATGCCTTCCCTGTCAACTTGGTACCCCAGGAACGTCACCTGAGGCACTCCGAACTTGTACTTGCCCTTGTTCAGGCGGAGACCGTCGTCACTGATTTTCTTCAGCACGGCCCGGAGGCGGGCTTCGTGTTCTTCACTGTTTCTACCACCAATCACAATGTCGTCGAGGAACACCAGAACACCATCAAGTCCGGCGAGCAATTCTTCCATATAGCGTTGGAAGATCGCTACGGCTGTAGCAACGCCGAACTGTAGACGTGTGACCCGGAAAAGTCCTCGATGAGTGTTGACCGTTTGGAGATCTGCTGTATCCTTGTCTACTTCCTTCTGGTGGTATGCCTGTTCCAAGTCTAGCTGGGAGAACTCCTGACAGCCAGCCAGTTTGGCAAACAGCTGACCAGCCGTAGGCCAAGGGTATGTTTCCCACCGGAGGGCACGGTTTACCGTACACTTGTAATCGCCACATAGGCGGATGTTCCCATTCTTCTTGAGAATGGGCACGACGGGGGTTGCCCAGGAAGAGTGACGAACAGGCTCAAATATTCCTTGTTCCACCAGTTTATCGATGGCCTCGTCGACCTTTGGCAGCAGCGGAAGTGGCACCTGGCGGGCCTTAAAAAACTTGGGACTCACGGCGGGGTCGATATCTACACGAACCGGCGGCCCCTTGCTTCTCCCGAGTCCGGCTTGGAACAGCTCAAAAAATTCGTCCATCACATTATGGACTGTGGCTGCCTGAACATGCTGCAACGAGGCGTCGACATGGTTGACACCCTCCAGGGAAATTCCCAAAGATCGGAACCAGTCGCGCCCTAAGACACTGACGCCAAATCCCTTTACAACCAGAAGCTCCAATTCCACGCTCTTGCCCTTGAAGGAAACGTCCGGTGTTGCTTTTCCGAGAATCCGAAGACTCTGCCGTGTATAAGAGCGCAGCTGGAAGGTGCACGGCCTGAGGCTGCTTTTGGAAATGCGGAGCTGGCGCATCACACGCGGGTCGACAACCGTAAAAGCCGACCCGGAGTCAACTTCCATCCGCAGATTGCAGCAGTTGATTACCACATCGCAAAATACGGGTGGCTCCACAGCGAAGACACAGTAGTCTCTCTTCAATGGGTCCACCGTCTCCAGCATGTTGTTGCGGATTGCTGACCGTCGACGTTCGGCTCTCTCCTTTTGGCGGCACGCAGCGACAATGTGGCCCTTGTTATTACAGAAGTGGCACACCGCCCCAACGAAGCGGCACGTTTTTGCGTTATGCGCTCCATTGCAACGCCAGCATGTACCTGGCGAACCTGGCTTCAGGCTGCCCTCCACGGTTTCAGCTGTGCAGCTGGATTCGGTAGGTGGAGAGCTTGACGCGCGCGGTGCGGTGCTTCCACGCGGCGACCTTGACGTTGCGTCGATCACCACGCGATAGGTTTCTGATACCGCCGTAGGCTCCGGTTTAGCAGACGTGCGGATTTCGATGGTCTGGAATTTGGCTAGCTCCGCTGCCTTTGCCATGTCTAGGGTCTTGCACAGTGTTAGGTTCGGCTTGGCGAGTAGACGTCGCTGCAACGCGTCGTCTTGAATGCCGCAAACTACGCGGTCACGAAGCATGTCGTCGAGCATCTCACCGAACTCGCAGTGCTCCGACAAACGCCGGAGATCTGCTACGAAGTCTGCCATAGACTCCCCAGAACGCTGGCCCCGCTTGAAAATCTGGAATCGCGTGAAGGTTACCGGCGGCAGGGGAGCGAAGTGCTCATGAAGCTTGAGTATGATGTCCTTGTATGGTGTTTAGACTGGAGCTCTTGGCGAACAGAGAGAGCGCAAGATGGCATATGAGGCCGAGCCCCAGACGCTGCACAGAACGGCTCGTTTCTTCTCTGGCGTGGTGATATCGTTCGCCACGAAGTAAAATTCCAGGTGCTCAATATAGCGTGGCCAGGACGCAGGGTCATCTGGCTTAAACTCTTCGAAGGGTGCATACGCAGTCATACTTGCTGCGGTGGAGCGCTGTCGTTGCCGAGACCTCAAGTTTACCTCGTCGCCAGTGTAATCGAGTCCACTCGAGGCGTCGAGTGCGTCAGGCACGGAGGACCGAGGGTTTATTTCTACATGTACGTTGTGTACGTGCTCTAGGTCGAGCAGCCGTAACCGAATGGGGGCACGCGGAAGGAGGCCTGGTTCGCGCAGCAGCCGGCGCTCGCGTGGGCCGTCGCACTGTCTCGCGGCCGGCATGCCACCACAGACCAGTACACGACAGAGAAAGAAGTGAACTGGGAGGGAGAGAGAGAAAATGGGTCAGGCTATGCCAACGATATGCGATCCGCGTCGCCGAGAAAGCCGGCCGCCTCCGACGCACCGAAACACCGGATTCGCCGAGACAGCAGAGACGGCTGTCTCCGCTTTCTTGACGAGTTTCTACGACGATAGGTGGCAGCCGCCCCCGCTCACAATTCAGAAGAAAAGAAAAACGGGACTGCGCACGTCACGGCCGTTCTAACCATTCAAAAGCTGTCGGCGCCGAAATCATTGCATAATGGCGGAGTAGGAAGTATATGCCCAGGTAAAGTATGGAGTAAAACACAGCGATCAGAAGGGACTGAATAGTTCGCAAAAGTGAAAGAGCTAAAAACAGAGGGAAACAAACCCGAGAATGTGGGAGAGAAGGTTTGAAAGGGTGAAGGAGGAGAGAAAAGTGGGGGTAGAATACGATAAAACGAGAAAGACCTAAAAGGGGAGCGCAGTGTTAAACGAAGGATAGCATTTTCAAGCGAAACCAGCGAGCAGAGTCAATTAAGGCCGCCACAGGACGTCGCATTGATCAGTGCTGGCGGCTGGGCGCAATTACGCCGCTCCTAAACGTTTAGATATTCTTTCGAGCCGCCCTGGGGAGACGAGATTATTTCAGTGAAATCAGCGAGGTCATTTCAATCTCACCGCACGAGCCATTCTGTACGGCGACGCAGTATATCTCCCTCGACTGCGCCGGGCTCTGTTGCCATCTGTGTGGACGAATAACACCGCGAGTTTGAATAATAACTCGACTTTCGAAGGGTTGCACGCCAGCTTTAGAGGTACCATGAATTTTTTTTTTCTTTATTGGTTTTGCGGATTTCAATCCGCAGAGGGGGCAGAGATAAAGGCATGATGCCTGACAGCGCCTCTGCCCCCTGCAGTTCATACAGCGGAAATAGCATTTCAAAGAAGTCATAGTGATAATAAGCAACAAGACAGCCATCGTCATAAAAACAAATAGAAACAATTATTATAGAAATATCTGAAAGCACATGAAATGCAATGACTCAACTCAAACAACTACACAAGCGGCACAGCTTGAACAATGCGGGGCGATATGCTTATCATAACCCAGAAGTAAAATAAAATTAAAATAAAGATAAAGACAAAAATAGACACCGTTTTTTTTACATATCTACTAAACATTTATAAACAAGGACTTATAAAAGAAAGCGGAAACAAGCTAAATCAAAACCAAAAATCAGGCTACAGAGCCAAAATTGAGAATTCCGAAGTTTCGTAGGACGTTACGTTTTATTGAAAATAAATATAAATAGATATGCATGCCTTAAATAGATGAAAAGGCGATATCACTGTAAACCAGAGCTCGTCTGCAGTCTCTTTTGAACTTTGGAAAAGGGGAAGTGAAATTAACATCAATACCAGGGGAATTTAATAATTTAGTACTCATGTATGATAAACTTTGCCTGCCATAATTTGTTCGTATGCTTGGGATCCTACGTTTCGGGTCTCGTAATGTGTAGGCACTAGAAGGAGGTGTCTCTGTCAAATAGAGGTTGTTTTTGTAGATCCATTGAAATAATTTAAAGTGATATATCTGGTCTGCCTTCAATATATTATATTTAACAAAAAGTGGTGGAGTGCTCAAATTTCTGACATTACCTCTGTAATTTTCGCAAATACGAAGAATTTTTTTCTGAAGGATGATTAGTTTGTTGTAGTTAGATGCAGTGGTCGTACCCCAAACCAGCATACCATAACTGATCTTAGAATAAAAGAGAGAATAATACAACGTCATTTTAAGCCAAGTGGGTATCAAATTTTGCATTTTATATATAGTACCAACAACTCGAGACAGCTCTGCCTTCATTCTATTTACATGGGTGGACCACGTGAGCTCTTCGTTAAACCAGACCCCCAAGAACTTTTGCTCTGCAACTTGTTCTATAACGGTGTTTTCAAATATAATGTTAATAGAGCTGTTGTCTCGCTTACTAACAGGTTTGAAGATTATGTATTTTGTCTTACTTGTGTTTAGCTTCAATCTATTTACTCGTAACCACTTCGATAAATTAATGAGGTAGGCATTGCAAGCATTTGCTAGGTATTCTTTAATCACACCAGTAAAAAAGACATTTGTGTCATCAGCATAGATTACTAACTCGGGGGAGCCTGGTATTATCGTTATGTCATTCACGTAAGCTAGAAATAATAAAGGACCTAGAATGGAACCTTGAGGAACGCCGTCCTGTATTCTCAATTTACTAGATGCTATGTTGTTAATAGAGACGTACTGCTGACGATTTTGTAGATAAGTTCCTAATAGTTTTAGCGCTATTCCTCTTATACCGTATCTCTCAAGTTTTTTCAGCAGGATATCATGTTGAACAGTATCGAATGCTTTTTTAAAATGTAAAAACAAACCAAGCGTGAGCTGTTTGTTTTCAATGTTTTCTACAATATTGTCCTTAATGTCTAGGAGTGCTTGCTCGGTTGATTTATGTTTCTGAAAGCCATATTGCTCTTTCGTTATTATGTCATACTTCAGAAAAAAGCTAGTTAATCTATCATTGATCACGCGTTCATAAATTTTTGAGAATATAGGCAAAAGAGAAATTGGTCTGTAATTATGAATATCTGTAGCTCCACCTCCCTTGTATACAGGAATAACTTTTGCTAATTTTAGTTCGTCAGGAAAGTCACCACTCACAAGCATCTTGTTTATAACGTCGGATAGTAATGGACTCAGCAGAGCTGCTTTATATTTAATCGGCAGTGCCTTTATTTCGTCATCACCGGCGGCAACATTATTTTTTAAGCTGTCAATTATTTTATTAACTTCCCTTGGCGTCGTCGGAGCTAGCATTATAGATGCAGACGGATTAGCGGTCGTTGTGTATTCAGCTGTGTAGTCGTGTTTTTCAGCGTACTTGCCGATATCAACAAAGTGCTGATTTATTTTGTCGGCAAGTGCTTCACCAGATACACTTTGATTATCTATTAGGATATGTTCCACGTGGTTGGTTGCTTGCTTTCTATTAGTGAGATCGTTTACTGTGTCCCATATTTTTCTATGGTCATCGTGATTGCGTTCGAATTTATTTTGATAATATTCGCACTTCGCCTTTTTTAGGTCCGAGTTTAATTTATTTCTTATCTTTTTAAACTCGGCGAGCATGCTTAGGTCACGATGCCTAATAAAAGCGTGAAACTTCCTATCCTTATCTTTTATTCTTTTCAGCAGGTCAGCAGTCACCCACGGTTTTCTTATCTTTTTATTTCTTACTTTTATTTCCTTCAGAGGGAAAGCTGTATCATAACAGTTTTTAAATTTTAGTAGAAAGTTTTGATAAGCTACTGTAGCGTTGCTTTCAGAGTAAACGTCATCCCAGGTTTCCTGTTCTATAAGGGAACTAAATTTTCTCAGGGTCTCTTCGCTTACTGTACGATGCCAAAACGTTTTTGAGTCTTTTACACGAGCCATCTCAGGAGTAGATCCCAAGCCAAAAATCGGAAGATGATCGCTTATGTCTTGTATTAAAACCCCAGCTGTAACATCATTTTTATTTAAGTTTGTGATGCATACATCGAGAGAGGTGGCAGTATTTAAGGTCACCCTTGTTGGTAGTGATATCACTACCAACAAGTTTGAATTTAGATAAATGATCAAGAATTGCGATTTTATTAGATGTATATTGATGCTATCTATTAATTACGGGCTTTTTGGCTCAACGGAGGGTCAAATGTAAACTAGTGCACGAGGGTAGAGATCGAGCCAAAAGCCTGAGTTTAAGTACGAAATTTTATAAATTGAAAGTGGACTGTTTCTCGCCTCCTATCCTTCGAAATGTCCTTCGTTTTTACGTTGCGATGCATCCGCAACGCACAAGCACATCAGCCGAACCATATAGAAACAAGGGGTCATGGAAACCATGCAGTTGCGCCTTCGGGCGTACTTACCGAGATCGACGAAGCCACTCGCCATGGTTGGGCGTTTCATCAACACCAGACAACGGCGCGAATAGCTAAGCGTCTGCGCGCAATGGGGAAGGTGGTAGGCACCGTTCATCAACGCGGCGGAACGCGGCTTAGCAGAAGGAAAAACGTATTTCGGGAGACCGCCCTATAGTCTGTGGTAGGTTAAGAAAAGCAGGACAAACTCCTCCCATGAAGCTCTATACCTTTTCCATTTTAGCAGAGCCGACGCCAGAGAAGCGAGTGTAGAAGAAGAAGCCACCAATAATGGCGAACATAAAGCAGAACGCTTTTCTTAATCGGCAACAGACTGGTCATTCCTGGTCGGTGCGATTTTCAGAGCTCGTATGTATGGCGCGTGTTTCGCTCGATGACCATGCGCTTGTTAGACTGTGATGTTCCCACGCTGGGCTGTGTTTACGTAAACCTTAGAACAGTGTATAAAGGGGTGTTTATAGGCGGCCAGGTCTTGGTTCGTGGCTGCTGAGCGCAAAGTGACGGCGAGCTTCCACGGTGCTTTTGTAACGTTCATCCGACGCCATCGAGACTATACAAAATAGCATCTATCATGCCTGTTCCACTAGAGGTATAACAGGCTTGAAGCCAATTATATTCGTTCAAAATAGAACTGAATAATTTCATAAAGAAAGCTAATTAGTATAAAAAATAGGGTAAGAGCGACGATACAAATTAGAGGCACGACACCGCATTTGGATTGCTAGCCTTAGGATTCCCTCTGCTTCATGTGTTCCTGACCACCTTGCTGTCCGCGGCACCCAAAACGTTGTCAGGGGCGACAACTACCGTCGACGCATACACCTGGGAATCCAAAGCGCCAAACGAGACGTGCATCAGCCAGCCAGCTTTCCTCACGACGACCATTTAGCCAGGAACAGACGGCCAGCCGCTTTTGTGCAGACAACGTTGGTAACCGAAAATTGGAGCGGGACCTCTTGACTGTCTTGCACCGAATTGTCACTCGAGGCACGACACCGCACATCGAATCCTGGCCTTACGACTCCCTCTGCTTCAGGTTGATCCATAACACTTTGAAAGTTACACAGATCATCATCCATCTTAGACTGCGGTGTCGCGCCCGACCCCAGCGTACACGTTTATTTATTTATTTTTGTGTCCGTTGCTTTGTTTGTCAGAACTTCTTCTTTCCGGTGTTATTGAGGAAATTCCTATATTTCACCCGGATGATACCATAACCATACAAGCCGACCTCAATCTAATAGCAGACTGTTGTAAAAAGTGGAAAATGACAAGAAACTATTTCAAAACTCAACTCGTTTCCTTCACGCGTGCTCATAGTTCTCTCTCGTTTACTTAAACCATGTGCGGCCAGGTAATTATCAAGTGTCAATCTTACAAGAATGGTGGCGTTCGCTTATTTGACGCATATAACACGCATCCTGTCTAACGCTAAACCGCTCTTCGACGGACTCCAAAACTTGCACCATCATAATTACACAAATAGCCGTAAGATAAAAATTTAAATACGCGTCATCCATCTGGTCCCCTTGGCAACATTTTTTAATAACAAACATAGAAGTACCTCAAAATAACGCAATTAGATTCCTATTTTGGATTACTCACGAAACACTAGCATTACTTCGTTACGAATGGAATCTAACCTTGATCTGCTCTCGTCCAGAAAAGAACATTATCACGCCTGTCTTTTTTGCAAGATTTGCTATCATAACCACAATATCAGAACTTCATTATTATTCCCGTTCACTCGCATATTTCTTCGCATTGATAACGTCTGTAAAGTCCTTCCAATTTTCGCTTCACTGGTCTCGTTTCTTAACTCCACCCTGCCATTAACAATAACAGACTGGAAGAACCTGCCTGAGGGTATCGTGACCCAGACAGATCATAACGCATTCACATCCCAACTAACCACCCATTTGCTGTTGCAGAAAAAGCAAATTCGAGTTGTGTCACGGAAATGTCTTATTTGTGCATTTGTTTCAGTTTAATTAGCTTTTATTTTTTTTCCTAAAGGTGTTTGAGTGAAATTTATATTTCCTGTTTCTTGCTTTATATAACAATGTTCACCAGCCATTAGCCCCACCTTGTGTAATGCCCGTAAGAAACTTCGAGATTTAATAATTGATGATGACGAGATAACTGGCCTGAAATATCAGCGGCTGTCGAGAATGCACCCTGAACAGTTCACTCTAATATGGTGTCTCGTGAATGCACCGAGAAACTGAGGGAGAGGAGAAAACAAGAGGGGATATCAAAACGCTGAACTCTGGTTGGAGTGATTTTGTGGGTAGACCTAAAGCTAGCTGTCTCTGTTTACATTGTACACGTCGAACGCGTTAGAAGGAGCAACACCGGCGTCGTTTGGCTAAGGTTCGAATGCTAAGTAGCATTCGAACCCGTTCGACGAGTGCGACGTTTGTCTCCACTGCACTCGTCGAAAAGGTTCGAATGCTAAAGCCAAAAGCCGCACGCCGGTGTTTCGCGTTTTAACGTGTTAAACCAGTGTAATAAATACAGAGGTTTAGCTTTAGGTCTACCCACTAACCATTCCAACATGAGCTCAGCATTTTGATGTCCCCTCTCGTATCCTCCTCTCTCTGTTTCTCGGCGCACACCGCCTATACTAGAGGCCAAATTTGTAACACTTTACTCGTATCTGGTTACTTTTTTTCGCTATGGAAGTAACGACTTGGCTACTTTTTCAAGAGAAGGAACGTTTAACGTATTTTCGTAACTTTTTACTGGAGAGACAAATAACGGTATTTAGTTACATCTGGAGGGGAACGCGTACAACACAAGTATCCAACCTAGTTCTTATACTGCCGCGTGCAGGGCCAGGAGGGTAGGTTACTTCATACTTCTAGAAGATTCACTTTTACTCTTACCCCCAATGTTGGACGCTCGAACATTCTACGAGGAATGTTCGAGATCCCTCATGTAAGAGATAAGGAGGCCATCAAGGCCCCGCCTGGCCAGTCTCGTCCTAGTTCGATGCCCGAACATTCTAGGCCGAAGGTTCAAGATACTGAGCCCTTCGTGGCCTGACACTCTCGCACTCTAGAACAAGCCAGCTGTCACGCCAACACGCCGACACTCGCTGCTGTTGCCTTCCACGCTCGTTGCTGTTTTCTCGCCGCTCGTTCTTTCTTCTGTTTCTAGCATAAGTTCGACGATTAAACTTTTCTTTGCAGTTTTACGTTTGCCGATTATTTCCCAATCCGCGACATTATCAACTCCCGCCTACAATTTGCACGAAGAAAAAACGCTAACTAGATCATCAAAAGATGCGCACAAGGTGTTTAACTATAGCCACGGTTATCCCGGAACGAACGCGTGAGAAAGCAAGGAATTTTCAACGATGACAGATATCGGAAGCAGCTTCGGAAAAACTACACATGCGGAGTGACGGGAAAATAACGCGTTACTTTCAAGCGGATGTAACGCGTTCCTTTTGAATCGCAGTAACTTACTTTTAGAGAAAGTAACGAGTAACGGTTTGATTTTATCTATTTCAGTAAGGTGTGCATGTCTTCTACAAACTACTTCGCAGAAATGTGGGATGCAAGCATGTTGTCTCGCGTAGGAACGAGGACTGCGACATGCACGATCCTCCCCTTTCCCGAGGAGGCAGTGAGGGGATAGACAAGGGCTAATTAGGGAATTAACAAAACGGAGGTCGTCCAGGGAGTTGACGCTTTCCTAATGAGCCGACGAATGAACAACCAGACTGCGACAATCAATTGCGGAAAAGCTCCCAAGTCGAGGAGACGGCAAATAAGGGTAGAAGGCAGGCCACCCTTATTTGTACGAAGCATTCCTCGGCTTGGAAAATGGCTGTCTCCCGTATACGGAATCACTTCGGTGTGAAGCCGCCCGTGACCGTAGAAACTGCTTTTCTTGTACAATTACTTGTGCAACAAAACCCTGGCAGAGCTAAAATTAGCCGGATATGCCTTTAATTGTGCTGCACTTAGCAAGCGATCGTGGCTGCACTCGAAAGTTTCTCAGGTGTGCATCTTTGTTACGTCCATGCAAACTTTATATTCGTTCGAGGCTGGTGCGGAAAAAAAAGTGAGAATAGTTATTTGTATTTCTCTAGAACAGGAAGCTATCCCGGAAATAACGTTGGTCACAGTTTGAACGTTTTCTTTTCCCGAACAGAAATACACGTATCGCTAAAAAAAAAAAAAAAAAAGAGTAATTTTATCAATCCTTGCGTTGCGGTGGAATACCTTGCATAACTTACCTCATGGTGTAAACCAGTCGCAATTTTTGTGCCCCGAAATGTTTGTTGATGCGTTTTATACAGTAATGTGATTCATGTTGAACTGGTATGAAAACGGCGCAAAATAAGACCGTGTCGACCAGTCGAAGGCGAACACTGACACAGCGCTGACTTAAAACTGAAAAATTTACTTGTGCACGGTACAGCAAGTAAACATAAAAAGAACGGAGAATCTGTGGGCTTGAATTTAACAATTTGTTATCTGCTGTTTGTGTTAACTTAATTGTCACATTAATTACCTTAGATTAATTTGCTATTTCTGTTACAAATACAAATTTATAATTTTTTTTTCAATTTTTGTGTGTGCAGCCTATCTTGTACTTTTTTCGTGTAAGCAGTATGCACTATTTCCCAAAGATGTCAGTGCGACTTGCACCTTGGAAGTGGAATATTTGTCATTTCGGTCGAACACTGGCTGGTGGCAATGAGGGTGTAAGGAGCTTCTGACTTGTTCTAATATTCGCGTTTGCGATTTCAGGTCTTTTTTTTTTTTTTTGTGTGTGTGTGTGTGTTCTGGTTTGTTGCCGGTTTGGGTATTTTATTTATTTATTTGTGCTCTTTCGCGTTCATTGAAAACACATGCGTGTTTTGAAAATAATGTTTGATGCTTAGTGGCGTATGTTTTACCAAAACACACCCGCCAACATTGAACGACAAGCAGCGGACGTACTGGTTGGAGAGCATACGTCCGCCTCACCTCGGCGTTCGAGATTAAGACAGGATGCCGCTTGCAAAGGTGTATACTCGCACCACCATTACTAGAGGGGGTCAGTTCGGAAACTCGCTTCCCGACCTAACACCAATTCGTAGAGCGCGTGAGAGGTGGCGCTGTGGTCGCCCTAAGATCCATTCCCGGCTGTGTCTCGTGCTCGTTGTTGTTGCGCGTGTTTTTGCTCGTGTAATCGGCGGCTCGTCGTAGGCTCGTAATTGTCGGTTTCTGGATCTTGGACCTTTGAGTCGTTCGCCCATCAATTAGAAAACATGCTGCGCTCCGGAGAAGCGCCACTTTATCTCTCAGAAGGATGCTGTGCGCCTGCAAGTATGGCAAAACGCGATCCCTCAAAAAAAAAAAAAAAGTTCACGTTCAGATAAAAAAAAAAAAAAATTAATGAACGAGGAGCATGTCGGAAAAGGGGGGGGGGGGGGGGGGGGGGGGTTGGGGGAGGTTCAAGATTGAAGAAAGTATATACATGTACACACACACAAAGCAGGTATATTCTTACACCCTTCGTCACATATATAGGACACCCCAAAACTTCCGTTGGATGTACAGCGCACTCACGTTGAACTGACGCTACAAAATTTGACGAGCGGCTTCATAGCCGAGTTGTACAACTTATTACAATAGCTAATGTAAGTGTGACAGACTACAAAAAAAAATAGGCATCGCGATTTTCTTGGCTCTACTGTAAAACCCCTGTGTGCTTTTTTTTCTTCCAGACTTCGATGCGTGCTTTAGGTGTTTAATATGTTATATCGCACCGTCATTAACCCTCTCGGAAAAAGTTGGGGCAGTCAGTTTGACGTCAGTACGTTCTACGTCAAACTAAAGTGTTGAGGTGTCGTATAGGTAACGAGGGGTGTAATGGTTACGCCTTTTTTTTAAAGTGTAAGACAAAGACAACACAACCACACATTTTATGTTTGTGTTGTCTTTGTGTTAGGTGTTTATTGTTTCCTCCATCCTAACACACAAAAACACTGTGTGGGATGTACATTTTCAACCCAACGACATTAATCATTCATTACTCGCACGTCTTCGATGGGCAGACGGCTCTGGTGGCCAAGCTCCAATGATAACTAAAATAAATGCTGTGCCACGTCTGTTTCCGAATATCCCCGCACATTTGCCCAGGCTGCAGACCGTTCTGTTACCCCTGACGCGACAATTACATAAAAGAACTCGAAGCAGTCGACGATGGCCGAAACCGAACAGACAAGCTTAACGACGTTTTCGAAATGTGTTTCAAAACTTAAGAAACACAGTTGCCAGTCATAAAATGATAACATCAAAGGACACTCGAGGATCACGTGATTTTCTACAAGCTTGTTGTGAAGCAAGGCGTAATTTCTGTGATGATATTCGGAAAGGATATTCCTCTGGTTGTCAACATAGGAGGAAATTTGTGCCAGAGCCAAGCTATAGGAGTCAAAATGCAGATGAGCAATGGCTATCAACCCTCATAACATCGGCAGAATTCTGGGTCTATGTTGATTCCCTCAAAGTTTGTGCTCGATGCCCTTATGAACTCCTTCCAATTGTCAACCCCAACAACAGCCGTCTCGAATCAGCGATTCCTAAAAAAAAAAAAAAAAAAAAAAGTAGATTTACAGCTCAGTAACAGTTGATCATCATAAAACCGATGCACGCTAGCTGAGGAATCGCAGCACATCTAGCGGAGCCCGTAGCAGACCTTGCATGAAATGCAAATATAGAAGACGCGAGAAAAACCGATGTCACGTCGACGACCGCGCCACTGTGTCTCCAGTGTATACCGCTCGAGTTCCTAAACTGACCCCCTTTAGTAACGTTCACTCGCACGCCGCCGTGCTCAGCAGTAGGCCAGTGTATGACACGTGACCCTCCCCTAGCGCTCTGCCCCTTTGGCCGCCATGGAGGATCCAGCAAATGTTTTGTGTCTCGTCGCTGACTAAGCCAGCGCCGTGTTCGCTTTACGTCGGGTAGATTCGGACTTGTTTAGATGCTCGCGCTAATTTTGTTGCTGTTCCTTGCTGGGCTCGTTTACTTCTCGTGACTTTTCTGCGAGTCCACGATCACTGTATGCACGTTTCGCTACGAATGGCGTTGTGCAACGGCCGAGATGCCTGGTTGCTCTGAAGTGAATATCAGCACTCGAACAAGTGATGGCAAAACATTGTTCTGCGTTCCTCGCGGGTACGAGAACACCACCAGAAGAAAAGTGTAGTTGCACAGAAGGGGGAGAAAGGATTATACACCCACGAAAGGTACAACAGTGTGTAAAGTAATTAACGTAAACTTTAAAAAAAAAGAGGCTGGGAAATACTTAAACACAGGAACAGTGTTATCGAAACTGAGGGATTCTTTTATTCTTCTAGGTCGTGAGAGTTTGAACTTTCGCAAAATCTCACGTTGTTTATACACACTTCCTAACACAATAGATGTCGTGAGTGAAACCTTAATGGGGCCCTGCAAGGACTTTTTTACTGGTTTTAATTTGCACCAAACCTGAGCGCACTGAACATAGTAACTTAATGAAACTTTTCTTTTCTCGAATTTCGCTTTATTTTAAATGTTGTAGGCAAATTAAAATGACAAAAACAAGCAAAAAATAACCTTCTTCATGACACCCTTGGTTGCTTGAGTGGCCGTGAACTAGAGGAGGGGTAGTAAGCTCAGCGAGCGCTCACGGCTGCCGCACTCCGTGTCGACGGCGCGAGAGGGCGCCACTAAAGCTTGTTCTGGATAAACTGTATACAGCGGGCAGCCAGAGCGGCTCTCAATGCATTTGCTGCGCGATTAAACGCTAATTCAGCATGACACTTAATTGGCCACAAACGACAGCAAACACGGGTAAAGATCAGTTCAGAATGGGAGCCACTTCGCGCTGTCATACCGCGAAACGGCCAAACCGCAAGACACAGCTGCTCGCCGAAGGCCTTCGGAACGCTCGGAGCCGGTCGGATCCTCCAGTCGATACGACCGCAGCGCCGCCGCGTACATCCGGGACCTTTCCGTGCCGGCGCTTGATCCCACTACACCTATGCGCCGCCTTTTCCACCGCTTGGGGGCCGGTATGTCGACTGGTCATTTCTTGTTTCCGTACTTTATAAACCGCATTTGTTTCTTTTCTGATCTTAAATAGTGAACAAAAAGTACTTTTATAAATAATTGAAACGGTTCGCGCCCCTTATATTTTGTATTTCGACTAAAAAGAAGCTTTTAGCGGCTCTGACCAATGGTAAGTCCAGGACCAAAGACGTCACATTTTGCGCGTTTTCGGTACCGCGCGTCGCCCCCGTACGTGGAGGAGGTTTCCGCGTCATCCGGTTAAATTATGACGCACTGATATTTAGTTACTCTCTCCGTGCCCGCTGGCTTGCCCGAACCCCAAGAGACGTGGAAACCGCAAAAAAACGTAGAGGCTTAAATATGATTGCAGCGCCCCTTTAAAGGAGCGTGTGAAAACAAAAGAGTAAATAATTTGCCGGCACCCGGAATTTTTATTTTCTGTTTTTGTCTTGTGGACGTTATGCCAATCGTACATTGTAGCAAAGCGTATCCGTTCGTGCAGATTGGTCAATAAATTAACATGTGCTTGAGCGGTGCGCACCATTTTGGCGGGTTTCTTTTTTATATATACTGCGATGCGAGGAAAACAAGCACGGCATAATAATACACAGGCCTTTTCTTCTCTAGCGCAACAAAGGATCGCATATCCGACGAATCCGACGCAGCATGCAGATCGTAATTTTCTAAGAATTGTGAGCCGGTTCTCATGAAAACATGTTGTTTTCCTATCCAAATTGTTAGTACGTGCACCATCGGGTTCAAATGAAATGCGAACAGTGACGGAACTTCAAGCCGACTACCGGTGCAGCTTTCAAGCTTGGGTTGTGCTTGGCGAGGCTCAAACACATCGGAATAAGACGCACAACTTCGCAGCGCCCTACTACGATGTGTTTGAACATCGTCAAGTACAACCCAAGCTGGGAGGCTGCGCCGGTAGTGGGCTCCACGTTCCGTCACTGTTTGCATTTCATTTAATCCCAATACGTGTACGTGTGCGCTATGCCTTGGTCAAAAAATGATCGCGATAGTACGGCGTCCTGACCACCGATAGCTTATGAATGTTTATCTACGGTATGAGTGGTATAACTTTTCAAGCTCCTTTTAACGCGGAGACAGCAGCGATAGCAATTCGCCCTTTAGTATTTGGGCTCGTGCAAGATCGCAGGATCGAGCATTTTTCGCCACTCGGATGAAGTGGGGCTAAATATTACGAAGGCTTTCTGACCTATGCACAACACACTAACCCTTCAAAACCAGGCAAAAAAAAAGGGAAAGAAAGTTTTTTTTTTTTTTATTGATTTACGACGACGGTAACTATACAACACTCGGAAGAACGACATCATACTCCTTAGCTCTGTGAGCTTTATATACGAAGGTTAAAGGCGTTGCCGGCACGTTTAATTCATTTTCTGTCAGTATTTAACACTTGCGTGGCATTACGCACTATGAGTATATATCATTATTTTACATCTTCAAATACACAACGCGAACGAATGTGCTCATTTGATGCACGAAGATGACACGGCCGTCGTCTGCTAGTTCTCCTTCTTGGTACCCCCAAACGGCATCAAAAAGTCGACGCAGGCTTTTTTTTTTTTATCATTAAAAAGAGAGAAAGAAAGAAAATTGAAGAGTGAGCAAAAACGCTGCTTGCAGAGCCAGAGTATAGCGTTCCTTTTCCTTGCGCCGCCAACTCCGTATTGGCGGTGAAGCGTTCACGTGCGCCGAACTGGATCCAAACTTTATGGGTAAAAACGGTCTTGCAGGCGCCGAGTTACGGGCAAGGAATATTTTCCGCTTCAGTTTGCGAAAACCACATCCTACACTAAAACCAAACGAACTTGAAGGTGCCTTGACCATTTACCATTATGTGTAGATGGGTACAGTATAATCGCGTTGTTTTTTGTAACAATAGCGGTGTTTTAAAACATGTTTAAAGAGTCTGGGAAGCAGACGACACGGAGGACGGTCGCGAAATCGCGTTGCTCGCGTCAACGGCGCTCGCGGAGTGATACGCGACCGGCACATCCGGGCACTTCGGGCCGGACAACAACGTGTAGCTGCGGTTTTCAAAACGACGACGTTTTCGTCGGCTACTATGTTCTACAGATGTCATAGTAAAAACAGGAAACAAATGACGAGGCGACGGCACACGCGCAGCCTGTCGCCGCACTATATCTTCTCTGCTCCGCAAGCCTCAGCACGCCGCTTTACAGCCACGCCATCCGCGACTCCGAACCTCCTGAAGAGGAAGCGACGGTCGCTTCCCGCAGTGTGGCCTTGGATCCAACATGGCCGCCCTGGGAGCACCATTGCGATACTTCGCTCCGTAAGCGGAGCATACGCAGTGACTCTAGCGCCGACTTAATTCGCGCGCCATCTTGCGCAGCGCTTCGTAACTATGAGCGATTTATACAAAGGTGCGACTTATATATTAACATTTTCACGAACACGGTCGTTTATAGGAGTGTGTGAGTTTACACAGCGGTGAGGCTAGTAGACCGAAAAATGCGGTACATTGGCTGCCGGTTACTAGCCTTTTCAGTACAACCATTCCTCGTCCTTTGCAAAAGAAAAAGATTCAGGCTTGCTTTAGGGACTTTTCGTTGGTTCTCTCCTAGAGCCCGCGAATCACGACTAAACTTGTTTGACAAAGCCACCAAATGGAGGAACCATACCGAAAAGCCCAGGCAACAGCGCGGAGGTTGCAAAACCAATAACACCCCTTTCGGCGTCTTCCCCTCTTCTTTTGACGTCATTTCCTCCACAAATAAAAAAAAAAGACTGCTTAAACCTCTTTTTTTTTTTTTCGTTCCGACAACGCTGCAGCCCAGCGTTGCCCTGATGATAGCACGCGCGTTCCACGAGCAAGACACTAATGGCGCCTGTCCCGGGTCATTAATTTCGCGCACCGCCGCCGACGTTCATGCGTGTATGTTTGTCGCTGAAAAGAAAATAAGGAAGAAAGTTCCCTAGCCCTTGGTAGTGCGCCCGGATTTCAGAGTGTTTTCAACTTCCCGATCGAGGTCACGTGGTTCATAGACCACGTTTGCGGTACGAGCTGCGAGTTGGGGCCGAAAGCGTATCTTCCTTGCCGTCCGCTTTCCTCCTCACCAGGTGACAACGCAACGCATGCGCACTGGCGAATAGGAAGCGTCTGCCATTAAATGGCGAACGCTTTCCATGGGTTGACTTCCTTCCTCTCTTAAGTCTAGGCTCTATAGCCCATGGCACTGCCCTCGTTACACTCCCTCGTCTCTTTTTTTCCCCAAAGATACTCCCCCTTTTCTTCTCCCTTTTTTTTCGAACGATCGTCCAAAAGCGCATCCGGAAACCTCAAAAGAAAGTTCTTTTAATTTCCCATTTTACATTTCGTATTCAAATTATTTTCTACTTCCCTGTTTTGTTGTCTACGGGATTTGTGGTCAGTTCGAAGCTGCTTCGCATATTTGTGGTTGAGAGTGCAACCAACTGCGTCGCGACTCGCAACCAACGAAAACAAAACAAAAAAAAAGTGAAAGCCGTTTACAAATCCCTGTAACGCCGAACTGGAGCGCAGCTCTTGAGGAGGAGGAGTGAAGGGTACTGAGGGGAGGGTAGACCCCTCCTCCTCCCCTCATTCTTTAATATGCTCCGGGGGGGCGGTCACGTGACCTCGGGGGGGGGGGGGTGTCACGTGACTTCGGGGAGGGGGTCACGTGACCTCGGGGGTCACGTGACCTCAGAGGGGTCACGTGACCTCAGAGGGGTCACGTGACCTGGGGGTCACGTGGGGGTCACCTTGGGGTCACGTGACCTTGAGATGACCTTGGGAGGGGTCACGTGACCTTGGGGGTCACGTGACCTTGGGGAGGAGACCACGTGACCTCGGGGGTCACGTGACCTCAGAGGGGTCACGTGACCTTCAAAGGGTCACGTGGGGTCTTGGGGTCACGTGACCTTGAGATGACCTTGGGAGGGGTCACGTGACCTTGGGAGACGTGGGGTCACGTGACCTTGAGATGACCTTGGGAGGGGTCACGTGACCTGGAGGGGTCACGTGACCTTGGGGGTCACGTGACCTTGGGATGACCTTGGTTACGCCGACGGCGACGCCGACGGCGACGGCGACGCCGCTCAAGCCGGGAACGGGCCCCTGAGAGCTGCGCTCTAAAACTCACTGGCGCCATCTAGCAGTCCAGGAAAACACTCCCAAGCTGCACAGATTTTCAATTTTTTTAACGCATTATTTTTTTTTTCTTGTGAGTTTGAAATAATTGTTACAATGTTATAAGCAACCGTTTTTTTTTTTTCCACAGACAGTGCGAAGATTCGATACTGCGAAAGTTTCGGCGCAGCTATACGCAGGTCTGAAGTATTCGAGGACTACCCGATAGGTGGCGCTGTATGCCAGTTTGTTCTCTTGTCGTTAGCGGTCAAGAACGGTCGTAACGCAGTCGGTCAGACTCAAGCGCAAGTGTGTGAACCAGATAAGAGCGTCGTTGCTGTGTGTGCCAAAAAAAAATCAAATTCGTTCAACTATAAAACAATTAAGCGGTGCAATGGCCCGTTAAAGAGGACGTAATAAGTACTTACCGTAAGTATGAGTAACGGCTTGAAAAAACAAAAACAAAAAAACAAAACAATGAAAGGTGTTTCTGTCTTAAGCCCATAATCTCTCAGAGACAATTCGGACTCCTCCGCTTATAATAATTCCTTCTCGCTAACGTTTTTGCTACCGCAGGCTGTGAACTGTGAATAAACTTAGAACACAAAACCACTAGATCCCACCCTTCCTTACTCCGCCAAACAAACAAAAAACGAACTTAGTTTGTAACCTTTGCTGCGTTACTTCCATCTCAACTGTTTGTTTTATTGCATTTCAACGTCAGGTAAGTAAACGAAACAACCTAAGTTACACGAAAGTAGTTCCTTTAGAATCTAGCAAAGCATGCGAAAACTCCCTAAGGGCGGCTCGAGCTCCCGCTCGCTAAGCAACTCGCTGCAAACGTTGCACCATGGCCTTCTTTATACTGACAAAGTTTGGCAGATGGCCACGAGAAGCGGCCGCCGAAACGGAAAAGGTGCAGCGGCAGACATCGGATGAGAAGAAAGCCACGTGACTGGCGCCCCGCTACGGCGAGACGCCGAAACACACTTCTTCCGAGCGAACAATTGTGTTTCGAGTCCTCGCCGCTGCAAAAGCTGTGCGCTGACGTCCAGGTTTCCCGAGAAATTGCTCTTTGATGCTCTGTGCTACCAGATCTTCGCGCTTCTAAATCTAAATCTAAATTCTCTACCACTCCGTCGTCGAAGTGGTAGAGTGCCAGGCTTTGCGTTACATCAAAAACCTGTGTTCTGAATATTCACGTATAAATATTTGGGTACGTTCAAAACGCGACATCACTAAATTACCGTACAGTGTTCTCGCTTATCTACGAACAAATAACACGGTATCACATCTTCTCAGCAATTTTTCTCAACGCTCAATTAAAAACCCCAAAAAAAAGTCCGCCGCGATTTTCTTTTCCGCAAATGTGTAATTTTTGCTTGCATATTGATTACCGAGGGCGTCCGAGCGAAAGAAAAAAAAAACTTATTTCATTACAAAACTCGCTGCCGCAAACGCATACATCGAACAGCCGAGGAAAACGTTACCTTTGAAGCCGGAAGAAATATAGAAATTCAAAAGTAAAGAAAGAGGGAGAATAAATCAGAAATCAGGTTATTGGTTGTCGTAGCCGTCGTTTAGCTCCACGCTAAGCGGCGGATTAAATTTGGTATCTGGCAACCTGAACCAGGCCCTTGACGCCACCCTCCTTTGGGGTCACACATCATACAAAAGAGAATGTCTGGAGACACAGCCTGAGGTCTTCCTTGTATGACGGTACAAAAACTGCCTGCAGACCTGTTCGAAGAAGCCTTGGCGTGATCCAGACATACGTTCTGCGGCGTGTCGTTTTATGTTTACCTGGGTGCTCAGATGGCGAGCATGGACTTTGGTGCGAGAATGATATCAACTTACCGATGTTCTCTAATCACTCACTGGCAGCCTCAGAAACGCAGGTTGATACAGCATCAGCGGTAAAAAGAAGCAATCACGATGCAAGACGCATGTTTGTTTTACAGCGGAGCTGTTAACGGCTACTAGGATCGTGTCCCCCGCACAGAAATGTCGACACAGAACTCTGGTTGCCGCCTTCGCTCATAGGTGGCGGTAGCTGTCCAGAGTGTCCAGACAAAGACGGCTCTGGAAAGCTATAGATTGAACAAAGCAGTTATTGCCAAAGAAAACATTTATGACAATTCTAGGGGAAGCTCATTGTTGTTTGAGGCGAGGACGGGTGTTCTGCGAACCAGAACATACAGAGTGAGGTACCAGGAAATGGATACAGTGTGCACTGCTTGTGGAGAGGAGGACGAGACGGCTGAGCACTTGATACTCTACTGTAAGGGGCTTCACCCTATGCCTACGGAAGACAACATAGATTTAATAAAGTCATTGGGTTTTAGAGACAGCGAAGGGAGAGTGGATTTCAAGACTGTAGAGATTACCAAGCAAAGATTAAGTGAATGGTGGCAAAAAGCGAGACAATACTAGGTATTTTCTTATTAACTGATAACGAGGGGGTTTCATAGCTTCACTTTCTTTGCAGTTCGGAGTGAATATAGACTTCACATTTAAATATTCTAAGCTTAAATGGTAAAACAAAATGGCTAGGTGACGCAAGTTACCGCCCGATCCAAAGGGCTCAGCCGGATTCATCCATCCATCCATCGTTGTGTTTGCCGGTTGTGCGCTTGCCGCCGTCGCTCATAGATGGCGCAACCTCCCGAGCCCTTCCGCTCTGGCTTGCCGACTTGCGGCCGCCCATTGCTTCATTTCTACCATAGTACGGCTTCGCTGGTCTTCCTTCTTCACCAAAGTAGAAAGGCTAAAAGATTTTTAATGTCATTCGTGCGAGGGCTTTTCAACTTTCTACGAACGAAGTACAACTCTCAAGTTCGTTCCCGCGTTTTAAGCCTCAGGGCAACGTCAGGTTAATTTGTATGCCACAGTGACGAATTTGCTATCCGTGGATGCTCGTCGATTGGCAGGTTGATAGCATCGAATCAACGGTGTGACCCTAGTGAAAGTTCCAATAAAGGATCCCATCTGTAAAGATTATGGTCCAGTAATCATTTAGACCAATACAATCCTATCGTAACCCAAAAGGTGGAACCTATTGGTCCATTAGGATCCTATTGTCGTAGTGGCCAAATGAGGCCCCTTGGTGTAATGGTCCTATAATGGAATATTGGTGTATTGTTTCATTGGAATGTCCCAATACACGAATAGACCTTAATTGGAACCGGTCTTTGAGTGGCGTGCTGGTCGTGTCTTCATTTATGGTTCCTCCATTTCCGTTCGATGACTCCACAGTTGTGGCGTGCTGTACCCTGCCGCCATCTTGGCCGTGGCGCAGCAGCGGGGCTGGAGAAAGCAGACCCTCTTTCTGGTGTGCATACTGAACATTGTAATACCCATAATCGTGTACAAATGGGGTAGAAAGGTGAATGTTAGAAAAAAAAATCTTTTTACGTGATTTATGAATATCGGTGGGAGTAAGAACAGAGTGCTGATGATTTACACCCCTTACATACCGTTTTTACGCCCCACTTGTAGCGATGGTGTTTGAAATCGTGTAAAAAGAGTGAATAGGCGAATTTTACGCCCTTTATTCACAGGGTGTGAAAGGGGCATAATGGTGATGCAGTCGGATACACCCATGATTTGAGAACCATTCATTTCTATTGCTTTCGTGAAACTGTTGCTGATGAACGGTAGTACACAAATTCAGTATGATTAATCGTCACACGAAGTCGCGTATGATTAGGAAGTGTTGGAGATTAGTTTTTCCAACTCCGGTCGAACTTTCTGTCGGACACGAGCCGAAAATTACGTGTCAAGCGTGCATCGGTTTGAATCAGTTCAAATTCTATTTAAAAAAATAGCCTCCACTCGGAAACGATGAACGAAGACGGGGAAATATACAGCCCAGGTAGCACACAGTATTGCGCCGATATTAACCTGAAATCGGAAAGATTGCGCCGATACCATTTTGGTTCAGCCAATATCTGTGAAAAATGGGATGGATCGCAGAGGCTCCATCCTGACATACCATACTCGACGCCGTCTTTGGTTGAGTGTCAAGAATGTCCTTTGTGAATCGGCTATGCCGGCGAGGTATTTCTGTTTTTGACCGCAATAAATCCGACGTTAAATAAAAATAAACAAGATTAAGGAAAACGGAATATGCTTACTTTTAGACCGAGAAAGACCTCATCCGCTGAAGCTTTGAACAAACTGTGGCACCCTCATTTTGGGTAGTACAAACTCACTTGACTGGGCCTCGCACTATACTTATAGCACCTTTCCTCAGATTTTATCTTTCTGTGTAGTTCTCAAGAAACAGTACCGCAAGACAATCAAACGTTACGAGATTCTCATCTCTGCGTCGTGACACCAAAATATCCAGCAACCGAATGATTTTTTCCTTCATTGGAATGCGTGAAATTGCGTCTCTTGTCTGATGCCGTCAGCGCCTCACAGCCGAATTTATAAACGGGCCTCGACTCGAACTCGACTTGAAATCGACTCGAAAGTCCACTCGAGGCCGGTTTTGCGCTTCACGAACCGACCTCCACTCCAAACGCTCCTCGACTGGAAGAAATACTCGACTCTTTCCTCGAGAATCTCAAGATAGGTCCGGCGCTTCCAGGAGCCGCTCCTCGACTTGAGTTTGGAGTCTCATGGCGACCGACGAGTCGTTCGCGGAGTTCGTGCACTTCGTTTTAAGCGCAGAAGAGATTCTCTACGACGACGCAAACGACAGCCAATCGAGACATGTGACAAGACCGTGTTTCAGAGAAGCCTGAACCCGCTGGAGCACTGCAGTGACAGCGCATTTCTTGTGCAGTACCGCTTCACGAATGCGACCGTAGCGAGCACTCTGCAGTCTCTGCCGGGAGCTCCTCGTTGCTTTGAGCTTTTATGATGTCGGGACGTTCCAAGTTGTTCCGTGAACCATGTGAACATGCCGCAGCCGACAGTGTGCCGGGTTGCGGAGCGAGTTTTGCGGCTCCTCGCACGGACCATCTTCACCAGCTCAGTGAAGTTCGCGGACGGCGCGGCGATTAATAAGAGGACCCGGCGGTCGCGATGTGGAAGTGTTTTGGAAAAAGAAATGGATACATCTCCATCAACGTGCAGGTAAGTTCACTCGTGTTGTTTGTGTTAGTAGTGCCAAACTTAATTAATCAAACTGTATGCTGAGATTCCGTATCGTAAGTCTAAACTCTGACGTAACGACATCAATCAAAGGCGACTTTAAAACAATTATGTATCCCGCGAGAGCTTGCACGACCGAGCGTGCGATACTCGCGTTCTTCTGAAAAAATAAATTATGTCATTAAAGGGTTGCCGGCTCTTGTGAGAGCCCAGAAAAATGTTAAAATAAAACGAACATCCCTATCGGCCCAGCTTGCTCCATCCTCCTATTGGTTTTCTAAACTTTATATCTCTCGGAGAAGGCAAAAAAATTACACATAAAAACAAAAAGTCCGTTTGTAGTGATCGGACTCAAAGCAAAGCTAAAGGCTTCCTTCGTCAAGCAAAAAAGGAAAAAAAAAAGACTTTTTGTTGGGTTTGTGAGCCGAATATTCTCAAGTCGCCCGCTTTCCTAATTCCTGCGATCGCATGCACCCGGGCATTTCACGAAAGTAAACTGCTAAGCCCGGTTAAGGACCGGGCAGGCCATCAAAGGGGCATACCCAACAACGACACCTCCCCTTCTTCTTGCAGTCACCTGTTCGTCCAATCGACGGGAATCGATGCCTAGCCCGTCTTAACGCACAATCCCCTTTAACAAAGACGCCGGGAACCCCAAGTAGCTCGGACATTCGCCAACTTTGTCCCAGGATGGAGAAGCAACTTAGAAAGCTAAAAAGAAAAACAGAAAAGCACATATGGCTGAATTGCAGCGAGAGCACGGCCAGACAACGGCAAACATCGACACTGCGGTGCCTGCGGGGTTATACGGCTGCAAATCGTAAGGGACGACCGTGTTGAAGATGTCTCCGTGTGGGACGACGTACTGACGGCACTGGTCTTCATTCAACCTTACTTTTGGCTTCCTTAGCTCCACTGCAGTGTGTGTGTGCGTGTTTATATAATCGCTTCGTTTACTTTCTCCATCTCTAACGTGACATTGGTATACAGAAGATTACTGGCGCCGTTTTGTCTGGTATAAATCGGGAAATAGCAAGCTTCTAATTTCTATCTTTACGCCATCTTTCTCTCTCTCTCTTTGTCTCTTTCTTTCTTTCTTTCGCACTTGCTCATTGATTCCCATTCTGACACCAGCAGCATGGCCCTCCAGTGCTGTAAAGAGGGCGAGCGAATGTGTTTACTTTATATCGTGCTCTTTGTGTGTACTTACCTATAGGGCCATTCTATTGACCTGTGTGTAGGTCCCCCTATCCTTTCCCCTCTCTTTGGAGACTCCTTTCCACCTTCGATCTATAACGGTTCTTTCCTTTATCGGGCTCCAGGTAAGGCTCGTCTCTCCCTCCAGCCGTGCAGGCAACCGGTAGTTTTATGTACTACTCTTGTTGGGTTTATGCGCCGTCCTCTGGCCGTGTTTAGCACTTCTTCAAAAGTTAAGCCCCCCCCCCCCCCCCCCCCTTCGTTTACGATCTTTATTTCGATGCCCCACGTCGTCTTAGAGCCCATTATAAATTTTTCGAGTTTATTTTGAGAGGGGGTGTCGCGATAATTTGTGCTGTTCGGGTCGTCTCTGTGAGGTATTCTTTCGGTACTTTTTTCATTTATTTATATTTACACCGTGACCTGCCCCTCTTCGTCTGGTCTTTGGAGCACCATTGGAAGCGCGCGACAAGACCGGCGCCACAGTGCGGCTCCTAACAAAAACATTTTGCGTTGAGAACGGCAGAACTGGCATAGACATTTCGTGTGACGAGCAGACAACCTTCGTTTCCAAGAAATGTCAGCTGAACCTAAAATGCAAAGCGCTATACAAAACGTTCCGGGCCACACTCGGCGCTAACTCTTTTTACGCGGGACTTGAAAATTGAGAACGCGAATCCACTTCATGATGTACCGGCGAAACCCTCCATGATCATCTCAATTCCGGTACGTCTTCTCAATATGACGGTGAACTAAGAGCAATCTGATAAAAAGAGGAGCGAAAAATACTTATGATGTATTTTTTTTTTCAATTACGGGCACTGATGTATGCTGTCTCGTGATGATTTCCGGACCGTCCTACTCCCAAACGCTTCGTAGAGGTGTGGTACCTGGAAGACGTGTCCAACAGGTGTGTTTAACGTCCTATTCCGCCCATGCATCCAAAATGGTACCGAAGTAACAACAAATGACGTCACAGAAACCGGGGTGTCATGCCGTCGGAGGTCGCGATCCTGGCGGTTGGTCATTGCAACGCTGGCGAAAAGCAGGAGCGAACGCGAGTGTCGCGGTCGTCGCGGCGTCTCAACTCGTGGCTGCCTAAGCTTCCGCGGACTGCCGAGCTGGAGAGCGACCTGCAGCGGAACAGGCGTCTGTCACATCCAGCACCACTGCTGGGACGCCGCCAGGATCGCGGCCGGCGACTGCCATGACACATCTACGATGACGTCATCAGGCGGAAATCGAGGAACGACTTTTTTTTGGACGCGGTAAGGACAAAAGTTGGAGACGCGTTCCAGGGACCACCGTAGCTTCATTCGCAATGTGACGCAATGCGGACGCTGTCGTTGGGGGCGCTGCCAACCAAGTTCCACAACATACGGCTCTGAGTTCCACAGCAGGGCGGCGCGCCCCCTTTAGGTGTTGTTCCACGCTCCCAATAGTCATAAACAGCCGGACTTATCGTCTTCACGCTTATTTCTTCCGGATTCCTTCGTCGGCCCTTTTATCGGCCGCATTGAAATTTTATCTTTGAGTCAATGAGATGTTCAAGTAAACACTGCGTCAACACAAAATAAAGTGTTTCAACTACTATGTTCTGCGACTTATATTGAACTCAGGGCCATCACTTGCACAACAAACATGTCTTGTAAACATCCTAAATACCCCCCCCCCCCCCCCAAACCTCTAATAAAATTAAAGGTATGTTAAGAGGTAGTTGTTCTCAAAAGGCCCCATAAAATTTTAGTGTAACACGTTTATAGCTAGTTTCACGTTGTGTAGGTGTAACAGCGCGTAAAAGTGAAGACTAAGAGAAGGAATATACAAAACAGGACGAGCGCTGACTCGCAACTAAATTATTAATAGTGAAAACAGAAACCAGGAACACATAAAAGGCACACTCAACCACACATGCGCCACCCAAACTGTCCCGTCAAAAAGGACTTCATCGATCAGCGCATCGCTAGTCCCTCTGCCTTCGAGTTGACCTTCGAACAAATTTGGCTCATTCTCTGGGGGGCTGAAAACACAACCGGGATGTCCTACTTTTTTCAGATTATAGGATACTTTGAACAGGTAGGGAATGACAACAGTCCTCCTCCTGTCAACAGTTTTCTTAGATAAAGAAACCCCCTTAACCTTCTTTGCAAGTGTACAGGTGTCTTGTACAAGTGTCTTGTACTTCGGGTGTTGCATACAGGATACCCCTCTCTTGTGGCAAGGTGTATACCGGACAAACCGGTAAATGCTCAAACGACAGGATCAAGAAGCACGACTATTCCCCGAGAGCTACGGTCGGCAGCAATCTATCGGTGCACTGCGGGACTGGCAAGAGCAAATTGCCCCTCGATGTGACCGCTATCTTAGGGAAGTGCCGAGATAAGGTGACGAGAGAAGTGACAGAGGCCTTCTACATTGTTAATAACGTAGCGCAATGCGTCAGCAAGCCATTGGTGGCGCTATCGGAAAAAGATATGCTTTAATATTATTATGAATCAGGGGGCCTAGAGATGCGCTGATCGATGATGCCCTTCGGGACAAAACAGTTTGGGTAGTAATTGCGTGGTTGAGTGTGCCTTTTGTGTTTCCATGGTTTCTGCTTTCTCTATTAAACATTTAGTTGCGGGTCAGCGCACATCCTGTGTCTTGTGTTCCTTCTCTTAGTTCTAGTTGTTACGCGCTGTTAGACCTACACCATGTTAAACTTCCACCAACTTGCCCAGCTCTCTACTTTGTTATAGATAGGCTAGGTTTGGAGCTAAAGCGAAGCCACATAAAGCGTAACCGCGAATTTCCCCGTTAAATATAGTGGTGAAGATTTACGTCACATTGCTTTATGTCACGTGACATATAAACAAATTCAGCTTCCCCTCTAAATTTAGACAAAAAATTGACGTCACATGACCTCATCCCTAATCCAGTTTCCCCGCTAATTTTAGCAGGGAAAATGACCTCACATGATTTAACGTCACGTCTACTACAGACAAATTTAACTTCCCGCTAAATTTAGCGCGTAAAAGTGACGTCATATGATGTCACATTACCTATAAACAATTCCAGTTTTCCCGCTAGATTTAGCGGGAAAATTGACGTGAGATAACTTCGTGCGTCTTGACCTATACAGAAATTCATTTACCCCGCTAGATACGGGAAAATTGACGTAGAGTGACCTTAAAGTTAATTTAATTTTTTCGCTAAATTTAGCAAAGAAAATGATGTCACACGACTTCATCTTACGTGTACTATACAGAAATTCAGTTTCCCCGATAGATTTAGCGGGAAAATTGACACGTGACCGGAACCAGCCCCTTCTTTCCCATACTCTGTGGACATAGGCAGATTATACATAAAGAAGATACAATTGAAAGGGGGGACGTATCTATGTATCTTCCTCATGTTTAATTACGGTTACCAACACGCACGTTTTGTACTTAATAGGCAGATCCGACAGGAAAAGTCAATGGGTCAACCAGTCAATGAGCCAATAGAGTGGAGATATGTGAATGGGCTGGAGAGGAGTTGAGAGACCTGGAGGCTCGAAAAGAAATGCCTGGAGGAGCGCTAATCTAACAACTTTTCAAATTTGGCATACGTTTTATTTTGTTATAGCGGTGGAATACTGTGTGTGCAATAGCATTTACACCAAAGCAAATGACATGTATGTATTATTAGGTTAGCATACATCTGGCGCTCATTCTCAGAGGTACCATAAACCAAACAAGTTACAAGGAGCAACGAATCATATATTTATGCATCGTGATTGGTCCTTTTTTTATCAACTCTCAATCTGATTGGCTGCGGAGCGATAATAAGATGTTTTCTCAAGATTCCATTAGTCACCAATATTGAACGTTTCATTATACCAAAAAAAACTACATCAACCAATAAGGATAATCCGGAGCCACTAAGTCAAGAACAGCGCCATACGCACGATCCTACTACGTAATACTGTATCGCAGCCAATCATTCACAACGTAAGCGGTGCACAGACTATCCTGTGAACCAGCATCAATCATTATAGAGAGCGTTAGTAGATCGTTCCGGTGCCTCTGATAACGATACCCAAGCTCTGCCAGCGCCTTCGAGCATGCATTGCGTCATTATCGGGTATCGTCATTGGAGGTATTAGAACTATCTATAAATACATAATAAGTATTTATGTTCACGCTGCCTGAGATGCCCCAAGTCAAGTTGATATGTGCTCATTATATACGACCGTTTTGTTCACATATATCCGGCAAGAGTATGAGCCCTAAACAAGCAGTCATTTTTTTTTTTTTTTTGTAATTACAAACGTTTTCGAATATGCACCGCACTCAAGCGTGTATGACATGGACCTCAAGGTCTAACGCTATACGGGACGAGAGGAGACAAGCGAAGAGAGCTCATGTGCACGCCGTCGAGAGAGCAAACAAAGAAGTGGAAGGGGCCTGGGAGCTGTTTCTTAACTTTAAACGCTAACTCCAAGACAAACAAGATAACAAAGGCTGACATTAGGGACAGCGGTAATCCAGCAGCGGAAACTTTCTGGCGATACGTTAATTCAACGGACAGAAGTGACCCAGTACCAACTGTCATGGAGGATCACGCAGGAAACGTGTTACAAGATTTAGCAAAGCAAGTACCTGGCTAAGTTATCCGAGTAGGAAGACGCGCATACTCCAGGAGCGGTGCTGCCACAAGCCTCATCAATGACGAACGCAGACCCTGCCAGTCTCAACTGCCAGAAGCCCCAGGGCGACCAACAGTGCCGAAGTTTGAGGTTGTGATGGTTTCGCTTAACAGAGCCATCGCGCATATCCCGCAAAACACGAGGCATGGCGAAGACACAAAAAGGTAGCTGGACACCACTTTACAAACAAAATTGAGGAGCGATGCCCTATCCTAGACGTTTGACTGCACAGTAAAGTTGTCCTGGTGCCGAAACGTTTAGGCAACAAAAAACGGTTTCATGACTACCGTCCCCTCAGAGTAGTCGGTACAATCAAACAACGACTAAACAACAGCGATATTTTTTTTTTTTTTTAAAGTAGCATTTAATAAATTCTGGCGAAATAACATTATCCCATGATTAGTTATCGACATTCTTCTTAACTTTGACTTATTTCTAAACCGCGTGAGCATATCGCAATGTCAAGTCGTCGGCGAAACGAGGGGCTTGCACTTTGTTTTTCGCTTTGAGCAATCTCTCGCCGCGCTTTGTCGCCTGCGTACGGCAAGATTCTTGAGGTATGGGCCGCTACTGTTGTATTCCTAGCGAACAATGTTGAGTTCGGGTGACTCTGTAGTGCTGGGCACAGTGCGACCGCTGTGCAGTGCGACGCCGTACCGCTGGCTTCCCATCACGTCTAACTACAACTCACCTCGCTTGCATGTAAACAGCGGAAGCTTACAAGCTAGATCACCGAACACATTTGCTGGCAGAGTGGAATCTATTCTGTCGGAGCATTCACGACACGCCTCAGCTGAATTCTCAGGTCGCCTTCATATTATCGCACTGCGCGACCCCTTGATTGTTTTAACTTGTAATGTAAACCTACGGCCAAAACAAAACCCACATAATAAACATATTAGTCTGCTCGATTAAGCTTGCGTAGCTTATGCACAGTTTACGAAATAAACTGCCCGTGGGTCGCTTTGCCTGCTATATTAATGAGGATATTTTGTTTTCCGTGTATGTAGGTGTGTATGTATTGTGAGGGCTGAAAGAATAAAGGAAACCCGGGGGCACTCGAGAGTGGCCAGAAAGAGCAGTCGCGTCTGCCCCCGGATTTTATCGAGCTCAAAATCTGGACCCACGTTGGGCGCCAGATGTAGTGTGCGATCAGAACGATGCCGCTCCCTTTCTATGTCTGAACGCAACTGTCCGTGCTCGCCGTGGTTTCACGTGCACGGACCAATCTCGCGTGCCCACGAATTTTCTTTCTTCTTTCAGCCCCACAGTATGAATGTGTGTATATTTGCAGTGCATGCTCTTGAAACGAGAGTCTGTAAGTAGGCACGCGAAAGACTGTATAAAAAATAACTAACTAAACGAAACGTCAGAGGTTGGTACGTGCGTGCAACAATCTTGTCCGCCGATGGCCATTTGACCTAGGATATTTTCCCGCTCGTCGCAGTCCGTCGGGCGGACATCCATGCCGGAGGGACATCCATCGAATCTACCACCTCAGCCGGCGGGTTAACGGCCGGTTCAAAGTCTTCGAGGAAGCTGCCTTTGACCTCGCTACACTGGTCCATCAAGACCTTGAAGCGGTTTTCCGGCGTCAACACTAGGGTGAATAAATGCGGCTTCTCGTCTTTGAACATTTAGTTCAACTTGGAGACGTCGCCGGACTTTTTCCAGTGCTTCTCCTCGTAGCTTCTGTTGCGGGGGTTCCCGAGCGGGAAGATGAGGGGCAGCTTGTGGCCCCTGCCTCATTTGCCGGGCCCAAACATGAAGGTGTAGGGGACATTGCCGTGGAATTGACGCAGGTCCCCGTTATCGTTCATGTCACAAAGGAGGGTCACATAGGCGCCACCGGAGTTCTGGTCCTCACGGAACTGCACGTCGTACTGTAGCACGAAAGGTTTGTGCTCAAACACGCAGGGCTTCTCCAGCTTGGCGGCGATGGTGTGGTGACGCGCCTTGGTCTTGAGCACCAGGCCCAGGTCTCCACGCTGGTGGTTCTGGGCGGCGCCCTTCACCTGCCACTTGCCATCGTACTTCTCCACGCCGTCTTCTGCGCCATCCTTGGGGTCCTCCGACAGGACCCATCGCCATTTGAACGCGTCATGATCGTGGCGAAGGGCTCCACTATGCGGGCAAACTCCACGGGCTTAAGAATGTTTTACACTGCATCTTCAATTGGTTCCACCTTGGGCTCCTTGGCTTCCTCCTCACCGCAGAGGAGTCTTGTCAACAACAAGTGCAGAACCAAGTCGAAATGCATCTCCTGGTCGGTTCTTTTTGGCGCGGCGTCATCTATGTGGAGTGCCACGATCCTCCCTGAAGCGGGGACACAATCAGGTCGCCCCATCGGCCCTTGTTCCGCCACTTGCCTATCTTACACCCTGGTTTCCGCTGCACTCGTCGAACGCGCCCGACCGCGGAACGCCAGCGCCCGGCGGTTGGCTTTCGCATTAGAGCGCGTTCGACAAGCGCCGTGGAGACAAAGGCAGTCTTTGTCTTCACCTCACTTCTCGAACGCGTTAAAACGCAGAGCGCAGCCGTCCGGTGCTCGCATTCAAACGTGTTAGACGAGTTTAGTGGAGACAAAGGCAGTTAGTTACATTTAGGTCTACCCACTAATTATTCGAAACAGGGCTCGGCGTTCTGACGCCCCCTCTCGTGTCCTCCTTTCCCTCAGTTTCACGGACCATTAAATTGGCTTCCTTTTATCGTAACTGCTCTAGCGAGAAAGCGCGCTTTATAAACAAATCATATGTTTAAACATAAAGAAAGCAAGAAGTTGCAAGTGTTGTTTTTGTTTTGTTTTTTCGCCAATTTCGTGCACAGGAGTAGTGCTCGAGCAGAACAGATTAGCGATAAACAATCATTTTTATTATAGTTAATTTCGCACCAATGTAGGACGTATAAAATTTCTGGAATCTATGTCGAAACGCGTGAACCTTAGTGCGGTACTGATGTTTCATTGTAAGCAAAATGTTCCAAATCCTCCAACGATATCTTTAAGACCGAGAAACTAACGTGTCACTTTTTTATATCAAGGGTTTCCCTCTGCGACGTTTTCAATGTTCTGAGAAAAGACACGCAATTTCAAGCACAACCTTTCAGTCGGAGTAGCCATCTACAAGTCAACTTCATTAACGAACTAGATAAACCCGGCGTCGCCAGTTGACCCGGAAACAACTTGCTCCGTAACTCCTAACGTCTAGCCATGACAGCAGAAAGCAAACAAAAACAAGTAAACTAAGGTGCTGGTGCGAAATAAAAAAAGAAACATCCACGCCCATTGACTCCGCCCGAGGAACGGTTCTCCATAAACGCGCAAACAAGAAGCAGCAAAATGTCTATGTAAAAACACACTAAACACGGACAACCCCACGTTGAGCGCCAATTCGGTGCGTCCGGTCACGTCCGGCAGTCCATACCGTCTCCTTTTTTCTTTTGGTTCATAAAAACAGACCAAAACCGATGGACTAGGAACGAGCGACAAAAAGAAGGAAAACCAAGTAAAAGGGGACCCTAAAAAATATATGTCGGAAAAAGGAGGGAGAGAAAAAGGGGGAAATGGGGATTTGCAGCCCAGTTCCAGAGGCAAGCGAGCAGAAAGACGAGAACGCCCCGTCGTTGGTGGACGCTGATTTATCGGGACATAGAGATGAAGATGTAAGTGGCTTGTGTGGCCGAATGGCCCACCCGGAGCTAAAGGCTCGGCCATGTGGCGAGCACGTCAGTCCGACGCCGGACTTGGAAGACAGGATCTCGACGTCAGTCAGTCGCCGCCAGGGGTCGCCGTCGAGACGTGGGAACATGAAGACGGCCGTCGGACTCCCTGTGTCTCGCCAATATTTCTCCTGCTTTCGCAGCCTTGTCCCAAGTGTCGACCGTGCTATGACAAGTCCCAAAGATAGCCCTTTTTTAGGGGAAAACTTCTTCAGTGCCTTAAGAATCACTCTTATACAACATTGGGCTCGGAGACGACAATGATATTACCTCAATGGTTTGTTCACAGCGACCCTGCTCAAAAACAATCGGAGACAAGTAGTCAAGTTATCACCTTCTCGGCGAGCGACCAAAAACGAATTCTTCAGAACTTTGTCCGACTCTGTATGTTGCTACAAGTGCTACCATGTGGCCCTCGACTGTGCTTTGACTGTACAAGCGCGTGCTAGCCAGAGACGGTAAAAGCCAGGAGCTCGCTCCTGTAGCTTCTGTTACGCTCAACTTAAATAGAAACGGAATATAGACCAATGAAAGTTGGGTTAATTTCATACAGCGAGGTTGAAAAAGCAATGTTCTTCGTAACTCCCATATGTTCAATTAAATCGTGCGGGTTCTTACAAAAACAAAATAGAGTACATACAAAATATTAAGGCTCTTAGAAAAGCGCGATCGAAGAAAACTGCACCAACGTTCGAAGAGACGCAAAGTGTAGCTCCGCCAAAGAGAAAGCTGGTAATAAGCTCATCCAGCGACATCGCCTTTTAAAATACCCTTCGACACAATTAAACAATGTCGTCCAACCGAGGCACAGTTAAAAAGAAGAACAAAATGGAATGTCTATCGATAACAAAAAAAAAAGGGAGTTGTTAATTTTTTTATCCATTTCCGATATCTCGTTTGCCATCGCCCCCAGCGACCTCCTTTGTTCTCTCGTAGACTATTAATTATCGCGCGCACAATTATGCGGAAACTTTGAGGTCTGCAGAAAAAACGTATATTTAAGGCGCGAAGCGAGAAATAATAACGACATTAAAATCGATTTTTTTTCCGCGAAATTTGAATTTACACGGCGATAACTATTTATCTTTCCAAAGCTCCCTCGGATCTCTTAATTCCTCAGCTTTCTTTGTTCGCATATGCGGCTAATATTTGTGCGCTCGGGTATATTGGGGCTCGAATGCGAGTAATAAAAAAGAATATGGCAAATAAACGCGAGGACAGAAGAAAGGCAGACACAGTTGTTCCTCTCACGTATACATGCGAAGGACGACAAGCACGAAGGACACAGTTCTTTTCACGTGTAGATGAGGAGAAGAAAAAGAAGACGATTTTCGAGTTTCGTGAGTCAGCTCCGTGTCCTTCTTCTCCTTGTCCTTCGTTCCCCTTATCCTTGTCGAATGTGAGTAAGCTCCTACGACTGCAAACGAGTGCTTCGTCGGCGTTTGGCTGAAACCCGTCTTTTCACTGACTGAACACGAATATCAGCCGACGCCACGATCTGACCAATCAGACAGCGTGAAAAGCATCATGATGTTCGTCACGTTCCTCTACGTGTTTTATCATCGCTGAACCTATCCTAAAGAGAAGACTTTTGACACTGCTTATCTCGTGGCGTCGGGTTCGTCTGAACTTAAGCTGAAACCAAGTATTATGTATCTTTATCTCCCTGACTGCGTTATAACTACGTAAGGAGCGCGTAGATTTGTACGTATTAGATCTCACCTTCCGGTGGATTACACTCAAAGCTAAACGAAAGCACCAGGTCCAAACAGGAGCCAACTAGAAACCGCCTGATACATTACCGAGAGGCGCGCACTGTTGCCCACCTGGGAGCCACATACGACGTTATTTACAACTGACTCTAAAATGTACCTGGGGGCCCGCAGCTTTCGCTGTAGTCCACCCTAGGGTCAGACAAAGTATGGTGTCTCAATAAAATCGAATGCGACAAAAGAAATCATGAACCATTCCACTCTGTGAAGGTAGATGACCTGTGAAGCCGTTTAGCAGACGACAGATCCGCCCCGAGGAGCCGGCGGAAAGTAGCCACGCGCGACGGGACCGCCACCCCGGGAGAGCGGATGGAAAGGAAACTAGGCACGCAAGCGCTCGGAACGACGACAAAGAGAGGGCGGTGCGAGCGTAGATATGGCTGACACGGGTCGCACAGCGGCAAATCTTTGAGAAACCTTTATTATCTACCTGAGAGTCTAGTGATCTTGGAAATGGTGCTTATTGATAACTAATCTACTGAACAGACCTATTGCTAAATTACCCAAGCATCAAGGAGAATGCAGGGAATGATGTTTCAGGCGCCGAACGTGCAGGTGTCTGCAGCAGTAACTGTTCTAAAGCAAAAGTCTAAAACAAAGAGCTTATTGCACGTGCGTTCGCCAACACTTTATTTTTGTTATTTACTTCGAATCTTTTATACGGAGAAGGCGTGCGGGTGGTGCGAGCGTCGATTTTTTCGTCACGCGCACGGAAAATCCATGGAACCATAGCCATGAACAGCTTCGCTGTAAAAATGTTTCATATTACGTCTGTCCTGGAGATTGAAGCAACTGAAACCCCCGATGGCCTGAAATGTGCGCTCTTCGCTTCCTCGGTGATTTCGCGGTCGCAAAAAATCCCAGGTAATATCAGAAAAGACAAATAAACGTGAAGGATGATTAAAAAAACAACTCCGTAAGTTTGTTTTTTTAACGCAATTTTGAGAAGCGCTAATGCATCCCCTCTCACCCCAATAAATAAATAAATAAGTAAATAATTAGATCAACAAAATAGGTTTTGTCGAAAATACAGCTCGCGCCTGTTTCGGCTATCTCTACGCAACCCCGAACATCATATCATCGCGGTGTTTATTTTGATTGTTATAATATTTTTGCATTCCTTATCCAACTAAATAATCAAAAACTTTCTTTTAGAGGAAAAACGTTTTTTTTTTTTCTTTTTTAATTTGAATGAACATTGCTTTAAATATTCGTCTTTACGTAAAAAAGTTTAACTTTGTTTTTTTTCTGTTTTTTTTTTTTTTAACACGGAGGATGAAGATACGTACACGTGTTGTTTTTTTTTATATCGCTTTTGTCTTTTTTTTTTTTTAAATTCTGCACATTGGGCCGTCCGCCTCGGCGTCGTTCATTTTTATCTTCTTAATCTTCGCTATCCGCAGCGCCCTACCAGAGTGATGGATTACGATTCAATGAAAGCTGACAGATTAAGCGGCGTCAGCTTGAAGACCTACTTTCGTTTAAGCCGGAAAAAATTTAAAACTTCTCAAGATTGATGACGAATGAACGCATGCACATGCACGTGTTTATAAACAAACACTTTCTGCAAAAACGGTGTGTACCAAACGAAAAAAATTAATAAACGAACGACAGTGACGTCTATGAATAAATCTATACGGTTATAAGTGACGTAGTTTTCTTTATATATTTATATATATATATATATGCGTCACAATAAGTACCAAACCTCTTCTTCCACTCCCCCCCCCCCCCCCCCCCCCCCGGACTACCCTTGCTTTCCTAGTATAAGAATTATGAAACCAGCTTATTGCAATTATATTGGAAATTTTGTTTAAAGCTACATAATCCCAGTCGTATATCCATCCTTACAGCCATCGTAAGGAAAAAATGTCGTTTCGATTGGGTGCATTACTCTTCTAGTCAATGTCGCGGATTATAATCGCTTTTTGGCAAAAAAAGAAAAAAAGCATTATTGATCAATTGGTGTCAAACACATAGCGATTATTTCATAACTTTTAATAATACGATAATTCTTTATAATGTTCCAATTTTTTTTTCTCGTTTTCAAATAAAAAATTAGCCTGTCTTTTTTTTTTTTGTGCACAGAGTTAATTAGATGCGAAACAAACCAAAAACAGAATTGACGGTTTGAAACACAAAGCGACATAAAACACACCAAATTTAAAATTGGCCAAAAAAACACACTTTCACTTCCATTTTAAAAGACCTTGGCGTATACCTTGATAATGTTCTAACGTTTACTGCCGATGTGTAATTTGTCGTTGGCAGTGCAACAAGAATGCTTGGTGTTATATCTCGTATTACGAAGCACTTTAATAACCCGGCTTCCTTGGTTCGGTTATTTTGTGCCCTAGTCAGGTCTAGACTTGAATTTGCTTCAGTAGCTTGGAATGCGTTAAATAAAACTCAGGCATTGAACATTGAAAATGTGCAGAAGAGGTTAATACGCATTGTGTATGATCGATACTCTCATCGTCGCTTCTATTTTGATTATGAATTTCTTCTTAAAAAGGTTTCGTTGACAAACTTGTCCGATAGAAGAGCGGAACGTGACCTTGTCTTTTTTCATAAGTTAGTAAACGTCGTATCTGATTGTGGCTCGCTTTTAAGTGATGTTAATTTACATGTTCCCTCCCGACCCATTAGAAATCATAGTACTTTTTACATTAATACTGTCTGTGATCTCTCGCCTTTATCACGCTGCGAACTGCTTTTTAACCGCATCAACAATGCTGAAGTGGATATATTTAGCGACTCTCGGGTGTTCGCGATGAAAATGAAAGTGCTTGTCGCCAATTTGTAACGTTTGTGTATTTTTGCCATGTCTCTGTTATTTTAATTCCTCATTTATTACGTGTACCAAAGAAAAGACCTGTTGGTTGTTTTTGGGCACTTGAAAATAAATATTTATTTATTATTTATTATTTATTTATCTCGAACACCACAATGTCAAGGAATATATCAATTTCGGCATTTTCGATACTGTTAAATATAGATTTGATTCAAACACTATAAAAGCTCAGCCTTCAGAACCCTCGAATTTATCATAATTTAAAGCACCAACGCAATCTGTTAACTGCAGTGAAGAAAACGGGCTAGCTATTATATTGGGCTATCCCTCACGCAGAAGGAAACCTTTTTCCCGCATAATTCGGCTGCTAACCTGGAGTGAACAACCTGTATCTCGAAATGTGCCCCAACATTTTTATTATTTATTTACAAATCGCGGTCGACCTCAATGACGGCGCATTTTTCTTAGCTCGATTTTGTCGGCATTCTCAATGGCCTCCAAGTCATCGAGCTTTAGAAAGCGTGGCGGCATCTGGTAGGCATCGGCGAAACTATATAATCAAAGATGGCGATTTTGTTTTCCTTCCGCCCCCCTCCACCTTCTCTCTCTCTCTCGCTCGTCCTCGCTTCACCTTTGTGTTCTTGTTTTTATTTTCCTGGCACAAGATTTCTTTGCGGCAATATTAGGCGTTTGTTGTTGCAATATGCTAATTAGGGTTTGTTATTTAATTTTACTAAGATTTTTTATGCTTGGCACAATTGGCCAGAAAGGCCATTTTTTGTACTTCTAGAAGACAACGCGAATGAAAGTGGTAGAAAATATTTTTACGGTATACATTTGACTAACACAATCTTTAAGTAAACTCATTCCTCCTTTATAGTTTTGCTTGTTAGGATACAAACTGATTTACGTTGTTCCTAACCTGTACATAAATCAACTGTTAAAAAATGGCATTTTTTAACAGTTAATTTCTGTACAGGTTAGGATACGAACTGATTTACTTTGTGACGGCCCTTTCCCTGTAACTTGCGCCGATAAATGCCGATAAATACCGATAAATGGCAATTCCCTGCAATTGAAACAAACGCCCATTTCAAAGGTCAAATCGTATACCCGAAATCCCGAAAACACTTCCTCGTATTACTTACCAAGTGCGTCTTTAAAACATGAAATATGTCCCATACCGAGCCCGCTGCTCTGTATTACTCTAGCCATTGCTACATCGCAGTGGCGTGTATTGGTTAGGTCGAAACAACGCATCGACAACAAACCCTCCTATCCCACTTCTTCCCTGCATGTTTCCCTAATGTTGATGGGCGAAGGAAGAGTATATCCCTAAAAACGCGGACACGAAAACAAGTACAGTCCTGCTTTCTCCGGGTTTCGAGAACATCTTCCCCAGGCTTCGATCGGAGACAACGAGCCATTCCACAGTTGCCAAGTGCCCGACCACAGTGCCGAGGCCACCTGGGTGGCCAACCCGCTCTCACCCACCGATGTTCACTTCCACTAAAAACAAGAAAAAAAAGAAAAAAACTCACCTTAAAGACCGGCGACCGGTTCGCGCTTACCATTTTTTCCTCCCTCCCTCCTCTCCCTCCTTCTACCCTGTTTCCTCCTCCCCCATGGTGAGAAGGATCTTCTGCCTTGCAGAATCTCGAGTCTGGTCGTCGGCCTTTAAGTTAAAACCGAAACCAAAACGAGGCCTACACGAAAACAAAACGTCTTGATCACGCAGTATTCTTCTCTTTCCACTCGCGTGCCACTGTGACAAGCTGTTCACGTAACTTTGCCGCTATTTTGTTTGGCGCTTTTGGCGATCTTGTTGCGTCCGTTGTGAATACAAGTTCTCGACGCTTCTTTCTATACTCGGTTTAAAGTCCAGACGTAGCCGACGCTACAAGTCAATGGGACCAATCAAGCAGCGTCAAAAACGCAAGTCACTGGGCCGTTTTTGTTCATGACTGATTCAGCGATGATAGAGCACGCGCGCTTTTGAAGTTCTCTGGTTGATATCATCAGTTTGAACCGTCGGCTGCGTCTGTACTGAATGTAAAACGAAGCGTAACTTTTTTATTAAAGCGAAAGCCTTATAGTTCTTTTCGTTCACTCGACCTTCAGACTTTGAGCCAAAATGCGTGGGCGACATGAAAGGTACCAAACGGGTACGTTTCTACTCAAGCGCATTGGAGACAATCAAATTAACAAGGTCTATAAAGCGATTATTATGCAATTAAGTGCAAAGGTGCAAGCGAGCTGGACAAGAATGAAAGAAATAATCCTTGGAGAAGGGGAACAAGGGGGACAAAGGACACATACAAATCTCCAAACACAGCTAGGTGACTGGTGCGCGGGTATCGAACCCAAAAAAAGACCCGGGTTTGATACCCGGACCAGGCGGATTCTTTTGGTCGCGCACCAGTGGCCTAGCTGCGTTCGGAGATTTGTGTTTGTCCTTTGTCCCTCTTGTCCCCCTCCTCCATAGATTATTTTCGTCATTCTATAAAACGAATTAAGATGAATCAATGTGAATTAATAAGAATCAAAGTGAATTAAGAGGGAGAAAATTGAATTAAGAGGAATTAAAAAGGAGGAAGAGGACTACGAGGAATTGTGCGCGTGAAATCTGGAGATAATATATGAAACAAATTAAGAGAATGCCAAAAAAGAGAATGCTAAAAAGAGAATGTCAGACAAAGTAAATCCTGTGTCTGTCTTTAATGCATCGGCGCTTGGGCTTTCACCTTCAAGTCGTCTTAGCGATAACGTAAGAGACCCTGTGTTTTTCTTTTTGTGCAAGCTGGTTGGAAAAAGATATATGGTTTAGGAACTGGCTCAATCATGAATGGTCCTGTCCCCAGACCCGGAAAGTTCTAAGGGACGGAGAATTTATTGACAAAACATACCTTTTATATATATATATATATGTGAATGGAATTTGTAAAGTGGTCCTTACTTTAGTTCCTTTGGGATTTTGTTTTTACGCACGCACCCGGAGTATTGCTTTTTGCTGTGTTTTAGCCAAAATTTCACACGCATTTTTCTTTTCTCGTACTGCCTTCTTTCTTTACGTAATTCCTCAGCCGGCAACTCAAAGACACTAACAACCCAAAGACACTGACACCTAAAAGAAAAAAATGTTCGCACCTTGTTCGAGGCGGGGTTTAGGCCGCACGTCCGGAAGCTTCCTGGCTCGAGACGACGTCCATTCCCCGAAGTGAAGAACCCAGGGGTTCAGTGGAGGTGGGAGACTTGGTAACGTAATGAACGGTTTAATTACATGGTAGCGATACAGTCGACAAATCCAAGAGAGAACAACGGAGCAGCCTCGCGCTCCGCCTTATATAGGGTCCGTTTCTCCCTCACTCCTTGCCAGGGCAGCCCGTGCGATGCAGCAACCCGCCGTCAAGTGCGACGCAGCAAAGTCCGCCGTCCAGTGCGACGTAGCCAAAGTTCTCCGCAGTTAGGCCATGCCTCTCTCCCTTTCCCGAGCGCACCAACCACCACGCACACACACACGTCCCGCTAACGTCACGGGCGCGTTGAGACTTGTTGCCGCAGGCCCCGTCACGCAGGCGACGGTCCCGGACTCGTCGGGACTCGTTTCGCGCAGGCCCCGACAAGCGGGCGACGGTCCCGGACTCGTCTTGACTCGTTTCCGCAGCGTTGAAACTCGGAAGAAGGTCGCCGAAGGTTCCATTCTTAACAGCCCCTCCGGGGCCAGGGAAACCTCGAAGGCCGGTGGTACTATCGCTGGCCTGAAGAGGTGGGCTTGGAGTAGGCCTTGAGAAGATGCTGCAAGCACTAAGCAAACTCCCACACCTCTCACAACGGAGGCATCAGCGGAAACGTCCCCCACAACACCACGCCACACCGCAGTCAAACGCTCGGAATCCGCCAGAGACCCGCCAGACTGGATTACGGATTACCAAAATTTGCCAAAACAATGCAATTTAAAACCTTAGGACAACTTCGGGTATCGAGACCCGCTGTCGCCAAAGCAACTCATTTTTCCAAAGAGGTCACTATGAACAAAATACAAAAGACAAAACTTCGCAATTTGTGAGGTCATTTTGGGCAAAGCGCCCCCACTTTGATCCTCATTCCCGTGGATGACGAAAAACTCTGAGATCATCCCTACTCTTTTTGGTGATATCAGAAAAATCTGCTCAACCCATCGGCATTGCTGTTAAATTTGCCTTTCCTCTTTCTTACGCTGAAGTCATAGTGATCGATTGTCACGTGATTTCTAGACGTGAAAATGCGGTCCTTATAGCGCCGATAAAACAATCCGCCTTTTTCATGCCCCGTCACATTGGTCCTAGCAATCTCCTGAGCTGTACCGCGAAACCCTGACACACTAGGGTCGCTCTTCTGCTCGACTGTCAAAGACACTCTGTCTACTCGTAACAGAGGACCAAAGTTATGTGACGCCGGAGCTACGAGAGATCTTTTAATGATCCCGTCTTCCTCCGCCTTTTTCGCCGGCGCGTTGGGACGGCGTACGCTCTCTAGTGCTACGAGGTCGGGCTGTTCTACAACCCGGACCCCCTCATTCCGTTTCTCTGTCTCCAACTCTGGGAGTGCTTGCTCCCCGTCAGCTGCCTTTCGCTCTGGATCACTCGTTAACAAAGGGGCGAGCTGACGCGATTTGGACCTCGTACACGACTGAACTAGTCCTCCTCCCAGTTGTTGACCCCTTTCGCGCAGCAGGAAATCTGACCGGTTAGAAAACAAATAGGGATACTCCAACGGGACTGTTTGCGAGACAGCCGCCTCTGTCACTAGCTCTCCGAACGGGCCAGTTATCCTTACTCTCGCCATAGGCAGACAGACACTGTGCTTCTCGAGCAGCTGCTTGATCCAAACTACCTTTCCAGTAAAGTCGGATGTAGTTACATACGACGGATGAACAACGTCCATCGTCGCTGCACTGTCACGAAGTACCCTGCACGGCTTTCCGTTTACCTGGAGCTCGTGAAGATAGGGACGAAGAAGCTCCAGGTCCCTGTCACTACCGCTCACGTACGAGAACACAACCCGCGGTTTGTTACACCTGGCCGCTGTGTGTCCCGGCTCCTGACAGTTGTAGCACAGGAACGGCTTCCTTGCCTCGAACTGCCCTTTTTGGCTTTTCCGTGCCTCGTCTCCGTTCGAGGGATCTCCGCTCGAGGGATCTCCGCTCTTTTCTGGGACCTTTTGTCCTGTTTCTGGCTTCTCGGGCCTTTTTTCTCGCGAGCCGTTTCCCTGTTGGAAGGGCTTGCGCTGATCGCTCCGGCCGGGTTCGCTGTCATCTCCGCTCAGCTTTCTACGCGTTGCGTACTCTTCGGCTAGCTCAGCGGCCCTTTCGACAGAGTCGACTCCTACCCTATCCTGCACCCAGAGCTTGACTGACTGCGGAATGCTACGAAAGAACTGTTCGAGGCACACACACTCGACTACCTTGTCGCGGCTTTCGTACACTTCCTCGCTCTTCAACCATTCTATCAAGTTGGTTTTAAGCGCGTACGCGAATTCCGAGTAGCCCTCGCTGCTCTTTTTGGATGCGTTTCTAAACCTTTGACGGAACGCCTCGGCAGAAAGGCGATACCGCTTCAAAAGGCTCGACTTCACCTTGTCGTAGTCGTCCGCGTCTATAGTACTAAGGCGCGCGACAACCTCTGCAGCCTCACAGGGCAACAAAGTCAAAAGCCGTTGCGGCCACGTTTCTGGGGCGAAGCTCAACTTCTCACATGTCCTCTCAAAGTTAACTAAGAATAGGCCCACGTCTTCCCCAACTTTAAACGGCTGCAGGAGCTTCTTCATTTGATACGACTCGGCCTCACTTGCTCGTACAGGAGCCCCAACTCTACTGTTCTGCGAGTTTAATCGCTGTTGTTCAATTTCGAGCTCTAGCCTTTTTAGCGCTCGTTCCTCTCTTGCTGCAGCCTGCTCCTGTTCTCGTTCCTCTTTCGCTGCAGCCTGCGCTCGTTCCTCTCTTGCTGCAGCCTGCGCTCGTTCCTCTCTTGCTGCAGCCTGCGCTCGTTCCTCTCTTGCTGCAGCCTCACTTTTAGCGTTCTGAAGTAATTCCCACGCAATTTTAATATCCTCTGCTTCCGCGCTCACTGAAATTGCTTTACTGATCTCAGATTTCTTCATCTTTTGCTCCACCTCCACACCCAATTCTTCACATAAACAGAGTAAATCTGTTCTCAGTAACCTCATTAGATCCATGATCGCTGCTCTTTAGCTTTGGCTTTGCTATAAAACTTGTCGCGAGGTTGTACACAAACCTAGCGCACGAGTCAAACACTAAGGATTCCCAGCAGTTCAAAATTAATTACCCATAATCTGAAGCCTGGCGAATCTCAAAGCAAAGTCCAAACGCTCACCCACAGATGTAGCACGATGTCGCATGGTCCGATCCCAACTGCTGCCAACCAGTTGTTCGAGGCGGGGTTTAGGCCGCACGTCCGGAAGCTTCCTGGCTCGAGACGACGTCCATTCCCCGAAGTGAAGAACCCAGGGGTTCAGTGGAGGTGGGAGACTTGGTAACGTAATGAACGGTTTAATTACATGGTAGCGATACAGTCGACAAATCCAAGAGAGAACAACGGAGCAGCCTCGCGCTCCGCCTTATATAGGGTCCGTTTCTCCCTCACTCCTTGCCAGGGCAGCCCGTGCGATGCAGCAACCCGCCGTCAAGTGCGACGCAGCAAAGTCCGCCGTCCAGTGCGACGTAGCCAAAGTTCTCCGCAGTTAGGCCATGCCTCTCTCCCTTTCCCGAGCGCACCAACCACCACGCACACACACACGTCCCGCTAACGTCACGGGCGCGTTGAGACTTGTTGCCGCAGGCCCCGTCACGCAGGCGACGGTCCCGGACTCGTCGGGACTCGTTTCGCGCAGGCCCCGACAAGCGGGCGACGGTCCCGGACTCGTCTTGACTCGTTTCCGCAGCGTTGAAACTCGGAAGAAGGTCGCCGAAGGTTCCATTCTTAACAACCTTCTGCTACCCGATTTTATAACGTGTCAGAAATGTACCTTATCAATATTTTGCTACATCGGCGCGTATATTTTTAATAAAGTAAAAAAAAAAAAAAAAACAACTGCTCGAAATTGAAGCTCGACTGGAGAGGAAGAAGAATCGTAAAGGAGGAGAGAGTTACCGGAAGTTACGTAACATTACCCGACCACGTTTTTTTTATTTTTTTTTATTATTATTAGTTTTTCTGGCCTTGCAAATCAGACGAAGAAGGTGCACTTCGTACGCCGCACAAAAAACGCAGAGCAAAGCACTTCGGGCTTGACGTTTGCGCGATTTTCAAGCTCTTACCAATCCGAGTTCGTAAAAGGAGCGAAATGTCTTCAGCCAGGCGAAAGGGGCGACGACTCGGCGAGGTCTCCGTGCGAATCAGCTTTGTGGTCGGACGTGTCGTGCGGAATAAATCCGAATTGTCTTAATCAGTAAACGATTTCTCTCTCGAAGGAAGACAGAAGTCGCCGGTACCGCGAACAATAGTTCTGAAGTGAGATCTCACGTCCGTCGTCAACCGCCATCGCTTAGTTCAGCCGCCCAGCCCGCGACTCCCGCGATACGACAACCACGTTAAGAACTACGCAAAAAATGCGGAGCGCTTCGGTTTTCTGTGCCACTTCTTTTATTTTTCAATCAACATATTTGCAGCTTTTTTAGAAGCCACACACACAAAAAAAAGGTATATCTTTCTTTCTATGTTTAATATTGAGTGTGTGCGTTCGGTGACTCACGACTTCGACTCTATGGCGCGTGTGTCTAAACCATAGAGAACGGCACGTGACCACGGAGAAGAGAGTGAGTGCGACTCAAACCGGCCGGTTCTCGATCGGCGGTTTTCGGGCGGAAAGAACACGAATTTTAAGCCGCAAACTGTGTTCTGATCAAACTGATCCTATAAAACGAAACTATGTAGTGTTTATTTCGCAACAGATTAGGTTTAATAATTAAACATTGGTTTATACATGATTAAAAAAACGCAACAGTTACCCGTCCCGACATTGCTGGCGGAAAAGGAAAAGAGCAAAGACCAAACCAAGCATGTGTTCAGATACATAAGGTTTATTTCAAACAAATAAGCTCTCAAGTTTTTTTTGTGTGTTTGTTTTTGTAGTGTTTAGTGTTATTAATGTTTACACATCAATGTATGTATTAATGTTTACACATATTAATGTTTACACAACGTGCCTAACAAAAAAGTATATTTCTGGTGCAGGCGGCGTGGTAGCGGCAAAGTAGGTCGTGACTCCAGTCTGCTGAAAAAAGAAAAAAAAAACGATTCAATTAAAGGTAATGGTTGGAACTGAAACTCAAGCCCATCACTTCAACAGTCAGCCTATAGCTTGAGTGAACGTCAATCAATCAATAAAAAACGAAGTCTATAATTAGTCGTATATATCACATTGTACAGCGCCCACCAAACATCCGTAACACACGAGCAGTCTCTTATCTCGAGGGAGCGCTATCCTGGCGGCATCCTAAGAACCGCTGTGTGACCTAGCGCTCAATGGAGGAGCCCATACAGGGGAGGCCTCTCGTTAAACCGTGGACGAAGCAGGAATTTAGCCGGCCGGGCAGTTTATACTTATCGCCGACTCTTCGCGTGAAGATGCATAGGTGACTTTCAAGACCGACACTGATTGGACGTTCCAATCAGTAGGCATTTGATGTTTTCAACAAATGAGGCCAAAAATCTAGATCCCATCGTAAGCACAATCACAGTAGTATCGTTGAAAGCTTGGGCGAGTTGGTTCTGCATTGTGCAATTAAAAATAGCACGAAAACGGACGAAGGACCTTCGTACGTCTTCGCGCCGTTTTAAGTTTTACAAACTTACTGTGTTAATTGTCCCCGGTCTAGAAAAGATTTCTGTCTTGAGCGAGCGGCCTCCCGCGTTCGGACTGTTGCACTGGGCGCTATGTCATGAATCATGTTCCGGATAAATTTGATGAGCACTGTACCTATATAAAGCCTTACATAAGCTTATCCAGTTTGATCGTAGGGTCGCAATAAAACTTCTTCAGATTTAAACACTTAAGAAAACAAAGAAAAACGGCGACATATTGTATCACAAATTTGTCTAAAGTGAAAATAAAAGAAATAACTACGCGCATGTCATTTACCTTTTCAAGTAGCCCTTTCTTTTTATGGTTTAGATAGCTAAACGGTTGAACATTACTATTTTTAGATTGCGAACGTCAACAATGAGACTACTTTGCAGTTGAAAAAAATCAGTGAATATTCCTGCATCCGACGTTTTCCACGTGGAGAGGACGTCATCCGCTTTAAAACGCTTTTCATAGTGTCCAAGTTTGTGGGCCAATATTATGCGGCTCCCCTTTAAAATTCCTCATGACACAGAACACCCATCACGAGTAGCATGAAAGGTCCTTCATAATGCTTGAGAATGGCTGCTGAAATCTGTCATATCCTTCCGACAAAAAATAAACAAAAACTTCATACACGGCAAAACCAAAAGCTGCAAAAGAGATTAAAAAAAAGAAAGAAATCCGTGGACCGCGTGTTTGCTTTAACTATGGCGACTGAAAGGCGTCTTCGTCTGGTATGTTAAGAGTTCTATACCGCAGCCCATGCATCAAAAGTGGTCCCAAAATGGCACGAAATGACGTCACGTCACGTCAACCGCCAGGATATTGCGATCCCGGCGGTTGATCGCAGAAGTTCCGGAAAAAAAAAAATACGAGCGAACGCTAGCGTCGCATCGTCCCAACACCTGGCTGCTGAAGCATTTGTGGACCGCCAAGCTGGAGATAGACCAGCAGCAGAACAGGCGTCTGCAACAGCCACGTCCGCTGTTGGGTCACCAACAAAATCGCGACAGGCAACAGCAAGACCCTTTCATGACGTCATCAGGCGGAAATCCATACCAGATATGAGAACGCAGTAAACAGACCAGTCGGGAACTCGGTTTAGGCACCATAGTTTCTACTCCGCCACAACCTGATATAAATATTAACGCCACGCAGTGCACACGGAGCAGTCAATGCCAAAAACTTTATCACATCAGGATGCATTTTTTTTAATGACTCACCGCCAGCAGGCTTGACCGCGTCCTTCAGAGCTTGACAGTGGGTCCAACGGCATACAGCGGATGGGTCTGGTACACCGGCACCGATGCGGCCGAGATAACCGAGTACCGGGAGATCCCGCCTGAGACCTGCTGAGCGCCCAGGGAGGCTGGGAACCGACCAGCAGTGGCGTATTCCGCACCAGCCGACTTGGAAGGTGCTGAGAAAGCAGGGTAGCTGCCGCCGAAGGCTGCACCAACCGGCTTCGCTTGAGAGAAGGCCGGATTGCTGGAAGAGTAAGCTGAACCAACTGGCTTCACTTGTGAATGGATAGGCTGGCTGAAAGAATGGGCTGAACCGATAGGTGTCTGTTGGGGGTAGACAGGCTGGCCAACAGAGTATGCTGAACCAAATGGATTTGCTTGAGATTGGACAGGATAGCTCGTCGCGTAGGCTGCTCCGGAGGACTTCGGTACAGAATAGGCTGGGAACGACGATGACTGGACAACTTCGGCAGCCAGCTGCGGAGCTCTCAAGCCTGGCTTTGCCTGAGAGTAGACGGGATTGCCCGCAGTATAGGCTGCTCCAGAGGACTTAGGTAGAGAATAGGCTGGGAACGTGGATGACTGGCCGACTGCGGCAACTGCCTGCGAAGCACCGAAGCCTGGCCTTGCTTGAGATAAGACAGGATAGCTCGATGCATAGGTCGCTCCAGACGACTTGGGTACAGAGTAGGCGGGAAAAATAGAAGACTGACCAAAGGCGGCCACCGCTTGCGAAGCTCCGAAGCCTTGCTGACCGACGGAGTGACCTCCAGAAACGATGCCGGTCTCACCAGTGAAGGCGGGATACGGGGCAACTGCGGGAGACGGTTGCTTGGCGAAACCCGAAAAAGACGGTACCGATGACGCTTGTAGGACAGGTCCAGAAGCCACGGACCCCACACCAAATCCAAAAGGAGCCTGTCGCCCGGAGAATCCGGTAGGTGCGGACCGCTTGGTGAACCCTGTAGGCAATCCAGTACCGAAAGACTGGCCGTAGGAGAAGCCGTCGTACGTTCCGCCTCCGGCTCCTGTTGTAGAAGGCCAGGCGGAACCTGATGGCCAATCCGAGGGCCAAGCCGACGACGCGGGCCAGTCCGAAGTCGCCGGCCAAGCCGATGCCTCCGGCCAAGCCGAAGTCTCCGGCCAGGCCGATGTCTCCGGCCAGGCCGCCGGCCAGACTGCCTTGGGGTGGTCTTTCAGTATCACCACTTGCCGCGGGGAAAAGTCAGTAGGATGCTTTTTGAACAGCGTGAACGCCGCCAAGGCGGCCGCGGCCGGTACGGCGACTACCTTCGTGGCGACCGCCTTCTTGGCGAGCAGCGGCAGTGCGGCTACGCCCACGAGCTTCGCCCCCGTCTTCGCGCCCAGGATCTTGGCGCCGACCGAGGCTACGGCCAGCGGCGCGAACTTGGGAAAGGGAATGATCAAGGAATTGCTCGTGGCTTCGATGCCCGCCACCGCAAGACCCACCAAGAGCAGTACTGTGTGGAGTCCGGCCATTCTAAGAAAGAAAAGAAAATGCGGGGAGGCACCGTCATCACTTGAGTAAAATAAAGTAAGTTTTCCAGTTCTACAGGTTTTCCCGCTCATTTTAATCCAAACGACGGTCAATTTAATCCGAGTGCCATCCAATTTAATTCAAGCTCCATCCAATTTAATCCCAGAGCTACTCAATTTGGTCCCGGCGACAGTGAATTTAATCCGCAATATATGCAGGTAACTATAGATCAATTGTTTATAGAATTAGATTTTGTTTGGGACCACTGGTATTTTGATCACTACTTCGATTCCTTGGAGTTAATAGTCGCATAACTGACGTAGCTTAATTGACATGTTGATCACTATTTTGGTAATTACGACTTTAATTTAGCTGAACTAAAGTTTTGTCTACTCTTTCTTTTTAGTTCGGCTTATTATGTATTCAATTAAGACATTAAAGTGCAAAAGCAGTTGGTGGTTGTTTTTTTTTTATTACTTGGCGCTATTATTGGAACTACTGACTTTATTTAAAGCTTAATGGAGGTGTGCCTTGCAGTTCTAATTACTTCGACCCATTAATAACACGAACTTGAAGATAAAAGTTCCTCAAACATTTCGGATTACTCCCACGATTACTTCGAGGAATTATTGACAAAAATATAACTTGGTAGAAGTCCATTTTACCTTCTGTTTACTTTTTGGTTATACAGGTATCATTGACACAAATAACGTTATACAAGCAAAATTTTCATTACTCAGTCGCTTACTTTGAAATACAATTGACAAATGCGACTACATAAACGTTCACTTAAGATTCGGATTACTCCTTTGATTACCCCGTGTTATTTGTCACCCAAATTACTTAACTCAATTAACTTAGTGGTCACTTTTTAGCTTCCCCCAATATATTAATAATAATAATAATAATAATAATGTTTGTTTTTCCGTCAAACAAATGATGGAGGGAGACCGAGAAAAAAAGCTGCATCGTGCAGCTTTTTTCCTAGGTCTCCCGCATCACAGAACTGAGTTTATATCAGCATTACTGACAGCTTGATAACTTTGAGTAACTATTGACCAATTTGACTTTATATTGGCCTAATCGACACAATCGTTAGTCTCAATGTTACTTTGAGCTTTTTACGAACGAGCAATTTATTATCAGCTCAGTTTTTATTTTGATCACTCTTTTGATTACCTTGACTTACTATTGACCCAACAGAGTTTGATTTGGCCTAATTCACATGATTACTCTTAGTGTTGACATTATTTTGAGCAAATTATAGACTCACCGATTTATAATCACCACGAGTCACATTATAATTACTCTTTTGATTACTTCGAGTTACTATTGACCCAATAGACATTAATTTGCCCTAAGTGACATCTTTAACTACTTTGAGCTAATATTCAACCAAGTGATTTGTTATAAGCTTAATTGATGTGATGATTAATAGTTTGATCACTTCGAGTTACGAATTACTATTTACTCATTAGACCTTATGTCAGCTAATTGACATTGTGGTGCCTCTGTGATTACTTCGAGTGAATGTGCGGGTAGTTGATCTGTTATTAGCTCAATTCACAATATTATTACTCTTTTGACTACACCGAGTTACTTTTTACCCGCAGATTTTAATACTCCCTAATTGACATTATGATGACCATCTTATTTACTTTGAGCTAAAATTCAACTAATTGATTTATTATGAGCCCAACAGACATGATGATTACTCTCTTGATTATTTCGAGCTACTTTTGACCAAATGAAAGTTAATTCGGCCTACATGGCATTTTGTTGCACTTTTTATTACTTTGAAATAATATTCAACCAATTGACTTATAATGAGCAAAATGGACATAATGATTACTCTTTTGAATACTTTGAGTTACTATTGACCCAGTGGACATTAATTTGGCATAACTGACATTTTATGACTCTCCTGATTACTTAGAGTCATTATATTACCAATCAAGCTATTATTAGTTAGGTTCACAATATTATTATACTTTCGATTAGTTGGGGTTATTTTTGACCCACTAAACTATAATTCGGCCGAATTCACATTTCAATGACTCTTTTGATGACTTAAACCTAATAGTAAATCATATTGCATCAATTGGCTGAATGTTAGCTCGAAGTAATAAAAAAATGAATAGTGTCAATAAGGCCAACCCTAACTCGAAGCGATAAAAAGTAATAAGAATGTGGTTTGAGCTCATAATAGATCAATTGGTGGTATAATAGCTCGAAGTTATCTAGAGACTCACTAAAATGTCTTAAAGTCTTTTGGGTCAATAGTAACTCAAAGTAATAAAAAAAGTAATCATAATGTCAACTAGCCTCATAATAAATCAATTGGTTGAATATTAGAACAAAGTAATCAAAAGAGTCAACACAATATAAGATAGGCCGCATTAAACTCAATCGGGTCAAAACTCAGTTTTGCGAAAATGTTTTAGGAATTTTTCCTTCAAAACTACCGTCCACCTCTGTGTTGTCAATTCGCCTTTTCCTGACCACTCCGTAGCATTTTTACGCTTTTTAATAATATTGAAATTGCGAAGAACGGGTATGTGCACGCCCCATTTATGGCACCCGCGTTAGCGTCAATTTGGCCATATTTTTTCGCTTTATAACTTCAAAGCCACACAAATATTGCATTATGTTTTTACACACTCCGCAAGTACATATTATAAACGTTAATTTCTGAGAGTTGGCAGAATATAAAAGATGGCCTTTTTAGAATGATTTTCAAAATAATGCATATTTAGTTAAATGCCCATGTGTGAGCAATTCTTGTAAATTTACCCCGTTACCCAGGACAACCATATTTCATGCAAAGATGAACTATATAAAGGGCAACACACTGGCAAAGTTTGAAGACATTAGCCTTTATAGATACGGAGAAAAAAAATCTTTAATCCAGATCGTTATTGCGCAATGTGCGATTTTTTCTCGAAATTGCGACCCCAGAAGTCGGTGATTAATACTTTTTGTCAATCCTTCCTATGCCTACTTTGTGAGTAAATATTTCTACACACGTAGCCAGAACAGTGTTTTTGGGGAAGCTGCCCGAAACGCCAACATCGCGCGATACGCAAAACGCGCACGTGACTGAGAAGGGGCTCACAAGTTTATTTCGCAGACAACTTTTTTTTTCCAAAACAAGGATTGGTTCTATTTTTCTGGGCATCGGGCCAGCGAAATATATTTTTTTCATAAAAATTAAAAATGGTCACCGGACATGGTTGTTTGTTCTTATCTGAAAACGCCCAATAGATGAAATAATTGCATAATAACTTCAAGTAATAACAGAGGCACCACAATGTCAATTAGCTGACATAAAGTCTATTGAATAAATAGTAACTCGAAGTAATCAAACCACTAATCATTCCATCAATTAAGGTTATAACCAGTCAATTGGTTGAATATTACCTCAAAGTGATCAAGATGTCAATTAGGGTGAATAACAGTCCCTTGGGTCAATAGTAACTCGAAGTAATCAAACGAGTAATTATAATGTGAATCGCGGTCATAATATATCGGTTAGTCTATAATTTGCTCAAAATAATCTCAAGAGTAATCGCGATGTCAATTAAGTCGAATCGAACTCCATTGGGTCATTAGTAAGTCGAATTAACCAAAAGAGTGATCAAAATGGGAGCTAAACTGAGAATAAACCCCTCGGTGGTGTAAAAGCTCAAAGTAAACATTTGAATTAGGATCATGTCGGTTAGACCAATACAAAGTCAAAAAAGTAACAGTTACTCAACGTCACCAAGATGTCGATAATGCTGACATTAACTCAGTTATGCGACTAATATATTGGGAAAAGATAAAAAGTAACCACTAAGGTAATTGAGTTAAATTAAAGTCAATTGGGTGTCTAGTAACACAAAGTAATCAAAGAAGTAATTTAAATTTTAACCAAGCTTATATAAGGTCGCCTTTGTCAATATTAATTCAAAGTCATTGAAGCAACGAAATGTTTGCTTCTATAAAGTTGTTTGTCTCAATAATAGTTATATAACCAAAAAGTAATCAGAATATCAAATGAGCTTCTACGAAGGTATATTTTCGTCAATAATCCCTCAAAGCAATCGAGAGAATATAAAAAAAAAAATGTTTGTTGAAGTTTTATTATGTAAATTTTGTTATTTATAGGTCGAAATAATTCGAACTGGAAGCTATATTAAGTCAGCAGTGTCATTAATAGCGAGAAGTAATAAAAAGAGTAATCACAAATTGGAATTGTACTTATATCATCTGAACTATCAATAATAAGTCGAATTAACGAAAAAGAGTAAAAAAACGTCAACTCAGCTAAAGTCGAGTGGGCCACTAATAACTCGAGGTTACCAGAAGAGTAATCCACATGTCAATTGTACGACTAGTAACTCCGAGTGATGGAAATAGCGATCAATATATCAACGGTTCCTAACAAAATCTAATTGTATAAATAATTACTCGAATTTATCGAAAGTGTAAGCGAAACCCATGCCACTAAAGACAAAAGGTGCGTGTATATATTGTCGATTAAATTGACCAACCCCGTGATTAAATCTGGTAGCGCTGGGATTAAATTGAATGTCACTTAGATTAAAGTGACTAAAGTAAAGTAATTAAAGATTAAAATGAGCGGGAAAACCTGTAAAACAACCCAAATTGAAACGCCCGCATTTGCCACGTTGTAGCAGCTCATTCAAAACAGAAGAATAAATATGTAACAAAGTGATTTTTTTCTTTCTTAAGCGGCTTAAAAAGATTGGGCCCGCCAGCAACGTACTGAACTAGGTCATCGGGAAAAAACAATTCGTCAAAGGACGTCACTCTTTTCGCTGTTTCTTCCTTGCCCCAACAAAGGCGGGTCACGTGAATGGGTAATTATAATATTAATAAAAAGTTAGAAGTGCTTTGTTCAGTTTTAGGCAAAAACCGAGGGCAGGCGTGGTCTGCCAAGAAATACGTCTGGTTTTCTTTTTTCTTCACGTGGAAGGCAGTAGTGAGAGCGTATAAATTCGGTACTTTAGAGGTTCGTGAGTTGGTGAGGTCTAGAAATTTTGATCCTGGCATCGTGGACCCTAAACTTGGCTATAAGTGAGAGCGCGGTGTAGCCGATGAAGCACTGCTATCACGGCGCTCACTCGAGCAATCAGTCACAGTGCGTATACTCAACCAATCAGTCCTGCGGGGGGTTTTAGCGTCTTATACAATCTTGTGCGCAACAAAGACGAGGACAAAAGCAGAGAAGAGGACACAACAAGGCGCCTTGTTGTGTCCTCTTCTCTGCTTTTGTCCTCGTCTTTGTTGCGCACAAGATTGTATAAGATGTCAAACCAACTCGCCCAAACAACCACTCTTCTTGGGTTTTAGCGGCTGATAGCAAAGGCAGAGAAACAAGGGGTGGGTGCACGGGCTTGAGTCGCTCAATGAAAGCATGAAAGCTCACTGCGCTTGATATGAAAGCGCACGCTTAAAAAGATGACGGACGCTGCGCTTTCGGTACTGTCGATTAGCTGCGCCAGGCCAGCGAGGCAAAGCCCAGAAGGCTCTATGCGTGCCGTCCTTGCTGGCATCCACCGCTCATTTTGCTCAAAATGGAAAGAGTGACTTTGCCGGAGGAGCTTTAACGTGCGACAGACAGGAGAAATCAAAGCCCGTGCGCCCACCTTGAAGTCATCACGGTAGAATCGCACACATTGGAGTCTGCGTTCGGCTGGTGTGGACGCGTCACTTGGCGTCATCGTATACTCAGATGACGTTTCAGGGGCAGAGAAGGCTGTTCGGGGGCTTCGATTATTCTAGGCTTTCATTACCTCCGGGAATCCGCAAGCAGAAGGCTGCTCGCACACTACCCGCAGAACGCCGATCTACGAAACAACTACACTTTCAATATTTTCGAGCACACAAAAAAAAGAAAAAACAAGACAAATCAGAATATTGGTATTCCTCGTGTAGATTGCTCTTCTAAAGGATTATACAGTAGACGGTTTGCAGACACAGGCAGGATGTGCGGACAGGTTGTAAGCAAGAAGCAAAGATCTTCGTGTCTGCAGCGTGTTTTTAGTGTGCGTGACAGCGGCCTCACCCGACACTCGTTTTTCGCTCTACAGAAATCGGCGCGCCGACGAGGCGAAATACACTGCCTGCGATTTCCGTTTAATACTCATAGAAGACGGAATGCCACCTGGGCGTACGCTTGGACGCGGCGTCAGTCCGACCCTCTTCCCGGTGGCCATCCCTCTCGCGCCCCCTTTCCTCCATTACTTCCGAGGAATTGACGTCGGTGCCAGCTACGTTATAACTTGCACTGGGAGCTCATTCAAGTTCCTCACGACACGAGCCACCTCCGAAGAGCAGTGATCGACTAGAGCTGTCGTTGTTGCGCCAGTTAATTCCGGCTACCAGCTAAGCCTGCATGCAGTCAGGGACAGCTTAACTGGAGTCTACGGTGAGAGCCAATGGGATTGCGCCACTGACCGTTAAGAAGGCCGACGAACCAATCACAAAGCCTGATTCTAGAGCACGCCCCCAGTGTCTTTCGCAGTCAGTTACTATACGGGCAGAGGGAGACGCCGAGGTCCGACTGCAATGGTCCTCCGTTTCAGCTCAAGTCCAGACGCAGATACGCGGTAATGGGATCAGTCAAGCAGCGTCCAAAGCACTTGGCCCTTCTTGTTTATGATTGGCTCAACAATGATATAACAAAACACTACGAGCACTTTGATGCCTGATTGGTCCCTCCGAACGCGTTCCAAGAGTGAGTAGAAACGAAGGCAGATGGGCTTTGCGTCTCCCCCCTAATCATTCCAAACCCGACCAGAGCTCGGTGTTCTGAAGTCCCTTTTCGACTCCTTCTTTCCCCGCATAGCGAAAACTATCTGCGCTGCAACGATGCTCAGCATTATTATTTTTTCGTTTAGATATGCTATTTAATCTACGTTCCCGCAGATCACTGGGTGTATCTGAAAGCTAAAACTGAAGGTTTGAATTTAAGATGACGGTGACGGCGGTGTCCATCCGGCTCATAACAACCGCCGTCCTGAATCTCTTTACAGCACGCTATTTGTCTCTTCGATCTGCTCTGTGATGCCGAGCGCGGCATCTCTCGTGCTGAAGCTGCACTTGCACTGCTAATGCATCATAGGCCAGACAGTCTTTAGACACTGTCCAAGTTTCTTCCTTGTCCCGCTGTCCCATTTTTTATACAAAGACTGTTTAAAGACCCGTTCGTAGCCTATAGATATTTCAGTCATTCCAGCAAACACTGCATATTTTACGATGCATAAACAGTTTGAGCGCGGGTTTAGTATGTGACAAAACACTGGTTTTTCTTTTTGCGCTTCCTAATCTACGGTCGTCCCAAAAACAAGTACCGTACCTCGCGCGGGAAAACGCAACTGCGTCAGCAAAAGAATCTAAATGAAACGAGGAAAAAACAGGGTGTCTCACCTGTAACACGTACGTCGAGAGACTACGTCGAACGAGCAGCGACTGAGGGCCGCGCTCAAATTTCTCTTCCTCACCTGCTGCTGCTCCCGGCCACAAACGTGAACTCGCCCAAAACAAGATTCACCCCGGGGGTGGTTTCAGAAGATGAGTGTTCTCAAGGTGACACTCGTCAAGCCCTGGACGCTAAGCTCTTCAAAGCTCAGTTTTGTGTAGCTGACAATAGATAAAGAGCGTTCACCCTCGAGCTGACAGTGCAGTGGGAGCTACGCTTTCCCGACCAATCATCCGCCTCCTTTTCATCACCTACACCGCTCCTTCCGTCCAAGGTACAGCCGGTAGCCTGATCACGTGAGGCACTTAGTCTCCACCGCACTGTCGGTTTATGGAAAAAGGGGTGTGTCTCTACTTACGGGGGCACATTTCACTCGCAGGCTCGCGTGCCTGGGCGACGTGGTCTGGTTTGCCCGAGTGCGAGTGGGTCACGTGACACGAGACTGGTCGCTGATTGGAGGAGCGCGTGAAAGCTTCGCTGTGCATGCCGCCAGCGTTGGGAAGGGAAGGATCGATTCGACCTTGAACGTCTCTGATTAACCTCCACGGCTGTCGATTTTCTTGGTTCCCGTCCCCGAGACCGCCGGCGGCCATGGCCATTTCGGAAACGTATTTTCGGGAAGTGATGGCTCCCCCTTGAACCCTTAGGGAAGGTCGTGCGGCTTTGTGCTCGGATTTCCCCGCTCTGCTCGCGAAAACGAGAGGCTAATGACTCCGTGAAAGTGACTATAAGCGCACTTTTCTGCTACAGTCGCAGCCTGGGTGTGCCTATAGCCGAAATAACTTTAATGTCCCCATTCTTGTTTAGTTCCAGTAGTAGCACACGTCTCAATGGTATGTTTTGAACGCTTTAGCGACTCGGGCGTTCGATCTGTGCGTTGCTCCACTGGTCATACAAATAAACGGACAGTCATCAAAAAATAATTGAAAACGTGCTTTGTTCAGTTCTAGGCAAAAACCCAGGTCAGGCGTGGTCTGCTAATAAACAAGTCTGGTGTTGTTGTCCTTTTTTTTTTTTTTTTTCGTGAAAGGGAGCAGTTAGACAAACGTCTTTAATCTTTTTTTTATTTTTTTACGTTTCCAAGCAAGCTTTGACGAGGCGACGCGGGAAAAGTGGAGCGTCTGCTCATGTGCCCGGCCAATAGAATTCATCTCACTTAAATTTTCCTGCTCTAAATCGTCAAATGGTTGTGACTTTCATCTTCACAAACCCTTCTGCTGCACAAAGTAAATTAAAAGGGGTCAATTTTTTTTTTTTGGAGTGAAGCACTTAACACTTATAACACAATGTATTTTTGTTTTTTTTGTGGTTTTTTTTTTTTAATTTGCACGGCTTTCGGCTTACCATGTGGTTGGGGTTGTGCAGTTTTATTTAATTTAATTTTTTTTATAAACAAAATTTTTGTGAAAATATTATTATTTTTGTTGTTTTAATAAAAAAAAAATGAAGTGCTCCCGAGACTTAATATAACTTTTTACTGGTTGCCCTGCAGGTATACAATCTATATAAAAAATGTTTAAAGCGGCTCAATAAAATATCTTTCAGTTAAAAACAAAAATCCTGAAGTTGCCAAAAAGTACTTTTTAACCCACAAACAGCCGTTTATTTCACCCTGAGGTAGTCCAAGTGAAAATACAAAATATGGTGGGTTTGGAAGAACAATCGATTGTCTTTTGAGTCTGAAAGTTTCATCAAAGTAAATTTTGTTTAAAACAATAAGAAAACAATTTTTGAAGTTGAACTCTCGCTCTACAACCCGGCGTCGCTTCTTAACGCCTCTTCGCCGCACAGCGCGCCACCTGCGACGATAGCTGATACGATTAGACCCAAAGAAAGACCGGAGTTTGCTGCCGCTTCCCCTTGTCCGTCTTTCCGGCTGCAAGTGAAGAAACGGGGGTATCGTGTAATAATTGGAGGTGCCGCCAGTGCGTAGCCGATGCCATAGCAGGCCCGATGTGCCCTTCGTACCCGAGGGCGGCTCCTCGCACTCCGAAACGCGATGCCTAATCGACGAGCGGCATCATCTGACGTGAACTTCTCCTAAAAGGGATATGCCGCGAAATCTAGCCGTCACGTATACTGCGGTGAAAAGCGGAACTATTAAGCGACGCGCGGCGCGTATTCGTTAACCCCCCATCGCCTCGTCGTTTGAGATTGCCCGTGCAAGAGACTTTCGTGTTGCTGTTTACATCTGTCCTGACGTTGACAAGAGAAAGTGATTGCGAAGTTTAACTTCAAAAAATGTTTTCTCGCTATAAAGAAAAATTACTTTGATCAAACTTTCATAATCAAGGACAATCGATTGTTCTTTCAAACCCACCATATTTTGTATTTTTACTTGGGCCACCTGAGAGTGAAATAAGCGGCTGTTTATGCGTCAAAATGCACTTTTTGGCAACTTCAGGATTTTTGTTTTATAACTGAATGATATTTCATTGAGCCGTTTTAAACATTTTTATAGAATATATATATCAGCAGGGCAGCCCGTAAAAAGTTCTATTAAGTCATGGGAGCAAATAGATATTTTTTATTAATACAACAGAAATGTTAAAATTTTCATAAAAATTGTGTATTAAAAAAGATATTTAGATTAAACAAAACTGCACAAGCCCGACCACATTGTAAGTCGAAAGCCGCGCAAGTTTAAGAAAAAAATATTGTTGGGTGTTTTATAAAAAAACTGATTTTTCATCTATTATTGAGTGACGCCTAGTTTCACGCCGTTTTTAAAAGTTAAAAACCGCGCTCACGTCATCAAAAAAGATTTTTCGTCAAATCTATTTTAGGGCATGGCTACGGACATTGCAAAAAAAACAATTTTTTTTCTTCTTTTTTTGTAAATTGAAGGTCGTCGAGCGTAACGTCTGGGACGTTGCGTTTGACGAGAAAAAAAAAATGTTTCGTCAAATCTATTTTAGGGCATGGCTACGGACATTGCAACAAAAAGCAATGATTTTTTTTTTTTTTTGTAAATTGAAGGTTGTCGAGCACAGCGTCTGGGACGTTTGACATGAAATGACCCTATAGCGTGACCGGGCGCGTGCCATTTCCCTTTTTTCCCCATCGAAATCTTCGTAATGTTCGCATGTAACAGAATGGCGCCGCCCTGAGAGGCCCCAATGTAGCCCTTAGGCCCCGAAGAGCCCGCAGATGTGTGATTGCCAGACCGGAAAGACATAGGTTTCCTGTCGTTGAGGGCTTTACCGTAGGCGAGGGCCCAGTGACCTTCACACCGACACTCGACAAAAGGAAACCTTACGAAAGAAGGGAGAACGATGGGAAGCGGAATTAGGATTATAAAAGTCTGAGGAGCCCTCTAGGAGCGAACGACCGAACGATTATCTTTCCTTCGTGCTTCCCCAAGTCAGCTTAACTTTTCACGGTTCACAGCTCACAGGGTGATTGGATCAACAATCTGCCTTTCACCGGATCAGCTTTCCCTACCTGATCACCTTGTGAAAGATTGATGTATTACTGTCCCGACGAGCACCTACTATACATACACCCTGTGAGCTCAGCGGTATATTGGGGGAGTTTAGTAGATTGTTCCAATTCCACAGATAACGATATCCGATAACAGTACGATGCATATGCAAAGGCGTCAGCCGTCTATCAGGTATCATTATCGGAGCAATCAAAAGGATCTCCCTTAAAACGTATATCGTTATTTGTAGCATATATAATTATTAAAAAACGCAATCGCGAGCCGGCATGAGCCTCAAGGGTTCGTGCACCTGGCTCGGCCGGTGAGGAAATCGGATATATTAAATAATAAAGAAGGATAATTGAAAGCGTTTACACTCTATAACACACACGTTCACTGAAACATCAGTGTGGCTTTACTTACCTAAAAGAGACACACACCGACAACGTCTTAGATGCATTGTATAACATCAATGACGGCGCACAAAAAAGACAAAAAAAAAAAAAAAAAACAGTGCAATTTAAGACTTGATTTCATTCCGCTAATTTTCGTAACGCTTCCTGAAGATTTTGCCTCAATGCTATAAGCTACAATAATTATGGTAAGCAGTTAAATACATGCGGGACACTCTACGAAAAAAGGGAGCGTGACTTGCTCCCTCAAGGGAGCAAATGCGCTGACACAACCATTGGTTCCCTCGGCGAGAAACGGTAACGGGAGCAACCCTCGCTCCCCTACCGTTAGTCCCTCAAAGTTCAACCCCCAGGACTAAATTTTGCACCCGTGCATTTAGGCCACTGGGACCAAATGTTGCGCCCTTACCTTATTTATTACTAAATTGCGCCCTTACACACCCAGGTGGCGCTAGTCAACGTCAAATTCAAAATTGGTAAAAAATATGGTATCGCTGGGGTAGATGTTTTTCCACTTTGTATGATGTATCGACGCTTTCAGGCAGCCCTGCATGGGCGCCGCCATAACTGACCTTCAGTTGCTGTTCCCTCTCATTTCGTTCACTTCACTCCATCATTACCACATCAGAACAGGTTATCGCCACTTTAGGTGGTACTGCGTCCTTCTCGCCAGTAAAAGCCTCTGTCGAGGTGCGTCAACGCCCGGTTCAGTGGCTCAGAATCTCGGTAAGACAAGAGAAGGCCGGCAATGGCGGCTCAGTCTGGCGGGTATTTTAAGCGTCTATACGCCGTGTAAGTGCGGCACACCATGTCCCGGCTTAAGGCGCTCTCGAGCTGTCTTCTGGCACAGTATATAGGAAGCTATGCTTCTGTGCGCCGATAAGCTTCATTTTCAGGCCCTCTGCAACGTCAGTCCAGGTGCTTTGCTGGAAACCAGCACTCATGAGTCGGTCGACCTGTCACTGGTCCATTTCTTCTGGAGGCTCCAAAGCACGAAGTAGAAATGTCTCTTTTTACCAGCTTGGAGTGGACGGAGTTGTGTGGAAACACGGCTTTCTTCGAGCAATCATCCAAAAATTTAAGTTTTAAGTTTAAAAACTGATGGCGTCCCATTGAGGCTCTCATGGGTAAATTCAAACCCATGAGAGCAAGAGGTACCCAACAGATTGGCAGTTGCTGCGTCCGTGAACTCATTGGCGTATCTTAAGGTCTTGAAGATTCCTTCACCCCCAAGCCTCTCCAAAATAGCGTTGTCAGCGTGAGCTAACAGGTGGCACCCGCGACCCGAAACAAATACCCCTTTTTCACATTAACCTCGCCGTCAAACGAGAAGAAAAGTATTGTCTAGATAAAAAGAAAAAAAGTTAGATGGAACTGTCCTCGCTGATCCCGCAGGCATGTTCCGGAAGGCCGTCTCTCCGTTGGTGTCTATACAGTTTCTTACTGAGTAAAAAAAGAGCCGATGCGGGAACGAACACAACAGGTCCTCTACGTCAATCGAAAAGGCGTCACGATTTCCCCTACGTCCCTCTTTCAGAAATTCCAAAACCTTCTCTGAGCTGCGGACCAAACATTTGTCATGCAGTTCGAGTGAGGAGAGGTGGGTATTGAGTAAGGAGGCTAAGAGTAATCAGCGCCGAAATAACGAAGGACCAAGGCAAGAAAAGACAAAACAAGACAAGGTGCTGTCGAAAGTTTTTAGCGATTTTCTGCACTTCACCGCAAAAATTAACTACCCGTCACCGAACGCTCGTTCTCCGCCCAAGTCAAATGTAGCACTGGCGCTCCGGACCCAAGGCCGGCCCTAGGGGTGGACGACCTGGGCGATCGCCCAGGGCGCTATCGAGAAGGGGCGTCGGCGTGCCCCCATTTTGAATATTTTTTTTAGCTTTTGTTTCATTTATTTGTACACGACTTTTGACACGACGGTGTATGCTCGATCGCCGTTCGTTTTCTGAATGCGGTTCTCGTCCGAAAAAAAAACGGTCGTGTTGCGCCACAACTCACATGCTTACTATAACTTGATTTCGTACCTGGTAGATATGGGCGTATAAAAACATGAAAGACGTATACAAATCTCTGTAGTGCGAAATTAGAGCGCAGCTCTTGAGGAGGAGGAGGGTAAGATACGGAAGGGAAGGTATATTCCTCCTCTTCCTCCATCCAAATAACGAACAAGTAGTCAGGATCGAACTGACGAAACAGAACAAAGAAAAAAATTATTGTAAGCTACAGTAAATTTGAAGTCGGCACTCCAAAAACGACGGCGACATGCTGACCTTCGACGATCACTGGAGCCCTAGCGGTAAATATCGGCACTTTCATCATGCCTCTCGCATCGTGGCGCTAGAACTTTTGAAAGACGTTGTGTATGAGGTTACATACAAAATCTAGAATTTAAAACCTTACTTCAAAGGCTTAGTTAAGATAAATGGTGTGAACTCTAGTAGTACTAGTGTGAACCGCGTCTGTCACAGTGATGGATTAATGATGAGAGCAAAGCAGGCTGAGCCCCAGAGCTCAATTTCCGGATGCAGAGGAGGGGGAACCATTATTTTAATGTGTTTAAATGTAACCAAAGATAATTACACGACAAGTTAGGGCTTTGTTATAATGTAATTCCGCTTGGTTCAAGTTGTACTCCAAGGGATTCAAAGGCAGGGACTTGCAACCTCGCTGCATTTGCTGATGAGTGGCCGCGGAGACTTTTCTTCTTGTATTCTCTTCATCACTGGTACCTTAATGGTGAAAGGAAAGCCATTTTTTATCACCTTCGTCTGAGCAGAAGCTGACTGCGCTGAATGAAAAGCTCATGACGCTTTTCGAAAGACACAACCATGCAGATGCTCGTTGTCCGGTCAGTTGCGACCTCAGGGCCCGTTTGCTCGAACAGCTAACCGCGGCTAAAGTTAGCCGCAGTACCTAGGAGAGGGATTTTTTAGTCACGTGACTGGCTCGGTAGGGATACGGGGAGCTACGCATTGCCCCGTCGCGTCGTTCGACAAAATGGCTGCGGCGTACGCAGTTTCCGCGGTCGCGATCGCATTGGTGTTTGTCTTCAGAGCGATGATTTAGGTTCCGTGTTCTAAGTTAAGAGTGTACAAGTATCCTACGTGCGCCTTAAAGAAACTGACATTTCGAGGGGACTGCGACTGAAGTCGACGGCAGCAGCCCGTCGACAAACAGTGGCTCAGAGTCACCGATTTGTAGAAGTACAGTGGCCCGGAGTCGCCGACTGTCGAAGCTTCGCATCGGCTTCATTGAAGCACGGCAAGAATCATGCATCGCAGCGCCGAAATGTGGGATGCGTTCCAAGGAACACGATAGCCGAGTACGACAAGCGTTTTACGGTGAGCACCAAAACATTTCGCGATAGGGTTGTGATGAGGCCAGCCTCATACTCACGTTATGTTGAGCGCTGTGAAACTAACTTCAAGCAGGAGCAGGATCAGAATACGTTTATTGAAAGGAAGCATTACGGAGAGTTGCCTTTTGAGTAGCGATTGCGGTTTATTGAAAGTAGTCACGCCGGGAAAATTTCTGTTCAGGGTGTCCATTTTGTACAAAATCCTCGTATTCTGCTTACAGTGCGACTGCAGCTGCAGCATCAACCGTTCTGCAGATAAACGGCGGACAGAGGCTCAACGGTCCAATGGATTTTAGCAGTGATGAGTAGCAGAACTTTCTCTGGGTTTAGTGAAATGCTACGTTGTCCATAAAAGACCAGTGACCTGCCGATCGTTCAATTCACTCGCCCTCCAAGAAAGCCGGTACATGCAGTTTTTCCGAATCAACTCCGTTGTGCCGTCTGCGAAAGTTGTAGAACCGAGAAATAAACAATACTGAAGTTGTTGGAAATGCACTTGTTTGTTATTTCGCGTTGCTTCTGAAAAAATATTTTACGGTTAGCAGGAATAATGTTGCAATTGTGTAGATAAACAAACCAAGGTAGCAGACGATCATGCTCCTTCTGCAAACGAAAATGAACCGAGCGACTACCTCAAAGGGGACCGCGCCGCTGCGTCAAAAGAATTGGACCCTAGATGAAAAATTGGAATTAGTCCGGGAAGTTGAGGCTCGAAAATACCAAATCCTGGGAAAATTCGGCCCTACCGTGACTACTAAAACCAAAAGACGCGCCTGGGACCAAGTCGCCAATTCCATGACCCGCCGCCACCAAGTTCCGCGTTCAGTGAAACAGCTTCAAGAAGCATGGAGAAAATGACTTAAAAAGTGCCGAACTTTGTACAGATTGTACAAAGAACATGACCAACGGACAGGTAAGTTCCAATATTTGCGCTACAAAAACAAAAAAAAGGGCGATATTTGTAAAATCTTTATTGGAAACTTTGGGTGCACTGTACAAATTTATTAGAGAGTGATATATTAGCCCCTCAAATTTTTGGGGCAAATATCTCAACCGAAGACCCCATTCAATGCGCGACAACTAACATCTCGCTCAATATCATGAGAGGGCAAGCCCAAAGATTAATTAGCTCTTACTCGCACAAGTTTCAACACAGTGGCACTAACACAGAAATAGCCCCAAAGCACCTTGGATCCTGTTCCATGCAGTGGGCCTGCGTAATTTCTCAAAATTAATGTCCAAATTTTGCTTGCCAAAAACATTGTCTTTAGCACTGTAAACAATGTAGACACTATTGTTCAACTAAACACAGAAGAAAAATGTATGTAGGCAAGTAGCGTGGGAACAAGGGCAGGGGGGCTTCAGACCCCCTTCCCCTTCCCCCCCCCCCCCCCCCCCCCCTTGAAATTTCAGACAGCTGCGGTAAACAATGCTGCAAAAGGGGGCGGGGTTAAGCTCAGAGGCTCCGTCGCCCCTCCACGTTTCAAACACTTCCGACGCAACCGATTCAGGCACAGAGTGGGCCAGGCTAGCCGGTAGCTGGCAACAGTGAGTTTGCTGTCAAACAAAAAAAAAAAAGAAATAAATTGTCCAACATCACATATTACCCGAGACCGGATAATAGGAACCTGAGGGTGAAAAAAAAAACGAAGGTAAGAAAACAATCTTATCATTATTGGCAATTACATGTTTACGCGTTTTCTGTTCATTCGCACATTGATACTATGTTGAATAATGAACACCCTGTCTCCCCTCCCCCACCTTTAATTGTGCTTACATCCTAGAAAACAAAATAAGTGTACTTCAATTCATAGGTGCTGGTCCCAACCCCCATCAGCTGACACCACTTGTCGAGACTGTTTTAAATGTGATCGGGGACGATTCCCCGACGATCTGTGGGATTGACGTCATCATCGGTGACACCGAAAAGTAGGTAACACTTTATAGGCCATGCTGTGTATGCTATGCTCCTGTTGATACTTTATACATTACAATACTAAAGTTGTAGGTATGAGCACGTGGCTTCGTCAATCACCTTACTTGTGCTAATTGAATGGCCCACCCTTACGCCTACAAGTTTGATATCGTTGCACACTGTATGTAGACTGTGACAATGGAGGCGATAGTACAGTGGAAGCTCTGCACCCAGTTACAGCTTACTAGCCCTGACAGCACAAGGATGCACAAGCAGCAGAAGAGAATGAGCACGCGCTGAAGGTGCATTCTTTTTCTGTTCTGCTCGTCACATTATGAGTACTTCCACAAGATGATAGTTATGAAACTGATGATAGGGATGTTCTGCTGTCACTGATGATAGGTATGAAACTGAGCACAGACACAAGGCATATCAAAAGTCACCAATTGTTGGCATGCTCCTAGAAAACATTGATGAGCATAGGGAACAGTTTGGATTGTCATAAAAGAATATATTGGTTTTCCATCTCAAAGTAGACATGTCAGTTGCATAACACTACTGCTGCGTGCCCTTACATAGAGACCAACTTCATGAAGCAAAACGACAATATTAGGAGCACGAGTCAAAACCTGTCCAGTAGAGAACAGAACACAGCACAAGGACACCACCTTCACATATTTAGCCATTTCTGCACTGCTGAAAAAGTGCCAATGAAACCATTTATTAGGGTAAATGCAGTAAAACTCACAGTTTGAAACTATTTGTACCACAAAATTACAAAGAAATATTTACATCATAATCAACAAAGCTATGGTAGTCTTTCTCTCAAGTTGAGATCACCTATTTTCTTCAAAGTCAGGTCACTCAATACCCAAATTTTTCCACTGTCAGTGGAAATGTTTTTGCATGATCTTCGTACATGCCTGCTAACGTAGCAAAAATCCATTCTTTTTTGGTAACGCTTATGAGATTAAGTTGAGAATGCACCAATGACTTATTCGATGCTGATCTGTGCCAACAAAATCTGAAAAAGTATCAATGTCCCAGTTAGCCGGACAGTGCTTGGGTACACAATAATCACATATGACGGCTGGTGTGAGTGTGCCACATCTACTTGTTTTAAATCTTGTACAAATGTCTATGTGGCGACTCTACCAACCGCCAATGAAACAAAGTTGCGGGGTTAGGCACTCCAGTCTGTTGTACCACCAACATATGTGGTAAAATTATGACAAGTGTTACTGTCACATCTGGATTAAGGTTGCCGCACGTTGCACTCAGTTCTCCCACACATATATGTACCCTGATCCAGGGTGACGTCAAAAATGTCATGCACTGCAGCCCTCATGCATCACTTGGAGAGATAGAGGACGGAGAGAATCATGTCACGGAGGACGTACGTGCACGAGTATGGTGTCTAGTCACAATCCTTTGCTTCAATGCTCTGAGCAGCTCTCTGGAGCTGTAGCCCTTGCAGTTTGCTAAGTTATGCTGAAATTTACAAGTTCACTCCTGCCCAACAATAGCCCTCTGTGAGCTGCCATTTTTCTCACTGCGCATGCTCGGAACACGTCCCGAGCATTAACTTTATGCAGGACAATATTGTACCTCGGGCTGCCATCCACAGCCAGTCAGTGACCTGGGTTTTTAAGTTTGCTGATAATCGTTGTAAAGGCTTATGCGTTAAAGGGATACCTCAACGAAATTAAAAATATACCCGTCGTGTTCAAAAATAGGTTGAATATGATCCACTGTATCCCTAAATGACAATCGCACGTTTGTATTTTGAACCTGGTGGCTATAGTTTTCGTTACAAACGGCCCACCCTGACAAGCGCTCGGAGAACAGCCAGCGGAGAGCATGTGACACCCAACGCAATCGTGACGTAGTTCGTCTCGGGACGAGCAAAGCTGCGACGAGGCTGACGTCGAGAGGATGGCCTAGTCGTTCCAGCCACCAAAGCGGCTGCTTTTGTACGAATTTTGAGTGAAGGGTTAATCTTTTATAATCTTGTAGGGGGACAATAGCAACTTCTGGGACATACAAAAAGGATTCTTTGGAAGAGGAGAGTTCCTCCTTCCCCTCTTCTATTGTGGTAGCCGGAGGCGAGACAGTTACCGTCACTAGCTGTCAAGGTTCTTAGACTGGCATTACAAACGAGGCGTTAGCGACATCCACCTGGTGCTCTTTGCCAATCGCTTAATTCGTTTTAAAATTCCTTTTCGTGACTTTTTTAACAAGATATTGTTGTGTTCGATGTGATACTGCTCCTTCGAACACATATAGACCAAAAAATGAAACCCGAAATTTTGTTGTAGTATCCCTTTAACCTCAAACAATTTCCTGGTCATGCGTGTCACTACAGCAGCTGCACGGGAAGGGTGACGACGCCGCCACCCTCGTCATCTGGCAGCAGTACAGTTGAAGACGACGCAGCACAGAGAACACTGGCCTCTCCTGTTGTGCAGCACAACCAGCGCTGGACCCGTGAGGCTGCACAGCAGTACCAGAGAAGGGCCGAGCGACAGCAGGATCTGGAGCATGAGAATATACTCCTTGAGAGAAAGTACACAAATGGGGCCATACAGGCTGCAAACGCAACCCTCGCTGCAGCAGATGCTGCACGGAGTTTCTATGCTATAGGGGAGGAAGTGCTCAGGGAGCAAAGAGAACTCATTAGACTTGAAACCACCCGAGCACAGCTGCAAATTGAACTGATAAAAAGACAATTACGACAAGATTAACTCATGTAATGAGCTACTTGCATTGTTTGTTGCTGTGTTGTATACATATTTTGCGTTTTTTCTGACCTACATACTTGGTTGCACGATTATAACGCTCACATTTTTTTTGCCAAAATGGGTGCCTAAAATTAGATGCACTTACAATTGAAACCAAAACTCAAAAGAAAAACGCAAGGCAGCTAGCCCAATCGCCTTTGTGACCGTTTGTTTACATTAGATATTTTGGTATCCGTATCGCGCGTTCTTTCGCCTTTATGTCATCACACTGACGGGAAACGATAACCACGGAGCGACACTGCGTAGCCTCGCAATCCCAGCGACCCAATGAGCTCGCGAAGTGTTTATGAAAAAAAAAAAGTGAAGGCCGTTTACAACTCTGTAACGCCGAATTAGAGCGCAGCTCTTGAGGAGGAGTAGGGAAGGGTACTGAGGGGGAGGGGGGTCACGTGACCTCGGCGGGGGGGGGGGGGGGGGGGGGGGGGTCACGTGACCCCCAGGTCACGTGACCCCGCAGAGAAATTTTTCCGCTAGGTTTAGCGGACAAATTTTTCCGCTAGATTTAGCGGGGAATTTTTTCCGCTAGATTTAGCGGGGAAATTTTTCCGCTAGATTTAGCGGGGAAATTTTTTCACTAGATTTAGCGGAGAAATTTTTTCACTAGATTTAGCAGAGAAATTTACCCATCATGCACCGGCGGTTACGACGACGGCGACGGCGACGCCGCTCAAGCCGGAAACGAGCGCCTAAGAGCTGCACTTATGGGTGTTCAAAGTGCATTACTTTACCTGCGCGGTAGAATCGGCAGCAATTAAATTTTTCGATATCTGGGAGCTAAAATTGCCTGCATGTAAGTATCGGGGCCACGTTAGAATCGTGCAAACATGGTATGTTTGACACTTCATTTATTTTATGCATGCTATCTACAAGGGAAGCTTGCACACAATCTTTTCCATGTCGTTGACTATCCCTACACTAGACCAGCGTGGTTGTTCTGATCGCAATATTTTACGCTGTGGTTAAGTAAGCAACAGAATATCATACTGGCAGTATGGCACCCAGGCTTTCGACGCCCCAAAGGTGGCACATAATTTACATGGATACCTAAAATAAAAATATGGGTTAAGCTCAAAGGCAGATGTATAATTCCTTCTTTCCTATATCCCTTCACATGTTTCCCTTTCATAACGCGGCTCCCCGTCACAGCTCAAGAGAGGAGGTCGCCAAGACGATTAGCCTCCCGGCAGAAGACCAAGGTCGAGTTTCTGTGTTTTAAGAAAATGTTCGAGTCATCGATGAGTGGACCACAGACACTTTCTGACTTGCATCTGCAAATATTCCTTCTGCTTTTAAGATAAAGGCTTTTTCTGCCTGGATATGCTCCTGCGACCTATGGACTGTGTGCTGCTTATGTACGAAAAAGTTCATACTAAGAATATCCCGAAACTCAGGAACAGAAAAAGGGATCAAACACAACACTACATCATTTTGTTGCGTGTGTCACCTTTTGGGGCCCCGGGTCTTCAACTCTTATTACTTTGAATCGTCACCACTTACCTTGTTCTTTAAGTATTTATTTATTTATTTATTTATTTATTTATTTTATTTAAAGAGTACCTTCATCGCCTCGAGGGCATTATTGTAGGAGGGGTGGGAAATAACACACATACATAAAAACACAAAGTGATCACTTGTCCGCACGGAATAGATATACAACCGAGAAAAAAATACACTGTTATCCAACACAACAGTTTTTTGGAGCTGAAATCTACTTGCTGCTTGTACGTAGGCTCGCGATAATTCGAACTCGGATATTTCGTACTTCCAGTTAATTCAAACAGGTTTAAAAATTTTGGTTGTCCCGCTAAGCTTTTTTATGTATTTATAAGCCACTTAATTCGAATGGCGTTTTCGCTTAATTCATAGTTTTTTGCTCTCGCGGCCCTGTTGAGTGCGCTTCTTTCCGAGCACCGGTGCACCGCAGAGAAGCAATACCTGCGGAGCTTGCTTTTGCGAGTGTTGCTTCTCCGCAGTGCACCAGTGCTCGGAAAGAAGCGCAGTCAACGGGGCCGCGAGAACAAAAAACTATGAATTAGCGAAAACGGCACACATGAACGGAAAACGGCGTTCAAATTATGTGCTTCAAGACTAGCAATGATGACCAAGACGACAACGAGGACGAGGCACAGCTCACTGGCATCATGATTTCTGGCCTTGAAACACGTAATGTGAACGCCGTGCAGGCGAACTATATTAGTCTTGACGACGATGTGTGCGTTTGTCATGATGACTCATTAGAGGACATAGTACGGAAAGTAATGCCAGCACAGTGCAGCAGTGACAGTGAAGATGACGATGAAGAAATGGATGACCCACTACGAACTGTCACAGCCGCAGAGGCCTTTGAGCACATCGCTCAGCTCCGGAAGTTTCTGTCTGCAAAGGAAAAGTCCCGTAAAGAGCTGCTTGCGTTGGCTGGCATTGGAAATTTTGTTTTGAGATCTCATGTGCTGACTAAACAGTCCACAATTGACGACTTTTTTGCCGGATGAATAAACTTAGTCACAGTTCTTTCACAAATGTGTTATGCCTGTACTTGCTTATAGTTATGCATTAACTATAAGCAAGCTATTGTGCTATGTAGAGGAAACTGGCCAAAATCTGCTTTGTATATATCGCTATCCATGTAACAAATCATAATGTTCTCTAGTATCATATATATCCAACTAAAATATGTGACTTTCTGGAGTTTGAATTAATGAGAGTGTAGTATGTACAATAAAGCTCCTCTCTGGACAATGCCCTACTAAAAATAAATGTTTTGCAAATGATGTTATCATGCCAGCCAGGATGAAGAAAATATGAACTAACCCTAGGAGGTTTGTGAAAAATAAGAGAAAAGCTTTGCAGGTTGGAAAAACCTGTGAAAGGTGTTATGACTCAACACTCAGAAGCGTACACTATGTAAATCCTATGAGCTAGTAACCATGAGTATGCAGTGAAAAATGAACATTCTATGGGGTAGTATATATAATTTGTACTGATAGCTTTGAAATTGGTATCAAATGAACATTGTTTCACTATACTCTCCTATTCATGCTCCTGTACCCATTAAATAGTATCGGTTTGTAGATATTGAATGGGAAAATAACTGTCTTCTTCAGTTGCCTCATTATAAACTGTGCACACATAGTCTGTTATAGGGCTGACTTCAGCACTTCCCATAAAGCATCCGTCGGTGTGGGAAATGTATTACAAAAAATAATGACAGTATAAAAAGAGAGCTCCAGAGAGTGCGAAGAAGTGCACAAATTTGAAGAAGCATCCCTCGTGTCATTAGTTAGAAGTTTGAAAAGTGCATTGTTATGAACTCCGGAAATCAAATTCAAAATCTATTAGTTTAAGAGAGCCCGTGTGTGCCTATGCTTGTAGCTCTGCGAGAGTGCAGGAGTTGATGGGGAGGAGACCAAAGCAGTAACAAGCAGTTGAGCTGCAGCGTGCGATTGCAGGAGTGTTGGACATTGCACTGCACTCCCGTTTGACCAATAGCTTCGGCAGGGATTTTTTTCGAGCACACTCTTTCCAACGAGCTAATTATAAGTGCCTCAAATGACACATTTCGAGCTTTGTAACAATAATGCGGGAAGTAAGAAAATTTTTTTTCATTACTTATTTCGTCGCTCATGCTGCAATTTACACATACTGCTATGGAAGCAACAGGTATAAGGGGATGTCCATCAATCATTCTTTACATTTCTATCATCCAAATTTCGAAACTCTATGTGGGATATCTGCAAGCACTACCCGAATTGATCTGTGCAAGAGTGATATATGCATTGCTGGAATGTCATTGTCATGTTGATAACACACTTTCAGCATTGTCACATGTGTCACACTCCTTTATGGGTTATTTTGGGTAGAACTTATGATAATCTTACATCCAGTTAGATCATACAAAAAAAGCTTAAAATAAAATTAATCAATATCTCAAAGCTGTTGGCTTCTTGCTAACTGTGCAGCACGGTTGAGCCCCTAACTGTTGCAGTTTCCAAAAATACAATTGATGTTTAAGTAGAAAAACAATAAATATTATTTCAAGCAATTATTTGATCTAGTTAGACAACTGTCTGACATAATTTTCTTATAATTATCTGCAAAGCCTGATAAACAAAAGGTGAAAGCAATAGCCACGATCATAACAAAGCATCTTGCATTAGAAATGGACAGCCAGAAGATACCTATCCAGACACTTACACTTAGCCGAAGAAATGGTTGACAATAAAGTCTCGGGCCTCGTTGCTCTCAGCACGGTTGGCTGCTACGGGCTCAACGGGAACCTCAGCGGGGATGGCGGCCACGGGTGTCCTGCAGGGGTATCTCTTGGCCAGGTTGTGGAGGGCACAGCACGCGACAATGATGTCGCAGCACCGTTCTGGAGCCATTCGGAGCTCAGCGTGAAGGCAATGGAACCTCCGCTTGAGTTGGCCGATTGTCCTGTACAGAGCGCATGGATCAAAACCACATGTTATTCCTTCCCAGAAACCCAATAGCAAAATCGGACAACAGCGTGGAACGCAAATACTCAAGAGGATGACACGCAACAAGGACAAATTTACAGCTGAATTCGAATCGCAAATTGGCTGCCGTGCCCGATATCACACCTCCTAATTTTTCCAGCCCAAGCTCCAGCCCATTGCTCCAGGATATCGAAAGCTGGGCATTATGCATACCATTTTATTTTCCTTCCGAATTATTTTTACACTACGTTCACATCCGGGGTCACCTGAGGTTAGCCTGTGCAATGTATTTTATAGAAAGCAACAAGCAAAGTGCAGCTTTATTCAAGCGCTATCCTCAAAGGGTTTCGTGGATATGCTTCCAACCAAACACCTGCATATGCACAGGCCAATATGTTAGAATTTTTTGCTACCTGATTGCTGCCAACGCTGTAAGAATTAACTTGTAACCAAGCTTTATACTGCAACAAATACAGTACCATCAAAATTTCATTCTACATGTTACTTGTGAGACAGAGTGAAAAGAGAAAGAGAGCCAGACTCTTGTCTTGTTGAGCCTTTTCCCTTCCACTCTCCAGGAATAGATGTTCGTGGTAGCGCAACCCATCTACTTTTGTCATTGATCAATAAGAATCCGTCTTGTAAGTCTGGGAGATGTAAAACGTAAAGCACTTGATATAACGCCTTATCCAAGTACTCCTACCCTTTGATTGTGCCGCTAGTGTTCCTATTAGTTAGTGGTCCACGCACCGCCATTTCTGACTCAAGTGGAAGCTCCTGGACGCATGCAGCCAAAGTTTTGGTAGAGGGTCTTATGGCGCTTTCACAACGGAATCCCAAGCAAGATTTGCCTGAACATTTGAGATTGCAGCGACTCATCATCAGTCGTGAATGACGTGTAAGATGGTGTCTAGAGACTATTTGTGGAAACTTGTTATTGCATGCTCAACTTCAACATTGTCCAAAATGATGCCTTGGCACTACTCTTAAATCCATCGATGAGAGCAGAATAGGTCATGCTAGGCATGTACTCTTGGCCAATCGGTCAAGACGGTCAGCAACACACAATTGTTTGTGACTTACACCGATGTGCCGCTATTTTTGGATCACACGCATCTTAGCACGCACGAGCTTAGCTGTACTTGTGCACTCAATATGAGTACATACATATCTAGCACGTTTAGTTAGTTTTCATTAAACAGCCCGAAACTGACATTTCAAAAAGTAGACATATGAAAGTGCCAAGGCACAGTGTTACTTCCACTGCTGTGTCTAGGAAAAAAATTCCATTGTCATTAATGCTTCTTTTTGTCCAATTAACAAAATATCAACTTCTGTCCGGGTCTTGCGTAGCACTGGCACCTGAGGTGAGTTTAGTGCTTTTCCCCATTATTGCCAGTCCTGGGGACCTAAGACATAACCGAGTTTCTGCATTTTCAGTCTCAAGCGATAAAACCCAATAAAGTGTGGTGAGGTAAGTTTCGAAAGTTTGATTTTAAACCTAAATGGTCAGTACTTTAGACCATTACAGGTGCATGTGACCGAGTAAACAGAGTATAGAAGCATGTGACCGAGTAGTCAACTATCTTATCTCCGTGCTTTCAAACTATTCTGTTGGAAGCACACTTTAGGAAGTATTTGGGTTTGTCATCGATGCAATTTGCGTTCCTTTGTCCATCAAGTTTGCTGTGGTCGTCTAGAGGGCGGATTTGGAGCGTTTTCATTGTTTGTCAAGCCATTTGGTCTTACTTTTGTTCTGGGAGGAATGGAATGTCATTCTGTTCCTATTGTAGGGAGCATAAGAAAAAAACCAAAGCTGTTTAAACAGCCTCTCTCAAGGTGCTATCTGGTTAGAGGAAAGCAGCTTTAATAGTCCTCCACATGTGAAGAACAAAGAAGCGTGCCAAGAATTACGTTTGCAAATTTTGCGATTAAGAATTTGTCGTCACAGCACATGTACAGGGTGTCACAAAAGAAAATTTACACAGTCTTTTTTACCGCAAAAATAAACTAGGCATCGCCGAACGCTCATTCTCCGCCCAAAGGTAGAGCTAGAGGTCACAACCAAATGCCAAAGTTTCAGCCCGATCCGATAACTTAATCAAAAGTTATAAGTGATTTTCTGAAAATTTCAATGGGAAAATGGAGCCCGTTTTTGCCCGTTTTCGGTTTCTGGTGCCATAGAGCCCCATGTGTTTGAAAACTCGGTCGGCCGCCATTTTCCCATTGAAATTTTCAGAAAATCACTTATAACTTTTGATTAAGTTATCGGATCGGGCTGAAACTTTGGCATCTGGTTGTGACCTCTAGCGCTACCTTTGGGCGGAGAATGAGCGTTCGGCGATGCCCAGTTTATTTTTGCGGTAAAAAAGACCGTGTAAATTTTCTTTTGTGACACCCTGTATAACCAAGGTTACGTTTGCCATGTCCGCAAGTGTTGCCGCTTGACGAATAACTCAGATATGAACCTAATCTACTGCATTCTCGACAAACCTGCTTGAAAAAAAACGTAACTGGTCAATAGATATCGACCGGAAAAAGGCAGTAAGCTTTCGACTAAAAATATTCATCGATAAAAACTGAAAATTTCATACTCACAATAACAACCGAAAAAAGTATGCCGATTCCAGAAAAATAAAAACTGAAACCGCAGAACCCTAGGCAGCTATTATAAGTTGTATTGATTCGTAATCTCAGGATACTACTTTCATCTTGCTTACATAAAACCACGGTATCTTATGCTTCGTTAGATTAATATAAAAATTTGTATGAATATTTTTATGCCATAAAGAATAGCAACAGACGTAAGGAGCATGCACGTGTTGCACATATTACGTCAAGACAGCTAGTCGTCTCGAAATGTCTTGCATGAATATCTCTGTGCCCTTCACAATATATGGCCTAGATTTACCGTTCAACAATGCTTCTTGTCGTCGTGTGTGCCGTATTGTATGCGACCTCGGCTGCTGATGACGGCGACAGGAATGGCGTCATCAGCCAAGGTTGACAGGAGTAGCCGCTGTCACCAAGCAGCAGGCCGTCGTACTCTCCACTGGCCAGCTTGACTGCCAAGGTGCTCTCCGTGAAGATCCGAGAGTCGTGGGTGCTTCCAGGCCACCTTGCAACCACGTTGCGAATCCGAGAAGAGGCGTCAACGACCACCTGTACGTTGATGGAATGGTATCCATGGCGGTTGACGTACGCCTCCTCGTGCACATGGGGTGCCTGGATCCGGACATGGGTACCGTCAACAGCACCCACGACCAAAGGAAAGCCGGCCATGTCGTAGAACTTGTGCTGCAAGGCTGCCCCCTCCGCAGCGTCAGGCCATCTGCGTCGTTGATCCCCTCAGCAATTAAACCACATATAGTAAACTTACAGCTACAATGCTTATGAATACCTTTTTAATGAGGAATGCTAAGGACTTTGGCTGTGCCCTTCAAGTTTGTGGTAGCAGTAAAGTGCCTCAGTAGCACCTGTTCAATAGTGAAGTTTGCATGTTTTCATAGGATCCCTTTTTATTTTTGTTCAGTTACCAAGACCTATAAAGTGACTGTGATTCGGTGCAAGTCCTTACCAAAAGTGCAAACGGGTCGCTTTCTGAGGTTTCTCAGAAAAATGGCGTGCCCGGGCCCTTTCCAATCGGGCAAGTAGGACGCTTACGGCCGTAATCATTTTTTTTTTTCTATTGAAAAGGGGGGGGGGGGGGGGGGGGGGGGGGGGAGGGAGGGCTAGTTACTAGTAGGTAGAATATTACTGCCATAAAAAGGCAACCTACAAAACATCCCTATCACCAGCAATTCAGATATATTTTTAGTGTATTTACTTTACTTCAATACGGCTGGCAAACTACAATTAAAAGGAAAAAAAAAGGACCCTTACCGTATGAAGTCTTGTGCTCGACGAGCCAGCGCTACGGTGACTTGCCTCACAGCCCGTGAAGCACTTGACACATGCATAGTCGCCTGCAGTGATCAGAAAGTTCCCAGTTGCGTAGAACTGCAAGGCGATGATCACTTGCTGCTCCGCAGAGAGGGCGCGGCTACGACGTGTACGGCGCTCCAAGTCCGGACGCAGTGTGTCGGCGAGAAACATTATGCCCGCTCTTCCAAATCGGAACCGTTGCTGCAGCCCATCCTCGTCGAAATCCTCAAAGGGGTTCAGGCGGTCCCGCAGCACACGCTGTCGCCTCATCATTGCCGCTGCGTACTGCGCGTCCGTGCGGTCTCTTCTGTGTCGGCGATTCCTTGCGTTGGACATTCTGCCCGGTAGCAAAGTCGGAAATCGGTCCGCAAATCTTATCAGTCAGTCCGTGGCCGGTCGGAGGGTTTGTCGGTGGGTCGGTCGGTCGAAGGGCAGAATACAGACAGGAAAACTCAGATGATAACCGAAAACGAGAAACGCGCGTTACGTGCAACGAGGCGAAACTGGTTGTATAAACAAACGCCGTGCACGCGACACGGCACACACGGCGTTGCCAAACTTGGAAGCGACGGTCGACGCACTTGCTTTTTGCAAAACACGACAACAGAAAACTGCAAAGCACTTTGACTAGGTGTCTTGTCTACGCTTCCACACTTCGAAAGAAAGAATTTCGATGCAAAAAAGAAACTATCCTTTTTCTTTTCAATTGAGCAAACGTTTCTTGCAAGTTACAACTAGATTTAGCCGAAAACGGTTCCCATAAAGCAAACGTTGTATCATAAAAAAATAACGATTTATTTTTTTCAGCACAAGGTGGCGCAGGCTCCAGCCCAATAATAAAGGACGGATTTGTTTTATGTCCAGCCATTAAAGTTTCGTAGTAGGTACAACGTAGGTACAACTAGGTACTTTCGGTACCTACTAGGGACTTTGGCCAACGCTAACCGCGGTTAGCTCTTCGAGCAAACGGGCCCAGATCTCTACTTTGTAAGAAATATAGAAGTAGTCGTACACTCATAGAAAAAAAAAAAGTAGTAAAATGATTGTAACTGAAACAGTGAATGTACCTCTATTGACGTTACTAGCACTTTAATAGCTGTTCCGCCTCAAAAACAAAACAGCAGTGTATGCGCTTGTTACTAATACTAGCCAAGAAAGTCGGAATAGTAATTATTCCTTTTTGCCATTGAAATCTGAGCCAAAACAAATCAAGGTGATTTAAATCGCGATTTATATCTTTTTTTCTAAACCAGACCAGTTTGCTATGATTTAAATCTAACCTTAACCGCAAAAGTAATCCCGATAGATAGATATGTGTTTTTTTTTTTTATTATTTAGTGTTTGGCTTTTATTTGTCTCTTTATAATTCCTCCTTTGTCCCAAAATCAGAAAATTTGGACGATTTGCCTCAAACTAGTTTATTTGGCATTTGAGCACACAAAAAATCGTTGGAAAAAAATAGTTTTTTCATACAAGGAATGAAAGTTGTGAAATTTGTCTATCCCCGATTGGGTCCTTTGGTCACTTCGGTCGTCTTGGCTGTCATCACTCTCTTCGCTCTCAGGCTCTGCATCAACACTGCCGTCCACATCATTGGCAAAAGCGTCAGGGTTCTCCGAGTCTGTAAGATCAGCGTCGCTTTCTTGCAGAAAGGCCTGAATTTCTTCGTCAGTCGGGCACTTGGGTGAAAGCAATTAAGTGGTACCACTTAGAACCCACAGTACCCGATTGGGGACACCAAATCTAAACAACGCTTAGCAGCAAATAACAACGCAGCTTTCACACTAAATTCTTCTCAAATAGTCTGCTGCGCTTTCAAAAAGACTGCGATACTCTGTACGTAACGTTCTATTGCATATTGCTTGAGAAAAAAAAGATTAGTCAAACGCGCTGTGCGTCGCTTTGGCTGGACCAGTGGCGCCATCTCACGGAGCGTCCACAAAGTAGTACTTGCCGAGGCGGGAAATTTGAATTAAAAAGGGAATCCCGTTTGGTAACCAACTGCGCGCGCTAAAACCTTTGCCCCGATTGGAGTCAGAGGGTCTGAGGAGAATGTGCCTTTGCATCATGCATGACCGAGAAGGAACGTTTCTCCGCACTTCACGGCGATTTGTGCTCACTCTTGAACGAGTGTAAAAGATAAAAAGGCTAGTAAAGACCTTGCCTAGTTAGACTCTCCCTACCTTACTCTCGAACCTTCTAGGTCAAATTAATATGGCAATTCTGGCCAGTTGGTTCATGATCGTAGAAAGACACCCAATTTCTGGCCATATACCCAGATTAGATATCCAGGAAGCTCCACGGGGCTTTTGAAATCAAAGCAAAAGGCAAGATGTGCACAAGTGACACTTCTACAACCTTATCGACGAAAGAATTTGATTTTCTAGAAACGGGTCTACACCGTGCCAAATCGTGACTAAAAGTTTTTTTTAATCTTTTTACGGTAATATAACGGATTCGATTTTTTTTTTTTTTTTTCAGTGAATGTTAGTTGTGAGTGCGCCAGTGTTTACGTCTCTTCTGGTCCTTGTGTCTTTTTCGGCGCATGTCTACGAACTAGGTCAAATGTTCGAGACACCGAGTGTGCACGGTAGATAAGGACCCGAACTAGATTTGGTTGTTGGAGGACAACGCGATGCTTTGGAGGTTTTTAGACGTGTACGTCTTGATAAGATAACATATATAATCTAGAATTCCCCTACATACAACTTAACTAGAAATCAGTTATGTTCCGTATGGATCCGGACTTGTTTTACTGCGCTTCTTCGGGTAAAAACAGGCATAGTTATCTCCATTTACACCTTTTGGTTGTTTGTTTTATTTTGTGCGCAAGTTTGCCCCAATAAACGTTTATTTCAGTTAATTATTCATCGTCTCTTCGTCCTCATCGGTGACACAGTGATATAAATGAAAATAATTTTACCTAAAAGAAACAAACTTAATTCGAATGAAATAAATTTTATGTAAATCAAACAAATCTAGTTTATTTGATTAAGATTTATATTTATATATATAGGGTGACCCAAGTCACCACGCTCCATCTAAAATGGACCGTAAAAATCGACGTCTGCACGTAGCGATTTAAACGTTTCGTCAGAGGTGTATTTCACAGGTCGGACTTGTCTTGTAAAATTACAAAGCCCAGCTCTCTTTCTGTAAAATTAGGGCCAAGAAACTTGCCAGGGTCTACGGCGGGCGGCGACCCAGACGACCAAGTCCAGTAGCGGGGTGTGTTTGGCGTTCGTATTGACAGATGGCGTCGGGAGCAGCGTTTGATGGTGCAGCCCACCGTTACTATATCAACTCAGTTGTGTAACTTTCCATAGACGCCGTACAACGGAGGGAGTCCGAAACTGTGTCCGATTCTTTTGTGGCGAGGTGGCGCTGCCGGCGCATTAATCCGCGCATTTTCGTCATGCTACTGCTCCGCGGCTGCCAACCGCTGCAGCTGTTTGCGAGTCCCAACCCGACTCCTCGGCGACCAGCACGGTTTACGGTTGGTTTTCGCCCTTTCGCCAGTAAAAATACAACTTGAGCACGATAAGTGGTAGGACCATGATGGCATAAGGTTTGTATTATTTCAAAACGCCGTCGCCTTAGCTGTGCTGACAGCGCGAAGCGTTTCGAACAACCCAAATTTTGAGCCGACAGCAGACGACACTTGAAATGTGGTTTAGAGTCAACAGTAACACAGATTCAATGTTTTATTGGTTAAAACAAGTATCAGAATTTCTCGTATGTGACTACCAACTGCAGCAGAAACAATTTGAAAGTCGTCTGCTACTGTCAGAAAAAGCACCACGAACATCCGTAAGCTCAGTAGGCCAGATGCAACGGCCACAAGCGCGCCGTCAATGATGATGATAGCGAGTATTAATGCGGAGCGCGCGCCCTCTAACAGGCGCGACACAAAGGGACCCACGAAGGGCGTCCCCAAGACTCGACGTCGACATGCCGATGTTGCGGTAGTCCACAGAAGCACGCCAAGCAGCAATGCGCAGCAAGAGACAAGAAGTGCGACTCCTGCAGGAACCTAGGCCACTTCGCGAGTGTCTGTTTCACAAAGGCTGCGATAGAAAATCGGAATTCACAAGACAATGAGCCAAGACAAAAGTGCTCCTCGGCGAACTGGTGCACGCAAACAACGGAGACGCCTGGTAGATTGCAGCCAAAATGAATAACCGAGACGTCACGTTCAAAGTGGACACCGGCGTGGACGTCACGGTTTTCCCTCCTGGCCTTTGCGACGCGTCAACCTTGGCAGCACTGGAGCCAACAACAAATTATCTTCTTGGAGCGGGCCACGCTCCATTCAGCACAATCGAGAAGTTCAGCGTGGGGGGACGCACAATGAGAGAGATCATGTAAGTGGCAGATCAGCTAGTACATCCTTTGCTGGGTCGACTGGCAATCCAAGCCCTGTACCTGCTACCAAGCATAAACGAAGTGAACGCGGAACGAAAGGCAGGGTGCTGTAAAATGCGAACAAAGTACCATCACTTCCAGTATAAGATCACACTCTACCCAGACGCGAAGCCGTTCAAAATAACATACCCGCGACGGGTAGCCCTCCAGCTCCTACCCAATATGGAGCAAGAATAACAACGCATGCTTGACATGGACGTCTTCGAGACAATTGACAACGCACCGGCATGTTACACACCCATGGTGGTTGCAAAAACGCAAGATGGTTCCTTTTCGAATCTGCGTGGATTACACCCAGCTAAACCCACAGCTGGTACGAGAACGCATCATCATGCCAACGGTGGAAGAATACCTGGCAACACTGTCAGAAGCGAAAATGAAAAGCTCCAATAGCTCTAGAATCGAAGGAACTTCCTATATGCATCACACCAGTGGGACGTTTTTATTTCAAGAGACTCCCATTCAGTATCGCGAGAACTTGCTGATTTTGGAAGGCATCCCTAGTCAAGCATGTCACTCGTATGACGTATTGGTTTTCGGTCGGGACAAAGCAGAACACGACCTAAATCTGGAGGTGGTACTTCGCCGCATTCACGACGCTGGAGTGACTCTGGACGCCCAAAGGTGTGAGTTCGCCAAGAAGTGCGTCAGGTTCCTTGGCCACATCCTGGACCAGAAATGCGTTGCGACAGGCTCCAAGAAAACGAAGCAATCTTTAAGCTTCCAGCACTAGAAAGCTTGGCAGAGCAACGATCCGTTTTGGGGATGGTGAACCCCCTCGGAAGCTTCTACCTGACGTCGCGGAAAAAATATAAACCACTTCAAAATATT